>NC_060120.1:740866073-742066073 GCF_021461395.2 Schistocerca americana
CAAACATAGCGCGGGAGTCCAGTATTGTTGCGTGTATGCACTCAGCATGTCCATTATTATTGCAGTGACCCGTTAGTAGCGGAATTGTTTCAGTTTGTTGGCACAGCTATCCAAGGCAGGCTGACTGATTCAAACCCACAGTTTGAGACCTAATTTCACTATTATTATTATTATTATTATTATTATTTATCTTCATTCTGACCAACTCGGTTCACGTAATGATTTTCGTTCCTCTTTTTTCTTTGTTGCTTCTTATTCTTCCACTACTCCTTCAGCTCCTTTCCATTTTGACTTTTCTTCCGTATGCTGTTCCCAATTTCTTATTTATTCTGCCTTTAAAGCTTTCTAACTGTAATAATTTGTTCTTAAAAAGTTTCTATTACTTCCAGTTGTTTGATGTTGTTCCTTTCTCGGTATTTTCTCATATCGGTGATTCACACTACTGCCAATTTCTTTTTCCTAAAATACAGGAATATTTGTTCTGTTAGCCTGATCTAATTCATTCGGTAGTGCTGTCCAAAAAAGACTTCTTCTTTTTGCGATTACTTCTGATGTTTTCTGTATTTTCTCGTAGATGTCCTCGTTACTTCACAGTTTCTAACTAAATATAGTTCGTATTAGACCTGGCGTTTTTCTCATATCCGTCTTTAAAGTACCTTTGTTCTGTTCAGCTTAAAAAGTACATCTTTAACCATCCAGATGCAAATAAACATTCTTGTCTTACCACTGTGGTATAGTGATGTAGTTTTGTTTAGAAAAACATGCATTTGTTGTTGTAAATGATTTTTATCAAATCACATGATCTTGCTATTTTGTTAACTCTCACACCTACTCAAATTTTCCTGATAAATTGTGCTATACAGTTTCTCCCAGATATTTGAATATACTAACTCACTTTATTTCAGCTTTTTATATATGTGTGTATATTTTTTATGTTTACATTACTTTCCGTCTAAAATTTTTATGCGCCCTTCCCCCAGTCACCACACTCCCCTCCACTACCAGATTAACTATTCCCTGACACTTGCCGGCTGCTGGGGGCTCTTGGTGCTTCAGTCCGGAACCGCGCTGCTGCTACGGTCACAGGTTCGAACCCTGCCTTGGGCATGGATGTGTGTGATGTCCTTAGGTTAGTTAGGTTTAAGTAATTATAAGTCTAGGGGATTGATGACCTCAGATGTTAGTCCCATAGGGCTTTGAGCCATTTGAACCATTTGAACCTTGATACTTCAAGACATGCCTCATGTTGTAGCATAAATCTCTTTCCTCTCGTTCTCGAGTCAATACTTCTTCACATTGTTCTGTATCACTAAATTCCAAAATTTTCTTTTTCATCACGCCTGTACTGCGTATCGCTTAAGCTTCACTTTAGAATAAGGCAGTTCTCAGGAGAAATATTTTAAAAAAGTACTTCAAAGTGCTTATATTTATTTACAAGATTTAAGTATTTATATTTTTCAGGAGCACTTTTAGTGCTATTGCCAGTGCGCATTTTATATCCTCTACACTTGGTCACTGTCTGTTACAATATTTGCTACCCAAACAGCGAAACCCATCTACTGCACTGCGCAACACAATTAATGGGTCACTTTTTCGAATCCCAGTAAATGTCTCCCACTGCTCAAACGCGCCTACAACCTTCGTATGTTATGGTGCTGAAGCATGGTGCCCTGCGAGGTTACTCTCGGGCACAACGGCGATTCAGACAACAAGGCGTGGACACATGCAGAAAAAAGGCTGGGGCTCAGAAGTTCATGCGCGTTGTAAAGTGGGTTAACGATGCCACATTGGCACCTAATTTCGCCATAGTTCTGCCCAACTCAACCGTGGACGTGCACAGGATGAGGAAGTCGTCACACCTCCTTTTACCCCCATTTCACACCCTCTATGGCGCCTCTGCAATGGAAGTCAGAACCGAGACGCATTCAGTTTTCGTCGAACGATTCTGAACTTTCGCTAATGGCTACATCCAGTATATCACAGCAGAACTTCTCATCGTGCTAAACTCCAAAGGGGCAAGTACAAGTTCAATGGGATTGCAGCCCCGCGATGTCCTTAGGAAAGGGTTGAATTATCCGGTGGTATCAGAAGTTGTCACGAACAATGTCCTATTGCTCATCGCATTCCAATCTGTCATTTCTACCGGCAAATGTGTAGGAATCAACACCCCAATGGATGCAGTGGTTCACTGACCCCCTATATGTCACCCCCGAGGCCTTTTTGTGTTGATTCTGAGGAGTGGGGTGTCTAAAATGTTTTCCTTGGCCTTCTACCTGACTGGGCGTCTCAGTTCTAACCTCCAGCATAGAGGCGTCAAAAGAAGGGGTGGGCTGTGGTTAAGATGGGGTGCGACGGTTTTCCTACACTGTGACTCATCCATGGGGGTGTTGGGCAGAATTTTGGTGAAATTTGGTGCCAGTGCCCACCTTACACCTCACATGAACTTCTGAGCCCTAGTCTATTTTTCGCATGTGTCGACTACTTGTCGTTTACCGAGAGTACGGCTAATGTCGCAGGGTGCCACGTTTTTGCACCATTACGGAAGTAGGTTGTAGGCAACTTTCAAAGCCCTACATCGCAGTGAGAGACAATTACGAGGTTTCGAAGAAGTGACCCTTTAATTGTATCCCGCAGTGTGCTTCTAGTGCCTCTTTTCCTTATCTAATTACCTCAGTTTCGCCTGATTTAATTCACTAATGCCAATAAGAACCACCACAGGAGTATTTAAGGTACATTTATTATGTCACAAACAGATTTGTTCAACGGACATCTTCAGACACAATGAAAATTCGTCTATAATCTTCGTAACGAACTCTCGCAGCATAGTGGCGATATCTGCATCTACAAATCTACACGACTACTCGACAATTCACACCAAAGTGCTTAGCAAGTTGCATCGCAGGACGAGAAACTAACCATCTCTGTACACAGCGTGTTAGGTTCCCTGCACTTACTGCTGGCTGTGCTTGTCCCACGTCGTTCGACAGAGTGGTTGTGCGCTTTTAATGTTCAACAACGTGCTTTTAATGTTACGTAAGACTGGAGCATAAAACAAACAGGAGCGACTCAAGAACACTGCGTCACACGAACGACGCCACATCTATCCCCCCCCCCCCCCCCCCCCTCCTCTTTTCCCTCGTACATTTTCACCCGTGTCACATTTCGATACTCATTGCGCGCGCGGTGTACGCAAATTCTGCACTTGTGTGCCGTTGCTAATTGTGGTACCTCCTGCGGAGAAATCTTACAGTTGTGGCCACTCAGACGCTTCTTCAAGCTTAGCGCCGCAATCGGAGGCTCATGTCGCCTTCACCTAAACCAGACCTGAGCACAAGTTAAAGAAGATGATTAAATTCTGTTGCTCTGCCTTGGCTTACTTATATCGACACTCGTCTTAAAACCTCTTTCCAGAATTATATTGCTAATATTTGTAGACTTTTTTCCTCATTCTTACTTCAGTGCTGTTTATCTTGTACATAAAAATAAACTTTCCTCGCCTTTTACAACTGAATTTGTGGTATTGCTTTTAGCGAAGATGATCCCAGTTTTAAGCCGTCTTAGGTGGTTTTCATGTTGCCTACGCTTTACCTGTGCCTGTCAGCTCTCGTGTAATCTCTTCTTGACTTGAACTTCTTTGATAAGCAGTCAGTCAACTATATCTCAAAACCTTGTTGTTTACTGCACTTGACCTTGCGGCTACAGTGGCGCAGTAGCTAGCACACTGGACTCGCATTCGGGAGGATGATGGTTACATCCTGCGTCCGGCCATCCCGCTGTAGGTTTTCCGTGATTTCCATAAATCGCTTCAGGCTGTGGCGTCGCAACTAGTGCGCGATCACCCATTTGTTTATTTAAAGCTTTACTTCAGAATGTATGTGGGCTGCAGTGTGAGCCGGTAGAGTATTGTATGATCAGTAACGGACGAGTTGTGTCCTGCAGACTGACGTCACGACCATCTGTTGCAGCTGCGCGTGTGAAAGCAGTGGAGTAGCGCTGGCAGGCCACTTATATTATACGAAACTAAAAATATTAATAACTAATAAAGGAATAACCTGAGGAACGTCATATTTGATGTACATCCTTCTGTTGTGAAAACAAACAATATGTCGAAGTCTGAGATAAAAAATAGTTGCATTTTGGAAGTTAGTAAAATTCCAAAAAAAAAGTAATTTTCCGACAGTCATGAATTTAAATAAATACAGTGATGCAATAGTTCACCTTCTGTGACTATGTACGATGATCTGATAACACTTTCAGTGTTCATATATAAATTTGGAAAGTTTTTAGTTTCAGAAGACCTCTGTAACTTTTCTATAATAATAATTTCAAGAATTCTAAGTAAATATGTGTATTGTGTGTTGAATGCGTGCGTGAGAGTATGTGGGACGTTCGGCATTATTAAAAATCATTCATGCAATTCTCTACAGGAACTGGCAAGTGTTCCAACTCTGTAACGTGGGAATGAATCCACTAGTGGTTCCCCTACTAGTGAATGTCGGATGTCCAAGTATGTATGTTTATGTATAAGACAGGCAGAACATTCGCGACTACATAATAAATTTCCAGATGTAGAGCAAAGCTTATAGTTCATTTTCTTTTGTTTTTTTAATTAGAGAGTTTTGTGTTACTTAATTTGATGACGTCAATGAGCCTAGAGAAGTGGTTGGTGCTTGCTAGATTTTGGCGCGAGCCGCGCCGTAGAAGTGAGTTCTCATTGGTCGTAAGTGCTGACAGCCAATGAGAAGCGAGACGGTTGGCCGCCTACCGAGGAGATATAGTTTTGAGTGTGGGAGAGTGAGAGGAGTAGCGAGCTAGCTTTGATTGGAGGCGGTTATGCTGGATGTGACTTTTCGCATTATGTGTAAGATGAAGTCTTGGGATGACTTCCGCGTTATGGTCCAGTGTTAATGGTAGTGACCAGAAACTGTTTATGAAATCTTTAGAGTGTGGTGATAATTCGTTCCGACGAAAATTGCGAGTGAACTTTGAATTATGTAGCGTGGTGATACTGAATATTTTCTTACTGAGTATTTTATGGCGAGCATAAACTTTTACTAAAGACAACCACTGAATATCGTTTGCCGAAGTAATTGGCCGATCATTGACCGTGTTACAAGTAATTGGTTTCGGAATTTGGGAAGGTAAAAGTTCCGGCTGTTTTAGGTATGGTGATAACTGTGAGCAGAAACTTTAGTAATTTTCGTAAATGTGGGTCGATGATCTTGCTTAACGGCAATAAAGATCTGTTGAAGGTTTAAATTTGAACTTCATGTTTAAAGTACGAGTGACATCCCCTTTCCGAATCATTTCTGTAAAGTACATAGAAAATTTTCAGCAAATTTTACTTATAGCGGCCTCCGGCGTGTAGCTATGAGGTTACAGTTTCCTCAACACTGCTTTTCCGTGATCTCGTAAGTAGCTGCAGTCAGGAGTTTACGTGCGAAGATCTACCGCTGTAAAGAGGTAGGTGAACAAAAATTATAAAAGAAATTGCATTGGAGCAGCAACGTATAATCCGTCGCAATTGGTGCATCGCATCGCACGCACGAAAAATCCGTCGCAAGGCAAATGCCGAGATGGTTCCTTTTAAAGGGAACGGCCTACTTCCTTCCTTAATTCGATGAGATCGATGACCTCGCATTGTCTCCTCCCCAAATCAACCCAACCCCCCTTGCGGCTACAGCTTTGCTGTTCAATATCTTTCCAAGATGCTATCCATAATGTTCAACCGATCTTCCATATCCTTTACCGTCTCTGATAGAATCAGTGTTATCAGCAAGTGTCAAAGTCTTTATTTCGTCTCCTTAAACTTCAAGTGGCCCTTCAAATTTCTGATCGATTTTCTTTACTGGTTGTTATTACTACAATTTTTACTCGATTTCGATCTCGAATGGGACACGTGACTAATTTTCAGTTACCTTGTGGATTTTTCAGTAATTTTTAATTCGATTATTTCTGATCTTCTTATCGCTTTGCTCCAGTTTTCTTCTTTAGTTTTCCTAGCTATGGGGTTCTAAAACCTTATTTCGAAAAGCGTCTCCGTTCAGTGTTTCATATCCTTCAATCCACGTATCTTCCAGTCTCTTTCTGATTTCTTGGTGTCACTTGCACCAGGCAAATTTTTTCCGGTTGATTTTTTGAGATATTTATTTTGCATATCCTGGTTTCTTTCATCCAAACGTGATGGCCGTAAGACATCATTCTACGTTTTCACATCGTTACATTCAGTTGCTCAACTTTCGTTGTGTTTTCGTGGCACCCAATTTTCTTCGCAGAGTTATTTTCGCTTTCCTTTCCTTGTTTTTTATTTCTCCTGTTTTAGTCGAATCCAAATACTCTGCTGCGTATAAACGTTCTGGTTTCATTACTGTAACATGATGCTGTAGCTCAGCTTGAGAGGAGGTAGATCCCTTACTACATACAGCTTTAAACAACTGAAATGCAATTTCCAACCCCTTTGTCCTGCGTTCATTAGCCTCCCAGTGATTGGAGCACTGTATACATCACCAGGATATTTAAATTTATTGGCTCATTTAATTTTTCAGCAGTCTGTTCGAGCACCTCTTGTATCTGTCATTTTCTCTGTTTTTGCATTAGCTATTGAAGATATGTTTTCTCTGCAATTATTTTCAATATATTGATTTCTCTTGTTCAAATTGCTGTATCTTCGAACAGTACTGCAATGTCGTTGGCAAAATCTGAACACTGAAATCTAAGATTTCCACTTATGTCCGTCCGTCTGTCAACTTGAATTTTTACGCATGTGCAGAATAGTCGCAGGGCGCTATATAGGGCGAAACGGAACAAGTCTTCGTCAATCTTCGATGGCTCACCTAAAAACAACTGCCAGTGCCTAATCCAAATATCGGGCAATGAATTAATCGTCGACCGGCTGCAAGCGCGAAATTGAGTTGGACATTCAATTCGCCGGGAAAATTTTAAAATTCGTAATGTTGCATTACGTACTCAACGCCTCTCGTATATCACAGAAAAGCGGAGAGTCCCAAACCAGCTTATAACCTCAATATATAACTTCGAAAATGAAAAGAAAAATAATATAAAGAAAAATGTGTGGATGTTGCAGCCCACTGCAGATGCTTTGCAAATAATAGGGGCGAGAAGCGTATGGTACGAAAAATTATTTTTGAGTTTTAATTACATAGACCTAAGAATTATCAACATAATAAACGACTGTAACGTATTCGATTTTGTCTAACACCAGAACTCCGGATGCCTATCTTCAGGTTCCACAAATCATTGCGCTTACGTAAGAACTAATACAAATAGTTAGGCTTCTAATCTAAACTTAATGTTCTTTGTTCGAAATCAATTTGTTGCAAATCAGGGTGCAAAGTAACTGGGTGTGTTCATTGCCTAAAGAGCTTGCTATTGACCCTCATTCTACCACTCCCAATACTCTTTCTCCCGGTCCGAAATGTGACGTTCCAGGAGTTTGCGCTAGGCAGCCTGGCCGAATCAGCCCTACCCGAGGTATACAGCCTGCAAGCCCCTAGAGTTTAGCGAGGCATGTGCTCAGTGATAAAAGCCAGGATAGCTATGCTCGCTGCAGTCTAGATTCAGACCTGAGTGTTGATGTGCCTCAGAGCCCGAGTTAGTCACGCGACACCTAGTACTTCATGTCAGTATCAACGCTTATCAGTCAATTGGTCTTTCTGACGTCTATAACAAAATTTGTGGAGGTTTGCAGACTGTGAGTTACTGCACTGTCCGCTGTGCGTGGTTGATAAGCAGCCCATTCGTATGTCTTCTTCCTCTTCTTCTTCTTCTTCTTATTATTATTATTCTTTCCTTTCTCAGGCGTTATGTCTGGTTAAAAATGGAAAGTGACGCGGACCTTGATCAAGCGTGACTTCCTTTTAACTGTACAGTATATGTTATATTGCATTTAGAAACTTTTGGGTAATTGAACATGTATCAATAATTACAGATTTCTGTAGGTGTATATATACGTTTGGATGTAGCTGTACTGCGTTGATGTGCTGGTGAATATTGTGTGGTATGACTCCTGTAGTTGATAGTATAATTGGTATAATGTCAACTTTATCCTGATGCCACATGTCCTTAACTTCCTCAGCCAGTTGGATGTATTTTTCAATTTTTTTCTCCTGTTTACTTCTGTATATTTGTTGTATTGGGTATGGATATTTCGATTAGTTGTGTCGATTTGTTCATTTTATTGGTGAGTATGATGTCAGGTTTGTTATGTGGTGTTGTTTTATCTGTTATAATGGTTCTGTTCCAGTATAATTTGTATTCATCATTCTCCAGTACACTTTGTGGTGCATACTTGTATGTGGGAACGTGTTGTTTTATTAGTTTATGTTGTATGGCAGGTTGTTGATGTATTATTTTTGCTACATTGTCATGTCTTCTGGGGTATTCTGTATTTGCTAGTATTGTACATCCGCTTGTGATGTGATCTACTGTTTCTATTTGTTGTTTGCAAAGTCTGCATTTATCTATTTGTATTAGCTTGCTCGCCAAGTTTCGAGAGGGTGCGTTTCTGGATGAGGTATCGAATATATTGCTTCCCCCTACTTATACCTCCCGAGGAGATCACGAATGTAAAATTAGAGAGATTAGAGCGCGCACGGAGGCTTTCAGACAGTCGTTCTTCCCGCGAACCATACGCGACTGGAACAGGAAAGGGAGGTAATAACAGTGGCACGTAAAGTGCCCTCCGCCACACACCGTTGGGTGGCTTGCGGAGTATAAATTTAAATGTAGATGTAGATGTGGTATTGGGATCTTTAATAATATGCTTACTGTAATATCTGGTGTTTATTGTTTGATCCTGTATTGCAATCATGAATCCTTCCGTCTCACTCTATATATTGCCTTTTCTTAGCCATGTGTTGGATGCGTCTTGATCGATGTGTGGCTGTGTTAGATGATACGGGTGCTTGCCATGTAGTGTTTTCTTTTTCCAATTTACTTTCTTCGTATCTGTTGATGTTATGTGATCTAAAGGGTTGTAGAGGTGGTTATGAGATTGTAGTGGTGTAGCCGATGTATTTATATGAGTGATTGCTTTGTGTATTTTGCTAGTTTCTGCTCGTTCTATAAAGAATTTTCTTAAATTGTCTACATGTCCATAATGTAGGTTTTTTATGTCGATAAATCCCCTTCCTCCTTCCTTTCTGCTTAATGTGAATCTTTCTGTTGCTGAATGTATGTGATGTATTCTATATTTGTGGCATTGTGATCGTGTAAGTGTATTGAGTGCTTCTAGGTCTGTGTTACTCCATTTCACTATTCCAAATGAGTAGGTCAATATTGGTATAGCATAAGTATTTATAGCTTTTGTCTTGTTTGTTGCAGTCAATTCTGTTTTCAGTACTTTTGTTAGTCTTTGTCTATATTTTTCTTTTAGTTCTTCCTTAATATTTGTATTATCTATTCCTATTTTTTGTCTGTATCCTAGATATTTATAGGCATCTGTTTTTTCCATCGCTTCTATGCAGTCGCTGTGGTTATCCAATATGTAATCTTCTTGTTTAGTGTGTTTTCCCGTGATTATGCTATTTTTCTTACATTTGTCTGTTCCAAAAGCCATATTATATTATTGCTGAATACTTCTGTTATCTTTAGTAATTGGTTGAGTTGCTGATTTGTTGCTGCCAATAGTTTTAGATCATCCATGCATAGCAAATGTGTGATTTTGTGTGGGTATGTTCCAGTAATATTGTATCCATAATTTGTATTATTTAGCATGTTGGATAGTGGGTTCAGAGCAAGGCAGAACCAGAAAGGACTTACTGAGTCTCCTTGGTATATTCCACACTTAATCTGTATTGGCTGTGATGTGATATTATTTGAATTTGTTTGGATATTAAGTGTGGTTTTTCGATTTTTCATTACTATGTTTAGGAACTGTATTAATTTAGGATCTACTTTGTATATTTCCAATATCTGTAGTAACCATGAGTGGGTTCAAATGGTTCAAATGGCTCTGAGCACTATGGGACTCAACATCTTAGGTCATAAGTCCCCTAGAACTTAGAACTACTTAAACCTAACTAACCTAAAGACATCACACACACCCATGCCCGAGGCAGGATTCGAACCTGCGACCGTAGCAGTCCCGCGGTTTCGGACTGCAGCGCCAGAACCGCTAGACCACCGCGGCCGGCAACCATGAGTGGGGTACACTATCAAAAGCTTTTTGGTAATCAATGTATGCGTATTATTATTATTATTGTTATTACAAACTAGCACAGACAAATAGAGCATTCATCGCCAATAGCTAATATCAAACATAGGGCTGAAATTGAGAAAGAAATTTCTGATATTGCACTCTTCAGCAGTGTATTGTAGGTAATCCAGCTACGATCTGTGAAGAAACCAGAAAAGAAGCGATTCGAAACGTCTGACATAGGATGTTAGAAAAGTATGCTGAAAATAAAGTGGACTTACCAGATAAGAAATGAGATGGCACTCCGTAAAATCAACGAAAAGGGAAATGTATGCAAACACAGCAAATAGAAGAAAGGATACAATGATTTGTTTGTTTAGACTTAATGGAATAACTTCCATGCTACTAGAAGGATCGGAAGGGTGCAAAAATTGCGGACAAAGTCAGAATTAGGTACACGTACAACAGATAACTGAGAAGTTTCCATGCATGTGCTACGTCGATATGAAGACATTGGCACATGCAATACACCCTGTTAAACTGTCCTCTTTTAGTCAGTCGATCGTTTTGGACCTTCTCCTCTTCATCTGTTATCCAAAAGGCCTGTACGACATCTTCGTAGTTCTCTCCAGTACTGTGACTGACAGTCACTCGTATGCTGTCAATCTTGTGTACGTAATAAATCAGTTAACTGCAAATACAATGTTACAGTCGCTGTCATATTAGACGATGGCGATGGCGATGGTGATGGTACTTGGTCTATGGGGCCCTCAACTACGTGGTCATCAGCGCCCGTACAAATGTCTAATTTGTTCACTATCCACTCTCACCACTTGTCCCGAATGATGATGAAATGATGGGGACAAGACAAACACGTAGTCCCCAGGCGGAGAATACCCCGACCTGGCCGGGAATCGAACCCGGGACCCCATGATCCAGAGGCAGCAACGGTAGCCACTAGAACACAAGCTGCGGACACGACATTAGGGACATCATATTTGGTATACCTGTCGCTGGCTGTCGCACATTATGGAAAGGCTAAACTGATCACTAGGCAGGTTGCCTATCTAATGACTTCAGGGGGTTGTAAGAATTTGATTTTGAATGTTTCATATAATTACTGACCACTTTTAAAAATTTAAAATACTTTCAGAATCTACTCATTCACAACAAGTCAAGTATTAAACTTAGAAACCGAGTGTAAATGGCTCGAGGGTTCACAACTCGCGGCACACACATTACCCAGACTATATTCAACTAGTAAATCAGAATGAGAGATCTTAGCGACTTTCAACAAACTTTACACATAATTTAAAACCTTTTCGAAACTCTTTCTCGTTGATACCCCCCACAAACTAATGAAAGGAAAAGAGCAACTACAAAATTTTCGATGTTCATGCAGTATTAGTCACGACGTTTTAATTTCTTATTTTTTTGCTACTAACTCAACCAGCGACACATTTTTCTGACAATATTCATACACACCACTGAATGTACCTGCAAAATTATATCAATGTACGACAGATAGTTCAGAAGATCTGATGATATAAACATTCAGATGCATGGCAAATTAACTTTTCTTAAAACTGAGCTCGAATTACACAGACTATACTCAACCCGTGTTTGACAATGAGAGCGCCTGGCGACTTCCACGTTAAGTCTTTTGTAAAGTAATCAGACGTTCTAAGCAGTTTTGTACATGACAGTTCGATTCTTTAAAGGCTCGAGAGTGGAGGGACGCGTCTACTGGTAATCGCTGCTATTCAAGCAATGTGATGTATACATTACAGTGCGTTGTTCTGAACAGGAGATACTACATCGCTCGCCAGCGTTGGAATGATTTATTCATAAATTGTGGCAAGCATTTCGTCATGCAGCGCACACAGCTAGTGAGCAGAATTTCGATCCATAGCGGGATACCCAAGTTTGATGTATGCTCGAGTTTTTCACGAGCAGTTCTGTGGTTGCATCTCCATTGTGTTGTAGCCTTTGATTGGTAATTAAACACCGTACATGTATTAGAAGGCCTGCCCGAGGGCGCAGATAATGGAGACGTATTTTTTTTTTCCTCGTTGTGCCCTACGGATTTTCTTCACACTGTCTGCCACACTTAAACTGTCGTTTTCATATCCCAGCCGGCCCGAATGGAAAGAGCTTGCCCAAGTTGGTGGGAGAGGTAAATATTGATAGGCCATCGGGATCTCATTATTGTACCCAGTATCAGACCGTGGGAAGGCATGGTCTACGACCTTACTTGCAGCAAGCCACTGATTTGAATTGGTGCTGGGGAAAGGTGGAAGAAATCACAACACAAATAAAAGATTCAGAAATCAGCACAAAGAGATATATTCTGAAATTACTACAGAGCAACGTACCCTTAACAGAGAGCAGCCATCACTAACATAGACACATTAACAGAATGACATATAGAAATAGCGTACACCAACAGCTACACAAATTTAGCTGAAAACACTTCAGAGAGAAAATACCGTACCACGAGAACTAGGTCTCGGCAACGAAGGGCGGGAGGGGGTGGGGGGGGGGGGCTGGGTGGCAGAATTCGGTGAACCTTATCGTACGGCTAGCACTGCCGCTCCCCCATAATATCGCGAAATAATCACGATCGCCAAACGACCGAAAAGGCGATCGATTCCGAGCATCATTATTAGACTGTGGCCGAAGTCACGAACCGTTAAACTTTACCGTCGCATGGCGAGGCGTACGTATAGACAATAGGCGGTGGCGGGCGAGACGGCGCCTAGCGGAGCTTCCGGAATGGACTGAAGCGGTGATCTCAGCGTTTTATTAGCTGGTCGGCATCTCACGCTAGCGTGTTTACGGCTGAAAAAAGTAGTACTAGTGCGCGCTCTAGCAACCCAGTTGAAAGGAATTTATGGAAGGGCTGGGTCCCAGTTTATGACATCATTCATTATTTGCCAAGTGATTCACATTTATTAAGCATTTTTTTAAAAAAAAGGCAATAATACTAAAACCAAGTGAAATAATTTTGTAGAAATAGCAAAATGATACCGGCCTAACACAATGGTTTTGAATTACAGACCCGAGATTTAACACGGTCCCTTAAGCGACCTGAGAAATTGAAAGCAAACTTTCTCAAGATCAAATGTAACAACGACTTGCACAAATTTAGTAACAGGTAAAATGTTTAAACATCCGAAGCTAACAGAATGGTTCTAAATAACAGACCAAAATTTTTGAATGCCAAATGTAACAGCGAATAGCACAATTTGGTAATAGGTAAAACGTTTAAGCAGATTTAAACGTCGACGCTAACAGAATGATTTTAAATTACAGACCAAAATTTAACACTGAGCTTTAAGAGAGCTGACAAATTTAAGTTAATGGCCCGGTTGACTATGGAAAACTTGGTAAAGAGAACTAAGCAGCAGTCACCGTACCGCAGAGCCGCTTCACACGAGGTAATTGCAGTGGCGAATCCCAGTTGCTGACCGATAATATCGCGTCTTGTCAGGCCGGGTCAGTTGCACGCACAGACTGCGGAAAGAGTAGCTAACCCATCAGTCAACAGCAGGGTGTTCATAAAACAAGCGTCATAAGACAAGAAGATGCCTGGACACACCAACAGGTCAATTAGCACAGTAATACACTTTCAGCAAGTAACTACCTGAATAAGTAATCCAGAATAAGTAGAATTACAGGCGGAAAACTGCCGTTATCAGACTAAATTTTCAAGAATGGGACAATATAAACACTGTCAAGAACCAAGAATAGGAACGTTCTCATAAATAAGCTACAAATATTGTTTAAATAGATTTCAAATAATTATACAATGTCCGCAGCTCGTGGTCTTGCGGGTAGCGTTCTCACCTCCCGCGCACAGGGTCCCAGGTTCGATTCCCGGCGGGGTCAGGGACTTTTCCTGCCTCGAGATGACTGGGTCTTGTTGTTGTCGTCTTTGTCATCATCACTCATCCCAATTACGGTCGGAGGAAAGCAATGGCAAACCACCTCCACTAGGACCTTGCCTAGTACAGCGGTGCGGGTCTCCCGCATCGCCCCCAAGCTCGTCGGAGTATGGGACCTCATCATCATCAATTACACAACGGTCAGATACCGGTACAAGACGGCTCGTAGGCCTAATTAGGCTCTAAGAATCAGGTAAGGAATATCACCTTACAACGCCCAACGATGCCAACACAGAAAATCCCACAGATCTCATGCAGAGCACCTGGTATTCTAATAGATCTGACCAGATCAGAATCTAAAATATAATTAAAAGAGCACAGTGATCATAAAGATTCATGACAGCACCAGTTGCACCTGTGAACTCTTGTCACATTCCCACTAGTTGCACAGACAGTGACGATCTACATCTACATCTACATTTATACTCCGCAAGCCACCCAAAGGTGTGTGGCGGAGGGCATTTTACGTGCCACTGTCATTGCCTCGCTTTCCTGTTCCAGTCGCGTATGGTTCGCGGAAAGAACGACTGTCTGAAAGCCTCCGTGCGCGCTCTAATCTCTCTAATTTTACATTCGTGATCTCCTCGGGAGGTATAAGTAGGGGGAAGCAATATATTCGATACCTCATTCAGAAACGCACCCTCTCGAAACCTGGCGAGCAATCTACACCGCGATGCAGAGCGCCTCTCTTGCACTTGAGTTTATTAAACATCTCCGTAACGCTATCACGGTTACCAAATAACCCTGTGACGAAACGCGCCGCTCTTCTTTGGATCTTCTCTATCTCCTCCGTCAAACCGATCTGGTACGGATCCCACACTGATGAGCAATACTCAAGTATAGGTCGAACGAGAGTTTTGTAAGCCACCTCCTTTGTTGATGGACTACATTTTCTAAGCACTCTCCCAATGAATCTCAACCTGTTACCCGCCTTACCAACAATTAATTTTATATGATCATTCCACTTCAAATCGTTCCGCACGCATACTCCCAGATATTTTACAGAAGTAACTGCTACCAGTGTTTGTTCCGCTATCATATAATCATAGAATAAAGGATCCTTCTTTCTATGTATTCGCAATACATTACATTTGTCTATGTTAAGCGACAGTTGCCACTCCCTGCACCAAGTGCCTATCCGCTGCAGATCTTCCTGCATTTCGCTACAATTTTCTAATGCTGCAACTTCTCTGTATACTACAGCATCATCCGCGAAAAGCTGCATGGAACTTCCGACACTATCTACTAGGTCATTTATATATATTGTGAAAAGCAATGGTCCCATAACACTCCCCTGTGGCACGCCAGAGGTTACTTTAACGTCTGTAGACGTCTCTCCATTGATAACAACATGCTGTGTACTGTATGCTAAAAACTCTTCAATCCAGCCACACAGCTGGTCTGATATTCCGTAGGCTCTTACTTTGTTTATCAGGCGACAGTGCGGAACTGTATCGAACGCCTTCCGGAAGTCAAGAAAAATAGCATCTACCTGGGAGCCTGTTTCTAATATTTTCTGGGTCTCATGAACAAATAAAGCGAGTTGGGTCTCACATGATCGCTGTTTCGACAATGATGTTAAGCATCATTTGGCCAAGATTAGCACTATTACAAACAAACAATAAAAAAGCTATCACCACAAATGTCACACCCGGAGATCACACCTAAGTTACTTCTCAAGAAAGCAACGCAGGACGCTCATCGAACACAAAGCTGGGCAGGCTCAAACTGTTTTTATAACCGATACGGAACACACTAAACTTCCCGGAAGCACAAATTCACAACACGTAGGGCAGGGCAATAACAGCAGAGCTCGCTAACTCCACCAAACTAGATCTCACAAGACGGCTCGAAAACAGGGAGGATTTGCTCTTTCAGCGCTCCGAAAAAAGCCAGGCATAAAGTCGTCCCCGCTGTAACGATTCCCGCAGAGCAAATCAGTCAAGACACGGACCACTGGCGCTTGACGACATACGTTTCCTTCAACCGACTTCCTCCTTGTCCCCGGTGACTGTCCGTTCCACACTCGTCCGCCTCGCACAACATTTCAAGGCGCCCGGCGACCAGATGGAAAACGAACCAAAGATTCGATCTACAGACCGCAATCTACATCTACATCTACATCCATACTCCGCAAGCCACCTGACGGTGTGTGGCGGAGGGTACCTTGAGTACCTCTATCGGTTCTCCCTTCTATTCCAGTCTCGTATTGTTCGTGGAAAGAAGGATTGTCGGTATGCCTCTGTGTGGGCTATAATCTCTCTGATTTTATCCTCATGGTCTCTTCGCGAAATATACGTAGGAGGGAGCAATATACTGCTTGACTCTTCGGTGAAGGTATGTTCTCGAAACTTTGACAAAAGCCCGTACCGAGCTACTGAGCGTCTCTCCTGCAGAGTCTTCCACTGGAGTTTATCTATCATCTCCGTAACGCTTTCGCGATTACTAAATGATCCTGTAACGAAGCGCGCTGCTCTCCGTTGGATCTTCTCTATATCTTCTATCAACCCTATCTGGTACGGATCCCACACTGCTGAGCAGTATTCAAGCAGTGGGCGAACAAGCGTACTGTAACCTACTTCCTTTGTTTTCGGATTGCATTTCCTTAGGATTCTTCCAATGAATCTCAGTCTGGCATCTGCTTTACCGACGATCAACATTATATGATCATTCCATTTTAAATCACTCCTAATGCGTACTCCCAGATAATTTATGGTATTAACTGCTTCCAGTTGCTGACCTGCTATTTTGTAACTAAATGATAAAGGATCTATCTTTCTGTGTATTCGCAGCACACTACACTTGTCTACATTGAGATTCAATTGCCATTCCCTGCACCATGCGTCAATTCGCTGCAGATCCTCCTGCATTTCAGTACAATTTTCCATTGTTACAACCTCTCGATACACCACAGCATCATCTGCAAAAAGCCTCAGTGAACTTCCGATGTCATCCACAAGGTCATTTATGTATATTGTGAATAGCAACGGTCCTATGACACTCCCCTGCGGCACACCTGAAACCACTCTTACTTCGGAAGACTTCTCTCCATTGAGAATGACATGCTGCGACCTGTTATCTAGGAACTCCTCAATCCAATCACACAATTGGTCTGATAGTCCATATGCTCTTACTTTGTTCATTAAACGTCTGTGGGGAACTGTATCGAACGCCTTGCGGAAGTCAAGAAACACGGCATCTACCTGTGAACCCGTGTCTATGGCCCTCTGAGTCCCGTGGACGAATAGCGCGAGCTGGGTTTCACATGACCGTCTTTTTCGAAACCCATGCTGATTCCTACAGAGTAGATTTCTAGTCTCCAGAAAAGTCATTATACTCGAACACAATACGTGTTCCAAAATTCTACAACTGATCGACGTTAGAGATATAGGTCTATAGTTCTGCACATCTGTTCGACGTCCCTTCTTGAAAACGGGGATGACCTGTACCCTTTTCCAATCCTTTGGAACGCTACGCTCTTCTAGAGACCTACGGTACACCGCTGCAAGAAGGGGGGCAAGTTCCTTCGCGTACTCTGTGTAAAATTGAACTGGTATCCCATCAGGTCCAGAGGCCTTTCCTCTTTTGAGCGATGTTAATTGTTTCTCTATCCCTCTGTCGTCTATTTCGATATCTACCATTTTGCCATCTGTGCGACAATCTAGAGAAGGAACTACAGTGCAGTCTTCCTCTGTGAAACAACTTTGGAAAAAGACATTTAGTATTTCGGCCTTTAGTCTGTCATCCTCTGTTTCAGTACCATTTTGGTCACAGAGTGTCTGGACATTTTGTTTTGATCCACCTACCGCTTTGACATAAGACCAAAATTTCTTAGGATTTTCTGCCAAGTCAGTACATAGAACTTTACTTTCGAATTCATTGAACGCCTCTCGCATAGCCCTCCTTACACTACATTTCGCTTCGCGTAATTTTTGTTCGTCTGCAAGGCTTTGGCTATGTTTATGTTTGCTGTGAAGTTCCCTTTGCTTCCGCAGCAGTTTTCTAACTCGGTTGTTGTACCACGGTGGCTCTTTTCCTTCTCTTACGATCTTGATTGGCACATACTCATCTAACGCATTATGTACGACGGTTTTGAACTTTGTCCACTGATCCTCAACACTATCTGTACTTGAGACAAAACTTTTGTGTTGAGCCAACAGGTACTCTGAAATCTGCTTTTTGTCACTTTTTCTAAACAGAAAAATCTTCCTACCCTTTTTAATATTCCTATTTACGGCTGAAATCATCGATGCCGTAACCGCTTTATGATCGCTGATTCCCTCTTCTGCGTTAACTTTTTCAAATAGTTCGGGTCTGTTTGTCACCAGAAGGTCTAATATGTTATCACCACGAGTCGGTTCTCTGTTTAACTGCTCAAGGTAGTTTTCAGATAAAGCACTTAAAAAAATTTCACTGGATTCTTTGTCCCTGCCACCCGTTATGAATGTCTGAGTCTCCCAGTCTATATCCGGCAAATTAAAATCTCCACCCAGAACTATAACATGGTGGGGAAATCTACTCGAAATATTTTCCAAATTATCCTTCAGGTGCTCAGCCACAACAGCTGCTGAGCCAGGGGGCCTATAGAGACATCCAATTACCATGTCTGAGCCTGCTTTAACCGTGACCTTCACCCAAATCATTTCACATTTCGGATCTCCGTCAATTTCCTTCGATACGAACCGACGCTGCTCACGCTGCCAACCTGCTCGAGGTCAAGCGGCTAGCTGTCGCCTGCTGGGCCATAGACTCGGCCGCTTCCTTTTTGCCCCAGACGTTTCCTAACCATGCGCAGCCTCGGTCTTTGGAACGGCGAGATGTTCTGTGTTAGTGCGTTCCCCAAGACGAAGAAGACGCTCCGTTTGAATTTGAATCTCCTTAAGGGCCGCCGCTATATTGTACCGTTCATTAATTACTTTCAGAATGACAGCAGACGAAATCTGTTTACAGATTTCAGTTCCTCTGTAAGTAGGGAATTATTATTAGAAGGTTTTTTTCGTTTCTGTAAATCTTGAACTGCTTTAATTCGCAATGAATCTTTAGAAACTTCGAAATAAAAATTATATGCTAACTATGGAGAGAGCAGCAGTTTGTTCCTCGTTAAAAGGTCAAGAATTCGTCATCTGATTTCATATTTATTAATTAATTTTCAACTCATCCTTGTTTCCGGTCTCGTGCGGTGACCCACGCGCTCATCACTGCATGTGGCATTCTTGGGAGGGTTCGTAACACCATGTGTTACAACTATACACAGTGCAGGCGCTGTTGCCAACGTTTCACCTCAAGGATGTAACGATTAGTTTCTCCTTAAGTACGCTAATGTTCAAACTGTCAACTTTAAAACAGCCGGCCGGAGTGGCCGAGCGGTTCTAGGCGCTACAGTCTGGAACCGCGTGACCGCTACGGTCGCAGGTTCGAATCCTGCCTCGGGCATGGATGTGTGTGATGTCCTTAGGTTAGTTAGGTTTAAGTAGTTCTAAGTTCTAGGGGACTGATGACTACAGCAGTTAAGTCCCATAGTGCTCAAGAGCCATTTGAACCGTTTTTGAACCAACTTTAAAAAATGTTGTGTAGTCAGAAGTCATTTTAAAATTGTCACACTCACTAAATAGGGGGCATATGACGTTCGTTTCATCTCCTTTAAGGTTTTCTGTTCTGTTTCAGGGAGCTGGTGTTCCCCGTCTACGGTGAAGTGGTGGCCGCCATCTGAACACCGAAAGCGTGAGTGTTAATTTGGTTTTCTCGCATCAACTATTAATGGCCATGTTTTGTTAGCTATGATTGATTTTCACACCTCCAGATTTGGGAATAACAAAGTTGAAACAATAACGCATCACTACTAAGATTCCCCAGCCAGTATTTAGAACATACACGGTGTTCGGAAATCCACGTTACAAACTTATAGGATGTGTAGAGGGGAGTGAGTACATAAGATCTTAAATAGCAACCCATATCAGGAAACGCACCGTTTCCGTTCTACGAGCTTTAAAATTCAGATGTGTAAATCGTCCACGTCTGCTGAGGGAAAGAGAAAAGTCTCAGAGTTGCTTGCGCTGATATGCAGTTGGGCAGACAGGATGACGTGTACTACGTCAGATGGTCACCTGATGCCACCTAACGTCTACCTTGCTGCGACAGCTGTAGAGAGAGAGGAAGGCCTACTGACACGATTTCTGTTGTCCGATCCACTAGAAATTGAAGACACACCAGGTAGGATGGAATGTGTGTACCAGAACGTGCTTCCTAGGTACAGTGTCTGTAACTACGTCGGTGGTTGCCACACCGAGTCGCTCTTGCAACACATCACTACTGTTCTGTACCCAGAGTATGCTGGGTTCTTTTTTGTTTTGGAATAATGTAAACACGTAATGTTTAAGTGTTGGTACAAACAAATGTGCTTATGTGATAAATGGATGTTACGTCATGTTTGCTTTCGAAGTGTTCGCTAATAATTTACCACGTCTCGCCTAATTCAATTCCTCCAGCGGAAATGGGTGAGTTCAACATCTGAACTGAAACCGTTGTAGAACAAAAATGGTACATTTGCAGACATAGGTTCCTATTCAAAAAATTATTTACTTATTCCCTTCTACAAATACTAAAAGTTTGTTAACTGGTCTTTCCGAACACCCTGCCTCGATACTGTCAGTGTCCACGATCATGTACAAACTGCATCATAGAGTGTCCTACAGTTCCATGCTCCTTTTGTGGTTATAGGAATTCACGTAATTTTGTAACAGGAACTCCTGGAATTTTGGCTTAATATATTTCAAAGGGACCGCAAAACACCTGTAGAAATTAGCGTATGTTTGAGAAAATACAATGAAGCTTACAGAAAGCGCCAGTATTCAACTATATTAATTAAAAGTTACCGCTGAAATGTCGTCAGCCTCATTTGAAGTACCCAAAACACGAATCGAACGTTTTCAGCTGTTTAGTACTGGATGTAATGAGAGTATTATTAAAATAGCTCAATAGCTGCGAAATATAGTGCAACTCAGTCGCTGAATTATTGGGAACTGTATAATTGAAAATCTTAAAAATCTCACTACATAATCATAAATCAAATAGGTGGCTGCGATTTGTATAAAACTCAAAATTCAGAGTACGTGTTAAGTTTATTCAACTACTGAAGAAATGGTGATAAAACGTTCGATATTCCACTCACTTAATATTCTGTTCCTGTCAGGTATATGCTTGTGACTACAAGAACACTTTGCATTCTACCCCATATCCGCTCTCTGGTTGTGTTCTGCTTTTCGAAACATCTGATAGTAACAACAAACATTAAATGCAACGAATAAGGGAGCGATCAGCTATACACAGAAGAATGTAAAACAATGCCGACATTAGGAACGACTACAGGAAAACAGTTTTGACTGAAATGGATATAAGACAAAGAGAAAATAACAGTAAGACGTCGTAACTCACCTACAAGGAACTTGTTCACAGAAATTCGGCCTGCCCATTGTTGAGTAATGTTTCCCCGGAAAGAATCCGTAAGCATATAGACAGAAAACAACAGCTCCATTCGTCCGTCACGGGATGATACAGTCAGAAGCAAAAAGAACTAGATAGATACAAGGACTGCATTTCTAACCTCTGATAACGCCGGAACTTAGAACAGATGTAAGTATCAGAAGGAAGTGTGTCGTGCACCAAGTGCAGGTTAACTTCGCTCTCACGGATCGCCTCATATAGGTTTTACCAATTATTTAAAGTCAGTTTACATGTTTTAATGACTTTCCATTAAACATCAATCGAACATTAACATTAATCCTGAGGCAAGCTGGCCCACAAAAAGACCCAGTATCTTGGATAGTGGCGTTGCAACGGATATGACGTCCGAGCTGGTGTCACACATGTGCTTTCTAGGGCAGATCAGGGCTACAGTGGTACCTCAACATCACGCAGACAGTTCACGTGCCACGTTTTTTCCTGTTGAAAATGGCTCCAAAATAGTGTCACGTGATAAATAACGCAAGAGATGGGTAGGATGACCATGACGAACCTTTGTGCCACCAGAGTTCCCCAGATCACTAGCAGCTGTAAACTGTAGTCCTACGCGATGGCGCCCTACACCATGACGCGGGGACTAACAACTCTGGGCCTCTCCAAAGCATTGCAAGAATATGAACCTCACCACCGGTCCCCGCCGTACTCCCCAACGATTGTCGTCCGGGTAGAGCAGAACCGCGATTCGTCGCTGAACACACTAACGCCATTCACTGGCAGCGCATACTTCCCAGTCACGGCACGATTCCAAACTCAGCCGTTTGCGTTGTGGTGTTAGCGGTGGCCTGCCTGGTCCGGCTGCTGTTAATCTTGGACCAACGGTGCAGAACGACACAGAATTTTGCAGAGAGTCTATTACTTGTTCTCGGAAAGCAGGCGCTGATATGAACGGCTTACGATGTGCTGGGCGCACAGTACAGCGATCTTCCCTTGTGGTGACCAGACGTCGTCGACCAGAGCCTCTACGCTGAATGTGCCTCTCCACACATTCTCATGTGCTCAAAAATAGTGCCACTGTCACATCTGAATTAAACAGAAATCTTGAGAGCGCACGAGCCGAACACCTGACCAAATGGAATCAGACAATGAGGCTACATTCAAACCTTGTCAAGCACTGATAACGCCATCTCGTACGAGTACGCGGAATCTTCGTGTCCTACACAGTGATCGCTCGACTTCGAAATTGTTCACACTCCTGATATATCTTGCCACTTCTGGTAACAATATTAAACACTAACAACACTAAAGCACTCAGCTGACGGTTCTATTTATTTACTACACAAAGGGTCTTCACACTCATTACACTGCTTCAGTTAAACATTTACATGCGGGACAAGAAATGAGAAATTGCCGAATTTATAAAAAAAAAAAAATCACTACTTTTATCATACTGACTGGACTATGGAGGTATGAACGAGACACTTTTATACACTACAGCGGATATTTCAGCTGGTAGCCCCCAAACACACACCCAGGTGGCTGGCCATACGAAAGTGAAAGCAGTAGAATCACATCAGCTTCAGGGCGACCAGTCACGGAACACCTAGTGGCACAACCGAAATAACCTGAAAAATAAACAGAGCACACTAAAGCCACGCTACATTCACCGGCCTACCTCTCATCATGGGTATCGTTTACAAAATCAAAACTCGGTGAAACTCATTAATAACACACGAATAACACAGATAAACAGTTTAGAATGAGTGTTAATTCAGTTTAACCGACAAAAGAAAGCTGTACGAGTACATTTGAACTACAGAATACCGTAAAGATCCGTCGAGCACCACATCGTCACGGTCACAAAGACTCATCTTGTAATTCAACGAATTAAATCCGCAAAATGAGCAAAAATACGACATGATAAAATTGTTTGAACAAATTTAATGCAAAAGAAATTAGAAAATTCTTAACGGCCCCCATCGGGCCTTACAGCCTAACACTCAGAATTCACAGCGCTGCTAGAAATTAATAACGTCCGTCCGACCTTGACCAGACCTCGAGGAAGTGTGCCCCTTTTTTCGTATAGTCCGGCGCCCACGTACCAGAATTCCCTGCTAACAGTCTCAATCACGTGATCCATATAAACTTCTGATAATCGACTAAAAATGTTTCATTTTCCTGGCTAACGACCTCTCTGTCTACCCACGGGACGAACGATCTCCCGTTTTTAAACCCAGAGCAAAGTGACGGGATTTTGAGGGCTGTTAACCGATTGCCATACTGTTTCTACTTCTTAAGAACGTGAAATGGAGCAAGATGGCCAAACCATATATATAAATATATCGAGGTACTGTTTTCGCCAAGTTATAGCGGACAGTATGGATAATTTCGTGAGGCTCGCAAACAATTTTTTTAACGTTCACATCCACCGAATTACGACACAGACTTTTTTTCTAATGAAACTATACACTTTTTCGTGCAGCATTTGAAAGAAGCTTCCAACAGAGCTTCAACGTCATGGCATGTATGGGGCTTGGTCGAATAGAATCAAGACAACAACGCCACAAATCACTGTCCCGCCGTAAGGCGAAGAGGTTCCACATTCGCCTGCCTTATTATACCAAATTTAAGCAATGATGTAACTCACGTACGGTTCATGTTTATTGTAACGGCTGCCTTACCAAGTTCTCAAAATGTTGGCCTCGAGCGTTGCAACATTCTATAAAGTGGGTCTTGAGAAATACTACTGCACATTAAATTTCATCTGGAGTTAACGGCAGTACAGACCCTTGTTATAAGGCGTTCCATGCCTTCGGAGTCGTCCGTGTTTCCTAATAGACGTCATGTTTTAATTTTCCTTACAGATATAAGTGTTACGTTTGGTGAGCGTGCAGGTTATTCTACGTTTGCTGAATGACCGTACAATACTCTTCATATGTTCTCTTGAGAGATTCTGGCATTGCAAGTGCGAAAACAGAGGGACATCTGTCATGTTGGTACCACACTGACTTCCGTACCTCCAGTGGGACGTTTTCCAACAATTGCGGTAGCAGCATGTCTTAGGAACTCGAAACACTTGAGTGTATTTAGATTTCCGTCAGTAAAACGAGAACCAACCATGCGTATCTTGAAAACCACGCACCAAACGTTGATAACGCTAGAGCGTTATTATTATCCTCTTCTTTGAGTCATCATGGATTTTCATCTTACAATTAGCGCATATTACGAAGATTGACTTGCCCATGGTTTGTAAACGATGCTTCTTCCTTAAACAAAACTTTGCATACGAAATGCCGGAGCACTTTGCACTATTCGTAGATAATATTCCTGGAACTGTAGCCAATTTGGAAGCCATTGCTATGAAGCTACTGATGAAGCGAAATGTGAACAGGATTAAATGTGATGGAATTTTGGACACTCGTTTGCTTGTTCCCTCTCTTTCTTCACAGAAGCCACTTAGTGACATTTCCTTTGTGTGCTACTGCTGCTAAAATGATAGTTTCATTTTCTTCATGAGTTGCTCTTCATTTTCCTTAGCCGACTTCAATCGCGTGTTTGCTTACATTTGGCATAATAGGTTGTAATTAAGATCTTGGATAGTTGTACTAGGACGGATATGACGTCCGGGCTGGTTCCGCACATGTTCTTTCGGGGACAGATCTGAGCTACAGAAACACCTCAGCGTCACGCAGAAAGTTTACAGACACGCGCGCCATGTACTGTATGAGTATTCAAATGGTTCAAATGGCTCTAAGCACTATGGGACTTAACATCTGAGGTCATCAGTCCCCTAGACTTAGAACAACTTAAACCTAACTAACCGAAGGACGTCACACACATCCATGCCCGAGGCAGGATTCGAACCTGCAACCGTAGCAGCTGTACGGTTCCAGACAGAAACGCCTAGAACCGCTCGACCACAACGATCAGCCATATGAGTATTGTTCTGTTGAAAAATGCAGCAAGATACTGTCGCGTGATATGTAACAGAACAGGACAGTCGGATGACCACTGTAATGAAATGGTCTGGCGACATCATATTCTTTGTACGAAGTGTTAAGTTCCGATACAGCATGTTTCAACATGGATTTTGCGATATCCGTTTTTGTTATAAATTTTGTAAATATTTATTATATAAAAATATTATTTTTATTATTTTGATGAATGTAGATGTCACAGAGATATATAAGCATAACGAAATTTAATCATCTTTGACCACTGCGTTGTTATTTTTGTATTTAACCATGTATAGACTATCAGTGCGTAAAGTAAGTTAGTTGCTGTGGAATAATTTGCTGAGAGAATTTGTACATGGCTGCATGTGGGCAAAGTTGGGCCAGTGTTGCCCATTCTGCGTAAATAAAGTGTTACTTAAAGTATGTGACGTGATTTCAAGAATATATCAACAAAGTGAAAACTGAAAAGTGTTCATAGTTTTGATTAGAATTGATACGACAAGATCAAACCCGTGGACTCCTGCGAATCCAAATACCTTGTTAATATTCTACAGGAAAGCGACAAATGGAAGACATGCACACGTGAACCACGAGAAACAACGAAGAATTATTTTACGTGATATGTACCAATTATTTTGATCTATCAACATTTCTGAACTTTCCATCCTGTTTGCCCAGCGTTCTGCTACGAAGGACGAAATACGCTACCGGCCATTAAAATTGCTACACCACGAAGATGACGTGCTACAGACGCGAAAGTTAACCGACAAGAAGAAGATGCTGTGACATGCAAATGATCAGATTTTCAGAGCATTCACACAACGTGCTGAGATGAGGATAGTTTCCAACCGATTTCTCATACACAAACTGCTGTTGACCGGCGTTGCTTGGTGAAACGTTGTTGTGATGCCTCGTGTAAGGAGGAGAAATGCGTACCATCACGTTTCCGTCTTTGATAAAGGTAGGACTGTTAGCAGAATACGGAATCGGTGGGTTCAGGAGGGTAATACGGAACGCCGTGCTGGATCTCAACGGCCTCGTATCACTAGCAGTCGAGATGACAGACATCTTATCCGCATGGCTGTAACGGATGGTGCAGCCACGTCTCGATCCCTGAGGCATCAGATGGGAACGTTTGCAAGACAACAACCATTTGCACGAATAGTTCGACGACGTTTGCAGCAGCATGGACTATCAGCTCGGAGACCATGCTGCGGTTACCCTTGACGCTGCATCACAGACAGGAGCGCCTGCGATGGTGTACTCAACGATGAACCTGGGTGCACGAACGGCAAAACGTAATTTTTTTCGGATGAATCCAGGTTCTGTTTACAGCATCATGATGGTCGCATCCGAGTTTTGCGACATCGCGGTGAACACACATTGGAAGCGTGTATTCGTCATCGCCATGTTGGCGTTTCACCCGCCGTGATGGTATGGGGTGCCATTGGTTACACGTCTCGGTCACCTCTTGTTCGCACTGACGGCACTTTGAACAGTGGACGTTACATTTCAGCAACTGGCTCGTCACAATACGCCAGTCACTACTCTTGATGAACTGCGGTATCGTGTTGAAGTTGCATGGGCACCTGTACCTGTACACGCCATCCAAGCTCTGTTTGACTCAATGCCCAGGCGTATCAAGGCCGTTATTATGGCCAGAGGTGGTTGTTCTGGGTACTGATTTCTCAGGATCTATGCCCCCAAATTGCGTGAAGTGTAATAACATGTCAGTTCTAGTATAATATATTTGTCCAATGAATACCCGTTTATCATCTGCATTTCTGCTTGGTGTAGCAATTTTAATGGCCAGTAGTGTATATGTCCTGAAAATCAGCAGATACAGAATTTGAATAATTAATTATAGGGTGGGGTTTCAGATCAAGATGACCCATTACCCCACCAGAGTCCCCTAAATCACTAGCAGGCGTAAGCTGAAGTCATTCCTGATGGCTCACCCCACCATGACGTCAGGAGTAACACCATTGGGCGTCTTCGATACATTGGAAAAATGTGATCTCTTTCCTGTTCGCCACCATATTCAGTAACGATTATCATCCGTGGTGGTGCAGAACCACGATTGATCGCTGAACCCACTGTGACGCTATTCACCAGCAGTCCGTGCTTCCCGGTTCCAGCACCACTCCAGACGCAGCCTTTTGTGTTGTGGTGTTGACGGCAGTCTACACTTACCTATTATTTTGTTGAAGTTCCTGCACTGGCGTAAGCTGTCGCCAGCACACCGTTCGGCAAACATGAAGCGAAGATCGATTAATATTCGCTGGATCAAGCGGGCCTATCAGGAGAGAGGCCAGACACACACACACACACACACACACACACACACACAAAGCAACACGCCGCCAACGCCCTCTCGACAGCATGTATTTAGGCAAGCGCCGCTGATAGCGGGGCCTCACTCACTGACTCATTCCATCATCCAGTTGGCATCTGTCAGTATACTCACGGAGCCGGCATAGTTAAAAAATGATTCAAATGGCTCTGAGCACCATGGGACTCAACATCTGAGGTCATCAGTCCCCTAGAACGTAGAACTACTTAAATCTAACTAACCTAAAGACATCACACACATGCAAATCCGAGGCAGGATTCGAACCTACGACCGTAGCGGTCGCGCGGTTCCAGACTGTAGCGCCTAGAACCGATTGGCCACACCGGCCGGCTCAGGTATAGTTCACTGCAGGTTACGACAGTACATAGCGACCAGACTAGTACTATAGTGGGACTAGTTACATCAGTCTGCTAGACGACTATTACTGATGAGCTTGAACCACAACACATGGACTCTATTCAAGTTAAGATTCTAGTTTTTGTAAATAAAGAACCGTATTAATTCACATGTGCATTTGTGTTGTAGAAAAAGGACATTAGCCACCCACAACAACATTCCCTCCCTTGCTCCCTTGCCGTGCAAGGCTCTACAGTTCTACTACGAGCTTCTAATTCACTATATTGTCCGCTATAATTTGGTGTGTGTGAACGTAGTCTACAGACGAAATTAAAATCCGGCACTAGACACATACATAACACAGAACATAGATATGATGACACTGTTCCTTAAATTTCAGCTTTTTCGCTAGTTTCATGTGCTCCACAAAATACAAGAATAATAACTTTTTCTTCAATTTAATAATAGGTATGTTTACCTAATAACACGAGCAGTGCCATATAGTAATAATGTATTAGTTTTGTTATAAAATTTATGCCGTTATAATAGCAGGAACCTGAGAATTGACACAAACAATCCTGTTTGGCATGCATAATGTAAAACTGAGTCGTTTCGCACCATTACAACGAAATCATTCTGATGGTCTGTAGGATAAGGAATTTCGAAACACAGCACTGTCTCTGTAATGACGCGTGCTGCGCGGCGCGGCTCGCTAGGAAGCCCTGAAACGTACAGCAGAAGCGCCCTCGGCTGACAGCTGAGGGGAGCTCCCGCGGCCACGCCCAGACGCCACGCCCCGTGCAGTCTCTTCGGCCTAGCCGTTACCTCGTTACGGCGCGCCAAGGAAGAGAAAGCCCTGCGGAGCTCATCTGAAACGAGGTTTGCCTCTGTGGATGGAGCGTCTTGCCCTGCAGACAAAAAGAGCGCGTTCTTGTAGCGAAAATGTTTTTAGGGCACAGGGTCAAGCATACGCGTGCAGGACAAGCCCAAAGCGGGCGTTCTGTTGTTTTGTTGTTGCGTACTATCTCACTCACTATACATATACCAGGTCAAAAATGCTCCTATCGGAGCATAAAGAGTACCAATATGTTCCTGTTTATTTAAATTAAAATACTATGAAAAGTGGGATACCAGCTGCCTCGTTCTCCCTTCCTCAGCACCTTTAAAAATTTTCCAAAATACCGAGTGATCAAAAAGTCAGTATAAATTTGAAAACTTAATAAACCACAGAGTAATGTAGATAAAGAGGTAAATATTGGCACACATGTTTGGAATGACATGGGGTTTCATTAGAACAAAAAAAAAAAAAAAAAAAAAACAATAAAGTTCACAAAATGTCCGACAGATGGCGCTGGACAGCAAAACTGCTACCCTGATGGGTGAGAGGTACGCCGATATGTTACAGAATCGCATCATTCCCAGCCTGGCTGATAAACACCTGCTGGAACGTACGATGTTTATGCAGGATGGCGCTCCACCCCATATTGCTAGACGCGTGAAAGATCTCTTGCGAGCGTCGTTTGGTGATGATCGTGTGCTCAGCCATCACATTCGTCATGCTTGGCATCCCATGTCCGCAGACCTCAGTCCGTGCGATTATTGACTTTGGGGGTTACCTGAAGTCGCAATTGTATCGTGATCGACCGACATCTCTAGGGATGCTGAAAGACAACATCCGACGCCAATGCCTCACCAAAACTCCGGACATGCTTTACTGTGCTGTTCACAACATTATTCCTCGACTATAGCTATTGTTGAGGAATTATGGTGGACATATTGAGCATTTCCTGTCAAGAACATCATCTGTGTTTTGTCTTACTTTGGTATGCTAGTTATTGCTATTCTGATCAGATGAAGCGCCATCTGTCGGACATTTTTTGAACTTTTGTGCAAACCGGTGACAGGAGGGTAATATCTTGGGGTGTGCAACGAGGTGTGGTTCCGACCAGAGCGTGTAATTTCACAGCCCGTCGCTAGAGGGCACGCGTGTACGTCACGTGACTATACAGAGCTAGCAGCAGCATGCATCAATCGTCCAACGCTGCCAGTCGCATTGCAAACAGTGACATGGAGGCGTCAACAGAAGAGCAAAGAGGTGTTGTTCGTTTTCTGACAGCAGAATGAGTAGGAAGAACGGACATTTATCCACGAATGACACAAGTGTACGACGAACACTGCATGTCCCTTGCAAAGATCAGGCCGTGGCACAAGCGCTTCAGGGAAGGATGGGTGTCGATAGCCGGTGATGCACGGTCTGGAGCTCCACTCCGCATTACCGGTGACATCGTCCAGCTGGTGGATGTACTCCCTACCCAGGACCGCCGAGTGACAGTGAAAGCCATAGCCGCCGTGGTCAGATTGAGCGTCGGAAGTGTTCACACCATCATGAAGGAACGATTGCTAATGCGAAAAGTGTGTGAGCCATGGGTGCCTCACAGTCTTCAACCACACCAGGAAGCATGTCGAATGGCCCACTGTCTTGTTCCTCTGCAGCACTATGCTCGAGAGGGGAATGCGTTCCCGGCACGAGTGGTGGCTGCAGATGAGTCGTGGTGTCATCACTTCGAACCAGAATCAAAACGACGAAGTCTCCAGTGGAAGCATCCAGGGTCACCACCACCACAAAAATCCAAGGACATCCACACGAGTACAGGAAAGGTTATGCTGACGCTCTTCTTTGACCAAGATGGCCTCCTTCTGATTCACTTCCTGCAGCACGGGACAACAGTAAATGCCCAGCGTTATCCGCAAACCTTCACCACCATCGCCAAACGATCAAATCAAAACGATCAGGCAATCTCACCTGTGGGTTATTCCGCTCCACGACAATGCAAAGCCTCATACGGCCAACACAGTCGCGGCACTCCTGCAGAAATTCAAATGGGAGGTTCTCATCCACGTTCCATACAGTTCGGACCTCTCTCCCTGTGGATACTCTATTTTTGGTCCCCTTAAAAAGGCTCTGACGGATAAACGATTCACCTCGCACGACGACGTTCTGAGAGAAAATTTGGAATACATTTCACATAAATTTTCTCAGCATGTTATAGTCTTAGGTGGAGATTTCAATTTACCAGATATAGACTGGGACACTCAGATGTTTAGGACGGGTGGTAGGGACAGAGCATCGAGTGACATTATACTGAGTGCACTATCCGAAAATTACCTCGAGCAATTAAACAGAGAACCGACTCGTGGAGATAACATCTTGGACCTACTGATAACAAACAGACCCGAACTTTTCGAATCTGTATGTACAGAACAGGGAATCAGTGATCATAAGGCCGTTGCAGCATCCCTGAATATGGAAGTTAATAGGAATATAAAAAATGGGAGGAAGGTTTATCTGTTTAGCAAGAGTAATAGAAGGCAGATTTCAGACTACCTAACAGATCAAAACGAAAATTTCTGTTCCGACACTGACAATGTTGAGTGTTTATGGAAAAAGTTCAAGGCAATCGTAAAATGCGTTTTAGACAGGTACGTGCCGAGTAAAACTGTGAGGGACGGGAAAAACCCACCGTGGTACAACAACAAAGTTAGGAAACTACTGCGAAAGCAAAGAGAGCTCCACTCCAAGTTTAAACGCAGCCAAAACCTCTCAGACAAACTGAAGCTAAACGATGTCAAAGTTAGCGTAAGGAGGGCTATGCGTGAAGCGTTCATTGAATTCGAAAGTAAAATTCTATGTACCGACTTGACAGAAAATCCTAGGAAGTTCTGGTCTTACGTTAAATCAGTAAGTGGCTCGAAACAGCATATCCAGACACTACGGGATGATGATGGCATTGAAACAGAGGATGACACGCGTAAAGCTGAAATACTAAACACCTTTTTCCAAAGCTGTTTCACAGAGGAAGACCGCACTGCAGTTCCTTCTCTAAATCCTCGCACAAACGAAAAAATGGCTGACATCGAAATAAGTGTCCAAGGAATAGAAAAGCAACTGGAATCACTCAATAGAGGAAAGTCCACTGGACCTGACGGGATACCAATTCGATTCTACACAGAGTACGCGAAAGAACTTGCCCCCCTTCTAACAGCCGTGTACCGCAAGTCACTAGAGGAACGGAGGGTTCCAAATGATTGGAAAAGAGCACAGATAGTCCCAGTCTTCAAGAAGGGTCGTCGAGCAGATGCGCAAAACTATAGGCCTATATCTCTTACGTCGATCTCTTGTAGAATTTTAGAACATGTTTTTTGCTCGCGTATCATGTCATTTCTGGAAACCCAGAATCTACTATGTAGGAATCAACATGGATTCCGGAAACAACGATCGTGTGAGACCCAACTCGCCTTATTTGTTCATGAGACCCAGAAAATATTAGATACAGGCTCCCAGGTAGATGCTATTTTTCTTGACTTCCGGAAGGCGTTCGATACAGTTCCACACTGTCGCCTGATAAACAAAGTAAGAGCCTACGGAATGTCAGACCAGCTGTGTGGCTGGATTGAAGAGTTTTTAGCAAACAGAACACAGCATGTTGTTATCAATGGAGAGACGTCTACAGACGTTAAAGTAACCTCTGGCGTGCCACAGGGGAGTGTTATGGGACCATTGCTTTTCACAATATATATAAATGACTTAGTAGATAGTGTCGGAAGTTCCATGCGGCTTTTCGCCGATGATGCTGTAGTATACAGAGAAGTTGCTGCATTAGAAAATTGTAGCGAAATACAGGAAGATCTGCAGCGGATAGGCACTTGGTGCAGGGAGTGGCAACTGACCCTTAACATAGACAAATGTAATGTATTGCGAATACATAGAAAGAAGGATCCTTTATTGTATGATTATATGATAGCGGAACAAACACTGGTAGCAGTTACTTCTGTAAAATATCTGGGAGTATGCGTACGGAACGATTTGAAGTGGAATGATCATATAAAACTAATTGTTGGTAAGGCGGGTGCCAGGTTGAGATTCATTGGGAGAGTGCTTAGAAAATGTAGTCCATCAACAAAGGAGGTGGCTTACAAAACACTCGTTCGACCTATACTTGAGTATTGCTCATCAGTGTGGGATCCGTACCAGGTCGGGTTGACGGAGGAGATAGAGAAGATCCAAAGAAGAGCGGCGCGTTTCGTCACTGGGTTATTTGGTAACCGTGATAGCGTTACGGAGATGTTTAATAAACTCAAGTGGCAGACTCTGCAAGAGAGGCGCTCTGCATCGCGGTGTAGCTTGCTCGCCAGGTTTCGAGAGGGTGCGTTTCTGGATGAGGTATCGAATATATTGCTTCCCCCTACTTATACTTCCCGAGGAGATCACGAATGTAAAATTAGAGAGATTAGAGCGCGCACGGAGGCTTTCAGACAGTCGTTCTTCCCGCGAACCATACGCGACTGGAACAGGAAAGGGAGGTAATGACAGTGGCACGTAAAGTGCCCTCCGCCACACACCGTTGGGTGGCTTGCGGAGTATCAATGTAGATGTAGATGTAGATGTACGTGCAGAGCTGGTTAACATTGCAGCCCTGGGAATTTTATGAGACAGCCATTCACCGCCTTGTCTCACGGTGGGACAATCGTCTCAACAGCCAGGACCAATACTTCTAACATACAGGTACTGGTTTCTGTAATTATGCCTCCGGTTCGTTTCTTTTTGAAGGTCCCTTATATCTCATTCCTCGCTTCCTACTGCAGCTGTCTCTTTTCACTGTCACTATTTCTCTCTTCCTTGTTGTCGTTGCCGTATACTCTGTCCCTCATTATCAAAGGCTCTCACCCACTTCCACATTCTCTTTATTCCTCCCCAGCTGACACTGTCACCTTCACTCCTTTTCCATCACTGTTCTATAACTGCCTACTATGTTCCACTACAACTCTGTCCCTCTCTTTCTCTTGCGTTGCATTGGTTCCTTCACACTTTCGACAGCACAACCACTGTCTACTATCTTCCAATATTTATTCCTTCTCTTTGCCAGTGCTACTATGTTACTCTCTTTCAGCACAAAAAAGCGCAATTGAGTCTGCACTCGAAATTTTTTGGAAACATTTATAAATGTCCTGAGGAAGGTAGAATAAGGCAGCCGGTACCCTACTTTTCAATCAGTCTTTTAAGTAAAAAGGAACATATTCGCATTTTTTGTGCTACGATAGGAGAATTTTCTCGCTGGTTCTCTTTTTTTCTTAGCTGCAGAAGGGCATGTAACTCATATGAAAAGAAATGTATTGGTCAGTAAAACTGACGTGAAACTGAAATAAGACAAAACTAATTTCACATTTGAGACCAGATTTTATGAGCAAAAAGAAATTTGCCCATGCTTCAGTACTACAACATATGGTTCCCAGATAATGAGAGAGAAACTTTACGGCATATTTCCCCTGCTACGTCACTTTATAAACTACGTTTTCACCTTACACCGGATATTACGTGCGTATTTTACGTGTACGAGTACCGTAACTCTGAAACCCTGTATCTCGGAAACGGATAAAGACATGAAGAAAATTTTGAAAGCAGTCTGAAATCGGATTCTTAGGAATATATCGTAAAAGTTACAGCCATTTGCTATGCATATCCGTCTGGGAATTCACGACTGTGTTTTGGTACCCAAGCCGGCCGAAGTGGCCGTGCGGTTAAAGGCGCTGCAGTCTGGAACCGCAAGACCGCTACGGTCGCAGGTTCGAATCCTGCCTCGGGCATGGATGTTTGTGATGTCCTTAGGTTAGTTAGGTTTAACTAGTTCTAAGTTCTAGGGGACTAATGACCTCAGCAGTTGAGTCCCATAGTGCTCAGAGCCATTTGAACCATTTTTTGTTTTTTTTTGGTACCCAAAAAGATGTTTTTGAGGTGTTTCTAGATAACGGACAAAGTTGTTTTTTTCTTAAATGGGCAGATGACTCTTACATAAATACCTAGAGAATATACTAAATATGAGCAATGTACTGCAGTAATTTATTATTCAGATTTCGCCTCATACCGGGTTTTACGTGTAGGGTAAATTTGAACCGCCGTATCTTGGAAGCGGATATAGAGATCAAGAAAATTTTCAAGGTTGTTCGAGATCAGCACGTTAGGAATATATTGTAAATATTTCTGATACTCGCTGCACATAGCCACTTTGGCTTCCTCGGCTGGGTTTTGGTACGCTGGTGACGGTGAAAATGTGTGTGTGTGTGTGTGTGTGTGTGTGTGTGTGTGTGTGTGTGTGTGAGGAACCGCTCATGAACTAATGTAATGGTACCTCCATTAGCCCCATCAAGCCTCGCAGTCAACATTAAATGCAAAAAGAACCAACCGATTTGCTCTATTTGCCTAAGCAGGAAGAAATGTGTAATATTCATACTTTGATCCGTTACTGTAGGATAGTGACACTAAGGATCCTTCTACGGGTATACAAATGGTCCCTAGCCCAAGGCTTATCCAAAACAATCGAAGTTACCTTTTTATCACCAATAGAACCCAGGGTGTGAGCTCTGGAAAATCCCATTTCTATGTGCGGCGTTTTGGAACATACTAGGTACGCATGCTGTCGCATGCGTACCGGTAAACAAGACTAATGCCTTTTCGCTTTTCTGTTTATTGCATCGCACATCGCTGCCTGTTGTGTAGGTGCCCGCATTAATGCGCACAATAGAGAGAGACCAGTCTTCGGATTGCCACCTGGAACAGTCAAAGCGAAATGCTGATTACACTCATACAGGCTGCGTCTGAAACGTTCGGTAAGAGGCTGATAGATGAATCAAATTCTGTACTGAAAATGTGTTGAGGGAGACATGATGAAAATCGCTACATAGTGTCTATATCAATAAACGAATGTGAAGAAAGAAGCATTGGGCGTATCGTTCCGACAAGAGACTGAGCAGAGGCTGGAGTTGAAGGCATGATACGGATGGAAATAAGCCGTGGCGTTTTTTTTTGTTTTTTTTTTTTTAAAAAAATCATTTACCTGCAGCGACTTAGTGAAACGAAAGAAAATTTATATCCATCTAGTCGCAACGGGCTTAAGACCGCCGACCTCCAGAATGCGAGTCCAGTTTACTGGCCCCTGTGACGTCTCCGTTAAGCAGCAATGTAAAATAGACTAATTCATATGTCAGGTTGACACCTGAGTTATTATTTAAAATGTAGCAATATAACAAAAACAAACTCTCATTGATACCAATGACATCTCCGAGCCAGGACAAGAAATTTTAGACAGGAATTACACAGTACTAACATCAGTTTATTCAAGTACATTACAGACTCCTTCGATACATGTTTTTCTGTGGTTGATGTCAGGTTGAATTAAAGCACTTGTCCTTAAAATAATGTGTGGCATCTGGTATGTGGCCCTAGTTGTTTTCGAAGGGACGCATACAGGGTGACAATAATTGGACTACATTAAATAAAATCGTCATAACTTTTGAATGGTTTACGTTAGGACGTTCGAACTGCACGGTTGGCTGGGGGGAATTATGGGAAATAGTATGTTTGGTTTAGCGACGAAGCCCACTTTCATTTGGATGGGTTTGTCAATAAGCAAAATTGGCGCCTCTGGCGGACTGAGAATTCGCATTTCGCGATCGAGAAGTCTCTTCATCCTCAACGGGTGACTGTGTGGTGTGCATCGACCAGTCACGGAATAATCGGTGCGATATTCCTCGATGGCACGGTGACTACCAAACGGTACGTGAAGGTTTTGGAAGACTATTTCATCCCCGTTATCCAAAGTGATCCTGAATTCGACAAGATGTGGTTGCAAGACGGAGCTCGACCCCCGTCGAAGCAGGAGAGTGTTTCACGTCCTGGAGGAACACTTTTGGGCCGCATTCTGGCCCTGGGGTACCCAGAGGCCACTATCATGGGCCTCGATTGGTCGCCGTATTCTCCGGATTGGAACACGTGTGACTCCTTCTTGTGGAGCTGTATTAAAGACAAGTTGTACAGCAGTAACACCAAAACCACTGCTGAACTGAAAAGTCATTCAGGAAGTCATCGACAGCATCGATGTTCGGACGCTTCAGCAGGTCCTGCAGAATTTCGCTATTCGTCTGCGCCACATCATCGCCGATGATGACAAGCATATCGAATATGTTGTAACCTAAATCAGAATATCTGCAGTGACGTTTACGTGTTGATAAAGTATGTGCACGCCGTAGTTCGTAAATAATTTACGTTTCTTTCGTATAGTCCAATAATTGTCACTCTGTAACTACGACCGTGAATGCCGACGTGTGGAACGTATTGTGTACGTGCCATCGTTTGTGTCCGATCTGTGGAAGCGAGGTTAGTGGGATGACGGAAATGTATGCCCCTAACTAGTTACGCGGTCGCCGAAGCGCGTCAGGTTTCTCAAAGGAGCTGGAAACGCGCATTCTCGCGGGCCGCAGGTGGTGTCACCTGCTAGAGGCGGCGGCATTCCTGGACGCAGAGGCGGTGAATGGCTCCCAGCAGAGCCGATGACAAGGCTCGCGCAGTTGATCTAGTGCTCCCCCACTGCAGAGCCCTCGCAGGCTGATTACAAGGGGCTCCAGAGCGTCAGAGGAAGCAGCGCCAGTTCCGTAGGCGACAGCGACAAGTTGTAAAGTTTAAGCTGAACTAAACTGTTATTACGATTTATTATCTACTTCCACATCAATATGGTTATTCTGCAATTCATACTCGAGTGTTTGGCAGATGGTGCATTGAATCACTTTCAGGCTATTATTCTGCCTTCCGCTGACAAATAGCGCGTGAGCAAAATGAACGCACAAAGCTTTCCATGCGAGCTCTGATTTCACTTATTTTATTATGATGGTCATTTCTTCATGTATAGGTGGGAGTCAATAAAATATTTTGGCATTCGGAGGTGAAAGTAGGTGACTGAAATTTCGTGAAATGATCTCGCTGGAATGAAAAACATTTTTATAAATAATTGTCACCCCGACGTGCTTATCATATTCGTGACTCTTTCTCCCATATTTCTCTATAGTGCCAGCAAATTGTCTTTGTTTCAATTCTGTGCACGTCCTTGTTCATTTCTAGGCCCGCATGTCGTGCCAATGAAATAAGAGGTTTACCTTGCGTCAATTCGTTTTTACCTTCTCCATTTCTCGAAGGATTTTCTATGATTTGAAATATATTTACAGTAATATGGTTTTGTAACTAAACAAAACTGTTCCGTCTCCATCTACTTAATCCATCTATTTTCCTAATCGACGCCCTCCATAGATCATTCTGTCAAGGCCGACGGCCTAATCTATCAACATCGTCAGAATGTTAAACCAACATCAAGCACGTTCTTGTTTGTAGTGCCTAATTCACACTAGTCATTTTATGCAACAATTAATCTTCATCCTTCATGTGAAAGCAAGGTTCGTAAACAATACCGCAAGATTTACCCACACGTAATTCTTACAACCATTTCCACCTTCTATATCCCTAAAAGTATAAGACAAAGCGTGTACTATGTGAGCTCGTGTTCTTCAACGGAACAACACCGGTAGTCCTACTTAAGCTGCAAAGATTATTCCGCTTTATTACCGTTGTTCTGCAAAACACCCCACCCTTAGAACTCCAACGCTGCGTATACCAGATAAATTTCCAAGTAATTTATTGTTAAACCCAATCAAATGTCATGTTTAGCCGCATAGACATCACTGGTTACGCGTTCCTGCAAACTTCACATCAGTAAGTAAGTACGCACTGACTCTGAAGCAGCATACAATCTCTTCCAGTGAAACTGTTGACGTCCATACCTAATGAAATTTTACAGTGAATAACACTATCGTTACCGAAGGAAAATAAGGCCGGTTAGTTGGAGGAAAGTGTACAACGGACACTTCTGAAGGAAGAATGTATTCTAAACTGAAGCTAATTACTGACGATAATTTTGAAATGAGTGGAGTTTAGTGCAATCGCTCATGAACCGCACAGGGGGAAAAAGAGTACCACGTAAATTTTACTACAAAAATCACTGCTAAGAGAAAGAAAACAGTGATTAGCTAAAAAGGGGATAATTAAACGGTCGCCTGCCCACTAGTGCAATGAACCTCCAGAATCTTGAGAAAGGTAATGGCAAAGAAATTCAAGCAAATAATCACTGGCGTGGCAACAGAAGGATGTCACGCTTTTCCATCGCACAACAGTTCACGAGAAAATAAATGAATCAGAAAGCACTGAGTTTGCAGTTACTTATTCTGAAATACTAAACTTTGAAAGTACAATTAAATAGAGTTACTAGTTAAATGAATGACTGGCTTAACTTAAACTTTGTTATGTAAAAAAAAAGAAAAAAAAGGATTTTAGTAACCTCAGTATAACGTAATGCAATATTTAGAAAAAGGCAACCAATTTATTCTTAATTATTGAAAGATTGAATTGAATTTACTTTCAGTAAATGAACAACAGTTTTTACTTTTAAAATAACAACAATAAAATACATACCAAGCCAGCAGAAGTCACTCGCTAAGCTAGATACAGAATAAATGAAAGCGCGCGCTCTTAATTTGTGCTGTACCTTTAGTTATTAGTTTTGCGAGTGTAATTTTACGTTATCTTAAGTGGCTCAAATGGCTCTGAGCACTATTGGACTTAACTTCTGAGGTCATCCGTCCACTAGAACTTAGAACTGCTTAAACCTAACTAACCTAAGGACATCACACTCATCCATGCCCGAGGCAGGATACGAACCTGCGACCGTAGCGGTCGCGCGGTTCCAGACTGTAGCGCCTAGAACCGCTCGGCCGCTCCGGCCGGCCCTTAAGTAGCCTCCGTTACGCAATAAAAGACTGAACAGGTTACGAGGTAGAAAAGTTCCACTGAAAATGGTCATTAGTAAACACGCAAAACTGTCAGTAAATAGTTAATCAATTTTCGTATTCTTACGACACTCGGTGGTTGCATGGAAAGGAAATGGGACCCTGGTTGGTAACAATGCCTGAGGACAATGACAGCACAGGTGCCCTACCAGTTTTAACTATTGCAAGTTATTATTCAAGTTATTCATACTTTGTGAAAGAAAATCAGCTGGGAAAAGCCTCTACTTTCTGTAACTGTAACAGTCTTACGGTGTTGCAGCTATGCGGACGACGAAGAATGTAGCCGATGACAATGCTATGCTGCCATTGTTGCTGCTGCTGTTCGATGAGAACCCCGATTCGTCTCCAGAGCCACGGATAATTATGAGACAGGCAGTAGTTCGAATTGCAGCTTCCTGCGCTTGTCCACTCGTACCGTGCTCTGAATACTCGCGGCGTAACAAATCAGGCGCGTCTGCATTAGCACGAGTGTAGCTGCACAACGCGGCGGCGGCAGCGCCCAACAAACACTTCCGCACTCTTTCATGACTCAAGCTGCTCTGCTTCCTCTCAGCTCGCAACGCGACAGACTCTCCAGACGCAAATATAAACAACGGCACAGCTACTACCATTTTATCATAGCTATCGATACATTTCAATAAGATTCCCTTGGCTATTACCCACCAATTTACAACATTTTCATTATAATAACAATCAATTATATACAGTCAAAAATAAATACACTAGTGCATCGATTACATATTAAATACAGCTTACAGCTTCAAAATCAAGAGTACAGAACAAGTTATCAACGGATATTAAACGGCGAAAATTTTGGATGTTGCAGAAGGTATTTTATCTGCATTTTCGGTGTTAGACGACGTTCGAAATCCCGTACCAGATATTGTTAAGTCACCTTCTTCCTGATCGCACAACATGACAGTATACAGCCGCTTCTTCAATTCAGTATCAATGAAATCCCCTGCTCCTCTTCCAGTTGCCTACAAGTACCGGGAACTCGAACTCAACTGTTACAACGGTTTCAACACTCAAAACAAATTACGAAACCTCAACAACAGTACCATCAATATGCACCTCAAGAACATCACCTTATCAGCAATCATTTCGCCTTCAGCAGGAACACGTCGAAGTCACTTAAACATAAAATTCTTAAGATTTTAACTATTCACTCCTCCTTTTCCATAATTTTAAATGTTGTAATATCTTTAGTCACATATGAACATTGTACGGTTGGAGAGCAACAATCCATCAACCTCTAAAATTATTAGCCCGTTTTTAGTTTGGTCTAAGCACATCTACTCACAGACTGAATGACATTGAGAGTATGTAGAGCTTTACCATACTTTCGTCTCAATTACTGCTCCTTTTTCATGTTCTTCGACTCTTATTACTGCAGTCCGTTTTCTATATATGTTCTAGATAACGTTTCACTACTCATATTTTGTCCCTGGTAACTTGAAAATTTCAAATACTGTTTCCCAGTCAACATTATCAAACGCTTTGTGTAGATCTACAAATGCTGTTCCTTATCTATATAAACGATTTGGGGGACAATCAGAGCAGCCGTCTTAGGTTGTTGGCAGATGACGCTGTCGTTTATCGACTAATAAAGTCATCAGAAGATCAAAACAATTTACAAAAGGATTTAGAAAATATATCTGAATGGTGCGAAAATTGGCAGTGACACTAAATAACGAAAAGTGTGAGGTCATCCACATGAGCGCTAAAAGGAATTCGTTAAACTTCCGTTACGCGATAAATCAGTCTAATCTAAAAGCCGTAAATTCAACTAAATACCTAGATATTACAATTACGAACAACTTAAATTGGAAGGAACACACAGAAAATGTTGTGGGGATGGTTAGCCAAAGACTGCGTTTTATTGTCAGGACATTTGGAAAATGTAACAGATATTCTAAGGAGACTGCCTACACTACGCTTGTCTGTCCTCTTTTAGAATACTACTGCGCGGTGTGGGATCCTTACCAGATAGAACTGACAGAGTACATCGAAAAAGTTGAAAGAAAGGCAGCACGTTGTATTATCGCGAAATATGGGAGAGAGTGTCACAGTAATAGTACACGATTTGGGCTGCACATCATTAAAAGAAAGGCGTTTTTCGTTGCGGCGGAATCTTCTTCAGAAATTCCAATCACCAACTTTCTCCTTCGAATGCGAAAATATTTTGTTGTCACCGACCCACATAGGGAGGAACGATCACCACGATAAAATAAGGAAAATCAGAGCTCGTACGGAAAGATATAGGTGTTCATTCTTTCCGCGCGCTATACGAGATTGGAATAATAGAGAATTGTGAAGGCGGTTCGATGAACCCTCTGCCAGGCACTTAAATGTGATTTGCAGAGTATCCATGTAGATGTAGACGCAATATATAAAGGTTCATCTTTGTTGAATTTATCTTCTAAGAAAAGTCATATAGTCAGTGTTGCCTGGTGTGTTACATTTCTTAGGATCTCAAACTGATTTTCTCCAAGATCGGCTTCCTCGAACAATTATCTTCCGAAGCAAATGAATCTTCTAGCACGAACCACAATGGGAACAGACAGCAGTCTTCCACCATCTGTTCCAAACCTCTGTAGACAATTTTTATTAATATTTTGCAACCATGATTTAATTAAAATAATGGTTCGGTTATATTTGCATCTGGCAACAACTGCCGTCTTTGGTGTTGAGGTTATTGCATTTTCTTAAAGTCTGAGGGTCTTTCGCCTGTCTCATTCTTCCTGCTTACCACGTGGAATCGTTTTGTCTGCATGAACATCTTCATATGCACTAGGAGAGCCAGCATATGGTGCATGGAGGAGGATATCTTGTACCACGGCTAGTCATTTCGTTTCCTGGTCCACTCTCACCTGTAGCGAAGGAAAGACGAGTATCTATATGCAAGATCTCCTTTGCCCTATGTAGCTTTCGCGGTTCTTAACAATCTACAATATGTTGCATAATCTGGTTCTCCATATTTTCTCAATAGTGTTTTGCGAAAAGAACTTCGTCTTCCCTTAAGAGATTCCGTTTGAATTCACGTAACACTTACGTAATACTCGCATGTTGCTCGAATCTATCGGTAACAAACCCCAGGAGCAGGCTTATGAACCACTTCTGTGTCTGCGTTAATCCGACCTGCTGAGTGTCCCAAACACTGGAGCGGTATTCAAGGATGGATCGTACAAGTGCTCTGTAGTGATCTCCTTTCTAGATGAACTACACTCTCCTAGAATTCTCCCAATAAAATAAAGCCGACCATTCGCCTACCCTAAAATCGATCTTCGTGCTCGTTTTATTTCATTTTGCAAAACCAAAGTTACTCCTAGATCTCAATCTACATCTACATCTACATTTATACGCCGCAAGCCACCCAACGGTGTGTGGCGGAGGGCACTTTACGTGCCACTGTCATTACCTCCCTTTCCTGTTCCAGTCGCGTATGGTTCGCGGGAAGAACCACTGCTGGAAAGCCTCCGTGCGCGCTCGAATCTCTCTAATTTTACATTCGTGATCTCCTCGGGGGGTATAAGCAGGGGGAAGCTATATATTCGATACCTCATCCAGAAACGCACCCTCTCGAAACCTGGACAGCAAGCTACACCGCGATGCACAGCGCCTCTCTTGCAGAGTCTGCCACTAGAGTTTGCTAAACATCTCGGTAACGCTATCACGCTTACCAAATAACCCTGTGACGAAACGCGCCGCTCTTCTTTGGATCTTCTCTATCTCCTCCGTCAACCCGACCTGGTACGGATCCCACGCTAATGAGCAGTACTCAAGTATAGGTCGAACGAGTGTTTTGTAAGCCACCTCCTTTGTTGATGGACTGCGTTTTCTAAGGACTCTCCCAATGAATCTCAATCTGGTACCCGCCTTACCAACAATTAATTTTATATGATCATTCCACTTCAGATCGTTCCGCACGCATACTCCCAGATATTTTAGAGAAGTAACTGCTACCAGTGTTTGTTCCGCTATCATATAATCATACAATAAAGGATCCTTCTTTCTATGTATTCGCAATACATTACATTTGTCTATGTTAAGGGTCAGTTGCCACTCCCTGCATCAAGTGCCTATCCGCTGCAGATCTTCCTGCATTTCGCTACAATTTTCTAATGCTGCAACTTCTCTGTATACTACAGCATCATCCGCGAAATGCCGCATGGAACATCGTTGTGAATGTGTCATGCAGCACACCACTAATACTACATTCGAAGATTGCAGGAGAGTTTTTCTTATTCACCTATATTAACTTACATTTCCGCACATTTGAAGCAACCTGCCATTCATTGCTAGTTTTCCCAAACATCTTAATGAGTCTGAGGGAATGTCGTCTACACCAAGTGCCTCCTAACCCTCTATCAAATCTTCATGAAGTGTTGCCCACCCCCATTTTACCTTCATACACTTTCTTTTTCATAACATTGTCTTTAAATTTTCATGTTCATACAGCTGCTTCTCTTTTCTGCAAAGGTTTCTTTAACTTTCTATAGGCAGCTTACATGTTTCTCGCGAACATGGGGTCTTTTACAGCTTTACATTGCTCCTCTACGCAGTCCTGCTTTTCTGTTTCGCATCTCCTGTCAGTTGTTTATCAATTATTCTCTTGGGCCTTCTTACAGGGAAATGCATCGTGTACATTACTGCAGTTTCTGAGTCATCTTAAGCGTAGCTTGCGAGCTAAAGAATCACTTTGCGCCAGAAGAATCTTTTGAGCGATAACTGAACGCAGCACCGGCGAACTGTGCGGGACGAAGAAACTCGCGACCTTTCGTAACCGGGCAAGACGCCAGCGCGTTGCCAGAACGCATCGCTGGCGAACAAGAGCGCCAAACGAGGTGACCGTCTCTCTCGTTTTCTAGGTGATCCGAACGGTTCTTCTTTTCGGATTCGCTGTAACGTTCTGCAGTCGGCTGCGGGGAGCGATCGAACGGGCGAATACGCACCATTGCATCTGGCTCAAACCTAACCGCTCTCATTCAGTTATATAAACGGCAGTTTCTGTCAAGACTCTATGATGGAGGCGGGAAGGGAATACAGGATTCTAATTCCTTGTTGATAAAACTTAATATTGGTTTCTGGAGAGTGGAGTGGAGTGTGAAAAATGTGAAGTTATGGCTGTCAAAATTTCTGACCTTCATTCAGCAATCTTAGACGAAATCTCAAACAGAAGGCAGGTAGGAAACGTGTTCGTGGAATACAAAAGCGTGGAAAGAATGGAAAAGGGAATAACTTTATAACACAGTTATGTAGCGATGCATTCGAGATATTTCCGGATTGGCCATTATTGGCTTGCCCAGAACCTAGGTTTCATACCTATACATTGCTACGCTTAAAACGTGCATTTTCAGAATCTTCTTTCGCAATTCTTTCACTATAAAAAGATTCTTCGCTCGAAAGAATTATTTCTTCGCCCGCACCAACCGAAACTTTGCACTATACTTGCTTTGGCCAATTCGTTACCCCTTCTTTAGAGACACCGAATTTGTTTCTCTTCATCTGATGCATATACCAAAAGTCTGATTACTAACAAGTTGTTTGCAGTGTTACGCCTCTCTCAGAGGCTACATCTTTGTAACTGTCTCATGCTGGAGGTTCTGAACGTTCCAGTTGTGATTTGCTGTATACACACGGGTTCAAAATGGTTCAAATGGCTCTGAGCACTATGGGACTCAACTGCTGTGGTCATAAGTCCCCTAGAACTTAGAACTACTTAAACGTAACTAACCTAAGGACAGCACACAACACCCAGCCATCACGAGGCAGAGAAAATCCCTGACCCCGCCGGGAATCGAACCCGGGAACCCGGGCGTGGGAAGCGAGAACGCTACCACACGACCACGAGATACACACGGGATATTAGAAATTGTAGTGCTCAGTGGTTGAGACATTCGACTCGCATTCAGGAAAAGTGGGGACCAAATCCCCATTCGAATTTTCTGGAGACGCAACACGCGATGCCAGTGGATAAGGTCGCTGTTTTTAGCACAGTCGGACTGGTAAATCATCCGTGTCCTAAACTAATGAGGGAAATATTCCATCTAAACCGATTGAAAATGATTTTAAGGTACGGCGCTGTGTCTGTTCTACGACTCACCAAGGACAATTGTCCCTAAAACACTACATCTGCGTACAATTGAAGCTTTTAGGTTGACGATTTTAAAGAATGTGGACGCACAATCCACTTAAGAAGCAATACCGTGTAAAAGGCAGCTGCAACCAGTAGTACACGAGAGTCATACCTGAGGTATTATTTGACAAAAGCTACAGAATTGCTTGAAACAATATATAAAGTACTTAGAGAGTCAAACTTCCCGAAAACGAAGTTTCGGAGCTGAGCCGTCGTACGTTCTTCCCTTCTTCGCCACCCAAGTGAAAACGTGGAATTTCAACGAAGTGTCATGGTCACCGTGGACTATGCATAGCGTTCCTGAACCTGAAGTCCGGGTTCGGTCTCAGCCACTGCTTACGGCTTACAGTATGAATAAAACCGATAAACAATAGCGGCAGAAAATTTCCGGAATATAGATCCACCCTCGCTCTGCCAATGGCCTTGTCAGAGAGGCTGGAGGACGAGGTTCGTAGCAGAATCTTTCCTTTGTGGAGGAAACTCCTCATAATGGCGGAAGAATCGACAATGGTGAACGGTATGAGGATGCTGAAGGCAATGAAAACTACTGCATTAATTACACGTAATGTATATCCACAGGACATTTGGTCTGTAACTGGAAAAGTCCCTCCATTGAAAAGAAATTCCTGATTAGTCCCATATTCGGATCTCCGGGAGGGAATGGCCAAGGGAGAAGTGACCGTGAGAAAAAAAATGAGCTAACCAATGAAAGAGTAATATTGTACGAGTCCGAGTGTGGCATTTCAGAATTTTGAAAAGGGAAATCCAAAGGCTCAATTTAGATACAGTGCCGATCAAAAGTTTTCGCTCATCCTTGATGAAAACTGCATAATTTATTTCTGTGTACTAACACATCGTACAAACTAAATAGACTAAGAAAATATTCTCTCTCTCTCTCTCTCTCTTTCTCTCTCTCTCTCTCCCTCTCTCTCTCTGTATCATTAGCTACGATACAATACGGTTTAGATTTTAGCCTCTTCTCCACCCTTTGCCCTCGGAACAGCTGCACAAACTTTTGGGCTTCTAGAGATAAGATTTTGTTGTGTTTTTACAGACGTGGCAATCCAACACGTCTGTAAATTATTCTGCGATCTTCAGCATTATATGACCTCAGTTTTCTGACCTACTGTTAAGTTCGCCCCGTAAGAGTTCAGTGGGATTTAAGTCAGAGTATGAATTGACCATATCATATACTTCGGTTCCACACATTTCTCTTTCGTATTGATATACCCTCTACAACAGTTTAGAAGCATGTTTAGGATTACTGATACGGAACAAATTCAGGACCAACAGTTTGAATTGCACTGTTCATCGGTATCCTGTGATATCCTTCCTCCTTTAATGTGCCATTAATTCTCATTAGATCACCGATTTCATCACCCGCAAAACATCCTCACACCATGAAAGACCCTCCATCATGCTTGACGGTTGACGTGGCACACTGACTCTACACACGTTCACGACGAAGTCGACGAACAAACATGTGGCGATTGCTTATAAAAACTTCAAACTTAGATTAATTCGTGAATAACACTCTGCACCTTCGCTGCACTTTTTATGTTGCTGTGGCAATTGCAATCTTTTCACCTTATTTTGATTTTGTAATAAAGGCTTTTGGCCACTATGCACTCCTTTAAAACTTTTCTCGAAGACGGCGTTGCACCGTTGAGATAAACACTGGAGCATTACGCATACTATTCACCTCCTTGCGAATTTTAGGTGCAGTACGTGTCCTCTAATTTTTACTCTGTACACGTATGAACTGATCTCCCCTGAGTGATGTTACTTGGATCTTGCAGATCGCGAAACGCTTGCATTGGCAAAAGTTTGCTTGAACCGCTGCTATGTATACACCACTGTAGATTGCATTAGCCAACTTTTGTTGCTGTAGCCCTGCTAGAAGAGCCTTCCTGCTGGAGAGCAACAATTGCAGCACGTTTTTCAATTACAACCTCCTCCTTCTGTTCCGTTATGAGGTAACATGGTATGAAGCTCATCAGATATACAAGCATACTGCCAGATGCACACACAACGCTGTAAACTAATGGGAACTGGTTGCTACACAGATAGCTGAAGCCATGAGGCCTATTTGAATTGAGCCGTCTTAGATAAAGCACTTTAGTGTCGCGGATAGTGATCAGCTTACATTTAAGTGAACAGCCAGTCAAATACACAACGGAGACGCTTAGTCTTTACATATTTGTGCTAGAGAATAAAACAAACGGCGTTTCATTCTTCAAAGTCCGATTACTAGTTTCGGAGTAACTACAATATTTATAACTTCGGAGTTATCTGTTTTGAACATGAAACTGATTTCTTTAAGTTCGTGATTCATACCCAAATAAGGAAATACGTCACATCGATAAAGAGGAAAAAGTATGTTGCACAACCGCGATACCGGTATGAAACGGGCACAGAGGAAATATAGCTTTTATTTCATTTGTATCGTTCTCATGTGTCTAGTGCCGACTGGTTTGGAAGAAGGAAGAAAAAAAAAAAAAAAGAAAGAAAAGAAGACGACTTCCACAAACCAAGAGAAACTAGATCGTTGCTTCTGTTGTGGATTGGCAGGTGACCAACCCACGAAATTTAGAGAAAGCCGAAAGGCACGCGTTTAAGCTCACGCAGGCTGGCGTGAGGTCTGGAACAGGACAAGGAAATTAGAACTTAGAAAAACGGACGCAGATGGTGGAATACTTAACTTTAATCCATTAATGTTGAACGTAGCTCTTGTCTGTACATTATTTACAATATCAATAGCAACTGATAATGGCGCCTTGCTAGGTCGTAGCAAATGACGTAGCTGAAGGCTATAACTGTCGTCTCGGCAAATGAGAGCGTATTTTGTCAGTGAACCATCGCTAGCAAAGTCGGTTGTACAACTGGGGCGAGTGCTAGGAAGTGTCTCTAGACCTGCCGTGTGGCGGCGATCGGTCTGCAATCACTGATAGTGGCGACACACGAGTCCGACGTATACTAACGGACCGCGGCCGATTTAAAGGCTACCACCTAGCAAGTGTGGTGTCTGGCGGTGACACCACAACTTCTTTACGGAGAACGCAGAAGGAACGAGAAGACAATCGTTGTGCTTTACAAGTAAGTAACGCCGCAGACGCAGCATTATTGGTGCCTATGAATATTTCATGCGGTTCCGCTGAAATGCTAATCATTCGTCCATCGAAGCACGTGGCCTCGTACAAGCATATGACTGCCGCGGAGACACCGCACTGCCTCTCCCTGGAACTACGGGGCGGGCTTTCGCACACGTGCGGGCCGGAATAATGCAGCGCCCCCGTAGTGACGAGCAAATATTTACCGAGGCGTGCCGCTGCAGAGAGTGCAGGCCGTGCGCTGCTCGCTCCAGGCACCAGATGGCCGCCGCCGCCTCGCGCAGATCTGTTCCACATAATGAGCACAGCTGCCACCTGCTTCATTCATACGCATTGCACCTGTCCTTTTGTAACTCCAGACAATGCATACACCACACCGGATGTCTTCTACATTGGGAACTGCCACTGTACGGGGTGTATCAAAAAGAATCATCCGATTTGGCACATCTACAGGGTGTTACAAAAAGGTACGGCCAAACTTTCAGGAAACATTCCTCACACACAAAGAAAGAAAATATGTTATGTGGACATGTGTCCGGAAACGCTTACTTTCCATGTTAGAGCTCATTTTATTACTTTCTTCAAATCACACTAATCATGGAATGGAAACACACAGCAACAGAACGTACCAGCGTGTCTTCAAACACTTTGTTACAGGAAATGTTCAAAATGTCCTCCGTTATCGAGGATACATGCATCCACCCTCTGTCGCATGGAATCCCTGATGCGCTGATGCAGCCCTGGAGAATGGCGTATTGTATCACAGCCGTCCACAATGCGAGCACGGAGAGTCTCTACATTTCGTACCGGGGTTGCGTAGACAAGAGCTTTCAAATACCCCCATAAATGAAAGTCAAGAGGGTTGAGGTCATGGAATTGGTCCGCCTGTACCATTCCATCGGTCACCGAATCTGTTGTTGAGAAGCGTAGAAGCTCCTTCGTGCATGAACCACATGTTGTGTCCTACTTGTAAAGGCACATGTTCTAGCAGCAAAGGTAGAGTATCCCGTATGAAATCATGATAACGTGCTCCATTTAGCGTAGGTGGAAGAACATGGGACCCAATCAAGACATCACCAACAATGCCTGCCCAAATGTTCACAGAAAATCTGTGCTGATGACGTGATTGCACAGTTGCGTGCGGATTCTCGTCAGCCCACACATGTTGATTGTAAAAATTTACATTTTGATCACGTTGGAATGAAGCCTCATCCGTAAAGAGAACGTTTCCACTGAAATGGGGATTGACACATTGTTGGATGAACCATTCGCAGAAGTGTACCCGTGGAGGCCAACCAGCTGCTGATAGTGCCTGCACACGCTGTACATGGTACGGAAACAACTGGTTCTCCCGTAGCACTCTCCATACAGTGACGTGGTCAACGTTACCTTGTACAGCAGCAACTTTTCTGACGCTGACATTAGGGTTATCGTCAACTGCACGAAGAATTGCCTCGTCCATTGCAGGTTTCCTCGTCGTTCTAGGTCTTCCCCAGTCGCGAGTCATAGGCTGGAATGTTCCGTGCTCCCTAAGACGCCGATGAATTGCTTCGAACGTCTTCCTGTCGGGACACCTTCGTTCTGGAAATCTGTCTCGATACAAACGTACCGCGCCACGGCTATTGCCCCGTGCTAGTCCATACATCAAATGGACATCTGCCAACCCCGCATTTGTAGACATTGCACCGATTACAAAACCACGTTCGTGATGAACACTAACCTGTTGATGCTACGTACTGATGTTCTTGATGCTAGTAGTGTAGAGCAATGAGCCGGCCGAAGTGGCCGTGCGGTTAAAGGCGCTGCAGTCTAGAACCGCTAGACCGCTACGGTCGCAGGTTCGAATCCTGCCTCGGGCATGGATGTTTGTGATGTCCTTAGGTTAGTTAGGTTTAACTAGTTCTAAGTTCTAGGGGACTAATGACCTCAGCAGTTGAGTCCCATAGTGCTCAGAGCCATTTTTTTTTTATTTTTTTTGTAGAGCAATGAGTCGCATGTCAGCACAAGCACCGAAGTCAACATTACCTTCCTTCAATTGGGCCAACTGGCGGTGAATCGAGGCAGTACAGTACATACTGACGAAACTAAAATGAGCTCTAACATGGAAATTAAGCGTTTCCGGACACATGTCCACATAACATCTTTTCTTTATTTGTATGTGAGGAATGTTTCCTGAAAGTCTGGCCGTACCTTTTTGTAACACCCTGTATATTTAAACTAGTAAACATATACAGTAGAGTCTCCATTATCCGATCTTCGGTTATCCGACCTTCTGTGTTACCCGACACTTTGACCGCGCCGGCCGTGCGCCAGCCGACGACACGTCAGTGACTAACGTGTTGTTTGTTGACACTCAGTTCACTGTCGACGTCTGCTACTCCTCAGTGCTAACTTAGATCTCTAGTGGAGTGGACATGTTGCACTTTGTTTATTGTAAAAATTTGTGGTGATGGCTTCGAAACGGAAAAAGGTGGTCGTTTCAGTGGAAGAAAAACTTAAAGCTTTAAAAAGAATAGACAACGGTAAAACTTTATTAAAAGTGGTGCAAGATTATAACGTCGGGAAAACAACAGTTGGAGACTGGAAAATGAACCGCAATGAAATTGAGAAGTGGTGTTCTCAGCGAGCAACCTCGGCTGTTTTGGAAGATCGGAAAACCATGAAAAAATGTGATTATGAAAAAGTAAGTGAAGCTTTGTTCCTATGGTTTACTCAACGTAGAGATAAAGGTGTACCCTACTCGGGACCTATTTTGCAGGAAAAAGCCTTAAAGTTTTGCAACGAACTAAACAAAGGTGAACCTGATTTCACAGCTAGTATAGACTGGCTCGACAGATGGAAGAAAAGAATTCGGCAACTTAATGTCTGGGGTGAAAAGCTTTCAGCAAATTTTGAAGCTGTGCAATTGTTTAGGAATAAACTTCACAAGGTATTGGACAAGGAAAACTTAGCAGGCGATCAAATTTTTAACTGCGACGAGACTGGTCTCAGTTACAAAATGTTACCGGAAAGGCCGGCCGGTGTGGCCGAGAGCTCGAGGCGCTTCAGTCTGGAATCGCGCGACCGCTACTGTCGCAGGTTCCAATCCTGCTTTGGGCATGGATGTGTGTGATGTCCGTAGGTTAGGTAGGTTTAAGTAGTTGTAAGTTCTAGGGGAATGATGACCTCAGATGTTAAGCCCCATAGTGCTCAGAACCATTTTAACCATTTTTTTTACCGGAAAAAACATTAGCGTCAAAGGCCGAAAAGGAAGCGCCAGGCTACAAGAGTGACAATTCTTGCATGCGGTAACGCCACAGCAAATTTGAAAATGAAACTGTCTGTGATAAGTAAGGCAAAAAAACCGAGAGCATTTAAAAATTTATCTAAAAATGCTTTACCGGTGAAACATTACAACCAAAAAAACTGCTTGGATGAGCTCAGACATTTTTAAAGAATGGTTTTTTTAACGAATTCGTGCCACAAACTGAAATGTTTTTGAGAGCCAACAACTTGCCTCGCAAAGCACTGTTGCTTCTAGAAAATGCCACTTGTCATCCTAATCAAGATGAACTTCAAGATCAAGATATAAAGGCCAAGTTTTTGCCTCCAAATGTCACATCCTTATGTCAGCCTATGGACCAAGGGACCTTAGAGACACTGAATAGAAATCACCGCAGAAACTTGCTTTCCTCTTTAATTAATGCTATGGACAAGGGAGAAGACATGCTAGAGCAGTTGCGCCGTATTAATTTGAAAGACGTAATTATGACGTGGCCCAATCTTGGTAGAGTGTTGGAGCAAATACAATTGCAATATGCTGGAAAATTTTGCTACAAGAAAATCAAGAAAATTCTCCAGATGATGAAAATCTACAGCAGCAGACCGAACCAGAAAATACTACCCTGCTTTCATTGTTACGAAAAGTTCCGCGATGTGCTGACGCCACAGAAGATGACATAAATGGATGGATTGTCCAAATGAAGAATTTGAAGTGACAGATGAAGAATAGTCAACATGGTAAACGAAAAAGAAGAAGACGAAGAAGTGGATGTAGTGGAGGAAAGTGCGCCCAAGATTTCTCACAACGAAGGACACAAGGCCTTAGAAACTGCTTTAAAATATGTAGAGCAACTGGAGGAAACATCGCGTACCGATGTTGTACTTCTTAAGAGGCTACGTGATTTATCGGAAAAAAAAAAAAAAAAAAAAAAAAAAAAAAAAAAAAAAAAAAACGGCAAACAGCAGGCAAACAAAAGACAATTACTAACTTCCTCACATAGTAAATATCTATTCAGTCTAATTTGATTTGTATTGCATTAAATACTGAACTCATTTGGCCCACTTTAGTTTAATTTTTGTGTTATTTTTTTTTGTATTATTTTCCGTGTTATCCGATCTTCCCGCTTATTCAACCTTGACGCGCCCGGTTTAGGTCGGATAATCGAGACTCTGCTGTACAACCAATTTTTTTATGAACGGGAAACCCAAAAATAGTTCTTCATACTTTTTCGTAGGTGCTCAATATGCCCCCCGTGAGATGCAGTGCATATGTCAATGCGGTATTCAAATTGTTCCCAGAGTGCAGCGAGTACGTCAAGAGTTACAGCTTCCACAGCTGCTGTTATGAGATATCTCAGTTCATTCATTGTTGTTGGTAACGGAGGCACATAAACAGAAGAAATAATTACATACAGTAAGGTCCGGTGACCTCAGAGGCCAGTAATGTAAGGCTGAATCATTTGGTCCAGCGCGACCGATCCATCGTTCAGTAATCCTTTGATTTAAAAATTCCCGCATTTCCAGTTGCCAATGTGGCGGTGTCCCACCCTGTTGGCAAATCTGCCGGAGTGTCCGTGCGGTTCTAGGCGCTACAGTCTGGAACAGAGCGACCGCTACGGTCGCAGGTTCGAATCCTGCCTCGGGCAGGGATGTGTTTAATTAGTTCTAAGTTCTAGGCGACTGATGACCTCAGACGTTAAGTCGCATAGTGCTCAGATCCATTTGAACCATTTTTTTTTTGTTGGCAAAAGAAGTCTTTTGAATCAGCCTCCAACTGTGTGAAAAGGAAGTTCTCATGCATATGGAGATGTGTGCTTCCTGTAGCAGTGCTCTCGGCAAAGAAAAATAGACCATACACCTTTTCCCGCGAAACTGCACAAAACACATAAAACTTTGGAGAGTCCATCTCATGTTGATCAACTTCATGTGGTTGTTCCGCACTCCATATTTTCACATTATGACGGTTCACCTTTGCATTTAAATTGAATGTTCCCTAGTCACCAAACACTAAGCGTGGAAGAAAACTGTCATCCTCCATCTAGCCAAGAACCTTATTACAGAACTTCACACGTTGTTGTTTGTCACCTTCACGAAGAGCTTGCAGTAGCTGAATTTTGTATGGTCTCATGTGTAAACGTCGACGCAACACACGTCAGACGGACATCGGGGGCATGTTGAGCTGTCGAGCTGCACGGCGAACGGATTTATGCGGAGTCGTGAAACTATGGCGGATGCGTTCGACGTCGTGTCAGACACTCGGGTACGGCCTGGCGATTTGCCTTTTTCTCGGTATTGTCGATGCCATCGTCTAATGCTCTGTGCTGTAGGAGGATCCACACCCTACCTAGTACGGAAGTCACGGTGATCAGTTATCACTGACCCACACTGCGCAGAACGTAGAACACAAAAGGCTTTCCGTTGACCAGACACCATTTTTACTAGAACTGAAGTGGGTGCACACTGCTGCCGCCTAGGCGTAACCATGTACAACTCGAGAGTTTGCTTTTTCCAACAGTACGTTGGTCACTTACGTATATCAAATAACATAATAGTTATGATTTTTTTTTTTAAATCGGGTGATTCTTTTTGATACACCCTGTATTTCACACAAGATTCAAGACATTCGAACGAAGTTGCCATAACTAATAGAACACAGAAAGGCAATTACTTCGATATGTAAATCTGTGTTTACAGCACGTGAAATCGTCACGCAACTTTTTGACGAGGCAAGTCTCGCTTGATGTAAACGTGGTCTCCAACGTGAAACGTGTTGCGCGGGTCTGTTTCACGGTGAGCCAGGCTCTTGTTGGTTTTTGGGCACGAAACAAAAGTGACTCGCTGGTTTTTGTTTCGCATAGTGTAAACGTCTTTCCTTGTTTCACGGGAGACAATGAACCAGGAGCAAAGCATCTGCCTCATCAACTTCCACTAAAGCTACTTTCATTTGAAACATCCTGAAATTTTAAAGATACTGTGAGCTTGTGTGTAAATCACCTACCGCAAGTGTCACAGGCAACTATCTTCGGACAGTTCCTGCTTCCGTTACACAACCATTTTCTCCACACTGTCCTGTAACTTATGTAAAACCCGTACGAAAGAGTCCTATCAAATCTGAAGAAATTAATCAGCACTAGACAACGAAATGTTAGTGCCGGTGAGTGCCACTTCTTAACTACTTAGATTACGATTTTCTATGTTAAACTGCACGCACAGCTGAGTGAGAAGCCACTGTGGAGGCAGTCTGGAAACCGCACAGAACGTTGGATGCATTGTAGCGCCATAAAACTTTCAGGGAGTCATTCCCCAGCCGTGTTCACGGAACTGCCGCTCACATCCTGTATGACAGGAAGCGCCAGGCAGGAATGACGTCGGGCCGGTCTGTGTTTTGTGGAACGAGAGTGAGCAAGAAAGCCGCCCTGGCGCCGAGCGTCTGATGTGAGACAACACAGATTACATATGCAGAAGGTGCTGGACAATAGAGTCTGTTTCTTCATGAGCTGTGTAGCCAGGAGATGTGTACCGTTTCATGGCAGAGTCCCGGAAGAAGTGTCATTATAATGGGAAAAAGCAGGCACTCACACTTCGCCGGAAATCTTGGGCTGTTAGGATAACATCTTAGAAACTGGTTCGGGAATGGAAAGTTGAGGGCTTCTTTTAAAATCGTGGGGCACCGATACCTGCCTAGGCGCCGTTATACTGAACGTTGAATGAAATATAAACGCAGTTACCATTTCTTCATGTAAAAATTTAGAATTGGGAGCAAGGAGTGTGACTGTGCTTACAAAGATACCACTTTGGCTAATGCGAGAAAGTAGTCAGACATTCATTTTGGAGTGCTAAGAATATCAAGCTTTTTAACTAGTTAATCACCTCCTCAAACCTGAGTAAGGGAGAGAGACCAGCGCTTTTTAAGACAACGTCTTACTTATCGGCACTCTCAAGAATTAGTATTGAGCCAGTAGAAATTATGCTATGCTGAAAACTCACAGTACACAGTCATCCTTGTTCGAAGTGCTCTGCAGATAGCTACTTCTCAGGCAAGCTTCTCCGGAGGCAGACTCTACTTCAAGATTTCTACACATCCAGGCTCGTCTGGGACGAGGGACTATTCTGGCGCATCTGAACTTACGATTAGTTGCAGACAGAGGGGGGAGGTTGTTGGTACAGAGCTAATGACTGATTTTACATGCCATTCAGCCGCTGATTGTAGAGTCCGAGTTTGATGAGATGCAGTTGTAACAGCAAAGTGAACTGTAGAGAAATGCAAATCATTTGTAGCGATGATCAGCATTTTCGTTCTTCATTCCATTGACTAGTCTGCAGTTAAAGCTTCAACATGCTTTCAATTCCGACAATAGATGCACATTCATGTCCTCCTGTCGTATTTTCTATCACTGTGAATTTAACTTTGGCAGTCACGGTACGACTCCCACAAATGCAAATATTTTGTCCAAATACGTGTTCACTTCAATCACATTCCATATTTCCAGTCAAAATTTTCCAAGACATCAACTTATTGCATCGTTTCCCAATCTGTAGTTGGGGACACCCCAGGGAGTTCGAAAAATATTTCAAGGGGTTCGCCAAAACTTTTTTCCATAATGTCTGCTTCCGATGTTAGGCCTGTTACTATTTCCTTAGTTTCTGCGGTATTTTAAAACTAAATTAACGCTGTAAGGCCACTTCTTACACATATGTAACATTGGGAATTTATTTTCACAATGAATTAATATGTAGCGCGAATACCTGATTTACGGTTATGGCTCTGAGCACTACGGGACTTAACATCTATGGTCATCAGTCCCCTAGAACTTAGAACTACTTAAACCTAACTAACCTAAGGACAGCACACAACACCCAGCCATCACGAGGCAGAGAAAATCCCTGATCCCGCCGGGAATCGAACCCGGGAACCCGGGCGTGGGAAGCGAGAACGCTACCGCACGACCACGAGATGCGGGCTTTACGGTTACGCGACAACGTTAGAAATGCATTTGATTTCTCCGCAACTGGAATTTTGGCTGCCAGCTTCTTTGTGTACCGCGATGTCACTAAGAAACGGTTACATAACGGACAGGGCTTCGATTTTCGGCAATAATCTACTTCTTCTTTCCTTGTGACAAATGCAGTAACTTGTCACTTGCGTGTCAGAATCGTTTCCGTTCACACCAAAACAGATAACTAGCAGAAAAGTGGAAGCTTGAAAGGGAAACAAGATTTAACAATATCACAAGTTAATGTCAACAGGTCATTCATTCAACTTCGAGTGACATGTATGAATCCGACAAAAGTGAACCGTGTGTAAAGAAAACAAACTGCGATGATAATTACATTAGGTTTGGATTTTCATTTATAGGTGAAAGGAATGTCCAAGACCACAGTGTGTTGTTTGTAGTGACATTCTTGCTAACAGTAGTCTGAAACCTTCGGTGCTTAAACGCCAATTAGCAACCAAACACGCCACTCACGTAAACAAACCTGTTATGTTTCTAGACGAAAAGCTAACGAGTGGAAAAATGATTTGTCTGCTTCTGTACCCGCTACGAAGAGTGACAATAAGAATTCTCTTGAAGCGTCTTACCGCGGGCAGAACTGTTAAAACCGCAAAACCTCGTTCAATAGCTGAAGATTTAGTGAGGCCATGTATAAATGATGTACGTACTACAGGGCATGCTTGGAGAATCTTTCACAAGAAAGGTCAATACGGTACCGCTGTCAGAAAATGAATTTTTTTCAAGAATTTGTGCTAGTCCTACTTTTAAGATTCAACTTGGCATATCGACTGAAGTTGCCAATTTAGCCATTTCGTCACTTTTCATTCGTTACATTAATGAGGAGTCCGAAGAAGAGGAGCTATTACTCTGCAGACCCTTAAAAGAGAGAACTACGAGAGGACATACATTTAAGTTAACTGACGAATACTTTATAGAAAAATCAGTAGACTGGACTCGATGTGTCGGCATTTGTTCTGATGATGCGAAATCTATGACAGGGTGTTAGGCTGGGTTTTGTTGCCAAAGTAAAGTCGATAGCACCGAACGCTTCTTAGACACATTATTGCAATCATAGATAGACTCGTGTTTCTAAAGCCATGCCCGATGGATCGAAATTTGCGCTGTACGATGCAACGATAATAATTAATTTTGTTAAGGCTTTCCCTACAAATTCCCGAATCTTTGCATTGCTTTGTGAGGAGATGGGAAGCATTTATAAACGTTCATTGTCTCTCAATGAACTCAGGTGGCTGTCTTGAGGAAGAACTATTTCCAGATTGTATGGTCTTAAAGACGAATTTTACGTTTTTCTCACCAGTCATACGTTTCACACAGCAAAGTACGTGGAAGATGAAATCAGCCTTCAGATTTTAGCTTATTTGGCAGACATTTTCTCAATAATTAACAGTTTGAACATTTTGCAAGATCGCAACGCATCATTCATTAAGAAACTTAATATTTGGGAAACGTGTTTTGATAGGAATGAAACAGATTGCGTTGATACCCTTCACGAATTCCTGATTGGAAAATCATCTTTCGTTGAACTAAAATGACAAGAATGTAGTTAAAAACATTTTAAGGGACTTGCAAAAACCTTCAGAGAATATTTCCTGCTATGGCCAATAGTAACAGCTGGATTCGCTAGCTCTTCGATGAATCAATAATTTATGAGGCCATATTAAGCGTAAATGAAAAAGAGCAGCTTCTTGAAATTTCCACAGATTTTCAGGTACAGAAAGCTTATAAATCTTTGTCATTACTTGGTTTCGGTTGAATTTAAAAGAGTTCCCAATGTTAGCCAATAAAGCACACCGGTGTTATTGTCCTTTTCATCCACATAGCTGAGCGAAAAGTCGTTTTCTTCATATGCCTATTTCAAAAATAAATACAGAAACAGACTTTGTGCTGAAAGTGATTTGAGACTTTAACTTCTGTGATTCCTGACTTCAGAGCTCTGTGCCATGGAAAACAGGCGAACTTACTTTTTTCTATCGTCAGTAAAAGCATCATACTGTGTCCAGTTTACACCTCCACAATGCGGTATCTTCTGTATTTCTTTCTGTTATTGATACCTTTACTTAAACATTCAGACATAGTATGAACTTCTTACAGACGTAAACGAGCACTTTGCTTCGTCCATGACACAAATAAAGCCAATAGAACATGACACAGTAACATCGTTTATTCCAAATCAGCTACAAAAAAAGAAAGGAAAAATACATAGGCTACGCTACAGTGCACATTATGTTGCACACAATAGTTCAATTCTGTACGTTTGAAATGATTCAAATGGCTCTGAGCACTATGGGACTAAACATCTGAATTCATCAGTCCCCCTATAACTTAGAACTACTTAAACTTAACTAACCTAAGGACATCACATACATCCATGCCCGAGGCAGGAGTCGAACCTGCGACCGTAGCAGTCGCGCGGTTCCGGACTGTACGTTTTGACGTCCAGGCTTGTCTTCACAGAGCCAGAACGCACACGTATGAGGAACGTTCACACTAGAGAAGATGTTTAAAGCGACCATCTCACATTTGCAAACGCTTCGCCATTCAATGGACCGTTCTTTTCTGGACCCTACGCCACACACTGCCATGCACTATTGCTGAAGCGGCATGCATGCGAGTTATTAGGTCGTATACAACTGTGTGTAAAGTACTATAAAACTGTTCCTTTACGTGTCCCCACAAAGAAAAAGCTAATGGATTAAGGTCCGGGGAACGTGGAGGCCAGAACACTCGATCTCCATTTCCCAGGAAACGCTTCATTTAAATAGTTTTGCACATTAATTCCAAAGCGTATCAAGAGATTGAAAATACCTTCATGATTGAAAATACCTTCATGATTGAAGCTAGTATCGTCAGTCGATATCACGTTATTTATAAAATGTTCGTTATCTTCCATTAGGTGCAAAAGCCACTCACAAAACTCTTCCCGTCGAATGCAGTCTTCTTGCTGATGGTGTTAAGTTAACGTGTAATGATACTGATGTAGTTCTTCATCGTGCAACAGTAGTTCAACAACCAGCCTTTGGGGTATCTGGAACTGCCCTGCAATATCACAGTTACTTCGCCAAAATGAATGGTGAACGGTTTCAAGAAGAGCGCCCTCTGTTTGTGGAGTACGTCTAGCTCTTGTACGACCTCTATCTGTCATTTGTGAACGAAGATTACCGCTTTCCTGAAAGGCGTTGTTCCATATGACGAGAAACACTCTTGTCAGTATAGCGCCTTTGAGGTTATAGTGCAGCATACGCACTCGCAGCAGCAGCAGCTTGGTTTATCGGATGCAGCTGGCACGAAGCATATCGACATATTCATCGTTTGTGTGCCCCATCGGGAACTTGACAACGTCATTTATATGTGTGCACTGAGCGGTTAGTAGACGCATGCATGCAGTTTAATGGGTCCCTCTGTCGTGTGACAGGCTGTTGTCAAACGACAAAATGATGCCCTGCTTATAAGCGACGAGAACTAGGGAACGGGCGTCGAAAACATAAAAAAGGAACCTGACGAGGATTTTTTAATTACCAATAAAAGACACTACACTTTTTTTTCTTCAAAGGAACCTTCCTGGCACCTTATGGGAAAGGTGGGGGCAAGGTGCGCAGGGGTCGCAACCCGAGACCCGGCCACCACGCATCTTCCCTCCGCTCTCCCCCCACCCTAGGAACCAAGTAAAGCGTAGAGAACGTGAAGTAGAGGTAGAAAGAACATTAAAGGTTTACTTCTTTTCTTTCATTCTATTTTTCAAAATTATTATCAATACGTGTGAAAATATTAGGAAACAGGCGTCGCAAGGAGGGGAGGCCCGGCAAGGCGCCAGATTCGGTGAGACTTGTGAATGAGTATCACATATTAGTCATACGGCACTCTATATGGAGCGACAGCTTTCTCTTTAAGAGTCACTTATCCGAAGATGTTATTCAATAAAAGGTTAAAGAAGTAAAGCATGTAAAATACTCTGATTTAATCATTTGTGTTTCACCGAAAAGTCCAGTTACATGAAGTTCAAACGAGTTTGAACTTAGGTCTATATCTTTCACTTCAAAGTCTCTTACATACGTATGGCTTGAAAATTAGAATGCTCTGCTCAAATCATTCGGATACACTTTCTTTTTTTCAAAGGCAGTGAAATTACGATTTATAGAAAACAAACTAATAATTCTTTATCAGAAAAGAAAAAAGTACCTTTTTCAATGTGCGTGTGTATGTTTCACTATAGAATAACATTTATGTCACTTGTGGAACTTCATTCATAACTATCCCAAAATATTTCCGTCGCCTCCCACCCCCCGCCCCCCCTCCCATCGCCACTAGAAAACCTTTGCGGTTTTGGTCACTTCACTTATTTAGCACAACTAACCGTTTTATAAGGGCAGGAATATTAATAAATAATAATAATATCAAATAATCAACTGCAACAAATATTAGAGAGAATCAGCAAATCTGTGCAGAGAGACAGGCGCGTAGAAAATCACATGCAATCAAAGTGTATGCCGGCCACTCAGGCAGAGGTGTGGCAATTAGGCCTAGGTTATCTGAGCAGGAGAGAAGCTGGAGATTAAGAGAGAAACGTTACAAAATTTGACGGTTTTCGTTTAAGGGAAAGCCACTCATGTGATGAAAAATTAAGTTTTAGTTACAAATACTAGATTATAATTGCAAAATCGACTTTACTTTTCATTTGTCGTTAAATACACCTCCACATAAAAAACTTTGTGTTCCGTTTTTTAGTTAATGTAACTGTTGGGTTGGTGTACGATATAAGAAAATGTAATAGTTTCGTATGTAAACACTCTGGATGTTACCATTTTTGTATCTTCTGTACAAAAACATCTGCGTATGTCGCACGTCATTTTATCTGTGTTTACTACATTCGGTTTTCAAACGACGATTGTTGTGTTGGCAGAAGAGCCAATACCGTGTTACCAGAGGAGGCCGAAATAAACGCGTTTTAGCTCACGCAGGCTGGCGTGAGGATGGAAGAACTATAATGACGTGAGGTCTGAAACATGACAAGGAATTAGAATTAGAATTCAGAAAGCGGACGTAATTAGTTTGATCCTTAACTTTAATCCATTAATGATGAACGTCGCTTTTGACGGTACATGAGTCACAATATTATCTGTTCAGAAGAGATAGTAACTAAATATGGCGCCTTGCTAGGTCGTAGCCAATGGCTATGCTAAACTATCGTCTCTGCAAATGAGAGCGTATGTAGGCAATGAACCATCGCTAGCAAAGTCGACTGTACAACTGGGGCGAGTGCTAGGGAGTCTCTCTAGCCTAGACCTGCAGTGTGGCGGCGCTCGGTCTGCAATCACTGATAGTGGCGACACGCGGGTCCGACGTATACTAACGGACCGCGCCTGATTTAAAGGCTACCACCTAGCAAGTGTGGTGTCTGGCGGTGACACCACAACGACTGTGTAAGAAAGCTGGTTCGTGAATAAAATAACTATAATTTTACAGAATCTCAGGTGTTGTTTCCCCTGTTACCTCTATTAAGATTTGTTGAGCAGGGAAGATGCAGTTATATCGTGCACTGAGGTGACAAAAATCATCGAACACCTCCCAATATCACGTCGGACCTCCTTTTGCCCAGCGTAGTGCAGCAAATAGACGTGGCGCGGACTCAGCAAGTGCTGGAGACCGCTGCTGAAACACTGCCTCTATAGCCGTCCATAACTTCATAAGAAAGTGTCGCCGGAGCAGGATTGTCTGCGAAACAATCACCAACAGCAGTGGCGCAGTGACATGGTGCACTGTCGTCCATAAAAATTCCAATATTGTTTCGGAACATAAAGTCCATGAATGGCTGCAAATGATCTTCACGTAGCCGAGTATACAAAGTTCCAGTGAATGATCTGTTTAGTTGGATCAGAGGACCCAGTCAATTCCATGTAAAAACAGCGCACACTGTTATGCGGCCACCACCAGCTTGCACAGTGCATTGTTGACAACTTGGCTTCAGGACTTCGCGGACTCTGCGCTACTCTCAAAACCTATAATCAGCTCTTACTATCTGAAATGGGGAATCATTTGACCAGGCCATGACTTTCTAGTCGTCTATGGTTCAATCGATATGGTCACGAGCCCAGGACACGCGCTGAAGGCGATGTGGTGCTGTTAGCAAAGGCACTCGCGTGGGTCGTCTGCTGCCATAGCCCATTAACGCCAAATTTCACCGCACTGTCCTATCGGATACGTTCCTTGTCCGTCCCACATTGGTTTCTAGGGTTATTTCACGCAGTTTTGCTTGTCTGTTAGCACTGACAACTCTCCGCAAACGTTGCCATTGCGTTGCCCGTGGTGAGAGGTAAGGCAGGAAATTTGTTACTTTGGGCACACACTTGACACTGTGGATTTCGGAATTTTGTATCCCCAAACGATTTCCGATATGGGAAGTCCCATGCCTCTAGCAGCAACTACCATTCCGCGTTCAAATTCTGTTAATTCCCGCTGTGCCGGCCGTAGTGGCCGTGCGGTTCTAGGCGCTGCAGTCTGGAACCGCAAGACCGCTACGGTCGCAGGTTCGAATCCTGCCGCGGGCATGGATGTGTGTGATGTCCTTAGGTTAGTTAGGTTTAACTAATTCTAAGTTATAGGGGACTAATGACCTCAGCAGTTGAGTCCCATAGTGCTCAGAGCCAATTCCCGTTGTGCGGCCATAATCACGTCTGGAACCTCGTCACATAAATCACCTGACTGAAAAACTCCGCCAGTGCACTGCCCCTTTATACCTTGTGTACACAATACTACCGTCATCTATATATCGCTGTCCCATGACTTCTGTCACCTCAGTATAAAGAGTAAACAATTTGCCAATAGGAAGCGACATTGATACTTAAAAATTTCTTAACAGACATTTCTCACTCCGATTCATATAAACATGCGACTTAAAGAACGGAAATTATTCATTTGCATAACCGCAGGAAACAGAGTGCACATGGACTGGAGCTAGCAGGTTGTGTTGCCGGTACTCTCTCCTGGCGGACGTCAGGGAGTACCACCACGCACGTGTCGGCCTCTGTGAGGCGGCGGCGTCGATACGGCGTGTGCGACTGGCCGAGCACAAAAACTGATCTGCATACAATTACACGGACACGTCCCCTTTGAGACGAGCGCCGCAGGCAGCATTAAAGGCTCTCCATCCACGCGGGAATGAAGTTACTGACCCATTTTCCCCGCCTCTCGCCTTATCACTGCCCTTTTGTCTCCTCATTTCTGCGGGCGTACGCCCTGGGGCGCTGACAGGAATACCGTGTAAACATCCTCACACGCTGGCTAGTACATCGTAGAAGATATCGACTTCCCATTTCAAATAACTTCATCGTGTTTCTCTCATATACATAAACGATGTAATATCATAAGTGACCACAGTATTATTGTACTTGGGCTCCCTTGGCCGTCATCGAAAACAGGCCGCGACGATGTAGTACACAAGTACAGTGGAAAGAAAACACTCGCATTGTGAATGAGTTCAAGATAGTTGTGCATTCACTTATCAGCCAGAACATAATGCACACCTTTTAAGGTATAGCATTGGTTCAAAAATGGTTCAAATGGCTCTGACCACTATGGGACTTTACATCTAAGGTCATCAGTCCCCTAAAACTTGGAACTACTTAAACCTAACTAATCTAAGGACATCACACACATCCATGCCCGAGGCAGGATTCGAACCTGTGACTGGAGCGGTCGCGCGGTTCCAGACTGAAGCGCCTAGAACCGCTCGGCCACACAGGCCGGCATAAGATTGGTGAGCAGGGCATGTGGGCCGCTGGAGTGGAATGCTGACCCCACTTGAGGATACAAAAACTTATTTTCACCACGTTAATTAAAACAGAGCAGTGGTAGCAACACAATGATTAGCTAACATTTACAAATTGCGGTCACCTGCACCGATTATTCAATTGTATAAAAGCAATGACAGTAATTCAGTAAACTTTTTAAAGAAAAACAGCATTATGGCCCCAACTTTAAATTAATAAAAAATAAATTTACGCAAATATAACTTTATCATAACTGCAGGTCTGAACTCACCAGTTGTGAAATTAAGTCACTTATTAGGCCTTGTGAATATGAAAAACAACAATTTGTAAAAGCTATTAGATTTAAAAAAAAAGCAAGATCTCACAAATACGAGAACTAATCATTACGACAATCATTCATCAATATGACAGCCTGAAAGATCTAAACAGCAGTCAGCACATTCTTGACGTTTGGCGTTCACATCGGCCGCGCGTCTGAATTCCATGCTCTAGAGCTCTAGTAACAACAGGCAGGAGGGCCTGCGCACACCGAAAACGGCTTCTAGAACACACAAACCCAGTACTAATACACAGTTCACTAAAATACTAAAACCAACAGCCAAGGGCTGGGTAGCGCCAAATGCAGGAAGAGATGTTAACCGTTATAGTGGGATAAACGCAGTTACTATTAAAGCAATAGTTCATTCAACAATCTCCAATGACGTGAAATTTACTTGATAAATTTATAAACCACAACAAGCTCAAGGTTATAATGACCAGACAATCCGCACACAACCTTAAACACCAAAACATCGTTTGACGGCCCAAAGTTCGCAATTCCACTTTAAATTAGCGGCTGAAGTTTTATACCGTGAATAAACTTTGATTCATAAAATTGACCACTTACAGATTAACAATAATAATTAAAAAAGGAATCTCCGAATATCGGCCACACTTGTAATTCAAGATAAATAAATGCAACGGAACCAGGGCACAGCGCAGTTACATGGACTTGGAATACCAAGTATCCCGGACCCACGTCCAAGTGGTTTAAGGAATGACTAGCGAAAATCAAAGTGGCTACGCGGAGCAGTCACATCCAAAAGTTCCACCACAAAATGTCTCACTATTTAACGTCAGTCCAGGAGCTAGCTGTAACATGCACGCCAGGCTAAACAACCCGCGCTCTCCTCGGGATTCGAGATAGACACGACTCTTAAACGGGGGCCTGTGTTGACCGGTGACTGCTTCAGCGCTCCAGTTCCGCTCGCCACCAGACCCAGGCATCGGAATGTCGACACCGTGCGTCCTCGCAGTACACCGAGCGCCGACTGACTACTCTCGATGGCCCCTGTGCTGTCTTCCCTCTGTCACTGCCCCCGACCGAGTCTCACCTCGCGAGCCGCGGCCTTCCTAAATAGAGGGCGCCAGCCAACTAGGACGCCGCAAAGCGCCTAACCACGACAGAGAAACTATCCTGCCAAGAGCATCGCAGGAAGTCACGGCTCACCACCAACCTGCTATCGATATAAACCTGTCCAGGTGATAGCAGCCTCACCTGGCAAGGAATGACTGCTAGTCATACGCATGGACAGTGCTATAGTATCAGTGAGCGGGCTGTCTGTGTGTAGAATGGAGAGGGGGCGTGAGCAATCTGAGCTTGATTGTGCAGATTGCGATGGTCCGGAGGCTCGGCACGAGCATTTCGGAAACTACACGACTTGTCGGGTGTTCGAGGAGTGCTGTGGCGAAACCAAGGTGAAATCACGTCCAGACGTCGGGAGTTGGGGGCCTGACCTCATTATAGATGTTGGACGTCGTAGGCTGGGCAGACTGGTAAAACAGGACAGGCGGCAAACTGTGGCGGAACTAACATCAGACTTTAATGCTTGGCATACTACAACCGTGTCTGAACAGATATGGCCGCACACATTTTCTACTGGACCTACATTCCTGGAGTTTGGTGGCCACGTGAGTACGGTAAATTCATCCTGCGGCTCTTCGAACCTCGTACATACGCTGCGAGCTGTGTAAGACGTTGGCCGGCCGCTATGACCGAGCGGTTCTAGGTGTTTCAGTCCGGAACCGCGCTGCTGCTACGGTCGCAGGTTCGAATCCTACCTTGGGCATGGATGTGTGTGTTGTCCTTAGGTTAGTTAGGTTTAAGTAGTTCTAAGTCTAGGGGACTGATGACCTTAGATGTTAAGTCCTATAGTGCTTAGAGCCATTTGAACCATTTTTGTGTAAAACGTTGCATTGTCCTGGTGGTAGATGCTGTTGTGCCGCGGGAAAACTGACTCCATATACGGATAGAGGTGGTCCCCAGGGATAGATTCATGTGTGTGTTGATCCATTGTGCCTTCCAGAATGACGGGATCACACAGCGAACGCCACGACAACATTCCCCGGTCCATAACGCTCCCTCCTTCAGCTTGGACCGTTCCGACGATTCTTGTAAGGTGATTTGCTTTCAGACGTTTCGCATCGCGCATGCCAACAGCTGTCTGTCCGATGGAGCACAAAAAGTGGTTCGTCTGGAAAGACCACCTGTCGGCACTTAGTTGACGTCCACTTGCGTAACTGGAGTGAAAATTCCAGCTTTTGTCGCTGATGAACAGCAGTTGGTATGGGTGCACGAACCAGACTCCTGCTGCAGAGACCCATACGCAGCAACGTTCGCTGAACGGTCGTTTAGGTTCATCTGGGCGGTCAGTTACTTAACACTTGCACGTCTATTCGCCCGTACACATCTCCGCAGCCGTCATTCACCCCCGATATCTATGGCCTGTGGTGCACCACAGCACCATTTTGCCATGTACGATATACTTTAATCAGGGCTGCACGCGAACAGCTTACAACCGTAGCCGTTTGGAAATGCTTCCACCCTTCGGCCGAAATCGAGTTATCGTGCCCTTATAGACATGAGACAAATCTCTCCGTTTCTGCGTTACGATAGCGACTGGCTTTAGTTACCACCTGCCGTCTGTGAGTGGTTATTGTGCGTTGACGTTGAACATAGGCTATGATCGCATTCATGTGACTGTCGCGTATTATATATAAGTTTACAAGAACAGTTCAGGTAACGCCACAAACAAGATTTGGCACGTGGTCTTGAGATTATTGAAGTTCTAGAAGAGTAGCAAAATACCAGTTGGCCTCGCCATATTAAAAAAAAAAAAACGCCTTATTAAACGTTGATGCCTCTACGACTATTACTCTAATTTTATTTCGCCAAAGTGTGGCCAGGGACATCACAATAGAATAGGTCTCCAATGATAAAGTTCAGGCAAACAAATGAAGGCTCATCTGATTTAAAATATTTTATGAAGCGTTTATTAAGAAATCTGTCATAGTTGCAGCACATGTATTTGGCGACTAGTTTCGAACCATCTGGTTCATTCTCAACCCTGACCTAAATTAAAATATTTTATGAAGCGTTTATTAAGAAATCTGTCATAGTTGCAGCACATGTATTTGGCAACTAGTTTCGAACCATCTGGTTCATTCTCAACCCTGACCTAAAGAGGATGCACTGAAAGTGCCTGACTTAACAACAAACATCAAAATGACAATACCTGTGTTACAAAGTGATCGCAGAAGTTTTACAATCAACAGGTGCCTACTTAGCAAGTCATAATCAAAGAAGAGTCCAGTTGCTTAGATGGAATTTCGGTAAATTATCAGTGAAAACTGCCTCAGTAACTTCCAACCGAGAATTTAAGTAACAAAGTACATAAATGCGTGGTGTCTGTTCTTTCGGGCATCTCCGAAAGAACATACACCACGCATTCATACAATCTAATTCTTCTTTGCGGATGCACAGATACGTCTGACTTCCTGTGGGAATCTCAGAGAGCGAACATGGAGAAAATTGATAGCGGCTGCGGACAGGTGGCGCTCGATAGGAATGGGGACCGGGGGTGAGGCGTGCCGAGGTAGTCTGCGCAGTTGTGATAACACTGTGTTCAGGATGGCGCAGTGGTTAATGCGCCTGCCTACTAAGTAGGAGATCTCGGGTTCGAATCCCGGTTCGGTACACATTTGCACTCGTCGCCGCTGATTCTGTGTAATGTCCCGATGCAGATGCAGCAGTAGTCCCCTCTCTTTCCTTTACTTTCTTCCACTCGCCGCCTTAAATTTACACGTAGCTTAAAGTCGTTTGGCGGTAATCCATTGCGCCGCACGACGCACAAGGGCGATTACGGCTAAATTCCACACCACCTCATCTTACGACACACTCCATCCCCCCAAGAAGGTATAAACATTGGGTTTCATTCGTCTGTCTTGTCGCACGCCGCTCCAGTACTCAACCCATCAACACATGGGCGCGTACCGGGCGAGACCTCGCGCAGGCGCGTCCGGCGCTAAATTTTCCTAGCCGCCTCTTTGCGCGCCCCCTAGTTGGACGCAGCGAAATCTGTCATCCAACGACGAACTAAGTGGGTATCTGGACGCACTCGGAACTTCTCCGTATGAGCTGGTGTATGGCTCATCTTCCTGAAACTTCGCGGGTACCCCAAACGCTCTAGCAGTACTCAAGTATTGATCGCAGAAACGTTCTATACGCGGTTTCCTTTATTGGTGAACTACACTTTCCTAAAAGTCTCCGGTAAACCGAAGCCGAAATTCGCCTTTATTACGTGCCTGGTTCCATTTAATATCGCTTTGCAACATTATGCCTAGATATTTAGCGGATGTTATTGTATCAAACAGTATATTACTAATACTGTATTTGAACATAACAGGATCAGTTTTCCAACTCATCTGTAATTACCCATTTTCCCATGTTTAGAGCAAGCTACCATTCATCACAAACGGAAATTATGCATTGTCGTCCTGTGCCGTACTATAGCCATTCAGCGAAGACACATTCCTCCTACACTACATCATTATCAGCAAATAGTTGCAGGTTGCTGTTCATCCTATCCGTCAGATCGTTTATGTATCTAGAGAACAAGACAGCCCCTGTCACGTTTCCCCGGAGCACACCTGACGATACTCTTATCTCTGATGGGCACTCGAAGTCCAGGACAACGTATTGCGTTCTATTATTTAGGAGGATTTCGAACTATTCATGTATTTGGGAATCTATTCCATAAGTTCTGGCCTTCGTTAACAGCCTACGCCAAACGCTTTCCGGAAATCTGGGATACGGGATCTTCCTAGAGAAAGCGTCCATTCCCTCAAGTGCATCCATCTTTTTCCTAATCCGTGCAGAAGCTGTTCTATCGTGGCCTAGAGTTTTGAGACAGATACAATACGTACACTTGACAGGAAAAAAAAGTGGGTCACTTCCGAATACAACCAACATAACGTAGCTGTGTTGCAGGTCCTCTAAGCACCAAAAACCCGTGGGGTACAGTCGTTTGACTACACACAATGGGTACCGCAAGAGACTACCAGAGACCAAAGGTCTTTATGGCAGTCAGTCTAAGCATCAACTAATATCGTCATACAAAACATATTAGAAAACACGTTCTTAGCGATGAGACACCCCGTAACACTCATAAACTAACCTTAATTACAACAAGTGACTTTCCAAAAGTTCTGAGAAAAAGGATTATTTTACATATATCGTACAGTAATCCTTAGTCAAAATTAGATACTTGAGACAATATATGGAGTTACAAAGGCGTACAACAATTGGAAAAAAGTTTTTCACTCACGAAAAGGTTTTCCATCCATGTGCTGAACGTCGCTCAACGGCGAGTGGCTCTAGAAACTTGATATTGGACGAACCAGTAAAAAACGCGATTAACGGCAACAAGCACTCTACGGAAATCTCAACATTAACAGCGAATCAGTAGCAATATCATTGTTCTTGTAACACATCAACAGCTACGTGTACACAAATTTGAACTTTAAATGACATGACCAACGTCGTCGTTCCGGACCTGGATTCAAACCCAGCACCTATAGCCGTTGCTAAGTAAGCTAAGCTGTGTTTGTGCTTTGTTGAGACCCGATCACTAGGCATAGAGAAACGTGAAGTATAGACGTGTGCACCAGTATCAGTTATCAATTCAGATCCTGAAAATAAATGACTAAAATATTTGTACTGCACTGGGAATCCTGCATTAACAGTTACCTTCCTGGGAATTACCCCCATCGACGTTTAATATGGTATGATTCACAAGGAACAAGGTATGCTCATGTGCTCATGTTTAAAATTGAAATGCCATCATGTAAAGCTTGTGACAGGGATGTGAACCCAGCACCTAATCGGATTGTTCACCAATAGCAAGATGTTGGAACCTTAAATGACGATAGAATTGTTTTTGCCTGACCGGGATTCGAACCCAGCATCTACTGCCGTCGTTTTCGAGCCAGGAACAGACGATAAATAGCGATTGTTGGTTCACCAGTAGCGAGATGTGCGCATGTTTAGCTAGACATCAGGCGACAAAAAGTTCTCTGCTGAATGGAATTCAAACCCGGTACATGTGGTTATGAAGACACTTCAACTATCAAATTCTTTTCCAATACTAGCTAGGAGTGACATGTTTGTACTTTCAATGATGTGGTGGAAAATACTCTGCAGGATAGAAGTTGAATCCACAACATATCGTCGTTGGTGATCACAACGAACACAACGTCAAACCCAAATCCCTTTTCGCCAGTAGGATGGAGAGGAATGTTTGAACTTGAAAAGATGTAAGGAAACGTTTGATCTTGTAATGTTGTGATAAAAAGCTCATCATGTGGCTGTGAGTTGAAACGAACACATTACAGCTGACAACGCACGAAGAGACGTTGAAAATGCAGCTATTTTTCACTTGTATTTCGGAGTGCACATGCTAGGGCTTGAAATGAAATAATGAATATTTTGTGCTGATCAGGACTTGAAACCAGATAGGTGCCTTTCGAGGAGGCCTAGAAGAGTTTGCAATCTTGGGGAACACAGTGAAATCGAGTTCAAATGGTTCAAATGGCTCTGAGCACTATGAGACTTAACTTCTGAGGTCATCAGTCCCCTAGAACTTAGAACTACTTAAACCTAACTAACCTAAGGACTTCACACCCATCCATGCCCGAGGCAAGATTCGAACCTGCGACCGTAGAGGTCGCGCGGTTCCAGACTATAGCGCCTAGAACCGCTCGGCCACCCCGGCCAGCGAAATCGAATTCGAATCCCAGTCCAGCACCACAATTTTCAACGTCTCAGTTTCAAATAAAGTAAGAGCCTTGTGAACTTACATGGCCATCGATTAATTAAATGAAATGCGTTTTCTAGTTTACGACGGCTTGCTGGTGACAGTCTCTGCCTTCCGGGGTTTCTTCATCTGTCACAGCTCAAAGGAATGCCGCTCTGCCCCAGTCGGCAGCGAAGGGATGTTACCTTTACTGTGGATATTGAACTACGGGGCTTACTGGCGATCTGCACTTGGCGTTACTAGAGGTGAAGGAGAGTTACTTGTGTGTGTTAAAAATCTACGCTTGACGTGAGATGTCAACCTACACGTTTTACACATCAATACAAGATTAATGCACCAGACCACAGAACCCCTTTCCAAGCACATAATTATGAATTGCAGAGTATTCATTTAGATGTAGATGCAGATGTCAAGGGACGGGTAACAGGAAGAAGGGCGGGATCTGGGAATGGATAGAAGTGCAGAACTGCAAAATATAAGCGTGAAATGCTTGCAAAGTATTGCTTACTTAGATGTGTGCCACAGCTAGTTTTATCTTAGGACCGAGAGATAAGGAAGGACTGTTTTCAGAACGAAAAATGGGTTATAGGGAAGGGGAGATCAAAGAATACGGTTTCATTGGTGTTGAGAGGAATGATAGTGAGTAAAGGCAGCAGCAATTAAAAGAGAAAATGTAGCGTCAATGGAAACCGCTAGATTTGTTGTAAAGTTTTGGGGGAATGGAAAGGGCACTTGCGGCGATAGTGTCAGAGAGAGAGAGAGTGTGAGAGAGAATAGAGGAGATATTAACAACGAGTAAACATAATATGAAATCGTTTGCGTATTGTGTGGAGGACGGAGGGTGTTTTCATGGATGGAGGGGAAGAGAGAGCTGTATTTGAAATAACAAAAACTCCATCTACGCTGATTAGTTTGTAAGTATCTAGACAGGGTGTATATGAAATCAAAATAGAATATTTAACAAACTGTATATTCAGAATAAACCCACTTGAATTAAAAAGGCAACTCAAAGGAAAACTAACCCATATTGTATCTTTTCTGTTGCCACGTGATCTTCTACTAGCCCCCAATGAGGAAAAATGACGAAAAAGAATGTATAACAAAACATTTTAAGGACTCTAATATTTTATCCAGAATCCTTCTTTATTTTGTTCTCCTATCATGCATCTTGGCATAGAATGAAAAAGCCGTCGGACGTAACAGCGTGAAGAAGCAACTTCCTCCCAGGCTTCCAGGACTCAGTCCCAAAGAGCGTCAGCAGTAGTTGGTTGGTTTCGTGGCCAGTTTCTGTTAATGTTCTGGTGACCTCAGCCCACATGCTTTCCATGGGGTTCATATCAGCCGCCCGTGGCGTCCAGTCCATGACGTTGACGCCAATCGCGGAGAGCGGCTGCTGAACAAATGCAGACTTGCAATATGACGTCCCCTTCTGCGTACAGCATTCGCACTGACGGAGCATCACATTTTCCAATATGTGGGCATACTGCACGCTGTCCAAAGTTCCTTCTATCCTGTGAAGAATTCTCGCCTCTCTCGCAGAAATCCAACCCCAGCAGGTAACAGATAGCCGGCCACTTCTTCTCGTCGTGGTTACATATTCGCGTCGATGGCGAGTCCCTTGCGCTCTGTAAACGATTCGTGGACCGTCGTTACTGGTGCAAAACACCTTCTCATCAGTGAAAATGACGTTGTCGCACGACGCCCTCAGATTGAGCAAATGCTAGCCGGTATAAAACGTTGTTTTCGCTGAGCTCTTGTTTCACGGCGGATCGTCGTGCATGCAGTCCAGCGTCCCTCAGCCTTCGGCGAATCGTGTCACTGGAGCCGGGGAAGTTGGTCTCCCGCCGCAACTGCTTCGCGTTTAGAAAGGGATTTTCTCTGCTCCTAGACAATAGGTCCCTGTCTTCCTACTGTAAGCTCACTCTCTTCCTGCCTGATCGAAGAGCCCTGTCGGTGGTGCCTCTTTCAAGGCAGATCCTCAACCATCTCGTTGCAGTGGTATGTGGTACGCCATACCGTCTGCCAGCTTCTCTGACGGAACATCCTCCTTCATCAATGAGAGCGACGACTCTATCTCGAATAGACCTCTCCCAGTGAGTCATTACGGCAGATAGCCTGATGTGTATTTTTTTTTTGTTTTTTTTTTCTTTATTGATTTTCAATTCCCTCCCGAAGGGGGCGGGCTGGCAGCAGCTTAGTACGCACTCTACAGCCTACAGACTTTTTTTTAAAAAACGGAAGAAGAAAAGAAACAAGAAAAACAGGCAAAAAAACGGTGACTTAAAGTGTAAAATGGCGGAAAAAGCGGAAAGTTAAAACAGAAAGCAAAAGGGGTTGGCAATGTTAATAAAAGACACAGGAATCAGACAAGTTACGTAGTACACACACAATTAAAAAACATGGCGACAGTCTGGTTTCTGTTCGCAAGAGATAAAAAGCACACCTAGCGACAGTATGATGACCGTTCGCAACACTTCCCAAAAAAAAACACAACATGGAACACTCACTGTAAAACACTCACTGTAAAACACTGCACGAAAATGGCGGCACAAAGATGACACTCCCGAGCCAAAGACAGATGGAGGGGGGGGGACGTGGAGGAGGGGGAAGAACAAGGAGGGAGGAAGGAAAAAACGAAAAGGGGGGGGGAATCAAGGAGGGAGAGGACTCACAAAGTGGGAGAGGGGCAGGGCACATGCGAGAGGGAATGAGAAGAGGCAGAGGAGGGAAATGCAAAAGGACTTGGGGGAGAGAAGGGGGCAGAGAGAGGGGAGGTGGGGAAAAAAAGGGGATGGAAGGGGGGGAGAGGGAGCCCGGGAAAGGAGGGGGATTGAGGATCAGAGTTGATAGGAGGGATAAATGGAGGGAGAGAGGGCATCATCCGGGAGCGGGAGTTGATAGAAGCCACCTTGGGAAAGGAGATGAAGGGTGTAGAGATGGAGGGTAGGGGGGATACAACAGTGAAGACATGGCAGGGGCAGGGATGAAAGAAGAGAGGAGCAACCGGGGGTGAGGGGGATCAAGGCGGCGGGAGGTGTAGAGGATGCAGATATGTTCAAGGAATAGGAGCAGATGGGGGAAAGGAATGAGATCATAGAGGATCCGCATGGGGGACGGGAGGCATATACGGAAGGCGAGGCGGAGTGCATGACACTCAAGGATCTGGAGGGACTTATAGAATTTGGGGGGGGGGGGGCGGCAGATATCCAGGCAGGACTGGCATAACAGAGGATGGGACGGATTAAGGATTTGTAGGTGTGGAGGATGGTAGAGTGGAGCAACCCCCATGTCCGGCCAGAGAGGAGTATGAGGAGTCAGAGGCAGTTGTGGGCTTTAGATTGGATGGAGCGGAGATGAGGGATACAGGTGAGGTGTCGGTCACTGGTGAGGCCAAGGTAGGTGAGGCTGGAGGTGAGGCGGATAGGACGGGCACAGACAGTAAGGGAGAAATTCAGGAGCCGGAAGGAGTGAGTGGTATGGCCTACGAATGATTGCTTGGGTCTTGGAAGGATTGATATTCATGAGCCACTGGTTACACCATGCAGCAAAAAGGTCACGGTGATCCTGGAGAAGGCGTTGGGACCGTTGGAGGGTAGGAGCGAGGGCGAGGAATGCGCTGTCATCAGCATATTGCAAGAGGTGTACTGGAGGGGGGGGGGGGGGTTGGGGCATAACTGCCGTGTACAGGAGGTAGAGGAGAGGGGAGAGGACAGAGCCCTGGGACACACATGCAGAGGGGTAGAAGGTGTGGGAATTGGCATTATGGATGGTAACATAGGAGGGGCGGTGGCAGAGGAAGTAGGCCATCAGACGGATGTAGTTGATAGGAAGGGCGGAGGTTTGGACTTTAAACAGGAGACCGGGATGCCAGACACGGTCGTAGGCCTTTTCGAGGTCGAGGGAGACAAAAATGGCGGAGCGACGGGAGTTACGCTGGAGGGAGAGGAGATGAGTGAGGCGGAGGAGTTGGTCATCAGCAGAGAAGGAAGGTCGGAAGCCACATTGGGAGTTGCGGAGGAGGTGGTTTTGGCGGAGGTGAGCCTGATGTGTATTTCTGCTTGCCGCTCTTGCACTGATGCCAGGAGAGGAGGTAAACATATTTACATCAAACGGAGCGGCAGAGGCAGAGGCATGCGGCGCAGCCGTGCTGGCTCGTCCCGGGCTGTTGGCCCACCAACGCCACCACCAGCTCGCTCACTTCCGTCTCGCCTCGGCCAGCCTGGCTGGCCCGTAGCTCGCGAGCCGAGGCTAGTACAGACCCGGGTCACAAGGCCACAATCACCCCTTGAAGGATCAAAAGCTACACCCAACCTACCCAAGTCTGTAGTATAAACTAACGCAGCTGCAGCTATTCTGCTATAACATGTGCAGACGCACCTACAGTTGGCGATTCATTCAAATATTTGACGAACAATACGTTCAAAAATACGTTCATTTTAAACCTAGCTACCACAAAATATTTCACCTAAATAGCAATAGCATGACGCAGGAAACTATTCTTTCTTTTAAGCGTTCTGCATTAGATGTAGCCTTAAGAAAACGTGTATTCAACCACGACAACTAAGCGGAATGTAAAAGTAAACAGGTTTGGCGGCAGCTTCTCCAAATAATAGTATATACGTAGTATATAATACACGTTTTGTGCCCTTATAACGTGTACTCACTGTCTCTGAAACAATACGTGCTGCACGACGGAAATTACTTTATGGCCGGCCAGAGTGACCGAGCGGTTCCAGGCGTTACAGTCTGGAACCGCGTGACCGCTACAGTCGCAGGTTCGAATCCTGCCTCGGGCATGGATGTGTGTGACGTCCTTAGGTTAGTTAGGTTTAAGTAGTTCTGAGTTCTAGGGGACTGATGACCTCAGAGGTTTAGTCCCATAGTGCTCAGAGCCATTTTTTAAATACTTTCTGCTGAGGCTCTTCATTTACATCTCAATGATACACGACTACTAGAGAACATTGCTCTTTACGGCAGTCAATCCATTTGTAAATCAACACCATGATATCGCCGATATTAGGCAACACGTTACGAGGGATGAGAAAGGCTTTAAGATTTGCAACTAAACGTGCTACTCCTGGATACTACTGAATAAGAATTTGATTATTAACGTGTGTTCATAACCATGTGTGTGACGTTCGACTCGCAGTCAGCATAGACGTTTTCGTCGCCTTATTCCTAGTTAAACGCGCACATCTCGCTGATGGTGAACGAACATTGGACATTTCTCGTCTGTTCCTGGTTAAACTACGACGGCGGTAGGTGCTGGGTTCGAATCCCGGTCAGGCAATACAACTTCAGTCGTCATTTAAGGTTCCAACCTCACTATTGGTGACAAACTGTGACATCTACATTCTGATTTTATGTACTTATTCAACAATCCGATTAGGCGCTGGGTTCGCATCCTTGTCACCAGTGTTACGTGATGGCATTTCAATTTTAAACATGTGCATCCTTTGTTCCTTGACAATGCAACAATATACAACGTCTTTAGAGGTTAATTACCAAGAAAGTAATTTTCATGTTAGGGTTCCTGGTTTCGTACAAACATTATCGTCATTTACGTTCAAGATGAAAACCGATAACTGATACTGGTGCAAATGTCAATATTTGACGTCTCTTTCTGCCTAGTGATCGAGTCTCGATAAGGCACAAAGCTTTGCTTCGCAAACAATGGCTTTACGTTCTGGGTTTGCAACCGGATCCAGAACGAAAACGTTGGTCATGTCATTTAAAGTACAACTTTGTGTACAAGCAACTGTTGATGAGTAATGTGAACAATGATATTACTTGTGATTCGCTGTTAATGTTGGGATTTATGTAGAGCGCTTGCCACCGTTAATCACGTTTTCTTTTAACTGCTTAGTATTACATAAAGTTGATGTGAAACCACACCCCGTTGAACGTTGAACGACGTTCAGCATGTTTTGGGTAAACCTTTTAGACAGCAAAGAACTTGTTTCCAATTGCCATACAACTTAATAAATCCATATACTGTATCAAATATTTAATTGTGCCTAAGGATTACTGAACGATTTATCTGGCAAAATTAGTTGCCCCATAACGTTTGAAAGGTCACTTATTGTAATTAAGTATAGTTTACAAACGTTATGGACTGTCTGATCTGTTCTGTACTGTCGTGGTGTTACTTTACATCTGGATGGACTGTCATAAAGACCGGTGTTCTCTAGTAGTCTCTAGCAGTATCCATTGTGTATCTTACAACGACTGTACCGTGGAGGGTTGCGACGACATGCACCATAGATATGCTATGTTGGTTGCATACATTCAGGTGCAGCCTACACGTTGGTATTCAGGCGTGACACACTTTTTTTTTTGCTGTCGAGTGTACATTTTTCGGCTTAATAACGCCGTATGCTCTTAGCAACGCATTCTAAAGATAGCTGCAATATGGCCAATGTTTAACTTACTTCCTGCGTTTCATATTATACACTCCTGTATACTGAAAAGAAACGTCGTCGTCTTTTCCTCACAGCATTCCGTAGCTGGTACTAAACTAATTTTGTTTTTAAAATGCAACCTTCGAATTCAACATGTCGAGTAGATCATCGACTTTATGCTGTTATACATATTGAGAATTTGAAAAAGGCTCTCGGCCTTCTTATTTAAGTCTGAGACAAATTGCCTGAGAAATAAATTGATAACAACTACTCTTTCCTGGTTTGAGCTAGGTTTTTGGGAGATTTCCATTGATTGTGTGACAAATGTCGCAACTGGTATCCCCTCCGCCGCACTATAAGGCCTTATGGAATTTATCTGAAAAGAACTGGGTAGCTCACCTCGTTGGATCTTGAAGAAATGCATACAGAATAAAATATAAATGAAGAAATTGCCATTTAGTAGATCATGCAGAAGTAGTTCATATAGTGGTCATGGATCACGGGGTGTAGCACAAATACTATTTCACGCAGTGGTCGTCAGCCATTAGCTTAAGTGCTTCAGTAACATACATTCTCTTCATCCATCGTGAAGCAGGTCGATCTAGGTGGTGAGCATTCTTGAGTCTAGCGTTAGCTCTCTAAAATCCCCTTGGTCGTATGAGAAATGTGAATAGCAATTTACATCCACTCGAAACATTTCCGCGATTCACTAATTCACTGTTGTCTCTAGAGAAAATATTTAGCGCAGAAAAGCTGGAAATTATTCTCTCGTCCACTGAGATAACTGTTCATTGTAACTGATCACCAATTGCACAGGTATGTAGCGATAAGGTGGAGTCCCTGGTCAAACTGAATTCTGTGCACAGTTATAAATAATCGAACATCTATTTTATACATATTGTTTTTCTAATGGCAAAACGTTTCTATCAGCTCCTTACACTTATTAATTTTATTTCCTTGACCACAAAAACATGTTTTTTGTCATTTAATGGGACTCTATGCTGACTTTGCTAGTATTCTCTACTGTTGTTTTAGTCCGGTCGCAATTGCATGACGTCGAAAACGTTTGAGGTTTATACTAGGTATTATCCTGTCCACTTAATCAGACACTAACCGCATTCGTACTAATAAGCTGAGCATAACCATTTCGCGTTAGTATTAGGCGTGTGTTTGTTACAGTATTCTGCCCACGTAAGAAACAACGTAACTAACTTAAAATTACGATTAGATACGAAAACATAGACACAATAGATAAATTACACTTAATATATTCAAATGGGTAAGTTATATCAAGGACTTGCTATGCGAAACAAACATTATAAGTGAGGAAAGCGGGGTGGGGGGGGGGGGGGGGGGGGGGGTGGGGGGGGAGTGGGAGGGGGAGGCTTAAGGTTCATTAGATCGGTATCTAACAAGGTCTTTTCCAAGAGGCATTGCTTTAATTGGTTATACCATGGTGAACTATGATTAACCTCTTCCACACAGTGAAGAGGCTACACAAAACGTAAGCTCGTTTTCTTTATACCTGACTGGAATTTTCTTACTTCAGCTGAAATGCCTTAATTGGTTATACCATGGTGAACTATGATTAACCTCTTCCACACAGTGAAGAGGCTACACAAAACGTAAGCTCGTTTTCTTTATACCTGACTGGAATTTTCTTACTTCAGCTGAAATTCGATGATTTCCAGATTTCTCCGTGTTCTGGTGGAAGATGGCGTCATTCATCAAATAAGCTGGGAACTTAAGTCTGTGAGACGATGACTGTCAACGCAGGCCTTCAGTCAAACGTAAATCGGCTTCGCCTGGTCTTCAGTCATCGGTAGGCAAGAATGATTCTGTGTAGCGGATGTTACTGTTAAACTTTTGTAACTGATAACAGGAAATACAGGGTGTATCATAGATGATGGCGCAAACGTATACTGTTCAAAGTACACGATACTACAAGCAAAAAAGTCACAGTAAATGTAAGTCAGCAAATGAACCGTTTCCTAGTTAACTGAGACTTCGTGGTTACCGCCACTGACTTGATTCTGTGTCAACATCACCCCAGTTAGAAAAATGTAAAACTACTGTACAACATTAAGAAAAGGTATTAGACATACTTTGGTAGAAGTGTAAGTGTTCTGAATGAACATGTCAACAGCTCGTAGCTGCAACCGTACTTAAGGGGGGTAACTACATTAGGAGATTTAAAAAAAATCAGAATTTTTTATTGCATAAATAGTTAGCTTAACATTCCAAGAATACGCAGTCAGAATTTCAAAACGAAATTCGCATTAGTTTAGATTTTATGAGCATAGAACCAAGTGCACATATACGAAGATTTATCAAGGGATGAATCACTGGAGAGATGCTTAGGTGGCCACAAACAAAACGATAATGAAAGTTTTAATTCCACTATTTGGCGATTAGCTCCTAAACACTTGCACTCCGGACTAAAAATCGTTGAATTGGATCCGTTTTTAGCAGTGGGCTCATTCAATGAAGGAAATTGATCCCTTCTGATGGTCCTGAACGAGGCAGGAATTGTAGTAGGCACGCAAAGCTTCAATCATGCCAACAAATGGATAACCAGGGCGTGAGCCGGCGGAATTGACGCAGTTCATTGGAATCGTAGGAAGGTCGGAAAGCACTGTTGCAAGTGCGAAACGAAGCCTATGAGGACGAAGAAGGATTACTATATGATTCTGGAATTGCAAATTAATCGGTAAGCATTTTACATTCCTTGAATTTCTAGTTTCCGAGGAATTATATTTCAAACGCGTTATCTCGAAATGACTTTTTTCACACTTGCGTGCAATGTAACTCAAAAAGTATAGAACCGATCATTACTAAAATTGATAGGACGATTATTTATAAAATTTCGAATTATATGAACCAACTTTTGAGATGATATCATGATTTTAAGGGTATTTTTCTTTGCATAATTAGAGGAAATAAATCGTGAAAATCGAAGTAAATTGTTCCAACGCCTGCAAAAATTTTAGTTTTCATCATTTTCATCTGCACTGAGGTTCATATTCTTAGAAAATACGTTATTAATGTAAAATCAAAACCTTTTTGATTTCAGATGAAAATCAGATTGGCTGCACTTACAACCTTCAGCGAACATCAAAGCGTTATTTTTGGCTGAAATTATTTTTAAAAATTCACAAAAACTTTGAGAAATATGAATGAAATGATATCAAAATTTGATTAAACTCTAATTAACTCTTCCCACCGCAAAAAATCCCAAAAAATCTGTGTCAAACAGCCTCCTAATGTGGTCCCCCCCCCCCCCCCCCCCCCCCCCCCCTTAAAAGAGCTGTTCAAAGTGTCATCCTTATACCCGAGATGCAGGTCTATACCCGTCGCCGCAATGAGTTTCAATTCTTGCAAACCTGTGTCTATCATTTCGAAACTCTTGAAAACTATTGACAAGTAACTGCACCAGTTCTTCAACCGTGTTAACTGGAGTGTCGTCTACTACCCCTTTAAGCAGGCTCCAAACACAGAAATTCATGGGATTCGCATATGTGATCTAGGAGGGCACGGTACTTGTCCTCCTCGCTTAATCCGTCTTTGGCCAGATGGGCGCGTTAATGTCGTCACACCATAGCAGCATAATGTGCCGGTGCTCAATCATGCATGTACCACGTCCTCCGGCGATGCTCTACAGGAACATCCTCAAACAATCCTGCAAGATGATGCCACGGAAACCGAACGTAATTCCATCCTTTGTCTTTGTTCGGTAACACCCCAGCAAGACTTTTACCTAGTACCTCTAACCATACATTCAATGAGAAACGTCGCTGATGTGGAGATCCATGTACAGCATGCAGACTGGAGCCTAGACGACTCCAGACGTGATATCTGTGAAAATAAAGCACACCATCACGAGTAACTCCTCCTTAACCTGTAAATGAAAAATTATTATCAAACGTAGGTTTGTCTGCAGCTTGTTGTCGCATTCACTAACATAACGTTAGTGTAGGACCGAAGTCCTTCTCGTTAAATCACTGAATTCGTTGGAGATGGTACGGGTACATTGCGCTGCGATGCTTTATTCTCCAAACACGACTATGGCTCATTCCAGGAATTTGTATGCAAGTCTCCTAGTCGAGATTCCTAGAGAGTGTTCGACTGTTTCTATTAACGTGTCTTCAAGCGCAGGCGTATTTAGTGCAGGCCTACCCGCTCTTGAAATACATGCAAAGCTCCACGTTTTTCGGAATCGTTGATGCACCCTTGTAAACATGCGACTCTCGGGGTGCCCTCGGGCAGACTGTGCTTGTTGGTAGAAGCGTGTAGCGTCACGTGCATTGCCGTTAGCCCTGCCACACATGAAATGCATATCCGCATTTTCCTCATTACTGTAATTTTCTTCGTTGCTACCAACACTCGTGCAACACAACCGATGAGCTGCAAACAACTGACACGACCGGCAGTCGTGTACCGCACTGTCCTATCTTTTCTGTTAACAATTCCACTTCTCTAAAATGTAAACAAGGCCCACACCACGGACTGGCATGTGGTGTTTGCACAGAATCTCGTCAGTAGTGACTGGTAATCATAAAACGGGAATTACGTCGCAAGCGGTTCGTTTACGGGCCTATGTTTACTGAAACTTCATTGCTTGTAGTACCGTGTACTTTCAACTTTAAGGTTTTACGCCATTAATTACCAGGCACACTTTATAATGGAAATATTCAGACCTTTATTGAAACTGCTGTCTGCCTATTTGAAACATGCAAAAGTCAGAGAGGTTTCTTATCTTGTCTAGTGTAGATGTCCGATTAATGTGTAGTCGATAAGTTTTTAGGCGAATGAGTCATTTGTATTGAGCCGGCCGTTGTGGCCGAGCGGTTCTAGGGGCTTCAGTCTGGAATCGTGCCACCGCTACGATCACAGGTTCGAATCCTGCCTCGGGCATGGATGTGTGTGATGTCCTTAGGTTAGTTAGGTTTAAGTAGTTCTAAGTTCTAGGGGACTGATGACCTCAGCTGTTAAGTCCCATAGTGCTCAGAACCATTTGAACAATTTTTATTGCTACTATTAGAGCGCTGACTTCAGTGGGTAAGACGAGAGGAGGCCATGGGGTGTAGTACTGATTAAGCCAAAGCGATTTGTGTGAGCAACAGAACTTCGAAATCGGAGAGGTCAGTCCGGAAAATGATTCACTTTCTTAAGTGTGACCTTCTTGACTGGTAACTATTTTTCTGTTCTTCCGTGATCTCAGTGTTTGACTGAAGAATTACAGCAGGCTACAGGTACAAAATACTTAAATCATCAATGTATTTATTTTATCCACTGGTAATGATACATTTTTAGGACCTAATTTAGGTGAGGATGTTTATAAAAAGGTGGAAATGATAGTGTGGCTCAAGATACACCACTCCATGACAAGAGATGTTCGACGTGCGTGAACGTTCTCCTGTCATAACTCAGCATTACAAATTTACATTTATTGTCTTTCGTAACACTAACGAGGGTCACTTCGCTCTGTGTGAAATTGTTGTCTTTGTGGTACTTTCAGGATTGCTGCATCCCTTCTCGACATGTTCCAAAGTGCAGAGGACAGAGAAAAAGAAACTATAAACACCCAGATTGAGAGAAGGAGAGAGAGAGAGAGAGAGAGAAAGAGACAGGCTGAGACAGGGAGAGGGGGATGGAGGTGGGAATGGAGACTGGGCTTTCAGACTTTATGGAGAAACATCTGTAAAAAGCTTTAAGCAGTTTCATCTCAGCAGGCATTTTTTTTCTTGAATGCACGAAAACTTTTTAAAGCTTGGCATTAATGGCTTTTCAGTGTTTTGCAGTGATGTAAGGAACTGCTGAACCTTACGCCTTGTTCCTTCAAAATTAGATGCATTTGTAAATCGTCTATCACTGACATAAACCTCTGAAAGAGTTTTTTGGACGCTGAAATCTTGCATTCAGTGTTTCAGCCTATAAATCTTGTAACACCCCACCCGTCACTTATCTGGTTGTGGCATGTGTTCACCCCAGGTAGTTGACTAACAGATCAACAGAGAATGCAAAACTGCCACAACATCGGATAATGCAAAGAAAGTAATAAGGCCCTGTGACTCATGATTGAACTGCAATGGCAGTGTTGACATGAATTGATTCAGAATTGATCCATTTTAATTAAAAAGGGGTGCACATTGATGTTATATTCAGCTATTGAACACCAGATGCAAATGTTGAACATAAAATTAATTAAGAAAGTGACTTGGGATTTCGACTACTTGATTGAAAACAGATGCAGTAGATTAGCACAAATTTATTTTAACTCACGACCTTCAATTATCACATTACATGACTCTCCTAACAGGCAGTGGTAATAAATTGCATTTGCGTGGAGTAAAGTGCGATAAGTCAAAAGTAATTCCAATCGACTGACCCAGTCATAATGCGAAGTGCGAGAAGAATTCTACAATACACAGCCCATGAAACCCTCGTGGAAACTTTGCCGATGTGATCCAACAAATTAATCAGCGGCCCGAGCGGGCGCAATATTACCGAATTCAGCGTGGCTGGGCGGCGTCGTTTTGTGGATGTCGGCCGACCTCGGGGTGCTGCAAGGTGCGCTGCATCTATTCACTTATAGCTATCTTGCTCAGTACATAGCTGAACCAAAACTTTCTATCCACAAGCTCAATCGTTCCATTTGCTAAGTCCTAAACTGCAGAGATGCTCACTCTCTCTCAGGAAAGCTGAGTAAAGAACGCCACGTCCGCACTCTAGGCAAGCTGGGAATGGAAGACCACTACAGGGACTTATCCCAGTCCGCTCTTCGCCTCGGTTTCCCCTCCAGCAAAATCACTTACGCCAATTGCAGCGTAAGTCGCGTTAATTATGCGTCGCTTCCCAGCGCCGACCAATGCCTGCTCTGGGAAGTGAACAATTTCCGACAAAATTTCCCTTCCTCTCAACTTCTGCTATTTAGCTACTCCCAGGCCACCCATCAAGGTTAGCATCTGCACAAAACACCAATTTTTCCGGAATTCTGACTCCCGGGAGAGTACTTCAAATTCCTCGGTCCTACTTTCCCATCGGAGGCCGGCGTATTTCATTCTGTCGCTCTTCACTTGATTTACTTCAGACTCTGCGGACCGTGAATTCAGCGTGAAGTTGCTATAGTCACGAGCACGCATATTTTGGCCTCTGTTGACCGCTCCACTGTAGCTTTGCACGGCTTTCTCGCATTTTTCACTGAAAACGGAATGACGGACATTTATCAACAGACGTACAAGTTCTCCGTCTGCTTCCCGGTACACCAGCATGGGGTCAACCACCCACTGACTGTCACTCATCTTAAGGCAGCTGGAGGCCGCGCCCCGTTACCCCTTTCTCAGAGCTTGAGCCGCCCTAAGCTGCCTATTGTCGCTTCCCTTCGCTGCTCCCAGCTGGCCTTGTTCAACTCTTGAACACTTCCCTGGGATAAATTAGCCTCCAGTAAATCGACGCGTATCCAAAAAGTTTTCATGTCATGTGAATTACTTTTTAAACCATCACCTGACATTAATTATTCCAATACGTCCATACTATATATACCCTCTACAAGATGCATTGTGCCTTGTCAGTCATTTTTGTTCAGCCCTACTGTTCACTCAACGTGAGTTAGGTGATCTTTAATGACTTCATATAAGGGGCATAGTTCTTGCCATCCTACAATCTCTTAGAATTATTATATTTACCGTAGCACTTAATGTAATGTATGTGGTCGCTACAGCTTTCTACTCGTGTACTATAACATTTCCAACAAGAAAATGAATTATCAGACTTTGTTTTCATAAGTGTCAGGTAAGTTACAGTCAAGAAGTAGTTTACTATTCGTGATACGAACAAATGTGTTGTGTACCGCTACCATAATACTCTCAAAAAACACAAAAATTAGATAGATCATAATTTTTTAAAATAAGGAGTAACTATTATCAACATCCAGTGCATCAGTGCGGGAGCACAAGTGCAGGTAGAATAGAGAAGTGAAAACAAGTTATCGTCGTCTGTTTGAGGATCCTCCCAGCATGCACCCCCTATAAGGGAAAATAACGATTATGGTTGTTTGTCGCATGTTTGATAGCAACATCAGAGAACGTGCACAAGCTTGGGTTGTGAAAGGACAGTGAAGGAAACAGACCGTGTCATTTCCAAATGAAGAATACAGGAATTTTCCTTAAGCGATTCTGGGAATGTGAAACCGAATGGTGGACAAGCATTAGAATCCCACTCGTCCCGAATACGACTCCAGTGTCGCAACCGCTGCACCACCTCATCCGGCAATATTTCAGAGGCTGCTGTTTTTTTTTTTTTTTTTTTAAACTGGTATGTGCTATTCTTTCTCCTAATTGCTGCCCCAGAGGAAGTCGCAGCGGTTTGTAGCCTATATTCCGGATTACCGACATCGGCCACTGAGACGGCTTTTGCCGCAAGGACTTCGCTACTCGTATCGCACATGCGCACAGGGCTCTTTATCTTGCCACACCCCTCGCCGCACTGACGGTGGACATTCCATTACGCAAACCTCCGTTAAATGGGTCAATCTCCGTAAAAAGATGTGTGTTACCTTCTTTGTCTATTTTGTGTTTAGGAGCGATTGGGGACAATAACAATTTTGTGTGGCTCAGCGCTCTAGCGCAAGTTTTTCACTTGGTCGCCACTTCGATGACTTCCGTGTTCCTAACCTGTCCCAGCTAGCCAACAGGGAAAAGGCGACCTACAGTTTAACGTGGAATCCGAACCGCGGATCATTCCTTACGATACTTCACATCACTGAGAGGTGAAGACTAGATTAGAGGCACACTGAAAAATTTCCGTTGTCCGACAGGAATCTAATCCCGGCTTCCAGGTACGCGCTATACCGGTACATCACCACGCCCGATTGTATTAAGGGCAGTTGTCGTATTGTTTGAAATCTACTTACTCCGATCGCACACTTACAAATACAAGGTGTTTAAGAAAAAAGTCACACATATTGATGCGAGAGTGGTATTGGTTGAAACTAAAGAAAATATCCCATGATGATGTATCCGGAAACCGGTACCTCTTTAAAAACGGGAAAATACGTCCTCTCATTCCCATACGTCTTTTACATAGAAGTAGACACTGGAGGCGGTGCTGCACGCGACTACCTTGCATCGTGACACATCCTTCAGCTCTTCTTCGCAGGGAGTCACGCACTCTTTCAGATGCGTCCGCCTCTATTCGGTTTGCGTCACATGCGTTGATAACACGCTCCTGTAACGTTTGCTCGTTGTTGATGGATTGGAAGCACCATCGCCTGTCAATGTCCCCACAGCCATAGATCTAACGTGTTCATGTCATGGGAGTGTGAAGGTCACGCTACAGGACCACTATGATCAATCCATCGCCTGTGCAGCATTGTGATGAAGTTGTAATTTCGAGATCCGTTGAAAACGGTTTTGTACCGTGTCGTGCACAAACCACAGTCTTTGTGTTTCTGCAAGGTAACGTTCATCAACAGCGCTGGTAATTCATCGCTCAGAAATCGGTGATACGCAGCGCCTTTTGACCTTTATGGTGAAGTGTATGACCCTTTGAGCCTGTCACCGTCAATTCCTTCTCAATCATTGTTACTAAAGCAATCCAGATTTCCTAAGTGCAAGATTGTTCTGGGATTAACACGTTATTATTGTGGTAATTTACTATTCCACCTCACTTGACGCTCTACGTCACAAGTAAAACGTCCATAAATCAACAGATGTTGGTTTCCGAACATACCATTACAGAAAATTTTCTCCTAGTTTTGGTAAATACTACCTCCTGTAGGAACAAGTGACACTTTCCTTTAAGCACCCTGCATATCGCTTTAATGTTTCTGAACACAAGGTACTGCCAATGACCTGGCCCACAGTTCGCACGACTTGTGATCACTGTTACATAGTCAACCAGCTTTCATCGATGTCCGAGGCAGGATTTGAACCTACGACCGTAGCGGTCACGCGGTTCCAGACTGTAGCGTCTATAACCGCTCGGCCACCCCAGCCGGCGGCTATACAGTCACCTCAAAACTGGAAATGCTATTCCAAAGTATGATTTGACAATTCAAAATATACATATAGTATACGGTGGCTTAGTCGTTCGCTGGTACGAAGTTACCTAGGCTTAACAACGGACATATGCTGACATAAAACACATATCCACAGTATACTGAATCTATTATACACTGCTGGCCTCCGTAAATGCAACACCCAGAAAGACAAGAGGTAGCACAACAAAATTTATTTTGTAGATAACATGTTGACCAAGTATCAAATGATTACGTTTACAGACGTCTGTGACATGTGGTTCCTGCCAGAATCAGTAGCCAGAGTAGCTGCCATTGTTGGAGATCACCGCTGCCACACGTCTTGGCATTGAGTCAAAGAGACGTTGGATGTGTTCCTGGGGTACAGCAGCCCAAGCAGCTTCCATACGTTGCCAAAGATCATCTGATGTGGCAGCTGGGGATTTAATCTGGGTCACTCGTTGAGCAACCATGGACGACATGTTTTCTATCGGCGAAAGATGCGGAGAGCGAGCCGGCCAGGGAAGCAATTCAATCTGGTTATTGACGAAGAACCTATGGACAATGCGTGCCACGTGTGGTCGCGCATTATCCTGTTGAAATATGGCTGTGGCCGAGCCCTGAAGGTAAGGAAGGACAACTGGTTCCAGCACCTCGGATATGTAGCGCCGGCTATTTAAAGTAGCGGCAATGCGTAGAGAGTAATATCCAATACCGCCCCATACCATAATACCCGGTGCAAGACCAGTGTGGCGGTGCATAATGCAGCTGTCCAGCATCCTCTCTCCACGGTGTCTCCACACTCGAATCCGACCATCGTGGTGCTGCAGACAGAAGCGTGCCTCGTCAGTAAAGACAACGTCATTCCATTCTGCCGTCCACATCCGTCTGTCATCACACCATTGGCGACGGAGACGTCTGTGGTTCTGCGTCAATGGTAGACGAAGCAATGGACGTCTTGCGGACAGACCACTCTGCTGTAAACGGCGTCGAATGGTACGCGCAGACACTGGATGATGCGTTACAGACGCAATGTGCTGTGCTATGGTTCGGGATGTCACTGAGCGATCCGTCACTGCCATGCGCACAATTTGCCTATCAGCACGTGCAGTGGTGCACCGAGGTGAATGCGATCGACCACGTCGGTCCGTCGTACCCTCCTGCATCCAACGGTCACATATCCGCATTACAGTTGTTTGGTTTCGTCCAACACGACTAGCGATTTCTCTGTATGATAATCCACAATCTCAGTAAGCCACTATCCTTCCTCTGTCGAACTCGGATACTTGATCAAACGATGTTCGCTGTTGTCTACGAGGCATAACTGATCGTCTTGTGAAACAACCACAAGGTAAACACACGTGCCGGACGTACACTCGTCGAAATCGCCAAGCCTTAAATGGCGCTATGAGGTGGCGCCACAGGCGCGCGTGATGTGCGTCTGCGCTGAAATTCTAATCAGTTGCATATCTCATCCCTGCAAACCCATGGTGTAAATTTCACTTGATTCGGATGCTTCCTTCAGGGTGTTGCATTTAAAGTGGCCAGCAGTGTACAAAACGAAAATGAACTGAGCATGTTTTGAGCCATCCGTAAAATCGCAGAGGTGTGTTCGTCTTGCCTGCTGCACGCGGTTCACAGATAGCGGTAGCGTATCCAAAGTTTGCCTGGGTCACCTGAATATTGTAGCAATGTAGATCCGGTAACAGCTTTCTATAACGTATCCTGTCATTCGCCAGATCTTGTTCGCCGGCTGATTAAAGACGAGTACTTGCACGTAAATCGTGGTCGTGGGAAAAACTGTGTAGTATCGGTGAAGTCAGAAAGGGGAGGGAGAAAGAAGGAAATCTACAACATCGATCACAGTCAGCCAGAACGCATGGTTCCGTGTATCTCTTCCAGCTAATGCTAGCTTACTCCTTGGTCTGAACTCTTTTCATATCAAATACGAGTTAACACTTCGTTTCAAATGTCCTCGACATCGATTGGATAGTAATCTACCTCCCTTCATCGAATTCATTGCCTGCCGAATTCTGTGCGCATGTAGCTGCGTGGAGTGCATGCTGAATACACAGGACTGATATAATTTTATCGGCTGTGCCGTACCTTTCAGCGAGCAACTACCTCGTTATGAAAATATTTTGGGTGTGCAGCGCCCTCCATCATCGGCTGTGATGGAGCACTGTTCGCAGTGACAGTTGATCGCGTTACCGCCTGAAATGCAAGCTCGTCAGCTAGCATTTGCAATTCGACGGCGCTGACAATAGCTATCAGTAACGCAACGATGGCAGTGGCGTACCTGGCGAGTACAATGATATCCTCTAATGCTATCAGAGTCATTACTAAGAATATACTACACGGCTGGGCACTAAAAGTGCAAAACGCGCTATAACCTTGGATAAGCAAATGATCACCATTTCAGTGCACAAAGCTGTACACAGGGTGTAAGAAAATGGCATGGTCAGACTTTCAGGAAACATTCCTCACACGTAGAGGAAGAAAATATGTTACATGGACACGGGTCCGGAAACCCTTTATTTCCATGCTAGAGCTCATTACCTGCAACTCTTCAACACATTCACAAAGCCTCATCAGTGAACGACCCATGTGCGCTTAAACGAGTCTTGACACATCGTTGAGCGAACAATTCACAGAAGCACATCCGAGAAAGAAAATCAGCTGCTGACGGTGCCTGGACATTACCGTACATAGTACAGATGCAGGAGCTTCTCATTTAGCACTCTCCATGTGGTTAACATCGTTTGTAGGTAACTGTCCTACGCTGACATTGGGGTTTTCGTCAACTGCACGAAGAAGTTCCTTCTCCAGTTGAGGTGTCCTCGTTCTTCCAGGCCTACCCCAGTCATGAACAGTAGGCTTAACCTTACAAGTACCAAAGCATTTTTCATAACGCCCGTTACCAGGGGATGGAGGGGGGGGGGGACATTTTATGCTCACCCCAAAGAATTTGGTAGAAAAAGAAAAATTCTTTAATTGTTGTTGAATTATCTTAACAACATACTTTTTAAAGTATGAAACTACATTGTAGCACACTCTTGCCACTATCAATGTACTTACAATTCCGAGCCCTACTGATTTCATGACCTCTACAAAAAAGTCAACAAACTCAATTTTAGTTCATTGTTGTTGACGTATTCTCAAAATACTTTTTAGAGAGATATTGATGTGTAAGTAAGGCCCTGAACCTCTAAATATTCGATATGACATTCAATGGGGAAAGTGGCATATTCTACGGAAGCTAAAAAGTTTTGTGTTAAGTTTAACTGAAAAAATTAAAACATGAATGGAATCTGGTAGAAGAACTGTTTAAGAGCAACAAATGATTTCTTTTCAAAATTCTAAAATTTAAAATAACTGTCTAGATCACAGTTCTTTCAAAAGTTGGGCGTGAAGTATCCGCCTCCCCTCCTTAGTACCGCGGGGGCTAAACATCCCGTGCTCCCTAAGACAACGATCAACTCCTTCCAACATCCCCTTGTCGGGGCTCCGTCACTCTGGAAATCTCTCCCGATACAAACATTGAGCACCACGGCCATTACCATCTGCTGATCCGTACATTAAATCGGCATCTGCCGTTCTCACATTTGAGCACACTTCCATTGCAGTGTGTCAGAAACGAAGTCCACAATGAACAGTACACAGTTGACACTACGTTCGTGACCGTAGTAGAGAAATGAGGTTAGTCGCATGTCAACATAAGCAGTGATGCAAATCACATATCAAAATTACAATCGTTTCACAGAAACATTAAACATTGGGGGCCAACCTACGTGTACATTCTAACCAGTGCTTTTTTTCTAAAAAAAAGTTTGAGGGTACTCCGACATTGGGTGTAATGCAGCGAAAATTACTTATAACTGAAGCATGGGATACCACCCGTCTCCTTTTAGCCATGACGTCATCAACATGTCGAACTACAAAAAAATGGTATCGGACTCTTCAGTTGACTTTACAGCTCAAATGAAGCAGGCGATACCGGGAAACACCCAGACATACAAGGGAATGTGGTATCGAACACTTTAGTTTACATAATCTCAAATGAAGCATGCGATTCCCATCAACCGCTGAACAATAAAATAAAATGGTATCGTACACTTCAATTGGCATATAATACACCTCAAATGAAACAGGTGAGTCCAATCAACCCTCCGACATACAAAACAATACAAGGAAATATTAGCGAACACATATTTCAACCTATAAAACACCACTAAAAGACACAATACAACAAAAACCATCCACACCTATCATGAACAACAATAGAAACAACACTACAAAAATTTTTTGTAACCTTGTTTGGCTCCCTAAATGGTATACATGATGGGCGGTATCCCGATCTTCAGCTGACCCAATTTTTAATAATCTGACAATTTATTTAACTATAAAACTGTAGTGTAACTTACATTAATAGCATTACAACAGTTTCCAAACTAACTTTAGTTCATGGCTGCTGTAGTCTTCACGCTTTCTTACTGTACTGTTGCCATCAGTAGCAAGATGTCTGCCTTTCATGAACCAAGAGTTTACATAGTCCATGGGCTGGAACAACATCAGTGGAGGACCAACCAACTTTATGAACATCAGATTGCTGACTGTGGAAAGATGAAATGAAGCTCTTGTTGGCGAGGCGATCATATTCATTTGGGAAAACCCACGTCCACACTCACTCCTTGATATAGGAACACATTTCAGTACATTCTGAAGAGGAAGGAGGGATACTGGAATTTTCTTCTTCATCAAATTCTCCCGAACTGGCTGCCAGCGATTCAGTTGTCGAGAACGGTTGCTGCAGCTTCGAAATGCTTGAAACAGTCAATGACATCGCTTTTCCCACCAAAAACTGCACTGGTATCGTTCCTATTGCAATTACCAACACGGAAAAATGAAATAAATCTTTGGTACTCTTCCAAGTTCTCAACATCGTAAAAAAATCACTTTGTCGACGAAAAAGTTTAGGGGTACGCATCCCCCAGCGTTCCCCCAGAAAAACATTACTGATTCTAACCAAATGTAACTAAGAGGATATTTTGAACATTTCGTGTAAGAAAACGTTTCATGCACTGCTGGTACGTTACTTTTCTGTTTCCCATGATTAATGTGACTATGAAGAGAGGTGGAAATTAAGCTTTTCCGGGCACTTGCAATACAACACACTTTACCCCTCTATGTGTGAGGAATGTTTCCTATGTTTGCTGAACATATGGTCAGACGTTTTTGTTACACCCTGTGTAACGAAGGATTACGCTGTTGGTTTGTCATTCAGAAATATTGGACGTTAGTTGTTTGCGAGAAGATGCGTTATGGTTCGTGAAGGTAGGAGAAACGTCTGTAACCATGTGGGACGATCATGGCCCACTTACACAGCTGTTTATTGGTCAACGATATTGCTCATCATATTGGTGAGGACCCCACAACCGTCATGCAAATATGGTATCAATGTGTTCTGAAAGGCCATACTATATGAAATACAGAATCTCAGCTGATATTCATATCGGGTCTCCAGCCGGAACATAACGTCATCTTGACACAATATTTCGGCGGTCCACCCGGCTGCCATCTTCAGGTGAGAAAGCCGTCGCATTAACTCTCCAGAAGTGAAATCAGACCGCAGCGGTATCCCCTTTAAAATGGCTCTGAGCACTATGGGACTTAACATCTGAGGTCATCAGTCCCCTAGAACTTAGAACTACTTAAACCTAACTAACCTAAGGACATCACACACATCTATGCCTGAGGCAGGTTTCGAACCTGCGACCGTAGCAGTCGCGCGGTTCCGGACGGAAGCGCCTAGAACCGCTCGGCCACCACGGCCGGCCGATGTCTCCTTTACACATCGCCTGCAGGTCCACGAGCGTACGCAAATTTAACTTCCCTCTTGCGCAAAGCACGACAGCGTACCGGTGGTGAGAACTCGCGGAAACGATAAATCGATATCAAACACTTTTGCATCTTTTGGTAATCGAAACATAGATCGTTGTTTTTTAATGTAAGACAAAACAGGGTTTGAATTCTTACTTAAAGGATACCTTTTATGTCTGTTTACACGATGTTGTCAAGTAGCCGGATTTTAATAGCTTCTTTCACTACATAGTTCCAATAACGGGACGCAGGGGCAACAATTTGGGTGTGATCATACAACGTGTTATGTTCCTGAACCCCAGATTTTTCCGCCGGAAATAAACGCGTATGGCTGTGGTGCTCCACGGATCGATCCTGGACCGTATGAGTCGTTTGTCCAATACAGGCTTTCTCGCGATGGCAGGGAATTTTGAAGATACCGGTCTTCGTCAAACCCAAATCATCCTTCCCTGAACTAAGCAGCGCTCTAGTCTTAGCTGGCGGACGCAATACACATTTAATACAGAGGAGCCACCGCTGCGGTTTGATTTCAGTTCCGGCGAGTTAGTGTGATGGCTTACTCAGCTGAAGATGGCGGCCAAGTGGACCGCCGAAATATTGTGTCAAGATGACGTTATGCTCTGCCTGGAGGCCCGATATGAATATCATCAATTACTACGCCGGAAAAGTTCACACAGCGACAAAATGTCTGATTATATACGTGAATACAACCAAAGAGGACTGATATACGAGGGGCGTTTGAAAAGTCAGTGCAAAAATAAAGACTAGTTACGTGTTTGACGTAAACCTTTTTTTATTTTTCGACATAGTCTCCTTTTAGACTTATACACTTCGTCCAACGCTGCTCTAAGTCCTCCATCTCCAGTCCTAGTCTCTCCTTGTGCGATTTCTATACTTTTGGAGCCCTGAAGAAAGACGCTCGTGGACATCGAGGACAGACAAACTCAGATGAGAAAAGTCACTTCTAATACTGTATCTGACCTCATTTTGCATGGCGTAGTGCAGCAGATCGGCATGGCATGGACTCAAGAAGTTGTTGAAAGTTCCCTGCAGAAATAATGAGCCACGCTGCCTCTATAACCGACTATAATTTCGAAAGTTTTGCGTGTGCAGAATTTTTTGCACTAAGTGACGTCTCGATTATATCCCCTAAATGTTCGATGCGATTCATGTCGGGCGGTGTAGGTGGCGAAATCATTTGCCCAAAAGCCGAGAATATTCTTCAAACCAATGGCGAACAGTTGTGACCCGGTGACATCGTTGTATGAGAACATGAAATCCGTTAATAGAAATGGTCTCAAAGTAGTCGAACGTCACCATTTCCAGTCAGTGATCGGTTCAGCTGGACGAGAGGACCGAGTCCATTCCATGCAAACATAACCCACAGCCCTTCGAAGCCACTGCCAGCTTGCACAGTGCCTTGTTTACAACCTGAGTCCACGGCTTCTTGGGGTCTGCACCACACTCGAACCCTACCATCAGCTCTTACCAGCTGAAATCGGAACTCATCTGACCAGGCCACGGTTTTCCAGTCATCTAGGATCGCACCGATATGGTCATGAGCCCATGAGATGCGCTGCATTCGTCCGCAGCTCGTGGTCGTGCGGCAGCGTTCCCGCTTCCCACGCCCGGGTTCCCGGGTTCGATTCCCGGCGGGGTCAGGGATTTTCTCTGCCTCGTGATGACTGGGTGTTGTGTGATGTCCTTAGGTTAGTTAGGTTCAAGTAGTTCTAAGTTCTAGGGGACTGATGACCTTAGATGTTAAGTCCCATAGTGATCAGAGCCATTTGAACCATTTTTTTGCGCTGCATTCGATGTTCTGCTGTCAGCAAAGCTACTCGCGTCGGTTGTCTGCCGTCATTGCCCATTAACGCCAAATTTCGCCCCAATGTTGTAACGGATACCTGCGTCGTACATCCCACATTGATTTATACGGTTATTTGACGCAGTGTTGCCTTTCTGCTACCACTGACATCTCTACGCAAGCGCCACTGCTCTCTGTCGTTAAGTGAAGGCCGTCGGACACTGCGTTGTCCGTGGCAAGAAATTACGCCTGAAATGTGATATTCTCGGCACACTCTTGACACTGTGGCTCTCGAAATATTGAATGCCCTAACGATTCCTAAACAGAATGTCCCAAGCGTCTAGCTCCAACTACTACTCCACATTCAATGTCTGTTAATTCCCTTCGTGCGGCCATAATTAAGTCAGACATTTCTTTTCACATGAATCACCTGAATACAAACGTCAGTGCCACCAATCTATTGCCCTATTATACCTTGCGGATGCGATACTACAGTCATCTGTGTAAGTGCATATACACTGAAAACCCAAAGAAACTGGTATAGGCATGCGTATTCAAATACAGAGGTATGTAAACAGGCAGAATACGGCGCTGCGGTCGGCAATTTCTATATAAGTCAACAAGTGTCTAGCACAGCTGTTACATAGATCGGTTACTGCTGCTACAACGGCAGGTTATCAAGATTTCAGTGAGTTTGAACATGGTATTACAGTCGGCGCACGAGTGATGGTATAAAGAATGCAGAGGTAGCGATGAAGTGGGGATTTCCCAGTATGACCATTTCACGAGTGTACCGTGAATACCAGGAATCCGCTAAAACATCAAATCTCAGATATCGCTGCGGCCGGAAAAAGGTCCTGCAAGAACGATACCAACGACGACTGAAGAGAATCGTTCAACGTGACAGAAGTGCAACTCTACCGCAAATTGCTGCAGATTTCAGTGCTGGGCCATGAACAAGTGTCAGCGTGCGAACCATTCAACGGAACATTATCGATATGGGCTTTGGGAGCCGAAGGCCTACTCGTGTACCCTTAATGACTGCTTTGCCTGGGCCTGTCAACACCGACTTTAGACTGTTAATGACTGGAAACGTGCTGCCTGGTCGGACGAGTCTAGTTTCAAATTGTATCGAGTGAACGGACGTGTACGTTCGCTGAACGCTTCTGGCATTGAGCTCCTAATGTGAATTTTGGTTTCATTTATCTTTTGTATGTCTGACAGGTCTTAATGAAGTCGTTGTTGCTTTCATATCAATTTTCCAACAATATCACCAGTGTTGAACCATGGTGTGTTTTTCCCGACCCCCCAATGTTGCGCGGCATATACAATGCGCCGCCTTCCGAAATAGAAGGGTTTACATTTTCTCCATTGTGCTTCCAGTGACAAAGAGTACCATGGCTTCAGTGTTTACCATAATAACAGGTGTCATGGTATCGAAATTAGCGTAAAATAAAGTCATTTTAGTGCTGACTAAGCTGATTTTTCTTCGCACTAAAGAAGAGTTTTCGAGTATAAGCTTACTTTGTCTGAGGTAAATCGCCAGGATCAGTTATGTGGTATCTTACACAGCTGGGACGCTGAAGGCCAACCTGTTTTACTACTGCCTTCTTCAATGAATAAAACAGTCTTGACTCTTATCCCGGCGACATATCGTAGTTGTTTGCTGTTCAGACATTGCCCAAAGTAATGTGAATTCATATTCTCACAAGAGGAGGTCCTGTTGTGCAGTTAACAGCTGACTCTAATTTCATTGACTTACAGTTTTAGCGTATTTTTGATTTTGACTGGTGGGCATCAGATAAATTACCAACGAACGTACATTATATTTTAGCCAAAGACAAAAGGAATGATTTACAATACGAAATTACTGTGTGATGTTCCAATCGCAGGTAAACTTGTTAATGCCACTCTGCAAGTCAGCCTGCAAATCTAATAGATTTCTACTCAGCCACTGCCCGTTTACGGCAAAACTTTCTGAAATACTGCAACGAACTGACGCTCGTTTGGACGTATCGCTTTTTGGACTGCGCAGCTTTAGCTGAAGCATCATTTGTCAGTGGGCGGCGAATATCCGATAGTCGCCGTGATATTTCACGTGCAGCTGTCCTGAATCTGTGTATCAGCTCTGAGTAGATTGAACGTGTCATTACTCTGTAACGTTTTGTGTAAAACGTGTCCTAATGTTTAGTACGATAACGTACAAATTATATTGCACTTGGTACATGCGACGCAGTCTGAGATCAAAGGCGAGCCACTCTGTGGTTAAAAGGCGCAGTAGGCAAACATTATCTGCAGTGAATATGGTACTTTTCAGAGCAAAGCGTGGCTACTGCTCGATTCTGAGCACAAAGTGATGTCATTCACAGCAGTTGCCGTTGCAAAAACCACCTAGCGTAGCTGGTTCCTTTTGGAACATGAATTACCTTTCTAAACGGTGCAGTCAAGTGAAAATGCTCAAGTTACGTAAGGTTACTGTTTGGATTCATTGTAATATCATTAAATACTGTAGGACATAGTCGTTAACCTAATACCATCTTCGAACACTAACTTTTATTTTTACTCGAGAAATTTAAAATATCAGAGTCTGCTCTGTTAGAATTGCATATAATTTTTTACCTACAGGTCGCCAGCGTTGATTTGATGATGCTGAATCTCAGTACTGGTCTTGCTTACGTAAATTACTAGATGACTTGGTTGATGAAGGAAAATATCTAAGCAGTAAGTCAAACCACAGATAAGCCCAAAGGACATCACCAAAATAAGCAGGATAGAATTTAATAGTAAGATAATGAACGATAGAGTAGCAAGGTACTCGAGCTTTCGGTCGTCAGATAAACCACCAAACAACTGAGACGGCAAGAAGGAAATTCGTAAAGGCTGGTTTGAAAATACAACAATTTTCAAGAATTGACAAGAATGTTAACAGTAAATAATCAGTATATAATATTTACATACCTTCCGCTGTAGTAGCTAGCGTATATGTTATTAAGATAAATGTTAGTACAAAGCACTAATTTGCGTATGCAGCACTTAAATATGAGCTATTTTAGAGATCACGCACCACTGGGAACGCAAACCAGAGAGAGAGAACAATTTTATCAATTGCAACAAAATATTCTAGCGTGCAGATCATCGCTGCAATGCGTGCAGAGATATAACCGGACGAAGTTAATAATGTTAGTCTGAATATCACAAGTACTGGATGAGAAGAGAAAGGGAAGAGGTTTCAATTATCCTGTCTCTTCGTAAGACATTTCCTTTACTAAACTTATATGATTGATTAAAACGCAAGAACCTTAAACATTTCTTCCTTCCGACGTCGACAAATTCGGCGCAGTCTGTCATTCGAGAAAGTTTTATGGTCCGCCATTACACTGGCAATGAGATACGAAATAAAACTTCCAAAGATTTCATGTATTTTTTCTAGAATAAAATACATTTCAAAACAACCAATTAGAAAAACGGGCCTGAAGTTTCAATGTGATCATTGTTTATTAGTGTCAGTAATAAAACCGTAAATACGTTGTCAATCAAAGCGCATCTCGAGAACGTCAGTTTTGCCATGGCATGCACAGTAACAGGACTACGGAGACTATCCTGGCTGTAACTTCTTCCGTCTTTTGCCGTGCAGCATACGGTATTCGTTGTATCGAAACCTATAGAAGTGTCTGTAATCTGGATAGCGGTGTCTTTCCACAATTGCTCTACAGTCGTCGAATAGACCAGATGTCATTTAACATTCACTATTATTATTAAAATGTATCACCATAAGCAGTGACTACGCAGTATTTTTGAAGCTGGCGTATTCGTTTCAGGTTGTGTACGATAACATCATCTCGGCCGAACACTTATAATAAGAGGAAAAAAAGACGAGGTTACAGATTATAATGAATAATGGACTGAGAGATATTTTTGGCAGAACATAACGAAAGGAACAGGAAGAATTAAAAGCACTGCTGGCTGCGAAGCCCAGAGGGATAGTTTAACCAACTAGTCGGCTTCCTTCGTGCACAATAGTGACTTTCCTCGCGGGGTACGAGAGCTCTCTGTTATACGTACATCTATCTGGTGTAGCTGACTGTTACAGACGCGGATACAGTGTGGTGTCACGTTTGTGATGTACTAGTGTGAGGAAGGGCTGCTTAATAGGCTATTACTCTGAAAAAGCAGCAAGGAAACCGCAAGGCTTCATATTCCCATCAGACAGACATGTGCCAAAGTGACAATCTCACGTTCCCTGACTTCATGAGATACTGGATAGAGATTTAGAATGTAGCCCAGGATTGCCGCAGTCACGTGATCGTTAATTACACTGTAGGAAATACTGCACCGGCCACGAACAACTTATGGCTGGTTCCAGTATTTTGTAGACTGTAATTTACCTTATTATAAGAGAGGTTAAGAAAAGGCTAGACTGTAACTTATCTTAAAAGAAAGGCTAAGGAAAGGCAAACCTACATTTCTAGCATTTGTAGACTTGAGAAATATTTTAACAATGTTGACTGGAATACTCTTTCAAATTCTGAAGACGGCAGGAGCAAAAGGCTATTTACAATTTGTATAGAAATCAGATGCCAGTTGTAAGAGTCGAGGGACACGAAAGGGAAGCAGTGGTTAAGAAGGGAGTGAGACAGGGTTGTAGCCTATCCCCGATGTTGTTCAATCTGTATATTGAGCAAGAAAACAAAAGAGAAATTTGGAGTAGGAATTAAAATCCATGTAGTTATAAATAAAACCTTAGAGGTTTGCCGACGACATTGTAATTCTGTCAGAGAAAGCAAAGGACCTGGAAGAGCAGCTGAACGGGATGGACAGTGTCTTGAGAGGAGGAGGGTAAAGGAATGTAGTCGAATTAAATCAGGTGATGCTGAGGGAATTAGATGATGGTCGAAGTAGAGAAGATATAAAATGTAGACTGACAATGGAAAGGAGAGCTTTTATGAAGAAGAGAAAAGAGAAATTTGTTAACATCGAGCATAGATTTAAATGTCAGGAAGTCTTTTCTGAAAGTATTTGTATGGAGTGTTGCCATGTTTGGAAGTGAAACATGGACGATAAACAGTTTAAACAGTAAGAGTATAGAAGCTTTCGAAATGTGGTGCTGTAGAAGAATGCTGAAGATTAGATGGGTTGATCACGTTACTAATGAAGAAACACTGAATAGAACTGGGGAGAAGAGGAATTTGTGGCACAACTTGACTAGAAGAAGGGATCGGTTGGTAGGACACGTTCTGAGGCATCAAGGGATCATCAATTTAGTATCAGAGGGAAGCGTGGAAGGTAAAAATCGTAGAGGGAGACCAAGAGATAAATGCATTAAGCAGATTCAGAAGAATGTCGGTTGCAATAGTTATTCAGAGATGAAGAGGCTTGCACAGAATAGAGCAGCACGAAGAGATGCATCAAACCAGTTTCTGGACTGAAGCCCACAAAACAACAATTTAAGAAAACAGCTGGGGTGTTCTCCAACTAAGATGGATAAAATAATCACATGATCATCAACTGCACGTTACCAAACTGGCCAGATACTGATTGTGAAAATTTTTGCCACCACCAGGACAAGCGCCGGCAAACTTTGATTGTAATGGGAAGACAAAGCAGCATTGGCGACATCAGCTACCTTTTTCTTCTTTCATCGTTTATTCGTTAAAATATACGTAGTCCATATCCATTTCATTTCTTCGCTTCATTGCCTGCCTTGCTCACATCATTCGGATTCTCAGGAGCTTCCTTCAGCCGGTTAGCACTTATACGAAGCGAACAAGTATCAGCAGGTGGTTTGTGCTGAGCAGTCGTGCTGGGTGACTGGTTTAGGTTTCCCTGACGGCTACTTCAGTGGTATCGCTGTTGCTTTCAATGGGATGGCCACCTTTCTCTCCTTCTCCGTGGCATCAACCATCCTCAGCCGCTAGTTTTTGTCAACAGAGAACAGCGGTAGGTCAGATATGTATCCCTTTACATATCGCACTAGGACGTGCTAAATAGTAATGCTTCCAGTTTTTTATGTGAAATTCTTAAATATTTCTAAATAAAACAGACGTTATTAACATTATACGTTTTTATTCTTCATGTCTGCGTACTAGTTTCTCACCATACTCGCCCTGGCGACAAACCCATTTCTCGCAATGAGAGACCTGTTTGTTGATATCATCACTGTAGAATGTTTCACTTTGTTGACGGAACCACAACTTCACGTCTGCTTGCACCGTTTCGTCACTATTAAAGTGAAGTCCTCGAAGGCGTTTTGTAAGTTTTGGAAACAGATGAAAATCGGGTGGGGGCAAATCAGGATTGTACAGAGATTAATCGATGACCCAAGGGGTTGTATTGTTGCTCTGTCACTGCCCTCGTAAGCGGTGTGGTATTATAATGCTGAAGGGGAGGGTGCACCATGTGTGGACGAACGCTTCCAATTCGAAACTCGATTACAGCACTCTTTTTCTCACTGATACGGTTACGTTACACACGGCCATGTAACATGCTACAATTCGCAGTGCTCTAGTGGCTGAGGGCTGCAAACACGTAGACAAGACGAATAAAGATATAAATTGTTAATAACATTTGTTTTGTTTAAAATGCTTCAACAGCTTCCACATAAAAAATCCGGATTATTACTTTTCAGCACACTCTCGTAGCCCACATTCTGCTACGAGGACTGCGCTGACTTTTTCCGACGATGATGATAAACAACAATTCCTGTCTACCTTGCAAAATTTGCATTGAGTCCAGCACTCTTCTTTCGTCAAGTGTGAATCCATGACCTTTGCGCAATTTTGTATGAGAACTACATGCTGGACATCGGACAAAGGGCTTCAAAGCAGCAACTGCTAGACCCGGAGCAATAACCTTTTCCTTCTCAGTTCTGTTTTCCCTCCTCCTAATTTTGGTGGCACGCTGGTTGAACCGAGTTTTCACAAATCACAGCCCACCTTTATGAAAATTCCCGTTAGACATCATATTATTCCTTTTATGGCATTCTTAAATTCTCACGTTTCCACCTTAGAGGCTAGTTACGACTTAAGACTAACACACTTTGTTGAAGTTGTGGAGCAATTGTTTCTGTCTTGAAGGAATACATTTATCAGAGATGTTACAAATATCTGCATATAAACAAGTAATAGTGTCGTATAGGTGTAAAATTGACTTGTTGATGCAAATGATCTCTTCTGCGTACATATAAAAGCACATATAAAGTGTGCCTAACTTTTTACACTGAAGCGCTAAAGAAACTGGTATAGGCATGCGTATTCAGATACACAGATACGTAAACAGGCAGAATACGCGCTGCGGTTGGCAGCGCCTATAGAAGATAACAAGTGTATGGTGCAGTTGTTGGATCGGTTACTGCTGCTACAGTGGTAGGTTATCAAATTTAAGTGAGTTTGAATGTGGTGTTATAGTCGACGCACGAGCGATTGGACACAGCATCTTCGTGGTAGCGATGAAGTGGGGATTTTCCCGCACGACCATTTCACGAGCGTACGGTGAATATCAGGAATCCGGTAAAACACCAGATCTCCGACATCTCTGCGGCCGGAAAAAGAGCCTGCATGAACGGGACCAACGATAATTGAACAGAATCGTTCAACGTGATAGAAGAGTAACCCATCCGTAAATTGCTGTAGATTTCAATGCTAAGCCATGAACAAGTTGTCAGCGTACGAACCATTCAACGAAACATCATCGATATGGGCTTTCGGAGCCGAAGGGCCATTCGTGTACCCTTGAAAACTGCACGTCACAAAGCCTTACGCTTCGCCTGGTTCTGTCAACGCCGACACTGGACTGTTCATGACTGCAAAAAGTGGCCTGTTAGGACGTGTCTCGTTTCTAATTGTGTCGAGTGGATGGACGTGCACGGGAATGGAGACAACCTGATGAATTCATGGACCATGCGTATCAGCAGGGGACTGTTCAAGATGGTGCAGGCTCTGTAATGGTGTGGGGCGTGTGCAGTTGAAGTCATATGGGATCCCTGATACGTCTAGATACAGCTACGACAGCCGACAAGCACGTAAGCATCCTGTCTGATCACCTGCATCCACTCATGTCCATTGTGCATTCCGACGGACTTGGGGAATTGCAGCAGGACATTGCGATAAAAAATGGTTGAAATGGCTCGGAGCACTATGGGACTTAACTTCTGAGGTCATCAGTCCCCTAGAACTTAGAACTACTTAAACCTAACTAACCTAAGGACATCACACACGTCCATGCCCGAGGCAGGATTCGAACCTGCGACCGTAGCGGTCGCGCGGTTGCAGACTGTAGCGCCTAGAACCGCTCGGCCAGCCCGGCCAGCACATTGCGATAGCCCACTCGTCCAGAATTGCTACAGAGTGGTTCTAGGAACACTCTTGTGAGACATGAACATTATTGAGCATATCTGCGATGCTTTGCAACGTGTTGTGCAGAAGAGATGTCCTCCCACTCGTACTCTTACGGATTTATGGGTAGCTCTGCAGGATTCTTGGTGCCAATTCCATCCAGCACTACCTCAGACATTAGTCGGGTCCATGCCACTTCATGTTGCGGCACTTCTGCGTGCTCGCGGTGGTCCTACGTGAAGCAGGTGTACCAGTTTCTTTGGCTCTTGAGTGCATTACATAAAATTATTATCCGTTTCTCGTGGCTGCTCTCGCATATCAGTAGTTTTGTCATGAAGAGTCGTGGTGAGTAACGAAGCTAGTAACTTATAAATGAGTGTATAACGGTTTAGACATGAATATGTATATGTATAAATATTTGTAGTGCCAGTATATGGGTATATAATGGACGGCCTTCTGTTGTTTTGTCTTATGTCGAATCTTAATTGAAAAATATTGAAAACTAGAAAAAATTTCTTTATTATCAATTATTTCTATCATGACCTTACCTCAACGTTATTCTATGAACAGTGTGTTTGGTCGTGCCTTCTTTTACTCGGAGGGAAAGCTTTTGTAGGTTGGGTACACGTGAGCAAGCCACATAGAGTTGTGCACGAGAAAAGTACCGTTTTTCTAAATGCACACGGGCAACTTCGATTGTTTATCCTTGAGCTTTATTTATGGTCATTCGAAAAGCGCTTTTTAGTGTGAACTGCATTTTTTCGAATTGGAAAGGCAGATCTATCCGTATAATTGGGATTCGTGCAATCAAAACATTTCCTATTTCACCGTCACAAGTGTCCTATTTTTTGATGTTCTAAAGTGCGCTATATTCTTTCCACGGGTGCAAAGTATCTCCATACCAGATTTCATCAAAATTCTTTCAGCATTTTAGTCATGAAAAAGTAGCAGACAGAGTTACTTTAAAGTTAAAAATATTAGTATGAATCTTATTAAAAGTACACTACATTTCTGTCACTAAATTACAGCTCACGTTTCATTTGACGATAATTTCTATATACATATAAATATAGAGGAGTTGATACCTTTCGAGTTATTCTTTATTCAACGCCTTTAAATTATTAAACGGCAATATGCACGGCTCACAAGATGTTCACGGGTATTAAAACGTCGCCCACGATTTAGCTAAGCTGTAGGCAAGCTCGACCTAACTTGTACTGGGCCTTCCAAGAATGAAGCCAGTGTCAAGAAAGATGATTTGAAACGGGTAAGTACTGACAGACGTATGCTTCATCCATATGACTAACTAGGTAAACGATTGTACGTGTTCATTATCATTATGAATTTATTTCGTTTATTACCTTTTTATGTGTTTGCTACTGTTATTTGTTTACCTGTTTGTGAATTTGTAAATTTTCACCAACTCCTTTAGCCCGTTTACAATATGTTTACAAAAGTTCACACTCAAGTTGCAGCAGTTCATTTTATTTATGTTATCTACCGTATGGCACACGTGGTAGTAAATGAATTTTAAAGAAAACAACATATAAAATATAAGTTTCGAATGCTTTGAGCAGCTGCAACTATCCATTCAAGGGACAAGAATGTTGGAACGAATAAGTCCTTTGGATTGTCGAGTTATGCTCTCAGCTCAGATTCTTTGATAAAGTGACGGATAGATTGTCTAGGAGTACCACAGTCACACGGAAGTCCCTCACCCGTCTTACCATATACGCGTCCCGTGCGAATTTTGTTTAAAATTTCCCATATATAACTAGGAGCTAAAACTACTATTCTTTTCCAGTGTGTCTTGCCAAACATTTCAATAAGACAGTCATCAATATCAACGCCTTTTTGTTCTTCCAAGATAATATGTTGCGTCACTTGCTTCAATGCATTTCTGTGTTCCTCAATATAGGAAGTGGCATCTGTGGTGCTACCTAGAAGATCATCTTGAGAATCAAACTTTCTTTTGTCTCCAACAATAGATGAAAACAAATTATTTAACTACTTTATTTTTGTAGTTTTCATTGACTAAATAATGATATTACAGATCCAATCCACTCACGGAATATGCCGTTGATATGCCGCCCCACGGAGGATTTCAGCTGACGTATTTGACCAAAAATGCTAGTCAATTCTGTAATTCGTCCTTCCAGAATAACACGACCTTTGGATGTTTCACCAGTAACGACGCAGCACACACTGACAGATAAGAGAGTTTCAAAATTTGGTGAGTGTGAATGTGTATTTTGTTGAATTCGTTAAACATGTACGCTCAAAAGACTATCGCTTTGAGACAAAGTATCAAAAATTATAGGAAAAGTTAGACGATCCGGAATTATACGGTTTACAAGTGTCGTTGTTATTTTTCAGCAACATCCGTCGCACAAATAATAAACATATATCAAGCTGCCTAATCAACGTAAGTGAAAACGTTGCATTTTAAAGGTTATTTGCACAAGCAAATCAGGAGACTTGTGCTGTACTCAGGTGTACTCGGGATTGCTCACATTCGTACACTCTTGACAAGCAACATCGGACCTTCTAAGATAAGTTACAGTCTAGCCTTTACTTACCTAATTCCCTCAGTATTATCTGATTTAATTCGACTACATTCCATTACCCTCGTTTTACTTTTGTCGATGTTCATCTTATATCCTCCTTTCAAGACGCTGTCCAGTCCGTTCAACTGCTCTTCAAAATCAATTTTCTGTCTCTGGCAAAATTACAACGTCATGGGCAAACCTCAAAGTTTTTATTTCTTCTCATTAGATCTTAATTCCTACTACAAATTTTTTCTTTGTTTCCTTTACTACTTGCTCAATATACAGATTGAATAACATCGGGGATTAGGCTACAACCCTGTCCCACTCTCTTCTCAACCACTGCTTCCCTTTCGTGCCCCTCGACTCTTATAACTGGCATCTAATTTCTGTACAAATTGTAAATAGAAATGTAGGTTTACCTTTTCTTAACCTAGATCAGATCAGATTAGATTAGATTAGATTAGTACTCGTTCCATAGATCATGAATACGACACTTCGTAATGATGTGGAACGTTTCAGCTGAATAAAACGTGTCTATGCAAGATATTACATTACACAAAATATTACATGACACTCAATATATATATATATATATATATATATATATATATATATATATATATATATATGGGGGTTGGGGAAATTACCCACTTACTATATCCAAAAATTCATCTAATGAGTAGAAGGAGTTGCCATTAAGAAATTGTTTTAATTTCCCTTTTAATTGCTATATGGCTATCTCTCAGACTTTTGATGCTATTAGGTAATTGACCAAAGACTTTTGTGGCAGCATAATTTACCCCCTTCAGAACCAAAGTTAGATTTAATCTTGAGTAGTGAAGATCATCATTCCTCCTAGTGTTGTAGCCATGTACACTGCTATTACTTTTGAATTCGTTCGGATTGTCAATAACATATTTCATAAGTGAATATGTGTATTGTGAGGCTACAGCTCTAGCTCTTTAGATAAGTGTTTACAGGATGATCTTGGATGAGCTCCAGCAATTATTCTGATTACACGCTTTTGTGCAAGGAATACTCTTTTGCTCAATGATGAGTTACCCCAGAATATGATGCCATACGAAAGCAGAGAATGAAAATAGGCGTGGTAAGCTAATTTGCTCAGATGTATCTCTCCAAAATTTGCAATGACCTTAATAGCATAAGTAGCTGAACTCAAACGTTTCAGCAGATCCTCAGTGTGTTTTTTCCAGTTCAACCCCTCATCAATGCATACACCTAGAAATTTTGAATATTCTACCTTAGCTACCGATTTCTGATCGAAGTCTATATTTATTAATGGTGTCATTCCATTTACTGTGTGGAACTGTATATACTGTGTTTTGTCAAAGTTTAATGAGAGCCCATTTGCAGAGAACCACATAATGATTTTCTGAAAAACATCGTTTACAATTTCACCAGTTAATTCTTGTCTGTTGGGTGTGATAGTTATACTTGTATCATCGGCAAAAAGTACCAGCTTTGCATCTTCGTGAATATAGAATGGCAAGTCATTAATATATATTAAGAACAGGAGAGGACCCAAGACCGAACTTTGCGGCACCCCATTCTTGATTGTTCCCCAGTTTGAGAAATCACTAGTTTTTTGCATATTATGTGAACTGTTTATTTCTTCTAAGATAAATTACAGTCCAGGAAATACTGGAACGAGCCAAAAGTTGGTTGTGGCTGGTTACAGTATTTCATACAGTGTAATTAATGATCAAGAGACTGTTCCAATGTCTGGTCTAAATTCTGAATCTGTGGTCAGTGTCTCGTAAAGTCAGTGCCTCTGATACTGTCGATGGGCATGCGTCTGTCAGATGGGGATACAAAACGTTGCGATTCCCTTGGTGCCTTTCAAGGGTAGTAGTCTATTCACCAGCACTGGGTTTAATATCTTTTTGTGGTATTCAAAAAATTTAAAAACCTCTCTCACACCGGCCTGATTTAGCTTCACTGATCAGGATAGTAAAAACATGCGTATGTTAAGGGAATTTTCATTCACAAAGCAGACTTATCACATTCACACAGTTCGATACTGTTCTATCCTGATTAAATTGAGCTTAACTTAAATTCCATAAGGCAGTGAAGCAATTTCTAAGTCTCGGTGCGACGAAAATTGTCAGTCGATCTCCTGAAAACATTTGTAATAATTATTAAATTTCGGTGATCACATGGGGAAGACCGGAGATCTGCCGGTAAGACCGTGTTAGCCTATTTATTTGAAGTAACTGGATATCTTGAGCATACAAAACGGCAGGTTCGTCCAGTGTAAATCAGACGTTCCCCACTGATCCCGTGCAACACAGCGTAGTAAGCAGACAATATACATCCTCCTTCTTTCACGGCTAATCGGCAAGAATTGCCTCATTCTTTTCATAAGAGAAAACAGATAGCAGAGAAGCTATTCCATGGAGTAAATGGACGCTCCAAGGAATAATAGGGCTTGAAACTACTTTGCATTGATAATCATCGTATATTAAAGTTTAGGAATCGGTAAGATAAGAAGAGATATTTCGAAATATGTACTGAGTTACATAATCTATAAAATTTCTGAAAATATCGCGGAGAGACCGCTGCAAGAGACATTACAACCCTCTCTCTCTTCTCTCACCCTAGTGCATCACAAACATGCCACCACACTACATGTAGAGCAATGGCACCGTTCCATATGTTCAAAATTAGATAAAACACCAGCAAGCAACAGATTCCTTAAGAAATGGAAGTCCCATGTATAAAACAGCTTTAAACGTATTATTGCTTTACAAATGAGTTCAATTGTTAAATATTTGACTTCAAGCATATAAGTGAAGAAAAGTTTTAAGAAAGATTTTAAATTATGTTTAAAGTTCGTTGATAGTCTCTAAGTGCTGTTATTGCGGAACACTGGTTGAATATATACTGCGCTCCATTTTATGTAAAGTTATTCACGCATCTCAGTGTTTAAGTCGCTATATCTTCTGAACTGTGTGTCACACAATGATATAATTTTGCAGGTGGATTCAGCGATACATATAGATGCTTTCTACGAAGTGTGTTGCGAATAATATGAGTAGTAAAGAAGTAATCAACTATACATCTTGCCTGAGGTTGAAGTTTTACTGCGCGCCATTTTAATGAAAAGCTTGTTTTTCATGCATGTAAATGTTTATGAACTGTATCTACTGGCTATGTATTGTACAACGATATTACTGTGTAGATGGTGTATGTAGGTACTGTCTGCAAAGTGTGTTGCAAATGGGGTTAGTAGTAAAGAAGAAATAAATTAGAACGTTTGCGTCATGCTGAAATTTGAGTGCATGAAAAGCTAAAATGTAGTGAGTGGTTAAGTTTTTTCCTTCCACCATTTTGTCGGAGATGAGAGAGAAAAAAAGGTTCTTAAGGGTTTTAAATTGTGTGGCAATTTTGTTAGAAGTCGCTGAGTGCTCTCATTCTCAAATATTGGGTGAATAAATATTCCCGCTATTTGCGCACCGTCAGGTACGCTATCTTAGACACATAACCTATACGCACAGTTTCTGACTATTTCATTGTGTTACACTTTCAACAAAAGATTGTACGTCTTAATGGGTAGATTATGACAGCAATTTGGTCAGTAATCACGCGAAATACTGAAAATCAAATTTTTTCGCCTATGTAAGTCCTTAGACAGACAACCTGCAACTGATACAGGGATTCGGAACAGCGGTTTACTGAGCCGAAGAGGTATTAAGCGGGCTACACTACTATTAGAAGTCAGTGCAGTTAAAACGAGTACTACATCTGAGAGCAATTGAATAGATCTAATTTCGATATGGTTGCACTTTTTCCCTGCTTCATATTATCACATCTTAGATCTCCTAAAATATAGCCCCCCCCCGCCCCCCCTCCCCCCCCCCCCCTCGCCCCACGATTCCATTAACACCGATGAGCCAGAACATTATAACCACTGCACACTCAGTCATTGCTTGCCGCCTGATGGCATTGAGAATACATGACGCTGCAAGGAAATTAAATAAGCGGAGCGTAGACGAATGAGGAATCGTTCTGTCGATAATCAGGGCCTTGGCGAGATAGGTAACCACAAGAGGGCAGGCACAAACGGGGCGCAAAAACTGACCGCAAATAAGTCGATTTAAGAATTATCCGGGAGAGATGCGAGAAGTTCTCCTCCTCACATGTTCTTCGATCTGGAACTATAAACGCACACTGTTTTCACAGTGTTATTTCGTCCCAGTAGGTTCATAAACAAATTACTATTGTCGAACAGGTGTCACGTTGGCTATGTGTTGATAGTGCACTTGGTTCATTTAGACGCCATCTACACAGCTAACTAATATTCAATAATGCAGTTTTTGCAAGAAAGTGCTGAAGCAACTATTCTATTTCACCGAAGGCACTGGGTTTCCGCCGATCCGTGCCAAGTGTAGAATGGAGTGAAATTGTTTAAGCTACATTGTTTAAAAGTATTTGATAGAGTAATATGTGAAATGGGAAACAGATGTGAAATATGACGCACCATTTCATCTCACTTTAATTTCCTTTCAGGAACGCCTTAATTGAAATCTCTATATCTTGTAGTGAAACAAATTTATGGCTGGAGTATCGATACGGCCGAGCTGGTTAAAGAAATAACGGCTTTCAGATTCTAGTAGAAAGAGCTGGTTAAGAGCATTGCACAGCTTCGCATTTGGATATTTTGAAGTTTTTTTTCCAAAGTGTAAGTTACGAGATTATTATCTAAACATCGAACTCGCTTTGAGGATATTTATGAGAACTGCAGTGGCTGCAGCATCTTGTCAACGCCATTTTAGCAAATTAAAGATCATAAACTATTTAAGGCTGATTATGAGTGAAGCTAGACTGTCAGATTCAGTAATTTTCTCGGCAGAACACGATACAGCTGCTAAACTTAACTTCAGTGACATAACCAAAACTGAAAGCAAGGAAATGAAAAGTAAAATGATAACAAAATCGTAATTCTTGGGAAGGAATGTTTCCCCAACACTTGATTATAGCGTACTTCCCTTCATTTCAGATTAATAATTTATGTACTACAATAATTTACGACGAACCAATAAAATATGTTACTTATTTTACAGTATTCTAAAGCCAATGTACAGCACTTGGTATAAACAATAAGTCATAGATTTTGATTTACTTTCAAGGTTTCCAGAAAGTTTATATAGTTTCTAATTTATTTTCGATTATAAATTTAAATTGTGTGCAGTTTTCTTCATCTAAAGAGCCGATTTAAGTGATATTTTGGAAAAACGCTACATTTCTACAAAATTTTGTAAATCTATGCAGAAGAAATTGCAGAAAGGTAGTTGTTCTAGGAGGGGGCGACAAGTTTTGACAGTTCTGTCGGAGGCGCAACATCACCTCGGTAAGTTTCTATCAGCAATACTTGCCGCAAATGAGGAGATCCACTGACGTAAGCTACTTTGAAAAAAAGTAAATTGTTATGACCTGGCACCTGGGAACATGTATCACGGAATCGGATATGATGTTGTTGCAGGCAGAAGTACAAAGGGCCTTCAAAAACTTTTGCACAGTCGTTTTTGCAGGAGGAGAATGAACTTTTTTGTGAACGTACTTGGAACATTTAGCTATAAGTTGGTGTATAAAAGATTTTCTTCCATTTACGGATGAGCCATAATAAAACTGAAGTAGATGTCAGGTTGCGACAACGGTCGGTGACGGGGTTCCTCTTCAAGACCGGCGATGACTCTGCCACTTCGGTTCACAGGAAGTTGCTCCCTGTTTATGGGGAGGACACAGTGGATCGCAGCAGTATCCAGCGGTGGTTGCAGAGGTTAAAAGAAGGTGATTTCTCTCTACTGGACAATCCATGATGCGGTAGACCAACGACGGCAGTGAGTGATGTGACTAAGGAGACCATTTATCAAACTATCCAAAATGACAGATGTGTGACGACACGACAGCTTGCTGAAATGACTTGTTCGTTATTGCGTAGTGTGGTATCACTGGTACAGTCACTACGGTACAGAAAAATCTGTGCACGTTGGGTGTCTAGATTACTGACAAGAGAAATGAAAACGATGAGGAAGAATGTGTGCGAGGGTCTGATGAAGACCTTTACTTAAGAGTGGAAACAGTGTTTTAACGGCGTCATTACCCAGGATGAAACATGGTTGTTTTTGCCCTAACCTGAGACCAAAACCCAATCCATGGAGTGGCGTCATCCGGTTCCCCACGGAAGAAGAAACCAAGACTTTAACGAACGGCAGGCCGAAACGTGATGGCCTCCCTCTTCTGGGATCAGTGTGGTGTCATTTTCATTGATGTTTTGGATCTTGGCTCCACAATTAACCGGCACCGTTACTGTTTGTCACTGGACAAACTGCGACGTGCCATCAAGACCCACAGACCACAGCTCCATGGTCAGCTCATCAGACTACACCATGACATTGCCAAACCCCGTACAACCCTTATGGCGCAGGAGAAAATCAGGAAAATGGGCTGGAAAATTATTCCTCGTCCTCCCTACAGTTGGACTTGGCTCCGTCTGATTTTTACCTCCTTGACCTTCTGAAGGTCCACCTGCGCGGTGAAACATATGATAGTGGAAAAGATCTTATTTCCTGTGTCAAGCGATGGTGTAAAAGTCAATCCCCAGAATTTTACCCAGAATTTTTATATCATGGAAAGAACGTTGGGCCAGATGATTCACAGCTGATGGAGGCTTCATTGAATAGGCTCAATGTATAGCTAAATGCTCCAAGTTGTTGTTGTTGTTGTTGTTGTTGTTGTGGTCTTCAGTCCACAGACTGGTTTAATGCAGCTCTCCATGCTACTCTATCCTGTGCAAGCTTCTTCATCTCCCAGTACCTACTGCAACCTACATCCTTCTGAATCTGTTTAGTGTATTCATCTCTTGGTCTCCCTCGACAATTTTACCCTCCACGCTGCCCTCCAATACTAAACTGGTGATCCCTTGATGCCTCAGAATATGTCCTACCAAACGATCCCTTCTTCTAGTCAAGTTGTGTCACAAATTTCTGTTCACCCCAATTCTATTCAATACCTCCTCATTAATTATGTGATCTACCCATCTAATCTTCAGCATTCTTTTGTTGCACCACATTTCGAAAGCTTCTATTCTCTTCTTGTTCAAACTATGTATCGTCCACGTTTCACCTCCATACATGGCTACACTCCATACAAATACTTTCAGAAACGACTTCCTGACACTTAAATCTATACTCGATGTTAACAAATTTCTCTTTTTCAGAAACGCTTTCCTTGCCATTGCCAGTCGACATTTTATATCCTCTCTACTTCGACCATCATCAGTTATTTCGCTCCCCAAATAGCGAAACTCATCTGCTACTTTAAGTGTCTCGTTTCCAGATCTAATTCCCAGAACATCACCCGACTTAATTCGACTACATTCCATTATCCTCATTTTGTTTTTGTTGATGTTCATCTTATATCCTCCTTTCAAGACACTGTCGATTCTGTTCAGCTGCTCTTCCAAGTCCTTTGCTGTCTCAGACAGAATTACAATGCCATCGGCGAACCTCAAAGTTTTTATTCCTTCTCCATGGATTTTAATTCCTACTCCCAATTTTTCTTTCGTTTCCTTTACTGCTTGCTCAATGTACAGATTGAACAACATCGGGGATAGGCTACAACCCTGTCTCACACCCTTCCCAACCACTGCTTCCCTTTCACGCCCCTCGACTCTTGTAACTGCCATCTGGTTTCTGTACAAATTGTAAATAGCCTTTCGCTCCCTGTATTTTACCCCTGCCACCTTCAGAATTTGAAAATGACTATTGCAGTCAACATTGTCAAATGCTTGCTATAAGTCTACAAATGCTACAAACGTAGATTTGCCTTTTCTTAATCTATTTTCTGAGATAAGTCGTAGGGTCAGTATTGCCTCGCGTGTTCCAACATTACTGCGGAATCCAAACTTCTCTGACGTCGACTTCTACCAGTTTTTCCATTCGTCTGTAAAGAACACGTGTTAGTATGTTGACAAAAAGTTTCTTTCTCCTCCTGCAAAAAAGAAAAGAATTAGAGACGACTATGCAAAACTTTTTGAACGCCCTTTGTATTTCGGAGCACACCTGTCAGTCAGTGCACATAGTTGAACACGGGGCTCCGCCGCAGACAACCACTACGTGTTCCCATGTTAACGGCATCGTTAATTACCACTGCAGTGGACGGGAGACATCGAGATGGGACTGCGCATGTATGGAAACGTGTCGGCAGTTCAGATGAATCACGTTTTCTGTTACAGCAGATCGATGGTCGTACCCGCATATTCCATCAGCCAGGCGAACGGCTACTCGAAACGTGGACTACGCATGGACACAGGCCTATTGGAGCAGTATTGTCCTGTGGACGACATTCACTTGCACTTCCACGGTAATACAGATCAATGGACAGGCCTAGACACAACAGCGGACGCTATTTAAATAATATTAAATGAAGAATACGCGAAAGAGGGGCCGTATAGACCCGCATCAGACCAGGAAGTAACCATAACACTAAATGGGAGCAGTGATGATAGCGAAAGTAAAAGATCATACGGTTATACGGAGAGAGAAGATGAAGCAGATACACACTGAGGCAAGGCAACAGAAAAAACGCACGTAGCTACGAAACTACAAAATACGTAGGATAATATTAGAGATAGAAATGGACACAAATGCAACGGTATAGAAACTTACAAACAAAGAAACTGCAGGTCATTCGGTAATTCGGTGGCTCCAATCCGAGGATGTGCCTTTCTAACAAGCAGCATAATGTACTGACAGCAATAACCACTACAATTATTCCCTCTCAAGAATATTTCATAATAGTCTGTAAACAGTAACAGCCAATTGTTGCCTAAGGTACACTTAAGAAAGGGTAATTAATTTAGGAAACGAACTCTTAATATACAGTCCAATTATACATAAAGCTCTTAATGACAAATCAAAATCGAAAAACTCGATGCAGTTCCGACGCTTTCCTCTGTGACCTCATGTATGCTTTCCTATCTTTCTTTTATTCTCATCCAAATGACCAACACTCTCCATTTCCTTTAACTAGTTTGCAATTTCAGTTCTGTTTAGTTTTCTTTTTAACGCAATATTATTACTTTAATTTTTCTTTGCTGAGTACAATATTTGCATGTATATTTGAAAAATTTATGTAATTACTTGATGAAAACGGTGGAATGTGCGCTCTCCGTTAAAACAAGATATAACAGCTCTTTTAATACGAAATAAATGAAATGAAATGAAATAAAATGAAAGTAGTTCCATAGCGCTTGCGGCTGTAATCAAACGATTCCTTACAGCTGCAGTCTACGTGACCATTATTGCAAACCGTCTGCATCCCTTCTTTGCTTCAAGTATTCGCCGATACCAATGGCATCTTCATGCAGGCTGGCCGTCCGTATCACAACACCAGCAATACACTACAGTGCTTTTAGGAGCGTATTAGATATCTGACCTTGACGTCTTGGCTACCAAATTCGCTTGGCCTGAACCCGCTAGATGCGGGACGCTATCGAGTACAAGTCATCCTTGGGAGGGATGTTGAGACCTCTAAACTAGCTATTTCTTACTGTGAAGCATACCTAAACAACCATATGAAACAGCCATCACGAGGCTGAAGGAGCTCCGGTAGACATAACAAACTTTCTAAGTTGTAAGTGTAAAAGGAAGACAACAAACACTTCTCTGAGAAAAATCTGTAAGTATTCAAGTAATTTCAGTATCAGCTTAATCTGACAAGCCCATGCACACCATATCGCTTTGCGATGTGGTACTATTAATATGCATGACGCCAATAAATTGCTACATAACAGTGAAACATGCTTACTTAACACGTCTGTGGGTTTACTATTAATAGTTGACACACACTTTTTTTGCTCTTGGTTACAAATACGGCATTCCTGTAAGAACCTTCTGACGCCTTCTCCCAGATTACAATCTTGAAACGCTCATCTTTTCTTTCGAATGACCACTCTTATTTTACAAACAGTTAATAAAAATTTGTAGTTTTTTACGTGAACCATAAACCTAGTCGTTGTAGGGTTTGCTTGCATGTCTCAGCGATACACATAACTGTGCCGTGGATGCAACCGCAATGAAGGGGTATCTGCTCAGAGACCAGACAAACGTGTGGTTCGCGAAGAAGGTAGTAGTGTTTTCAGTAGTTGCTGGGGAAACAGTCTGAATCATTGAGTGATCTGGACATGTAACATCAACCAAAAGGGCTTTGCTGTGCTGATACTGCCGAACGGCTGAAAGAAAGGGGAAACTAGAGCCGTAATTTTTCCCGACGACATAGAGCTCTGCTGCATGGTTAAATGATGATGACGTCCTCTTGGGTAAAATATTCCGGAGGTGAAATAGTCCCCCATTCTGATCTCCAGGCGAGGACTACTCAGGAAGATGTCGTCATCAGGAGATACAAAACTAGTTGTCTACGTATTGGAGCGTGGAATGTTGATTCCGTAATCGGGCAGGTAGGGTAAAAAATTTAAAAAGTGAAATGAATAAGTTGAACTTAGGTACAGTGGTAATTAGTGAAGTTCAGTGACAGGACGAACAGGACCACTCGTCAGGAGAATACAGGATTATAAATACAAAATCATGTAGGGGTAATGCAGGAGTAGATTTAATAATGAATAACAAAATAGGAAAGCGTGTAAGCTGCTATGAATAGCATAGTGACCACATCAGCGTAGCCAAGACAGACACTAAGGTAAAATACAGAGCGCGAAAGGTTATTTAGAATTTGCACAGAAACCAGATGGCTGTTACAGGAGTCGACGGGCACGAAAGGGGAGTCAGACAGGGTTGTACTCTATCCACCATATTATTCAATCTGTATATTGAGCAAGCAGTAAAGGAAACAAAAGGAAAATTTGGAGTTGGAATTAAAATCCATGGAGAAGAAATAAAAACGTTGACGTTTGCCGATAACATTGCAATTGTGTCAGAGACAGCAAAGGACCTGGAAGAGCAGTTGAACGGAATGGACAGTGTCTTGAAAGGAGGATGTAAGATGAACATCAACAAAAGGAAAACGAGGATAATGGAATGTAGTCGAATTAAATCAGGTGATGCTGTGGGAATTAGATTCGGAAACGAGACACTGAAAGTAGCTGATGAGTTTCGCTTTCTGAGTAGCAAGGTAACTGATAATGCACGAAGTAGAGAGGATGTAAAAAGTAGACTGGCAGTAGCAGGAGAACCGTTTCTGATGACAAAAAATTTATTAACGCCGAATATAGACTTAAGTGTTAGAAAGCCTTTTTCTGAATGTATTTGTCTGGAATGCAGCCATGTACGGAAGTGAGACATGAACGATAACCAGCTTAGAAAAGAAGAGAATAGAAGCTTTTGAAATGCCGTGGTAGAGAAGAATGCTGATGATTAAATGGATAGGTCATATAACTGATGAGAAAGTGGTGAACACAACTGGCGAGAAAAGAAATTTATGTCACAATGTGGCTAGAAGAAGGGCTTGGTTGGATGGGACACACTCCGATACATCAAGGGATCACCAGTTTCCTATTCGAGGGAAGTGAATGTGGCAGGGAGGGGGAGGGGGGGGGACGAAAAAATTGTAGATGGAGGCCAAGAGATGAGTAAAGTATGCAGATTCAAAAGGATGTAGGTTGCAGTAGTTATTCGGAGGTGAAGAGGCTTGCATGGGATAGAGTACCATGAAGAGCTGCGGCAGACCAGTCTTCTGACTGAAAACCATAGGAGCACCAACGTTTTTATATGAATAATTAAGCGGTCATTTGTTTTCGTAGGAGACCATGGAAGACTTCCCGTCTTTACCTTCAAATACGCATTATTATTATGTTCTATAGGTCATTTATGGGAATTTTCTTTCATTTTGGTCTTCATAGAAAAGCTGATATTAATTGCATATCCAGATTCGACCGAATTATGTCATCGTGAAGAGTGCTTAACATATGGACATGATTTTGGTTCTTCGCTGATATGGATGATAGTCATTCGCTACCCATAAAAATATTCGGATTGAGAAATTAATAGACGTTCATTAGGTGACAGTTCCACTCGCTTGTAGTAGCCGCTGGTGTATGAAAATGGAAAGTGCTATAAGTTTCTGCTGTTCGTATGAGATGGCGCTGCTCCCTACTGCCCGCGAAATTGAGACCGTGTAATGTTGCCCTTAAAGCAGAACTGCGCCTCTCTTTGGGTCTCGAGAAACAGTGTTATTGCCCTGCATCATCCCCCTCATAACCTGCAGCGAAATAGCCCTTCACGGCCTACGGAGAAAAATTAGCCTACCCTACACTACTTCTTTGTCGTAGTAACCACGGAAGGATTGTGAACATACATAAACCTAACCGTTTTAACATGACTTGAATTTCGCTTTCGGTGAAGTATCTGCCTTGTACTGTTGAAATCGTGCTGTCACTTTCCAGCTTCCTATCAGCAGCCGTCGCAATAAAGCAGCAATAAGCAGACCAGTGTGATGGGAGTGGATGCAAACCCTCGTCGGCTTGTTCACTACGTTGGTTAGGAGTGGTCACTGTTCAGAGATATTTTTCCGTAACCCTTTATTCATAGCTTGTTACAGGTTCTCCTTAGGATGTCGTAGAATTAAGTTAATGAGACGAGAAAATTTTTTGTTGTTAGGTTAGGTTAGTGTTGTTTAACGTCTCGTCGACAACGAGGTCATTAGAGACGGAGCGTGAGCTCGGGTTAGGGAAGGATGGGGAAGGAAATCGGCCGTGCCCTTTGAAAGGAACCATCCCGGCATTTGCCTGAAACGATTTAGGGAAATCACGGAAAACCTAAATCAGGATGGCTGGAGACGGGATTGAACCGTCGTCCTCCCGAATGCGAGTCCAGTGTGTTTTTGTTGTTAACACATTTCAGTGTTCCGTGATAAAAGTTGCTATAATCGCTACAAATTATTTCACTGTTCATGTAAGTTTACGTAAAGTAAAGAGACCAGTGATGTCCATTACTCGTCTTCAGGCTTTTATTATTATAAATGTTTAAACTTTCAAACACCTCGTTATCTTGTCGTACATAGTAACAATTTTGTTCGTCGGCTGTGGTATATTCTTCACTTGTACTCTCAAAGTTATACAAAACCATTCTGCCATTATAAAGTGTTTTACTATCGATACCGTTAGACAGAAAGACTTTACATTTCGGCAGATGAACATAGGCTTACTGTTCTATAGTATCCCAAAATATTTCATTCATTTTAATACAGTACACTTTTTTCTTTAACGCTTTATAATAATTAAGTATTAGCGACGCAGGGGAATCCAATGGCATCTGCTTCTCCTGGCTGGGTGTCGACTGGTACTTCTTCAGCGTCCACCGCCATTTATATCCATTACAAAGGAATTATACAGCGTTGCTCTCCTCTGCTCACGCTCAGTGACAATCAACTTACAAAGTATGATCATGATACATTAAAGGCATAATTTAAGCACTAACGAAGCCAGTAGTGCTTCACAATTGCTAAATAAGTATTGGAACTTGATATACATCCCAATCTTCTTCTCCCCGACCCCGCTCCAAAAAAATGGTTGTAATGCTTCTGAGAACTATGGGACTTAACATCTATGGTCATCAGTCCCCTAGAACTTAGAACTACTTAAACCTAACTAACCTAAGGACATCACACAACACCCAGTCATCACGAGGCAGAGAAAATCCCTGACCCCCAACCCCGCTCCCTCTCTCTGTCTCCATCACCGACTCCACCTCTCTTCGTCTACCTCCTCCTCCCCCTCTTCTACACCTCTCCTCTTGCTCACCCTCTCGCATCTTTTCCTCCTCCCTTCTTTCCCCATCCTGCTCCTTCGCTCACCTTATCTCCATTTCCTCTCCCCCCCCCCCCCCCACCCTCCGCTGTTCAACTCCTTGTTTATTGTTTTCGCAAATACGTATTTCGTATTAGTAATGTAATCATAAGCCGAGAAGCCATAAATACTACCTCTCAGTTTTCTGTGAAAATCAACTGTGAGGGGAAAAAAAGCGAGTATACTGTTACGTGTAGAATTTGTTTTTGAAAATATATAATGAGAATTAAAATGCATAGGAGAAACAATCTTTCTAATATTTTAAAGGCCCTTACCGTAGTTACAACGGACATCGAGGAAGAAAAGAAAACCGCACATTTTCACAGCACAATACAGCACAGCACTTACTTTCCCCCAGTCAGTCTTAACAGAAAACCTGTTTCTCGTTTTAAAAAAAATATAGCCTATGTCCGTCTGAATTTTTGCTAACAATGTTTCGTTGTTATGTATATATTAAAAATATATAGCTTCTGTACCATCCAAAGTTTTATGAGAAAATCGTGTAAAAGTCTGAAGTAGATCGACCGAGAGCTTTTTGAGACTTTTGAAAATCTTTTTCCTTTATACTGAGTGTTAGGGGTATAAATGGCTTACTACCTTGATACACTGACGAGCCAAAACATCATGACCACCTGCTTAATAGCTTGTTAGAACAGCTTTCTGAAGCAATGCGTTATCGATTATGCATATAATCGATTCTACAGTTTGTCGGTAGATTTTTGGAGCTATGTGGCACGAGAAGTCATCGTACAAGTCATGTAATTCCCGTAAATAGCTGTCGGCTGATCGGTATACGTGATAACAGCGCTTGATTGCGATCCAGGATGGGAATCATGTGATTCACAATAGGCGAATTAGGGGCCAAGACACTAACGTGGGTTCACTATCATGCTCCTCGAACCACTGTAGCATGATTCTGGCTTCGAGACACGGGCAGTTATACAAGGTGAGTCACTAACTATTGCCACCAAGAATAACTCTGAAAGTATGACAGGAGCTGAAAAGTTTGTGGGACCAAAGTTGCATGGGCCAGCGGGGGCCATAATATGACGTTGATTTTTTGTTGCTACGTGGGGTCGCTTCGGAGATATGAAGGTCAATAGTGTTTTTAAATGGGATGCTATAATTTGGTACTTATTTTCTGATAGTGGCTATCGAGACGAATCCAATGATGTGTAACAATAAGGTCTTTGAAGGTCAACGAAGGTCACAAAGGTGGCATGAACGTTCATTTACAGAAGGTGTTCGAAGTGATGACCATTGGTATCAATGTACTGCTGCCATCTTCTTATCATGGATTGAATGGTATTCCTTATCACTTCGGCACTTATTGAAGCACATGCTCTGACAATTCTCACTCGAATATCTTCAGGTTTAGTTGGAACGTCTTTATAAACAATGTCTTTTATGAATTCCCGCAAGAAAAAATCCAGAGGCGCAAGTTTGGCGAACGAGCCGGCCGCGACACATCTCCTCCGCGTCCAATCCAACGATTTGGGAATAGTCTCCGCAACTCCTTTCTAGCCATCAGCGAAAAATGTGCCGGGCGCCCATCGTATTGCTACCACATTCTGTTCCTTGTTCCTAAAGATATTTCCTACAGTAACAGACCTAATGTATCTTGCAGTATGTGGTGTTCTTCCTACTCTTAAGATTTCCTTCAATGAAATAGAAGCCTATAATTCTGTCCTCCAGAATCCCACACCATACATTCACCGACCACGATTTTTGGTGTGCAAATTGCCGCAGTAAACATGGATTTTCAGTTGCCCAATAATGCATGTTACGCAAATTAACATTTCCAAGTAACCTCGTCAGTCGATAAAATCAAATTAATAAATGTGTCATCCCTCTGAATTTGAAGTTGCGCCCGTCGGCAGAATTCAATGCAACGCATACAATCCGTACCAGTTAATTCTTGGTAGAGACTGATGTGGTAAGGAAAATATGTATGGCGATGCAAAACACCAACAACACTACTCTGGCTCATGCCAGATTCCCTTGCGATTTGACGCGAACTAACACAAGGATATCCAACCACAGTGGCAAGAGTACCAATTTCCGTTCCCTCGTTAGTAACTTTCCTTTTCTGGATATGTTTCCGATGCGTTAAAGATCCAGTTGTTCTCAGTTCATCATACACATAGGGTGAGTACGTTGAGCTCTCACTGAATTTCGCTGGTATTCTCCGTGAATGAGAAGCATATGGTCTTGTTCTTCGAAGGAATACATCGTACACATTCGTTTGATTCGACGATACTAGTCTTACCGTTCCTATTAGTGTTGTATTGCGCTACCGTCGGATGGTGTTTACATGTCAATGCCACGTTAGATGGATACGCCGTACTCGGCGAATATTTACTATTTGCACGATATACACTATTTGATCAAAAGTATTCGGACAACTGGTTGAAAATGACTTACAAGTTAGTGGCGCCCTCCATTAGTAATGCTGGAATTCACCCTTAGCCTTGATGAAGGCTTCCACTCTCGGAGGCACAAGTTCTATCAGGTGCTGGAAGATTTCTTGGCGAATGGCAGCCCATTCTTCACGGAATGCTGAACTGAGGAGAGGTATCGACGTCGGTCGGTGAGGCCTGGCACGAAGTCTGCTTTCCAAAACATTTCAAAGATGTTCTATAGGATTCAGCTCAGGACTTTGTGCAGGCCAGTCCATTACAGGGATGTTATTGTTGTGTAACCACTCTGTCACAGGCCGTGCATTATGAACAGGTGCTCCATTGTGTTGAAAGATGCAATCGCCATCCTCGAATTGCTCTTCAACAGTGGGAAGCATGAAGGTCCTTAAAACATCAACGTAGGTCTGTGCCGAGATAGTGCCATGCAAAACAATGAAGGGTGCGTGCTAGGCCCTCCATGAAAAACACGACCACACCATAACACCACCGCCTCCGAATTTTACTGTTGGCACTACACACGCTGGCAAATGAAGTTCACCAGGAATTCGCCGTACCCACACCCTGCCATCGGATCGCCACTTTTGTACCGTGATTCGTCACTCCACACAACGTTTTTCCACTGTTCAGTCGTCCAATGTTTACGCTCCTTACACACAAGCGAGGCGTCGTTTGGCATTTATCGGCGTGATGTGTGGCTTATGAGCAACCGCTCGACCATGAAATCCAAGTTTTCTCACCTTCCGCCTAACTGTCGTAGCACTTTCAGTGGATCCTGGGGCAATTTAGGATTCCTGTGTGATGGTCTGGATAGATGTCTGCCTATTACACATTACGGCCCCCTTCAACTGTCGGCGGTCTCTGACAGTCAACAGAAGAGGTCGGCCTGTACGCTTTTGTGCTGCACGTGTCCCTTCACATTTCCACTTCACTATTACATCGGAAACAGTGGACCTAGGGATGTTTAGGAGTGTGGAAATCTCGCGTACAGACGTATGACGCAAGTGCCACCCAGTCACCTGACCACGTTCGAAGCCCGTGAGTTCCGCGGAGCGCCCCATTGTGCTCTTTCACGATGTCTAATGACTACTGAGATCGCTGATATGGAGTACCTGGCAGTAGGTGGGAGCAAAATGCACCTAATATAAAAAATGTACGTTTTTGGTGGTTTTGAGACACTTTTGATCACACAGTGCATGAGGGAGAATTGTCAGAGCATGTGCTTCGATAAGTGCCGAAGTGATAAGTAATACCATTCAATCCATGATAGGAAGATTGCAGCACTGCATTGATGGAAATGGTCATCACTTCGAACACCTTCTGTAAATGGGCGTTCGTGCCACCTTTGTGACCTTCGTTGACCTTCAAAGGCCTTACTTTTACACATCACTGGATTCGTCACGATAGCCTCTATCATAAAATAAGTACTAAACTATAGCATCCCATAAAAAAACAACAAAGTTGTCCTTCGTACCTCTGACGCGACCCCACCTAGCAACAAAACACCTACGTCATAGTAAAACCCCCGTTGTCCCATTCAACTTCCGTCCCACAAACTTTTCAGCTCCCATTATACTTTCGGAGTTATTCTCGGTAGCAATAGTTAGTGACTCACCCTGTATTGCTGAAACATGACAACGTCTTCAGGGAAGACATCAAGTGTGAAAGGACGCAGATGGTTCGCTGGTGACATTATGTCTTCGACTGCTACCACAGGTCCCATGCAAAAGCAGGTGAATGTCTATCATATCACAATGCTGCTCGCACCAGCCTGTTTTCGTGGCGTGGTGCACGTTTCTAGTTGCCATTCGCCTGGATGGCGGCGTTTGTCGAGACGACCATTGATCTGGTGTAGCAGAAACGTGATTCATCCGCTAGCCGACACGTACACGGTCCAATCTAGATGACCCCGAGCCCACTACAATCGTAATGAGCGATGTCGTTAGTTGCAACATGTGAACAGGCAGGGCTCGTCTGCTGCGAAGCCTCTTCTTCGACAATGTGCACTGAATGATGTGTTCCCAAACACATGCGCATCCACCAGCACTGTGCTCTTTCGCCAGAGGTGGCACTGTTTTCCCTGTATCTTACTTTACAGAACAGACAAGCCTCCGCACCACACGTTCCGTGAAGAGTCGAGGACGTCCAACCGCTTTGTTGTAGTTTCACTGCCCTTCCCGCCCTTATACCACTTTCTGTAGATGCTCACCACAGTAACGCGAACATTCGACCAGCTTCGCCGTTTCGGAGTTATTCGTTGACAGGCTCTGCGTAGTAATAAGCTGCAATTTGGCAGAGTCGCTTATCTCAGTGGATTTCTCCATTCGCAGCGCATATCTTCGCTTCAGTAAGCCCCCATCGGTCTGTGCCTGGCTTACATGCTTTTGCAACTGCGTCATGTGCCCGTAACAGCACCAGGAGTCATCCAACCTTGTAGCGGACAGTGGTCATGATGTTTCGTCTGATCAGTGTATATACCCATATCGGTGTGTTAGTTGTTTATCTCTGCGTCTGTCTTCCCGCAAACACGTCACGTAAGTTACTACCTGATGTTTTCTGGGCGGTCGTTAACTGCACCATTAAGTAGACTACGCAAGTCAGTATAGACTACCCGATTTGAATCCACACGTCTACACTTCAACACCTGACCTGCTGGCCATGGGAAAATATACATTATTGGCTTGCTGATGCCACATGTACTTGTAGGTACTATCCAATCAAAAAACATATTATCCTTTATAGCAGTAATTATTACTCTGCTAATGAAGTAAATACTGACATAATGCTGTTCAATGCTGTTCTGCCACCAATAAAAAAAATCTGTACTTAAACCCCTAACACACTGTATGTTCATTAGACTATTGTGTAAAAATTTGAAAGAAATCTGTCAAGAACTTTTAGAAATTTTTGGTAACAACGGTAAACAATGACTTGTATTTGCATAGTAGTAGAGATAACATAATCTCACGCACGTCAGTCACCCTTCCAGGAACGTAGTGCTCCGAAAAGGCTGGGAAACGATGGAATACAAGTTACAAGAAGAGATAAATTGGTTTACCTAGCAACAGAATTACGGACAACCAGTTCTCGAATTAAATGAGTGAGGTAAAAGTTCCTTGATAGCAGTCGCTGACAGGTTCACTGAATTACACGGAAATTCTGGGAAACAAAGTAGGCTGTACGCATAAAGCGCCTACACTGGAGTACAACCGGTTGCGACCTTCGCTGCCATTATCAAGCACTGTATTGGTTTGCACAGCGGACTCTTATGCGCGAGAAGTGGAGTTTGTATCCCCGTCTGGTAATCCTGGTATGAGTATTCGGGTTCTCTGATTACTTGTCCCTGATGTCAGGAGGAATCCCTCAACAAGATCATCACTCTTTCATCCATCATTCTGTCTCATATCTACTATTCCCTGACATCTACTGCCGAGGACACGCTGCACATCAAAGTTAGTCTCTCGTTCTAGTAATGGAACAACGTGACAGAGTAAAAGTCAAATGCAAATATCATTCTGTAAGCGGGAAAGCGTGTCCCACTGTGTACCACAGCCGCGTCTACACTCCCGCTACCAGAACTACAGCCAGAGGTTCAGCATACAGTAGTTGTCTGTAGATATTCAATTCGAACATTCTTCGTATAGGATGTTTGTTGTTTGTTCCCCGTGTTCGTAACGCGAACCTGTTTACGTGTTGAGTGCAACACGCTGCAACAATGAACTACAATGATTTCAAATCTAGCCATCTGTGAAATGACGAGCTAACTGCTGATGAGATGAGTAATTTCGAGACAAGTGTACCTCGGACGATGCAAAGTCAACGCTTTCTTGACACTATCTCTTTAACGTAAATGTTTTCCCACTATCATCGTTTGCATCCGCGAAAAGCATTACACCCCGTATTATACAGCAACACTGCTGTCCGTATTTAATTCCATTCGAGCGGCTGTGTGCGAACATAACGGAAATTAGAACGGTCTTCCTTGTCATTTTCCATTTCATAGAAACAAGCGTCTACATACTTTCAGCATTTATTTTTCTCTGGGAATACCTAAATATTTTCCCAGCAGACACTGTTCTACGAGCAACGCTACACACGATTCCAATCCACAAACCAAAAGTTAGAAAATCCATACTATGTCCGTTAGGTACAACCAGCATTTCTGACCAACATTATTCAAGTTGCGAAACAAAACGTCTTAAAATTAGTATCATAAAGGACGTTAGTGAGACACGGATAACCAAATCTTCTTGCCATGCAACATCCAAACCACAATGAAAACCTCTCTGAATCTAAATCAATACAGCAAAGTTTGTCAGAGGAGTCATGAGAACAAAAGCTATAAAAAACATTTTCAACTTACGCTATAGGTAAGTCACAACACCAAGAATGAGTTGCGCGACATAAATAAAAGTTGGTAGGAGTGTTTTTACATCTGAAAGATGGTACGTAATCAAATTTTACACCAGTCGCATAAGAGAGGCGCTAGTAGCGCCGCTATGAGGATGTAAATCAGATTTGCTTTTAATACAGGCTGTAACAGTCGTGAGCGCTGAGAATGGACATGGTGAGCTGATGTTAGTGGAAATGGAAATGAGCGTTTGGCGTCATTGGCCGGGAGGCCCCTCGCGGGGCAGGTCCGGCCGCCATATCGCAGGTCTTATTACATTCGGCGCCACATTGGGCGACCTGCGCGCCGGATGGGGATGAAATGATGATGAACACAACACAACACCCAGTCCCTGAGCGGAGAAAATCTCCGACCCAGCCGGGAATCGAACCCGGGCCCAGAGGACGGCAATCCGTCACGCTGACCACTCAGCTACTGGGGCGGACAGCTGATGTTAGTGAACAATACCTTTAAGGCGACAAAGATGCCATTGTCAAAACCTCGCTGAGTTTTAACGATGTCATGTAATAAGGCAACGAGAAGCTGAATGTTACTTCTGCAATATTACAGAAAGACTTTGCAGAAAATAGCTACTCTACATGACTGCTGTCAGTGGTGGCCACGAGAATGTACAGTCGCAAGAAGATCGAAATCCGAATGGCCAATTGGCCCTACCATGAGGGAGAACCATTGTGTTAGGCGTATGGCTCTGCCGCATCGTACTGCGTCTGTAGCAACAATTTGAGCAGCCATTGGCAGTACAGTGACACAACGAACCGTTACAAATCGGTTACGTTAAGTACAGCTCCGATCCAGACGCCCTGTGGCAAACATTCCACTAACTCAAAACCCCTGCCATTTGCGACTTCAGTGCTCTCAAGCGAGAGCTCATTGGAAGGCAGAGTGGAGGTCTGTTGTGTTTCGTGATGAAAGCTGGTTCTGCATCAGTGTGTTGGTTAGGAGGAGACCAGTTGAGGGCCTGCGACCAGCCTCTCTGCGTGCCACGCACACTCGACCTACACCTGGGGTTATGGTCTGGGGTGCGATTTCGTATGGCAGTAGAAGCACTCTCGTGGTTATCCCACGTACCCTAACTCCAAATTTGTACCTCAGTCTAGTGACTCAGCCTGTCGCGCTGTCATTGATGAACAGTATTCCAGCAGGTATTTTCCAGCAGGATAACGCTCGCCCACATACCGCTGCTGTAACGCAACGTGCTCTACAGAGCGTCAACATGTAGCCTTGGCCTGTTAGATCACTGAATCTATCTGCAGTCGAGCACATACGGGACATCATCGAACGATAACTCCAGTGTCATCCGCAGACAGCATTAACAGTTCCTGTATTGACCGAGCAAGTGCAACAAGTATGGAACTCCATCCCCCAATTGACATCCATCACTTGCACAACACAATGCATGCACACTTGCTTACTCGCATTCAACATTCTGGCGGTGGCACCGACTATTAATGTACAAGCATTTCACATTTGCAATGGCTTATCTCACGCTTACATTAACATGTGTTCTTGCAATGTCAATCACTTATACATGTTATCTAGGCAAATGTGTTCCCGAAAGCTGAATAATTCAAATTAATTATTTTTTAGTGTTACTATTTTTCCCCGTCATTGTATAAAAGAAATATCTGCACCTTGGTGAAGGTGATAACTAAAAACGTTATCATCTGACATCATCTTTTGCAAGCCTGAATAAAATCTGTGTCCTTTGTAGAAGTACATGTTATGGCCTACATTTTTCTCATAGTGTAATGTTATCTCCATTTCCGCTGCCATAACTCTCTAAGTAGACGACCTTACTGTCTTAAATATCTGTACTGTTGTCGTGACAGAACAAAAACTTTTCTGCAGTGATCCCATCATATCTACTTATCATAAATGTAAAGTCGAAAACAGACCACATTTTCTTCTGAGTCAGTCCACACCAGTTCTTCCCTTTATCAATTAGGATTCAACATATATTGGTAAATGTAGAGGATGGTAAAATATAAAATCTGATTCGTTTTCTGATGACTAGTTCGAAACCGTAACTAAATTTTTTCCACTTTAATTCTCTGTTTTGTTTCTCATCTGTATGTTAAGTTCATTATTAATTACTCGCAGTCGTCATAGCTTTGCTTTAATGAACATCACAAAGTGAATAATATACACTCATGCTCACAAATTAAGGATAATTGCAGAATGTGGTGCCATACAACATGGCACTATACAAAACTGGCGCTTATAGCATAGGCACAAAGGGAACACACACGACACAGATCTGTAAGTCCACGGTATTGGTGATAAGTTGAGAAAACCGTCCCGAAACATATGTGCTACAAAACGCCACTGTTTCCTGCGCATTTACCCCGACATCAATATGGGATATGATCACCATGTTCACGCACTCGCCGCACAACGGGTTGGCATACTCTGGATCAGGTGGTCGAGCAGCTGCTGGGGTATAGCCTCCCATTCTTGCACCAGTGACTGTCGGAGCTCCCGAAGTGTCGTAGGGCTTTGAAGACGTTCAGCGATACGTAGACCGAGAGCATCCCAGACGTGCTCGATGGGGTTTAGGTCTGGAGAACAGGCAGGCCACTCCATTCCCCTTATACTTTCTCTTACAAGGTACTCCTCCACGATGGCAACTCGGTGGGGCCGTGCGTTATCATCCATCAGGAGGAAGGTGGGGCCCTCTGCACCCTGAAAAGGCGGACATACTGGTGCAAAATGACGTCCCGATACACCTGACCTGTTACACTTCCTCTGTCAAAGACAGACCTCCACACAGGTCCCTTTCAAGGACATCAAGGGGTTGATATCTGGTTCCTGGTTCACGTCAAATGAAAACCCGGCGAGAATCACTGTTCAGACTATATATACCTGAACTCGTCCGTGAACATAACCTGGGACCAGTGTTCCAATGACCATTTGCTGTGTTCTTGACACCAGGCTTTACGGGCTCTCCTATGACCAGGGGTCAGTGGAATGCACCTTGCAGGTCTCCGGGCGAATAAACCATGTCTGTTATTTCGTCTGTAGACTGTGTGTCTGGAGACAACTGTTCCAGTGGCTGCGGTAGGGACCCGAGCAAGGCTACCTGCAGTACTCCGTGGCCGTCTGCGGGCACTGATGGTGAGATATCGGTCTTCTTGTGGTGTTGTACACTGTGGACGTCCTGTACTGTAGCGCCTGTACACGTTTCCTGTCTGCTGGAATCGTTGCCATAATCATGAAATCACACTTTGTGGCTCACGGAGGGCCCGTGCTACGACCTGCCGTGTTTGACAAGCCTCCAGTCGCCCTAGTATTCTACCCCTCATAACGTCATCAGTATGTGTTCTTTGAGCCATTTTCAACACACAGTCACCATTAGCGCGTCTGAAAACGTCTGCTCACTTTCTCGCTGCACTGTATTCTGCCATGCACCAACACACCTCTGCGTATGTGAACTGCTGCCAGCGCCACGGTTCGACGACCGCAGGTCAAATGCACCACGTGGTTATACCCCGAGGTGATTTAAACCCGCACACCGCACACCAGAGCGTTGTTTCACCATGTATCAGCATTATCCTTAATTTATGAGCATGAGTGTAGTTCAAATGAGGCAGCGTTGTGTATTTTTGTTGGAGACTAGACTGAATAGGGCTACCGACAGTTAATTAATATCTTTTCCATGGTCTGTCTAGACATGGTACAGCGCATAGGGCTAGTATTCAGAGTAAGTCCTCATTACTTCAGCACACATGGCATACATATGGTCTACAGAGGGCTGCTACACTTAGAAATTTGTTCTTCGAAGGTGGGTGGTCAGCTACTATGGCTTCAGATACTTAATAATTACAGCCACCACGTTGGATAGAGAAACAATGCAACATTCTGTAGTTTTTGGAAAAAAATTAACATTGTTGAGAACGTCACCAAATTTGAGTGGAATATTATTGAAGAAGAGGGAAACATTATGGAAAAAAAGAAAACAAATGTAACGGAAATTTTCTCCACTATATCCTGCTCTCTGTAAGCTTCATAACGTGAATGGTATCGGCTACAAATAACAGATAAACGCAATACAACACCCTGGTGAGAGCTGCACGTTAAACCAACGTGTCTGTGCAATGTGCAAGACCGCCCAAGTTTGGCATCAACAGTTGCGTCACTGTGAGTTAGGGAAGCCCATCCACCACAGCAAGGTCGTACCACATTGGGTAGGAAAAAATGGTCTTTGTAATGAGGCCAAAAACTACATAAAAAGCAACAATGACATCGATTTTAATCATCTTGAGATCAAAACGCGCATAAAAAGCAACCATGGCATTGGTTTTTAATTGTCCTGAGGCACATAACCTCAGAAAAATCAGTACTGGAATCGGTTTTTAACTATCTTGAAGCCAAAAACTGCATAAAAAGCAAAAATTAAATCGATTTCTAACCATTGTCATACTGGTTCAAAAATGGTTCAAATGGCTCTGAGCACTGTGGGACTTAACATCTATGGTCATCAGTCCCCTAGAACTTATAACTACTTAAACCTAAGTTACCTAAGAACATCACACAACACCCAGTGACACTGGTGAAAGACACGTTTGGTGTGATGTCCACTGCTTTCTGACACAAGTTGAAATAGCGAAACAGCATGTTGGACAACAGATTGGAGGGTCTGAGTGGTCACGTTCAGAATGCCTTGCGCAGTGCGTGCCTTCAGCTCAGCTATGCTTGTAATTGGAGTAATGAACACAGCATCTCTAAGATAACCCCCCCGCCACCCCAACTGCAAGTCACACTGATGAAGATCAAGTGATCTGGGCGGTCAGCCTGTAGGGAAATGATGGGTGATAATTCTAGTATTTCTAAGATGACTCTCTAGCAGTTGCTCCACTCGCTGTGTGGAGGAGCGCGATCTTGCATGAAAATGGTTCTACTCACACACTCACGCTTTTGAAGGGTTAGACTTGGCGCACAAAAGACTGTCATCAAAAAAATGTCCATACTATAAATGATGCCACCAGCCCGAACGATACAGTTACCTTTGCCGAATGAAATAGTACCTAGTGATGTGCGAGCGGACTTTCCGTCCCCCATATTCTGCAGTCCTGTGTATTGACATATCGTTGGAGACAGAAATGGTCCTTGTCTATCCACAGAATTTTCCATGGCCATTCAAAGTCCATTTCAATTCTTCATCTTTTGCTGGTGCCTTATCCCGCAGTTGCGCAGAGTCGGCGTGGGTAGAATAGGATTTGTCAAGGTTAACTTTAAGGGGTGGCCGGATGTCCTTCCTGCCACCACCCCAGACCCCCCAGGATGGAATTAGTGTACCGCAGCCGTTTGCGTCTAGTGGAATTCATGGAATAGTGCGAACGTGTTCAGATGTCTGCGAGCCGTGTAACTGAGGCAGAACGTAGGGACCAGCCCAGTATTCACCTAGCAGGATGTGGAAAACCGCCTAAAAATCACATCCAGGCTGGCCGGCACACCGGCCGACGTCGGTAATCCGCCAGGCGGATTCTATCCGGGACCGGCGCGCCTACCTGAGCCCAGAAAGCAGCGCATACGCGCTCTCGGCTAACCTGGCGGGTCATTGTCCACTTTTATGCGAATAAGTAATTCTGGAGCAAGCGTTTGTCTTACTGACAGATCAGCATGAAACAACTCATGAACATGGGTAATACTGTATGTAAAGAAATGCTCACAGACATCTCCGAAGTTCGGGCAGTTGCCTGTGCACTGGATGTTTGCAAACTACTGCTTCATCCCTCCTGCAGTACTGTCACCACATCTGCTTACGCCGAATCAACTGTTTTGCTCCCTCTACCACACTGCACTTCAAAAGAACCTGACTTTTCGACTTCTGTAATCATTTTCTCCAACTCTTGGCAGTCATTGGGCCAATGCGTTTTTCCGCACCCTTGAGAGCCCGGTATTTCTTCAGAGTTACTGGCGCACAGTCACCGTTCTTGTAGAAGAACTTTACCAGTAGAGCGCGTTCCTGCATTGCGACAGTCATGCCGAGCTTCTTAGACTCAAACTCAGGAAGAGCCGCGTATGCGCATCTTTTATTTTGCATATTCTGCCTCTTACAGTGCTATATAGATATAAAATTTCGTTTCCTCCTGCCTCGATAATATTCCTTTCAAATTTGACATCGTTCTGACCAGTGTTTTTTTTTTTCATGGAGTTGGAACTGTAGTTGTAATTACTCTATATGCTTCCACTTGTTGAAACAGCAAAGAGATTTACTACCATGGACACTAGGTACTGTAGTGTCTGGGTATCGAATCTAAGCTAGATAGCCATAGCTGTTTATCGAACAGCGCCGGCTCTAGGCACTTCAGTCCGGAACCGCGCTGCTGCTACGGTCGCAGGTTCGAATCCTGCCTCGGGCATGCAAAATGGCTCTGAGCACTATGGGACTTAACATCTTAGGTCATCAGTCCCCTAGAACTTAGAACTACTTAAACCTAACTAACCTAAGGACATCACACACATCCATGCCCGAGGCAGGATTCGAACCTGCGACCGCAGCAGTCCTGCGGTTCCGGACTGCAGCGCCTAGAACCGCACGGCCACCGCGGCCGGCAGCCTCGTGCATGGATGTGTGTGATGCCCTTAGGTTAGTTATGTTTAAGTAGTTCTAACTTCCAGGGGACTGGTGACCTCCGATGTTAAGTTCCATAGTGCTCGGAGCCATTTGAACCATTTTTTTATCGAACAGCATTTTAGTCGATATGTTTGCCAAACTTGACAACGACTATTTCATTCAGAATCATATTCTTGCCCACTTTTCGCTGTCGGATACGTCAATGAGAATTGTATTGATGGGTGGAGCGGTAGAAGATCTTCTTCTTCCTTGCCGTTTTTCCTACGCGGTCGATGTCGTTACGTGAGTTTTGGCAATGTTGGCGGTATCTGGTGATCGGATGCCCTTCCGAAACCACAACTTCCACCAGGACTGATTCTATGTACCCAATATGTCTGTATCTAGAGTAAATCTACTTTCAAGTGTGAGAATGTTTTCTAGATGTTGGTGTAACGTGTCAAATGGTTCAAATGGCTCTGAGCACTATGGGACTCAACTGCTGAGGTCATTAGTCCCCTAGAACTTAGAACTAGTTAAACCTAACTAACCTAAGGACATCACAAACATCCATGCCCGAGGCAGGATTCGAACCTGCGACCGTAGCAGTGTCGCGGTTCCAGACTGTAGCGTGTCACTGAGGCGTGACGTGGCAGCCCGCTATTTGCTTAGTGGGATGTGGGAGACCGCCTGAAATATCTAACCACGCTGGTCAGCTTACCATCCCTCACTGTTAATCCTCAAGGTGGATTGGATGGCAACGGTACAAGGTAAGGCATTAAAAGAAAGCGTGGCATTCCTTTCGGTCCACAGGGAAGACTTTTAGGGGTAATTGTACCGATACTGACATGGTTTTATATTCTCTCCTCGGTGACACCACTGTCGATGATCACAAAGCTGAAAATATAACTGTGTGTTGAATGGTGTTTGGTCAAAAATACACAGGACACCAAAATTTAGATTTCGTGAACATACATACATTTATTCTTCACCAGCCTGTTATATGGCCGGCAGAAAATTTTTTGTTTTTATTTAATCTTATTTTTATGTTGTTCACAAATTGCAATAGCTTCTAAGCTTTTCACACTAATTAAGACCATACAAGCATGGTCTTTTCCGAATGTACTTCTGACCAAAAAGCTATTCTGATAGCTGGAGCCGGCCGGAGTGGCCGAGGGGTTCTAGGCGCTACAGTCTGGAACCGCGCGACTGCTACGGTCGCAGGTTCGAATTCTGCCTCCGGCATGGATGTGTGTGATGTCCTTAGGTTAGTTAGGTATAAGTAGTTCTAAGTTCTAGGTGACTGATGACCTCAGAAGTTATGTCCCATAGTGCTCACAGCAATTTGAACAATTTTTTTTTTTTTTTTTTTTGATAGCTGGAGTCCAAAGTTTTTATTAATCGTGTCTTTTGCGTTCTTGTAGAAATATTTCCATAGCAACTTTCACCCCTAACAAATCTGTCTTTATATCTAACCGAGGAATGAAATACCAGTTTTTATAGATTTAGCTTTAAATTGTTTTTAATGTAACGAAGTATTTTCTTAAGAATTTCCATCCCCTATTTCACTCCCTTAGGATTTGAGTTTCCAAAACGACTGAAACACGTATTTTTTATTTCCAACCGCGAAATCAAATACCTATGTTCATAGATATAGCTTTAAAATACTTCGGTAGTTCTTTAATAATGATAAATTTTCAAAAAAAGCTTCCACGCTCTGTTTCACCTCCCATAGGGTTAAATTTCCAAAAACGTTAAAAAACATATAAACCAAATACCAATTTTCGTAGGTCTTACTTCAAAATTGCCTTAATAGCGACAATTTTTCAAAAATCCCTTCATTACCTATTTCACCGTCTTACGGATGGAATTTCCAAAAATCCCTTCTTAAACGACGCCTACAGCATCAGATCAACATTTTCTGCAAATTTCAAGTTTCTGTCCTTGGTGGTTTGGGCTGGGCGATGGTGAGCGCGTCAGTCAGTCGGGACACTGCCTTTTATATACAGAGATTTCGTTCAGATATTCATAACGGTGACCAGTCTTACATATTAAAAGGCCGGCCAGTGTGGCCGAGCGGTTCTAGGCGCTTCAGTCTAGAACCGCGCGACTGCTACGGGCGCAGATTCGAATCCTGCCTCGGGCATGGATGTGTGTGATGTCCTTAGGTTAGTTAGGTTTAAGTGGTTCTAAGTTCTAGGGGACTCATGACCTCAGCTGTTAAGTCCCATAGTGCTCTGAGCCATCTGAAACATCTTACATATAAAAGGAAACGTCCTCCCTGATTTACTGACTCACATCGCCCCATCCAAACCGCTGTGAATAGGAGAACTTGTGACGCGGTGTTGATCTTATACTGTAGCCATCGATTAAGAAGGGATTTTTAGAAATTCCAACCCTAAGGGAGTGAAACAGGGGATGAAAAGTTTTTTGAAAACATGTCGCTGTTGGGGCAGTTTTGAAGCTAGAACTACGAAAACTGGTGTCTGGTTTCTCGGTCAGAAATTAAAAAGTACGTGTTTCAGCATTTTTGGAAATTCAACTTCTAAGTCAGTGAAATAATGGATGAAAGTTCTGAAAATAAATCGTGATTAAACAAAAAGTAAAGCATTTTTCAGCTACATTTATGAAAATTGGTATTTGACTTATCGGTTGGAAACAAAAGAGAACACGTGTTTGAGTTTTATTGGAAATTCAACCCCTAAGGAGGTGAAGTAGTGGACGATAATTTTCATGAAAATATTTCATTCTAAAAATTTTAAAGCTACATCTATAAAAATTGTTGTTTGACTTCTCGCTTAGAAACACAGAAAAGGTGTTTAAGCGACGAAATATCACCGTAAGAACACAAAATGCAGAATTAACAAAAACTTTCGACTCCATCTACGAGAATCGCTTTTTGGTAACAAGTACATCCGTAAAAGACCATACTTCTATGGTCTTACTTAGGATGAAAAGCTTACAACTTGTTGCAATTTGCGAGGTAAATCAAAGAAAGCTATTGAACAATCCAGAAAAAGGAATGGCTCTATAATCGTTACTGCGGGAAAGGCTTCTGGCTGCTCGGTTCCTATTTAAGCTAGGAACCTGGGGTAAAAAGTTTCTGTTTTGGCTTGGACCAGCTGCTGTTTGTATAGTCAGTGGATCATCTGTCTCACTGTATGTTTAGCAAGATTTGAACGGCCAATTGGAGCTGGCGCCCAGGTAGATTGTGCGAATCGATTAATTCCTTTTGCAAAAGATTATAATTACGCTGAAATTAATGTTTGTGCCATTTATATGTGCACCGCTTGAATTTCACGTGCAAAAACATTGACACCTGTTCGGATTTTACGTGAAAAAAGAGTCATCCCTATGTTATTCCGGCCTGGAGCGAGAAAGATGGTTCAAATCTGGTCCACCAGTGTATCCGTCCTTGGTGTAAGATAAGTTTCAACCGCTTGAATAATCTTTTTTCGTTTGGATTTTGCGTGCAGGAAATACGTTTTTCAGGAAGGCTTTTAGGGTGCGTCACACCTGTACTTTAAACATGTACTAATCGGTTAAATCTTTGCTCGAAACTGTATAAAGGGATAAAGTCAAAACGGAAGATACGATGGTCGAGATAAATGTAACACGTAAAATTTGTTCTTATGTGAATTGAATGAGCAGAACCTGTTTAAAATGAATCATACAAATAAAAAATACATTCTTATGATGAAGCTGATGACTCGCTTTGAATAATATAGCTTCGCCGGGCGGGGTGGCTTAGCGGTTCTAAGCGCTACAGTCTGGAACCGCGCGACATCCTCGGGCATGGATGTGTGTGATGTCCTTAGGTTAGTTAGGTTTAAGTAGTTCTAAGTTCTAGGGGACTGTTGACCATAGAAGTTTAGTCCCATAGTACTCAGAGCCATTTGAACCAAAAACACGTTTTTGTGAGTTTCTTACGCGAACCACTTCTGTGTTTCAGACTTGTGTGAATCTGTTTAGATTGTGTGAGAAGATAGACGAACACATGTAATTAATGGTCGTCCTGTTTTGTGAAAGTTTTATACTTTGCCATGATATAAGCAACTTGGTTCCAAGGATAACAAAAAAAGACAACATACAAGGATCAGCCGACGCCCAAGCAAGCAAATATCTACATCGGTAGCCAATCTGTGACGGTCCAATTTCAAAATTATGGTGGAGTGAAACCTCGGAACTAGATTTAAAATTGATCCTATCGTAGCAGAAAAAGACGAGTATGTTCTAGGTAAAGTCAGACATCTTGACACTTGCGCTTTTTTTACGGGTTAACACTACATCTCCAGCTCAGTGAGCTCTCTTAACTTCAAGGTATTGGCAAACCTGCATCTTGCAATTTACAGTCTGAAGTCCCTGATCCTGTTCCCAAAAAAAAGATTCGCCACCCGTAGTAAACAATATGTAATATATTATGTGGCTGAAGCGCAAACATGTAATAGCTAAAAAAAAAAATTCTGGCAGGCATAGCATTTTCGTGGATGGATTAAAAGCGTGAATTTGTCAAGATGTTTTGATTTAAATGTTTTTGAATCTACCAGATAAGATCCCCTCTTTTATGTCCTTATCTCTGCACGAGACATATTCGCCTTTCCTGTGCTAGGATAGGAGCATTTTTCATTGTGGTTCATCAATTTTTCATTAGGCCTAATATATGTCTATTAAATTATTTGTATTGTAATTACTACTCAAACGAAATCGAAGCAGCGGATGCTAACCTAGTCAATTATATAAATTTATTAGCGCGCAGAACCAGATCAGCACCTGCAATTACAGTGATGAAGTGAATTATTTCAATGTGGCACAAAATACAGTTCACAGTTACTCGACAAAGACGGAGTTTGCACATAGCACAAAACTGTAGAAGTTTGTTATGCTGGATCACACTTTGGTATTTCTTTTAATTCAGTCCATAATGAGCATTACCACTACAATTCTCATTTTTTCCATGACAACGACCTTTCACACCACTTGTTAATCACAACACAATTGACTTAGAATGTTCATTAACTTAGGTTACTTAAATCATTCGAAAGTTATTTAGCTTTAGAGTTCTTCAGTTTTGCAGATGTTGGTGCGCGTACTTCGCCTAAAGTACGTGATCGACTGTGACGTGAGCCAATACCGAGACTGCACCCGACAAAAATCTAACCCCGAACTACCGGTTTTGGGTGACGACCGAATACTTACAGAAAGGCGTAAGAATAAAGTGTTATTTCGTAAATTACGTTATGCTTTGAAAAACGCAAAGGTTGTATTTTACTGTTTTGAATGAATTACAAGAACTAATGTGACTTTGGCTTATAAAAAATTTTCCTGGTCAGAAATTTAGAAAAATACATTCGCCCTATTACTCTTACGGAATGTGAATGCCCTTGTTTACATTATTGAGCGCCATACAGCAAATTAAGGCAAATTATATTAAATTAATAATTCATGAGAGAATATCATATTTTGCACAGAAAAATTAAAGTAACAAAAGAATGTAGCTGAAGTACAGAATCTAACGGTAGTTATGACAAAATTTGTAATCGACGTTGGCATGGTTCTGAAATTTTGGCAATTTGAGATGTTACTGGAAAATAGGAATGCTTATCTTTCGGATGACATGTGTCATATGAAATTATGCTGATTAACTCACAAAGCCTTACATGTATCGAAATGTAATGCTAACTTTAATTAGCAGTAACTTTTAATTAACATGCTCCATAGCCACACTAATGTTACTCCTGGAGTAAGTTTAGCCAAAAGAAGTGTCCGAACAGTACATTTAAACGAGGAAAGCTTAATTACGTTTTTGGATTATCAGTACATATACCACATACGATTTAAATAAGAGTATTGAAAGTATAGCAGAAAATTAGAGAAACGGAAAAAACCTTAGATATTAACAGAGCTCGAAAACATAATCTAAATCACATACCTCTCCCCCCTTTGTGTTATATAGACATATGTTGACAAAAACTTACTATACAACCTAATTCCAGACAGTTAACTAGAGCTACACACATCAAAAAAAGTTTTGCATCACCCCAGATAGACGTTGACTGTGGATATTGTGTCACAGACAGAGTCCCTTTGACTGTTCAGAGATGTCACTAGACCCGCCCAAAGATGTAAACAACCATGCATGAGCAGCGCCTATTAGACGGAGGGGGTCCGAGAGCCGATCAGTTCCAGTCATTTCACCAGGAAGGAGATACACGGCTCATGTTGGCTGTAGTTCGACCGTGCCTAGACGATCAATACCGCGGTCCGATCGCGTCCGCATTGTTACTTTGAGCCAGGAAGGGCTCTCAACAAGGGAAGTGTCAAGACCTCTCGGAGTGAACCAAAGCGATGTTGTTCGGACATGTAGGATATCCAGACAGACAGGAACTGTCGATGACATGCAGCGCTCAGGCCGCCGAAGGGTACTAATGCAGTGGATGACTGCGACCTACGGATTATGACACGGAGGAACCCTGACAGCAACGCCACCAAGTTGAATAATGCTTTTCGTGAAGCACAGGACGTCGTGTTAAGATCAAACTATACGCAATAGGCTGCACGATGCGCAACTTCATTCCCGACGGCCTTGGCGAGGTCCACCTTTGCAACCACGACACCATGCAGCGCGGTACACATGGGACCAACAACTTGCCGAATGGACCGCCCTGGATTGACATCACGTTCCCTTCACCGATGAGTGACGCCTATGCCTTCAACCACATAATCGTCGGAGACGTGTTTGGAGGCAACACTGTCAGGATGAACGCCTTAAACATACTGTCCAGCGAGTGTAGCAATGTGGAGGTTCCCTGCTGTTTTGGTGTGGCATTATGCGGGGCCGACGTACGCCGCTGGTGTTTATGGAAGGCACCATGCCGGCTGTATAATACGTGAATGCCATCCTCCGACCGATAGTGCAACCATATCAGCAGTATATTGGCGAAGCATTCGTCTTCAGGGACGACAATTATTGCCCACGTCGTGCACATCCTGCGAATGACTTCCTTTAGGATAACGACATCGCTCGGCTAGAGTGACGAGCATGTTCTCCAGACATGACCCCCTCGAACATGCCTCGGATATACTGAAAAGGTCTGTTAATGCGCAACGTGACGCACCAACCACTCTGGAGGGATCTACGCCGAATCACCGTTGAGAAGTGGGACAATCTGGACCAACAGTGCCATGATGAACTTGTGGATTGTATGCCACGACGAATACAGGCATGCATCAATGCAAGAGGACGTGCTACTGGGTATTGGAGGTACCGGTGTGTACAGCAATGTGGACCACCACCTCACAAGGTCTCGCTGTATGGTTGTACAACATTTTGTTTTAAACCTAGAATAAAACATGCTAAAGAAAATTTCATTACGCAAGTTGTCACATATTACTACTATGTTACAGTATACTACATTGTAACTTCATTTAAGGGCATGGAAACTATATCATACAACCCTGTACATTTGCTCAAAGCACAGTACTCACTTTACTTAATCCAAAAGAAAAATTTCAGTACAATTTTCAGAATGTTACGTACATTTTCCAAAATTGCTACTTTACTAGTGATAGACACTGTCAAAATATTCATGGTATTTTTCAGTTATTGTAGTTATTTAATTAGCAAAACATTTTTGTCTAGCGCATCAAAACTACAAACATTAAACTTGCAAAGCGTGAAAAACCAAAGTCACAGCCCTAAATAATCAATACTTTGTCAATATATTAATATTTCAATACATTTTTCCTCGGAAGTGCCGTTAATTACATAAACAATGCTAAATGTTGTCACAGTCAGTACCGATGTTTCACCACAGAAAAAACTATATTTTTGTATACAGAGTTAATATAAGACTTTTATTCTCATCAAATTCCTTTGATAACAAACAGCTTTAACTAGGGGAGTGCGAAACAAGCTATTGCAGCGTCAGGTTCCCTAGCCGACGCTACTTCACATGATATTTTTCATTGCTTATGCTTCACAAATTCTATTATGCTTCATTATATCGTCACTATATTATTACCTCATTACTTTATTAAAAACAAATAAACAGCTGCTTTGCTTAATTTCTAAAACGTTTAAAAAACTATTAAGGTGTGCGTGTGTAGCTTACCTGTAAAGACGATTCGGTTTCACTGTACATCACAGTAATCTGTTCCTTGGTGGCGTTATACCAAAAGGGTATTTTTTGCTACCGATCTGTAACTTGTTATAAAAATGCGATACCATCCTCAGAAAATTATCGTATTCGTCAATTTGACTAGAACTTTTCTTAATTATTTGAATAAGCGGCATGTTGTGTGGCATGCGAGCCCAAGATATATTTCATAGACATGTATCGTAAGTTTCTGAATACATCGTCGATCCAGCCTTATTAGTATTCAGAGTAATCGTCGTTTTGCGGCATTGACATCACAAGGTGGCAGAAGTTCGTTCAGGTTGTTAAATCTCCAAGTGTACCTGAACTCATACCACCTGTAGTGCTCCCTTTAGCGTCTGAGAGATTCTTGAAGTGAGGAGAGTTAGGGGATGGAAGTGGTGGGGACCTTCACCTAGCGAACTTGCCGTTAGAAGTGGCTCCAGAGAGTTTCAATTAAGTGAAGATCCAGGAATTTCTAACGTTGATAAACTTCTGGCAAGGCGAATTACCCTCTTGGATAGTTTCGCCCTTCCCCAGAAGCGATAACTTCGAAGTGTGGGTGCAGCTTGACACAGTCACGTCAATTAAACGTCTAGTCGTAACGTTGCAAAGCGGTATGAAATGGAACGAGCAAGTAATACTGATATTAGGGTGACGAATGGTCGACTTTGTTTTATTGGGAGTATTCTAGGAACGTGCAGCTCATCAATGGAGTAGTCCGCACTATAATTGAGTTAAGCTTGTTCTGCGCGCCTACGTCACGCGTTCTTCGACAGCCAGTGAGTGTTCAGTAGTGTTTCGTCCGCTCTGCTGTGAATTTTGTACGCAAAGCGAGCCTTATACGCAATCTTAGCGATTTATTTAGTGAATTTCTGTGTCATTTGTAGCGAGTTGTCACGCCAAGTAATGCTGGTGAGCGACAAGTTCTGCACAAGCAACTGAAAGGCGTAATTTACGGGATAAACGCTTTCGTCAGACGCAAAGCGCGTGTGTACACTTACCGCAACTGCCACTTGGAACCGGCAACAATGCAGTCTTCATCCTTGTTTCGACCTGCGTGAACCGCTATCGTTCCTGAGCCAATCAATAATGCGTACCATTGTTTGGTACTGTTTAAATGTTTGGAATCTCCAACAGGTCGGAAGCAATTCAGAGGCTTGTCAGTGGATTTGTTACCGGTAGCTTCGATCAATAGGCGAGTAGTACGGAGATGCTTTGTGAACTTCAAGAGAAATCCTTGGAAAGAGACGACGTTAGTTTCACGAAACACTACTGAGAAATTTAGATAACCGTCAAGTGCGGCTGATTGCTGAACGATTCTGCAGCCACCAAGGAACGTATCACGTAAGGGTCACAAAGACAAGGTAAGGGAAATTGGGGCTCCTACGGAGGCATATAGACGATCGTTTCTCCCTCGTTCCGTTTGCGAGTGAAACAGAAAAGTTGATTACTGGTAATGGTACGCTGTACCCTCTGCCATGCAGGATATGTATATATGTAGATGAACATAATCTCCGAGGACGATTGCACGTACAGAAGTGTTTTGTGCGTTCAAATGCAAGCCTAGGGACTGCAATGAGAAATTTCCTCTAGTGGGCCCATTGTCAAATCAAAACTCTGTGGCGGACTGGGTCTCGAACCCAATCCCTTGCCTTTCATGGTCAACGCTACCACTAACTAAGCTATCTAGACAGGAAGAGAGAGGAACTGCCAGAAGTAAAGCTGTGAGGGAGGGTCGGAAGTCGTGCCTGGGTAGCTCAGTTGGCAAGAGCATTGCCCACCTAACTCAAGGTTCTCAGCTCGAGTCCTGGTTCAACACGAAATTTTTAACTGCCACGAAGTTTCAAAAAGTGTGCACCACGCTGCAATTAGAAAGGTTTGGTCTGTAATTGCGTAAGTGTTTGTCCCAAAGTGAACGTTCTCCGGCGTTTCTAGCACGACACGCTACCATTCATTCCTGCTATCAAGCAAACATCATGTGCACAGAAGAAATATAACAGGCAACAATTAGCAGCATCCTGTTTCGAAGTTTGACGAAAAAGCCAAATCTTTTCGGTCAAGCCACAAGCTTCAGGATGAGTAAAAACCCTTCCACCTCAGAGTCAGTTTCACAATAGGTTTTGCTGGACTATGCTGCTATTTTGTCGAAAATTGAAATTTTGTGAACTGGGCTGTGATACTATAAGGTTTATAATGGAAACAGCAACCAGCCAAAAGTATGTTTTAAAAATGTTTATTTGCATCAAATTATGACCGATTTCGGATGAGGAACCGATAAACTAAACTGCAATAACTGTCCCAAATTTTACATTGGCAAAACAGATAGAAGTTGTGAAACAAAGTTTAAAGTACACATGGATGCCCTACGACTGAAGAACTTAAGCAAACAGCCTTTGCCACCCATCTTGCAGAAAATAATGACACAATAAAAAAATATAGAAAACAGCCAGCAGATCTTAGATCTTACAGATAAAGGTGGCAAAATGAATCTCTTAGAGAGATTGAGAGTTATCGACATAAAAACACCTTCCCTGATCCCATTCTGAATGGACGAACAGAGTCGTCCAACATCTCCTTCCTAAATAATTTCTGCGAGGTTTTCTTGGCGTTTACGGTAACCTAATATTCCCAAAGTTCAAACTGGCCAAAGTACTTTAAAAGTTGTTTCATAAAAATGGTTTTTATCTATCTTGTATAAACGCAATATAAAATATTTATGCCTTTATTGTTAAATGCAAATATAAATGTCATTCGTAGTTTGAAGTATTAAAACATTCACTGCTTAAACTTAGCTTCATCACTATAGTAGAAAATGTATCTTACTGTGCTTATGTAATATACACAGTGTTTGTTAGGGTTCATAACCTTTGAATGAGTAATCATAAGTATTCAGCACATTAGAAGTTATTGTAAATAATTTTATTTCTCTTTTCGATTTTTGAGTTAATTCCAGTGCACTAGCAAAGGTATATTTTCGCAACGCTCATACAGTCTTCACAGCATCGGTAACCTAAGATATTCGCCACTGTAATGTCTTTGAAAATACTCTTCATGTTACTCACATAAAGCTGGGTCACATTTTGTAAATGTTTATCGCGTGTGCTGCCTTCAGAAAGAAAGGAATGTGGTGTACAGTGTTTTCGAGTGAACTGAGTAGCACTCACATAGCGCATGTACACGAAATATGTCGATTTTAAAATTCATAACAAAAGCACAGGGTGATTTCGTTATACAGAATCGTACACGAAGTAGGTTTTCACCACATTTAGCGTTTTAATAACTTTCAAACGCATAAATGTTTTCATACGGGAAAAAAACTAAATCTCAAGTAAATTTTCCCAAATAGTGAAGAACAAACTTTCTATCTATCCCAGTGCAACAATCCAGTAACCAATACAAAACAAGACCCCAGCAAGAAAACAACGAAACCTGTAACAACCATCTGAAGATGGATTTATCAGAAACCCGAAACCGTTCATGGTTTGAATCAAATAAACCTTTTTGAACGATACTTGCGACTGGTTGTTGTTTCACTTATAAACCTTATTTAAATATGGTAATTGGAGAGATTCTAGTTTCTGCATGGGTCACTTGGACAGATAGGGTCACAAAATTATTGACACCATAGTTTGCAGTCTGGCTGCTGGCGCAATTACTGGCAGTGTCTTAACTTTGTTACACATTTTGTTTTAATGGACTGTTATTTAATCTATTTAATTTTTTTCACAGGACATGGTTCGTGTTTTTTTATTTTTTATTTTTATCTTTAATGTTTTTTAATCGAGTTAAAGCGAACTAGCGCCGAAGGCGGTTCGTCCACTGCATAACATAGATTGCTGCTGTTGAATATGCTGCACATGCCAAAGATGCTGAGAGGACGAGCACCTTTATGTTAAGTAGATACTGTTTTTAGCTATGAATTATTGTTAGTTGTTTTTGTTGATTGATTGGAGGAAGCTTTCAAAAAAGGAATAACACTTGTTTATTAGTTCCGTTGAGTAGCGTGTAACATTAATTGTACTAAAATGTAATATGTATAGTAGCAACGAAAAAGAAATCATAGTTACATCTTTTTTTCTGAGTTAGTTGCCTTTTCTAAGAATGGATTGAATCTACTATTAACAAAAGCCTCAAAAACGACAGCCACTGTATCTGGTGACCATGACAGGACTAGCCTTGCTAAGCATATGGAGGACACTCAACAGTCACCTCCAAACAGACACCACAGGAACTCTCAAGGCAGCTGAAATTGTGTCAAAGGTACAGTTCTCTCCCATAGACTGCCTCTTCACACACATCATAGTTGAAGGTCACCTCAGACATACGGAGCGCCTAGCTGCGCGTCAGTAATTCAGAATGGTGGACTAGTCATCGGAAAGTCAACTGTCTTCACTATGATTCGACAGTGTTCGAAAAATTTGTGGCTTACAGAAAAACCTGAAATGACTGCCGCTCCCCAGAAACTACTGTCTTTCGTCGATTGATATATAGACACCGTTCACTAATGGATATGAGCATATGGCGTCATTGGCCGGGAGGCCCCTTGCGGGGCAGGTCCGGCCGCTTTGGTGCAGGTCTTATTACAGTCGACGCCACATTGGGTGACCTGCGCGCCGGATGGGGATGAAATGATGATGAAGATAACACAACACCCAGTCCCTGGGCGGAGAAAATCATCGAGCCAGCCGGGAATCGAATCCGGGCCCGCAGAACTGCAATCCGTCACGCTGACCACTCAATTACCTGGGCGGACACTGTTGCATTGAAAAGAATAGAGCTACGTAGAAGCGTTAGTGTCACTACCGGTCACCCGAGCGAATTAGGCTCATGAAACAATGTTTTAGTCAGAGTGGAAACACATTTCGGTGGGTTCACCGCAGGGTAATATCGTAAAACCCGGCGATCGTGATGTTATGGGTTCCCGTTGCCATCTACACGCGCTCGAGGCTCTGCAGTAGCGGCCGCGCCGAACCAGAGTGCACCTGCTTTACGGCCTCGGCCGCAGTTATGCCCCACAAATTGCTTCGGAACGTGCGGTGCAGCTGACGTTGTTTTGAAACAACAGCTATGGAATGCGTATTTATTTATGACGCCACACGCAGGGCACTCCAGAAGAAAAGTTGGCGGTGTTGCATATAGGAGAAGTTAATCTATTTTTATACAAAATAGATTTACTGCTAAGAAACTACTAGATTACTATTCACAGTGTCTGTATTACACAGCTGTATGAAATGGAAAAAAGTATTGGCAACTGCGAATACGATTGGACTTCATCTCTGCAACTGATTAGTGAAAATGAAAATTTGTGCCAGACCGGGACTCCAGTCAAGATTTCCCACTTATTGCGAGTGGTCACATGAATAACTTCGGCTGTCCGAGGACGCCTCTAGGAGCAGCCCAGACTTCCACAGGTCACTGTGTGTCCACGTCCTGCACTCGCGTAGTTTCGGTGCTTCCCGCGTAGGGACAGATTTTTATTGTTACTATGACGGCATGAAATACTATTTGCAGTGTGTGATACAGTGTATGATGCAATGTCAACACACACGCACCCACAGTGTGAGTGCAGGACGTAGGCAGACAAAGACATATGAAAGTTTGGGTCGGAAAAAAAAAAAAAAAAAAAAAAAAAAAAAAAAAAAAAAAAAAAGCAGCGCGGTTCCGGACTGAATCGCCTAGAGCGACTTTGGGTCGGCCCTCTTCTTAGATAGCTGAAGTGGTTAAGGCGACCTTCCACGGTAAGGGGAAACTGTGGTTGGTTGGTTGGTTGGTTGGGGAAGGAGACCAGACAGCGAGGTCATCGGTCGCATCGGTTTAGGGAAGGACGGGGGAGGAAGTCGGCCGTGCCCTTTGAAAGGAACCATCCCGGCATTTGCCTGGAGCGATTTAGGGAAATCACGGAAAACCTAAATCAGGATGGCCGGACGCGGGATTGAACCGTCGTCCTTCCGAAGGGGAAACTGTGGATTAAAGTCCTGGTTCGGTACAATTTTTCATTGTCACTTATCAATTGTGCAGCTGAAGTCTAATCGCATTCGCATTTCTCTGATAAGAAATTTTCCTGCATATTATTTCATAGCAACACGTTCAAAGTTTCAAATTTCAGTCCTTCGCTTCAAGATTTTCCATGAAAACCGCTCAGCAGCAGTGAATGTTATTTCTAGTAAAATGATGCTGTTCGAGGGGAAAAAACAAATACTTGGTGTTGTTCTTTCCAGTGAATCCACTGTCCAGCTACAACACGAATTCCGTGTCGATTGCATGAATGTATCTCTTTTTAACAGGCGGAATTACGAATAACGTAAAACAAGCGTGGCATAATATGCAAATGGATAAGCGATCTCGTGCCTCACGTAATAAGATAAAAGCATCTAATTTAAGTGAAACTTGGAAAGAAGGGAGCTCAGTAGTTTAGAATACCCATAAAAACATTGAAAATGAAAAGTTAAATCGTTAGAGAAGGAACAAGCAAATAATTTTCTTATGAAAGGAACCATATTGATGTTAAAATGAAGTGATTTAGAATTGTCAAGGAAACGCATTAGAGATATCCTACGGCTGTTTGAACTACATTTCTTCTAAAAGCAACCGTTATGGCACAAAAAAATGGTCTGAGCACTATGGGACTTAACTACTGAGATCATCAGTCCCCTAGAACTTAGAACTACTTAAACCTCACTAACCTAAGGACATCACACACATCCATGCCCGTGGCAGGATTCGAACCTGCGACCGTAGCAGTCACGCAGTTCCGGACTGAAGCGCCTAGAAACGCTCGTCCACCACGGCCGGCGTTGTGGCACAGCTCCCGCTTCAGTGAACTTGGCTTTTCCCAAACAGTGGTACGACGTGATACAGTGCACCTGCTTGTAATGAGGTCGCCTAAGTTAAGTAACTGCAGTACATTAGTTACTTACTGGCAAACTTAACAGAAGACCGAGATTCACGAAGGATTTCCGAATGCAATTTGAATAGCCATTACTTTCGGACCACTCGTCAATATATATATGAGCATCTATTTCACTTCTGTATAAGAGCTTTAGACTCTCGAGCATTGAAACGTCTTCCTGAGCAGATAAGCACGAAGAAAAAAAAAGAATCACTGAACGAAGTGGCGCAGTAATTACGGCACTGGAATCTCATCCTTACTCTTCAGACGTTCTGAATTAGGTTTCTCACAGTGCCCTGTGGGCTTGTTAAGTTTTATGGCCGCTGGAGAGAGTTGTGACTGTGCCATTGTTCACTGCCAGCCATCTGTTAGCCAACAACAAGCCTGAGATCCCTCCTGCTTTTCCTTCACGGCCCGTAAGGTCGTATGAGATGAATCCTTACTTCACTCTTTCGGCCTCCCGCAAGTATAGGCATATTACAACAATCACACCAAACGCAATGCATTGCTGCTGAGTTAACACTAGAGTTTCAACAAAATCTCAGGTATCATGTCTGATGAATTATTCCACCTCAGAATGACTTTAAAAATCTATAGATCGTATATCAAAGATAGGAGAACAAAGAAGACGACAGCTGAGGTTAAGAAAGAAGAGGTCTTACGATAGATCAGTTAGGTAAAAAGATACAATGTGATGTTATCTTAAGATATCACCTGTCTCTTAAAGCTCTTGATTACCGTGCATTCTGCCATTATAGTGACATACATCTGCAAATCTCTCTGCAGTATTTCATGGAATGGGAGCATAAGCCAAGGAAGGGAACATTAAGCTCGACTACCATCTCAGTACCAATACAAAAGAGCCAGATGTATTTGATACCGAATTCCCAAAACAACATTCTCCTTTTAAAAACTTTCTAAAGCCAAGATCTCATAAATATTTCTTTATGTACAACAACCGGTTTCGGCAGACTTTGGTGTCATCTTCAGGTCAGTCACATAGTGCTTTTACGTGAAATATATCTCATATCATAAGTTATGACGTTATTGTCTGGCATTACAAGAAACAGAAATAGAACTCTACATTTACATATCTTAAATTTTTTTTAATAAAATGTGTTCATTTTAAGTTGGAACCTCGTGCAAAGTTCTCATGTTAGTGGGCAAGCTGTCTCTCTGTCATCTTCATCCATTACTTAAACAAAACAATACACTTTATATATTCATCCCAGTCATGGAAATGAGTCAGCTATCTTTACTATATACCAGTCATAGCTTTCAAACGAAGGTGTTGAGAGTGTACAAATAAAGAGAACTTTTCCCACGTAGATAGTTGGGTCTTTCTGAGATGTCATACCACATTTGTATTTATTTGCTATAAGAAGTATACCTTCAGTCAAGACAACTAACTACGTATCGTGTCAACGAAAAAGTGATCTGAGAAAGTCTTGACATGTTGCACAGTGATAAGTATACAATGATATGTAAAAGGAGTTTAAAAACACACTATTGGTGTAATTACTCGATTAGTGGCACAAAAATTTCAAAAAGAGGTGTGGTGCCCTTTGGGAATGGTTCCCATATTCTGAATAACACCATTGACCCTCCATTGCTGAGCGAGCACTCTCTGGAGGTCAACTATTGTTCGTTGTGTCGGTTCATTGTAATCGTTAGACCTGAAGCGTTACCTGCGTTCTTAGTCAGATTTAAGATTGTGAAGCTACGTATCTGACTACTCTAGACACGTCATGTATTGTTTTTTCTTTATTTATGATTTCATTCCCCCATCGTTACTCCTATCGGGAGGAAGGGGCGGGTGATTGCTAGTACGTGCTGTGAGGTTAGAAAATGAGGATAAGGGGATACGTGGGAATACAGATGGATGGATCACTACGACTGAAACGGGGTGAATGGGGAGTGAAACAGGAAGTAACAAAGATGGATTTATAGCAGTGATCAGGAAGCTGGCAGAGGTACAGGACCTTTGATGAAAGGAAAGGTAATAGGAATTAGGGCTATATCTGGTGAGGTAGATAGCTGTCAGGACTGATTTCGGAAAGGTAATAGGCAATAGGGCTATATCTGGTGAGGTAGATAGCTGTCAGGACTGATTTCTTTATCAGGAAGAGGGAGTCCGCTGAGGTTACCTTGGAATAGGATATGGAACATGTGGCATCAAAGGAAGGTGGGAAGAAGCACGCGGTTGAGGAGGATTAGACACACACTGCGATTTTGTTCTTCAAGTTTGCATACTGTATAAAATTTATGAAGATGTACAAAGAATTGACAAGAGGGAGATGCATGATGTGCTCATGTTGCTGGTACTCATATGGACGTGTACCCAAACACTCGAATGCTGTGCACCTAACGCGCCACCAGTCACAGTCGCTCTTCTCAAGACCTCTCCCTACCCGGACTGTTGCAAGTACAGTAAGCGGTCTTCTGTAGGCATTCTACCTATGCCACATATTTCCTTTTTGTCTCAATTTCTAGCCGCACGGTGTTGTCATGACACAGTGCTCTTTCGTGTTCTATAATTCTCCTTAATTTGTGGAGGTGAGTGTACTTGTAAAGAAATGAATTTCGTCAACACTATTATCACGAGACATGTTCTTCTGTTGCAGCCATATTTTCATATGAGCTAGACATTAAACTGTTATAGCTGGTATTCACTGGAACTAAGGAGGCCAATCAGAATTGCTGGAAATTTTTCTATGAGATAGGAAACTAAGAAAAACTTAAATGACGATAGAACTGTAAAACGTGTATATTTTGATAAAATTTGGTTTTTAATAGTACCCGTAGGATTGAAACAGCCGCTATAATGCAGCAATAAATAAGGACTCGTTAAAAGTGTGGTGACTTACCGCTTTTCAGTCTCTTTCTTTACACACAGTATAGCTTTACCGAACAATCTGCAATACATAACATTAGGAAACGATTTTCAACGGAATGTTCATAGTTCTTGCGATGCTTTGGGAGGTAAACTGAACAGCTTTATCCTGAAGAGCAGCCTGTGAAATCTTCTATCACTTCCTCGACGAAAACAGCAGGATGATATATAAAAGGTGTACCGCACGGTACACAGTATCGATTACATTTTACAAGTAATGTATATTATGAGAGGCAACGTTCTTCCCTTTTTACACACCCGCAGGAGATAGGAAGGAGGTGGAATACTGCAAACATCGTTTTATGAAATCTGATGCATTGTTTCATTCCCTTGTGTTAACCTCATCTTACACAAACACTAATTTATGAAACTATAGGGTGTTTACCAAACAACAGTACCTTTCCTTCTCATGTCTCTCCCAGTGCATTAATGAGAATTTAAGCTATTGGCACAAGAGTGCACGCAATTAACCAGCGTACGCTGATGTCTGTGAAAATGTGAAATATCAAGAAGTAATCACCACAACTGCGTCAAATTTAGAACACGTATGACCGATAGTGATGCAAAATAGATTAATGTACAGCGCAATAAAGCGTAATTGCATTTCTACCACGTTAAACACTTGAGCGCTGTGGTAAAAGGCTGTGCATGCTATAACATTGAATTAATCAGGCTTTGAACCTGTTCTTGCATACTTTCTTTCCAGCAAGTGAGAATCTGAGTACAGTCACAACCAAAGAAATCACAGTACTGTTCGGAGGCCGACAGTTGAGTTGAACTGGCAGTGAAGCGACATTTTTAAGTACAGACATGAGACCTTGAAAATTACTTACGCTGCTCTGTTGGAATACGCCTCCCGACTGCAGGAGAATGTGTACCACTCAGTTATCAGCAAATAACTGCTGTTCGAAGCAGCTGCAGTACACAACGTGAGAAATTAATGATTCAGAAATGTTCAAATGTGTGTGAATTCCAAAGGGACCAAACTGATTAGGTCATCGGTCCCTACACTTACACACTACTTAAACTAACTTATGCTAAGAACAACATGCCCGAGAGATGACTCGAACCTCCGGTGGGAGGGGCCGCTCAGTCCGTGACATGACGCCTCAAACCGCGAGGCTAATGATTCAGATAATTAAATGAAATATATATGTGCAATAGTTAAAAGAGAAACCTCGAAATCAGGTAAGGAATACCGGGACTTTATTATTAAAGGAAGAAAGCAAATAATAAGTGATAAGACTCAGCTAGGCAAAGTATTTGATAATAACTTTCTGAGAGTAGTTCAGAACAATGGTGAGGGAGTGCAAGGGATAAAGCAATAGAATACATACATGAAGCAATTCCAGTGCCATGTAAAAAGGAAGAAGGAGGACAAGAGCTTAACGTCCCAGTGACGAGGTAATTACAGACGATTCACTGCCATTTACATAACGGCAAATCACAATACTCTATGCTATGCCAAAGGAATTAAAAATACAGTTAACTCCCCCAAAATAGAGAACTCTCTCAGAGTTGGTAATGTCTCAACCAAATTACTAAAACCCTGTTCCACTCAGACACGCAGTGTATTCAGTCACCCATACAACACATCACCATCACAAGGAATATTACATGAAAAATTAGAACATCTTATTGTCAGACCTCTTTACAAAAAAAAGGTAGTAAGATATTAACAATTACCGAATATTAATAATTATCGACAGTACCATTCCCTTTCAGCTCTTGCCCAGCCCATTAATGAGAATTTAAGCTGTTGTTACAAGAGTGCACAACTGTCACTGCCACAATGTTCTCCAAGAAAAGCTCAAATAATACGCTGTCACAGATCCTGGTGGCAACCAGTTTTCATTCTAACTCGAAGGGTGCCAAGTGCCGCTTTAAGAAGCCCAGTGGGTTGACACAAGAAAACAACACATTCAGAACGGAGAGCAATCACTACAGATGTACCTCACAGATCGATATAGGGCCGTTTCTTATCCTCGTTTGCAAATAAATGACCTAACGACATGCATCCAAAAAGCGGAAATAATTCTTTTTGCTGCCAGTGAGATTATATCAAGTCTAATGGACAAACCTCATCACTAGAAGACGTAAATAAAATACAGTAAGTTCTGTGTAAATGATTCGTTATCGAATGTGCACGAAACTCATTACATGTGCATTTGCACCACACAAGGTCTGATTACACCATTAGAAGTCATGATTGAGATTCGGTCAATAAGAGGGACAGAATATTTAAATCCTTAGGTGCTTGTATTGATAAGAAATTGAATTGAATTACAGGTTATACATTTTCTTAAACATCTATAACCTGCAACTTCTAAAATGTTAAAAATTTTATTTATTTTCCTGTTTCCGTTCATTAAATATCTTCTGACATTCTATTCTGGGGTAACATGCGACGTCCACTCTAGCACCTCTTGTAGGCAGCTCTTTTAACAGTTGAGCATACAGAAAACAGCCGCATAGTTCATTTGCTAGCTTATAAAATTTTTTCTTCACAACCAATTCCAATTCGAAAACAATAACAACATTCATAAATATAAATGAATTACACTGTCCGTTATTCAACCTTAGAGTGACACAGAAACGATATGAGATATTCAGCCGTAAAATCTTTGACCACCCACCCACCGATATTGTGAATTACATAGGTAGTAAAATCAACTTTAAGAACAAACTGAAATCATATCTGGTTGAACACTTCTCTCTGTGTCATAGAATAATTTCTGAATATATATAAAATGAGTGTGTCTGTGTCGGCGCACCTTCGAGAGACAGAAATATTAAAAGTAGTTAGTTAAGTACAAATTTCTGTAAGTTATAAAAGAAGAGTAGCCCAGACACTCATGATGCATATTGCTTTATTTTTGGCTAAGAAAGTTTACTACAATTTTAAAGCTTATTTGTTCCACGTGGAAGCATAAGATAGCAGTTACCTTCCATGGAATACGCCAGTCATTGAACCCAACTAAACTAAGCCTCAGTCTATCACGCTTTACGTTCGTCCAGTATGGCACTGGATAATCTATTGTGTCTAAGGAGTTTCACACCTGCTGCATTTCGAGTGAGATGGCACAGTGGTTTAGGCTCTAGACTGCCGTTCAGGAGGGCCGAGGTTCAATATGTCCTTCTGCTATTCATGTGTAGATTCTCTGCGGTAAATGACATAAGGCAAAAGCGGGCGTAGGTTGGAATTTCCTAATCATCCTTTTATTTCTTTATCCTGCGACCGTCATAGTAGACAAACTGAAACTAGAGTCATTGTAAAAATAATTTCATTCGTAATTAATACAATAATGTCGGCTTTTATGATCAAGTTACAGCAATTGAAATATTTCTTTGGAAGCTGGTATGTTCCACAAAAGGAGCGTTTTCGTGCATTCATGCGACTACATCCCAGTTCACGCCACCATTACCTGCAGGCACAACAATAGGATAGGCTATGTGTCTCAGTTCTAATGTGAACGAGATGGCTATCAACGAGCAATGATGTCACACATTTTGGCTCGTGGTGTTTAAGACTAGATCGCTCCCCTTTGGCCCACGTTATCCGCTCTTACATGAGATACGCTTTAAATCTGGAACAGGTTCTAATTTCACGATCAGGTAGGTGCACGATCAGGTAAATCGCTTCTCGCTTTCATCCTAGCTCTGCAATTTAGGCACTTGTTACATCTAAACTGAATGGCACATAGTTTTGACTGTAAGAAAGTCTATACCTGAAAAATAATAAAGTACACCTGCCAAATTTTCATTAGAGAAATTTATGCTAGTTGAACACGAATGTGACTATATCTAAAGACACAAATTCTGATTGCGAAGTAATAGGAAGTCACGAAAGACAGCTATTCAAAATACACATGACGAGAATCTGGAGAATGTGCTGGCCATGGCAGCAGTCGAACATTTTCTGTATCCAGAAAGGCCCGTACAGGACCTGCAACATGCGGTCGCGCATTATCCTGCTGAAATGTAGGGTTTCGCAGGGATCGAATGAAGGGTAAAGCCACGTGTCGTAACACATCTGAAATGTAACGTCCACTGTTCAAAGTGCTGTCAATGCGAACAAGTGGTGACCGAGACGTGTAACCAATGGCACCCCATACCATCACGCCGGGTAATACGCCAGTATGGCGATGACGAATACACGCTTCCAAAGTGCGTTCACCGCGATGTCGCCAAACACGGATTCGACCATCATGATGCAGGATTCATCCGAAAAAATGACATTTTGCCATTCGTGCACCCAGGTTCGTCGTTGAGTACACCATCGCAGGCGCTCCTGTCTGTGATGCAGCGTCAAGGGTAACCGCAGCCATGGCCTCTGAGCTGATAGTCTATTCTGCTGCAAACGTCGTCGTACTGTTCCTGCAGCAAGGTCGCGATACGATAAACCGCAATCGCGATAGGCTACAATCCGGCCTTTATCAAAGTTGGAAACGTGATGGTACGCATTTATCCTCCTTACACGAGGCATCAAAACGTTTCACCAGGCAACGCCAGTCAACTGCTGTTTGTGTATGAGAAATCGGTTGGAAACTTTCCTCATGTCAGCACGTTGTAGGTGTCGCCACCGGCGCCAGCCTTGTGTGAATGCTCTGAAAAGCTAATCATTTGCATGTCACAACATGTTCTTCTTGTCAGCTAAATTTCGCGTCTGTAACACGTCATCTTCGTGGTGTAGCAATTTTAATGGCCAGTAGTGTAGATGTCAACCATCGATTTCCAAACATATACTGCTTTACAATATGAATCAATGTTTACTGAGTTTGCTCAGCTAACCGAAACTGCCGAAATGTTTATCTTTAAAGGTTCAGTTATCGAGTAGTGATGTCATCCGAGTTGTGCGGGGGAAAAGTTGAAGCCATATGTTTCAGTTAGTACTAGTTGAGAAACCTGCGTTGCCCAGATATTAATTTACAGCTGTGCCCGGGACATTGTGCATGTGGAATATATGTTTGACTTATAAAGCTTCTTCGTAGACAACGTTTCAGGTAGTACGACTGCGTATATGAGCAAACAGCTTTTGTGGTTCACTAACGCGGGAGAGAGCCACATAGAGCTGGCCGAGAGAAGAGCAATTGACAATGAGGTCCACGCCTACAACACGCAGTGTCTGGCCTTGTACTTTGTTGATGATCATACCATAACATAAGATGATGGCGATTGTACATATTTAAAGAGAAATGGTAAACCTTTAGGAATAAGAGGGATTAGGGGTATAAATACTAGCTCTCCTGCGCCACTTCTCGTCAAAATTTCCGCTTCCATGATGTTACGTTGTGGAGCAGTAACTTTAAGACTATGTGAGTGTGGGGTTTGAGAACGAAATAATGCATGACGCACTCGATCAGAGTGACGTCACGCCTGGCTTTCCAATGAAGTTCCCAAACAGCGAGTTAAAGACAGATGTTCCCAATCCGCATGAAGTCCAGTGATCTTCACTGGAGCCTTGAGACCGCATAGTTCTCAGTCTTTTAGCCATTCTGGTGCATGTAGAAAGACTCAGTCTTTTTCTGGACATTTTTGTCTGTAAAAAGAAGAAAAGAAATCGAATTGTAATGAGGAGGCAGCCAAATCACGAAGTAAAGTTAATAAATCCGTTTTTTGTAGCAAAGAATATAAATAAAACCTATCGAAAGACGCAAAGCAATGTTTTTAAGTCTCTAATACACAAAAGTAAATCGGTAAACCCATACATCATAGCTAAGTAAATTCGCTGTTAGTTTGTTTTCATAAAGATAAGACTGTGGCGTTTAGTTCCGTCACTGACCTAAACATTTTTTGTTAAAACTTTAAATCGATATATCTGTTTTGGCGTGATCCGACTTTGATGAAATGAAGCATATAAGTCGCCTCAAGCTACGTTCAAGTTACGTATAAACATCTCGTGAAAATTTGTCTTGTAGATTTAGAGATTGGCGTGTTCAAAGAGAGACATGACGGGTTTTCACTTATATTATTAGTATAGATATAGATTAAGATCGACAACTTACGCCTACTCGAAAATACGGAGGACTGGATCTTTAATTAATAATATGTACTCTTTGTCAATTTTCCTTTTCAGACACATTGGGAGATTGGTTTTGGAAACGCTATGTCGTTCACCGAAAGCACTCCCCCACATTTTAATTCTTCTGTTTACCCTTTTTTGTTGCCCAGCAAGTCGTCGTTTTCGACATTGCTAAATACAAACTTGTTCTATGACTTCATTTGTGTTTTATCTTCGTGCTGATCAACTAGGATCATGTAACAGCTTCAGTTCCTCTTCTTTCTTTCTTGTTACCTATTTTTTCAGTACTCTTTCATCTTCTCCCCTTGCTGACTTTGCCGCGCGGAGTGGCCGCGCTGTTTGAAGCGCCATGTCACGGATTGCGTGCCGCCTCCTGCTGGAGGTGGAGTCCTCCCTCGGGCATGGGTGTGTGTCTTGTTCTTAGCGTAAGTTATTTTAAGTAGTGTGTAAGTCTAGGGACCGACGACCTCAGCAGTTTGGTCCCTAAGCAATTCACACACATTTGAACAATTTTGCTGCCTTTCGCTTTACTTTGTCCAAATTGTTTCTGGTTTATTTTCTTTATTGCCTTGAGAACTTAGCACTTAATTCTTAAAAACGTTCTTCCAGTTGTTTTCTATTCTTGTTTTTTTCATTCTGTCTCCATTCTTAATTGTGTAATCCATCCCATTCTTGACTTCTTTTTACTGAAATACAGGAATATTTCTGAGGTTAGTCTGTTCTCATTCATATTATTTTAGTCACAATGGTGGTGCAGACACAGTTGTTTCAGAGCACACCGTGCAGCGCACTCTGTTGAATATGGGGCTGTGCGCAAACCGAACCGTACGTGTTCTCGCGTTGACCCAACGACATCGTAAATTCTGACTGCAGTTCGATGGTCGTGCTGGATATCTCATCATGCAGGCAAACGGCTGCTCGAAACGTGGACAGCACCAAGGACGTAGGTCGACGGCGGAAGTATTACGCAACGGGGATCATTCACTTACGCTTCGATCGGACCTGTGGCAATGACCAAAGGCACCCTGATAGTTGTGCACTACATTACTACGAACCACCTGCACCCTTTCTTGCTTAATGTCTTCCCTGACGACACTAGCACTTTCCCGCAGGACAACTGTCCATGTCATAGTGGTACAACCATGCTACTGCTTTGAATAGAGTGATAATGAACTGACCTCGAGATGTCGACCACCAAATTCGCGCGATCTGGACCCGATGGAAACATCTGGGATACTACTGGACACCAGATCAGCACCCCCAAAGCATCGGCCCGTAATTTACGTGAACTGCGCGACCATTGCATTAAACTCCTCCAGAAACCTACCAACGACTTTCGAATCAATTCAAGCCAAAACCACTGCTGTACTGCATTCCAGATGTCGACCAACACACTATCAAGCAGGTGGTCATAGTGATTTGCTTCATTAATGTATGTTTTGTACATGTTATCCACCAAAAGTTTTGTATTTCAGTTTGTTATTTGTCTATACATAATTCTGAGTGACTCTACAGTTTCATGAATTGCAAGTTTCTGTCGAGGTTTCTGATAGTAGTGGAGCTGTCACACCTGTTTTTGTGGCATTCTGCTTCACTTTCAGTCCATGTTGAAATTCCGCTATATTGGTTGACTCATAAACACAGCCACGACATTCTAAAATACGAAAATATTCTCCAGGACATTATGGAAAACCCCTATTGAAAGTTGTAAGCTCTGAAGATGAAACTTCAGACCTTGAATACCTACAACTAACGAGAAATCGAAATATAGTGAACTGAACGATTTTTATTCATTTTAACATATTAATTATATGTCAGTACATGTTACTTTCTGCTTGCTAATTCACTTCCGGGTACGGCCTTTCCCGAAGCGTACAACAGTTACGCTTTCAGCTACGTTAGTTGCTGAAATTGAGTGGAATATGCCCTATGGTCTCCTGAAATTATCAGGAATAGCATTCAGGAAACGAAGGTTGCAGTTACGAGAACCGAAGTACAGGAAAAGGAAGCAGTAATTGAAAAAGTAGTGAGACACTGTTGTAGCTTACGTCTACGTTATTCGATCTGTACGATGAGCTAGCAGTAAAGGACACAAAGGAGGAATTTGGAAAGAGAATCAAGGTCATGGACGAGAAATAAATACGATAAGATTTCTTGATGATACCATAATTCTGTAAGAGACAACAAAGGAAGTTCAGTTGAACGGAAAGGATAGTGTTCTTGAAAATAGTCATTAAATCTAATGCAAACAAAAAGTGGCAAATCGCATGTGGTATTGTTCAAGTAAAGGACAAAAAACATTTAATCTATGCGATACTGTTAGTGCACGGCAGCGTTCGACGTGCAAGGACATCGAAACATACTCTGTTGCCATCGCTGTCTTACGATGTTGCTGCCACTCCAGCTTGAAGTTCAGCGGCGCTTGTCAGGTAAAACAACTGGATACTGTGTCGCTGAGTCTCCTGGTTCGCGGCATCGTACCGATTATCTACGCCGGAAGAGGTAGAGTTTCTCGGGAGTAATTAACTTGCTTTGGAGTAGGCCTGGGACAGAAGTGTCTCCTTTGAAATAAGAGCAGGCTAACAGGTGGCACGAGAGAGCTCTGGTGGGTCTAGAGCGGGAGGACGGAGAGGAAAGAAGGGAACGGAGGCAGTGCGCCAGACACCACGTAAATTGGATAAACGCCCAGAGCGGCCAACAGCTAACGAGCCATACTCGTGCCGCGATTGGTTCCTCCCAAACCCAAGCAGCCGCAGCCTCCATCTACAGCATCGTGACCTTTCTGTTCGTTCTCAGGTATCTTCGACAACGCTCTGCTCCAAAAGCTAGTCACTGCTGTAGCCTTCAGTCCACAGAGACTCAATTCTCCCACGCTAGTCTGTGTCGTGCATATCCTTTTCTAACTCCTGTACTCTACATCCATTTGAAAACATTGCTTTCTGCATTCAAGCCTTGCTCTCCCTTTATAATTTTCAACTCCTACACATTCCTCCAATATCAACAATTCCTTGCTGCAATTAACAATTTGGATATGGTAGTAGCGAGATAGCCGATTAAAGAAATTAATGCTAGACATAAGCTAGTCGTTAAAACTGAACAATCAAAAGATGGACCATATTAATGAACAGATGAATCAAAACTTAAATCAACTATCTATTAAACTGGACACAGTTGAGGTACGAGTGTAGGGCGTTGATAAAGGCCTTACTAAATCAAAGTTGGACAATTAACAGACGAACTTACTAGTGACAAGGAGAGTGCCTTTGATGAAGTACATTTTGAAATTACTACTGTCTGTGAAAACCTACAGAAAAATATTAACGCTATTGAAGAAAATACGAATGTGAAGCTAGTTACAATTACTAGTAGCCTAGTACAGAAAGTAAAATCGGTAGACGAAGAAGCTGAACTTTTCAAGTACAACTTAGAAAGTAATTGTACTAACCTAGCGAACATGTAGAAAACCTCATTGCGGACATTGTCAATAGAAGCCTAATTTTAACACTGGTATGACTTGGTGTAATACACGAGTCATGGGCAAACCGTTTTTTTTTTTAACTGACATATCATTTGAAGCTTTTGAAACGAAATTTTTGAGACAAATTTTGATCGGAAACAGAGCGGGCACGTGTCAAAAATCAAAAGCGAATTTTTAAATTTACCAAGAGAAGAGAGAGTATGAAATAACTTTTTACAGGAAGCAGATACGGCAATTAGCACAAGTTTGCCTAGCGAAGTTTTCTATGGCCGGTTGTGGTCAAAGATGGACGAGTGTCGCACATTATGTCTAAACAACAATGCGTAAAAGTGGTTTTTTTATAATTGTAAAGCACAAAGAAAAAGTGTTATTTAAAATTTGTGAAATGATTTCAGGAATACAAGTGGAAACTGAAATGTGTTCATTGTTTTGTGCCGGCCGGTGTGGCCGTGCGGTTCTAGGCGCTTGAGTCTGGAACCGCGTGACCACTACTGTCGCAGGTTCGAATCCTGCCTAGGGCATGGATGTGTGTGATGTCCTTAAGTTAGTTAGGTTTTTAAGTAGTTCTAAGTTCTAGAGGACTGGTGACCACAGATGTTAAGTCCCATAGTGCTCAGAGCCATTTGAACCATTGTTATGTTTAGAATTGATGCAACAAGATCAAACCCATTAATTCGTGCAAATCCGAATATTTTGTCAATATTCTACAATGAAATGTGAAAGAAGACCCTTGACGTGAACCACGAGAAACAACGAAGAAGAAGCAATTATTTCGATCAATCAACATTTCTGAACTTTACCCCTGTTTACTCAGTGTGCTGTTATGAAGGACGAAGCATATAGTCCGATGAAAATCAACAGAGACAGAAATTAAATAATTAGTAATTATAGGGTGGGGGCGGGGCAATCTATGAAGCTATCCCTTCTTTTAATCAAATTGTGTCCATAAAGCTTCTTTCTCTCCACCTCGATTCAGCACATCTTTATCAGTTTATGGACGTAGGCATCCCACGTAAAGCATTTCTTAGTAACATCTCAATTCGAAGCTTGTATTATTCTTGCTAATACTCCCAAGTTTCGCTATGGTATAAGGCTAGATTCCAGAGAGTTTCCTTCAGAAAATACTTACGAAGACTTTTATTGCTACTGCCGATCGGCATTTTATATCCCCTCTGTCATCGTCAGTCATTCTGAGAACGAAATAGCTGATTTCGTGTACTACTTTTAGAGCGTCATTTTCTAATTTATTCCTTCTGCATCATCTGATTCAATTCGACTAAATTCCATTATCCATATTTTAGTTTTGTTAATTGTCATCTTATAGCCTCTTTTGAGGACACTATCAATCCCGTTTAACCGAACTGATAGTGTATTCTCTGCATCTACATGCACACTCCGCAAGCCACCGTGCGTGGTGGAGTGTACCCTTTACCACGACAACTTTTTTCCCCCCTGTCCCTCTCGCAGATAGTGCGAGGGGAAAATGATCAGGTATGTGCCTCCGCATGAACCCTAATTTCTCAGATCTCACCTTCGTGGTCCCTACACGAAATGTATTTTGGCAGCAGTAGGATCGTTCTGCAGTCAGCTTCAAATGGCGGTTCTCTAAACTTTCTCAGTAGCATTTTTCGAAATAAATACCTTCTTCCCTGCATGGATTCCCACTTGGGCTCCCGTAGCATGTCTGTAACACCTGAATGCTGATCGAACCTACCGGTAAAAATCCTAGCAGCTTGGCTCTGATTGCTTCGATGTCTTCTTTCAATCCGACCTGCGGCGGATGCCAAACACTTGAACAGAACTATATACGATCTCCTTTACAGATACAGGAAAATTTCCTAAAATTCTCCCAATAAACCGAAATCAACCATTCGTCTTCCCTACCACAATCCTCACATGTGCGTTCCATTTCATATCGCTTCGCAACGTTAAGCCGCCGACACACGGACCGTGCAACCAAACGTTGAGACCGAGCGAGGTGGCGCAGTGGTTAGCACACTGGACTCGCATTCGGGAGGACGACAGTTCAATCCCGCGTCCGGCCATCCTGATTTAGGTTTTCCGTGATTTCCCTAGATCACTTCGGGCAAACGCCGGGATGGTTCCTTCGAAAGGGCACGGCCGATTTCCTTCCCCATCCTTCCCTACTCCGAGCTTGTGCTCCGTCTGTAATGACCTCGTTGTCGACGGGACGTTAAACACTAATCTCCTCCTCCTCCTCCTCCTCCAAACGTTGAGCGTTGAGCGTGCCGAATTTCTGACGTCATAGCGTGGAACAGCACGTTCGGGAGTCTTTCCGAACGTGACGTGCAAAGCAATATCTAGCATGTCAGATATTCTCAGCGCGCGTCTGAGCATTGACCAATCAGATGGTAGAACGCCACCTACGTCACACGCACGCCATCTCTCTTCAGCGCAGAGCTATGAGGCGCCATATTGGCATTCAGTTCAAGTCTATACGTACATATGCCGTTTCTGAGCCCCAGCAAATTGATAATCACTCGAAAACCCGTTGCTAACTGCGTGATTCGTTGCAATAAAATAATGAGAAACTTCATATTCGTGGCAAAGGAATTATTGTATGTCAATTGAAGTTAGCGACATACTGAGGATCCACCGAAAGCACATTGTTCTTGGTACAATTTGCTATAATTAAATTTCAATTAGTAACATAGCTACGATTAAAGCATTTAGCATGTGGTAACATGTTAGAATTGGCCACAGGTGCATTGCTGTCACTTTAGCGTAGTGAGCAGCGTCAATGATCCACGATGGTTGGTGTCTCGCGAATTTAAAATATTTTTTTTTCCTAACATTCGCGTGTTTAATAGGTTCTGATGCTCTATTATTAGTTTAATGTAAGTATGTACTACATATATGATGTTACGTAAATATAAGTTCACCTTTTTTTGAGGAGTGAGTTTGTTCGATTGGCTTAATCTACAGGACAGCTTGAGCTACTTGTATAAAGATATTTTGTTCCTTTTTCCTTTGAGTTTCGTAATCCACGTCTTTTAAAGATTCTGCTACTGGGTAGGAACAGTGATCTAATAAGAATGACCTTAGGGTTTTACCAAAATGTGGGAAAGATAAAATAATGTTTATCTTATGTGAAGAACTATTGCAAATTTGTGTCGCACTGTTTGTAATGGAATTTTTATAAGCCTGTGACCTTATTGATTGGACATGGTACTTTGCTTTTTGCTTAGAACATGTACATCGATATTGAAGTTTTTGTGTATATTACATATTGAACAAAGTCACTAGGATATGGACAAGGGAAACGTGTGTTTTAATAGAGCTAACGTGGGGCTTTTACGCGCGCCCGTTGAGTAAACAGTGTGATTTACGAATAGAAACATCCCACAACTGCTGCTGGAGTGCGTCGCGATCACGTATACCACGTTGGGACTCACTCACCGTGTTTACTAGTCGCATCGTTCCTGAGCGATCAGCAGCACGTTGAAGTCGGCACGCTCAACGTTGACGTTCGACCGCACGGTCCGTGTGCCGACGGCTTTACACCCAGATATTGAAACGACGTGACTGTGTCAAGCAGGACACTACTAATACTGTATCCAAACATTACGGGTTTATTTTCCCTACTCATCCACATTATCTACAAAAAATGGTTCAAATGGCTCTGAGCACTATTGGACTTAACATCTGAGGTCATCAGTCCCCTAGAACTTAGAACTACTTAAACCTAACTAACCTAAGGACATCACACACATCCATGCCCGAGGCGGGATTCGAACCTGCGACCGTAGCGGTCACGCGGTTCCAAACTGAAGCGCTTAGAACCGCACGGCCACACTGGCCGACCACATTAACTACATTTTTCTACATTAAGAGCCAGCTGCCATTCATTACACCAACTAGAAATTTGGTCTATGCCATCTTGTATCAAGCTCCATCTCTCACTGCGCAGAGCGCAACACGCAACCACAGCCCCCCCCCCCCCCCCCGTGTAATATGGTACTGGAGATGGGGAGCTGTATTCTATTGGCGCTCCGTGACTGCTCCGGGACCTATATTAAGTTTGCTAGCTGTGTGGCCGGCGGCAAGGCGGGCAGTGGTCGGGGCTCGCCTTGTGGACTAACCGGACGTGAAACCGCGGCCGACAGGCGCGGTCGGTCGCCTTTGCTTACTCTGGCGGAGGCCATAGGGTCTGGCCGCTGCTACCAGTGCGAAATTGCCGAGCTACGCGAATCCGTATAGCAGGAAGAGTCAGTTTGCCCGGTAACAAATTGTAACACCTCCGCACTTATTTCAAAGTGGCTTGATGTACTGTGGCACGCTAGTGGGTCGTGTTACTTTGATTTCTTCATTTAAACATTTGCTTGCCCTTCCTTGCAAAGATCGTTGTCGCCTTTCATTTTCACTGACGTACCATTCTGTGATTTGAATGCCCATGTGTTTTTAGTGGAAAATAGGCCAACAGATAAGATTAGCAGCACTTAGTTACTGGTAGTATTACGTTATCTACAGACGTTGCAGAAGACGCAAAGAATAACGCAAAAGGAATCTAGAGGCCGTCAGAGAAAGGGACGTACTAGTTTTAATTGAAATAGTGTCTGCCATTTGTCTTTCTATGGTGCGCAGTTACTGCAAAAAACTCTTGTGCTTCGCTAGCCAACTTTTCATTTTTATTGAGAATTGCTCATAGGGTTCTCTTTCAGACATTCAGGTTCAAATGATTAGAAGAGAAGGGTATTTGATTTTTTTTAGGCGATGATGACATTTGTTTTTTAGCTTGGGAAATCAGACGATTGACAATGAATAAACAAGAACTCTTTCGTGGCTCACAACTTGTCTACGTATTTCTTATGCTGTTTCAATTTATAATAATAAAGCCGGCCGGTGTGGCCGTGCCGTTAAAGGCGCTTCAGTCTGGAACCGCGTGACCGCTACGGTAGCAGGTTCGAATCCTGCCTCGGGCATGGATGTGTGTGATGTCCTTAGGTTAGTTAGGTTTAATTAGTTCTAAGTTCTAGGCGGCTGATGACCTCAGCAGTTGAGTCGCATAGTGCTCAGAGCCATTTGAACCATTTTTATAATAATAAAACATGTGCCTTTGATCTGGCACAAACCTGAGCGAGGAAAGGGTTGTAAATTAGGGAAAGTTTGCGGTCTTAATTCGGATTCGCTAATGTACGTTCACATGCACTGGATGTAGGCAGGTCGTTAAAACTGGACAATCAAAAGATCGACCATATTAATGAACTGTTGAATCAATTTTTGGATCAAATATCCGTTAAACTGGACACGATTGAGGTACAGGTAGGTGTCACTGAGACACGAGTGGAGGAAGTTGATAAGGGCCTTACTAAAAAAACTGAAGATTTAACAGACGAACTTGCTAGTGATAAGGAGGAAAATGAAAGTGTCTTTAATCGAGAGGATTAATTAATAACAGATAGCGATTAAAAAGTTAATCGAACAGCGCTTGATGGTGGTTATGGCGAATTATGTGTAGGTATGTGAGGCACAACTACATTCGCTTTGGCACGCAAAGAAACTCATGTTGGACAAGGAAAAATGCGTAAAATCTGGACAAAACGGTCTCATAATTAATCACACGATACCTGAATCAACTGCCTACTAGGTAATTCAAGAACTGCACAATCACAGGGATTTATGAAGGCCAAATGTCGCATTTGAAAAATCATTGGTCGCACCTAACGGAAGCCATACAGTTTCAGTTAGACAAGTCCCTATCCGACGAAAATCAATAAAATCATGACCCCTGTTCTGTTTGTTCGATGATAATAGACCTGTGAAGCAAATAATAATTAGTCTAAGCTACTAAATAAAACATTCTGATACCTTTGTCCAATCGTTCGACGCAGGCGGCTCTGATGGAGCGTCTGGTCGCTTAGCCGTCTTCTAGCTCTCTCTCCGTTAGCGGTCTCGAGGACCGGTCTTAAGTCTAGCACGAACGATGGGAGGAAACAAACCAGCCACCATGACCAACCTCTGCACACCAAACCGTTAGCGTTTGCCCATCTTTGGCTTGACCATCCTGTTCCTGTTTTTGCCTTCCCCAGACAGAAGTTGGTGCAAGATTGAGATTCCAGCTGCCCCTCTCTCGTTCGTCTACCACCGCATTCAAAACCACTCATACTTGACATCATGCTCCAGGAAACGGTAGAAAAGGAAAGAGCGGTCCAGGATGTGCGCAATATCCAATTAAAGAAAACCCATAATTGTCCCAAGGTGGTCTGTCGGAATTGAAACGCCGTAGCACATTTAATTACGTGAAAATTGTTGATGTCATGTCAAATAAAATGAAATAAATTATTTAAACGCGTAACGAATAAAATGGAAAACAGGGAGAGGGGATATATGGTAATAATAAAACAAAAATAATGAGTACATGGCAGGAAAAAAGCACAGAAGTGCCATTTTCAGTGATGGAATAGCAGCAGTTGTGGCGTTGTAAAATTCAGAATTTTTCAGATAATCGGGCGAAGGTCTCTATCTCTCTCTCTCCCTGTCTTCGTTTTCTATTTTCTTCAGTAAGCGTTTAAATAATTTATTTCATTTTGGTTGACATGATATCAACATGAATTATTCCACATTCAAAGATTAAGTACTGATAAAATATACTTAGAACAAACTATTATACACTGCCTGACTACTGTTTGTTATCACTTCTGGTTGGCTAAATAAGGGGTGTGAACAGCGTCAGGTACTTAGTGATCACAGTGAAGGACACCAAGGTGCCACACAGTTGTCTGAGACAGCGTTATCAGGAAGTGCCAGAGATTGAAAGTGGTCCCACTGTTGGTGTCAATTTGGCCAGGTGATCGAATCGTGCAATATCAAGATTTGTGAGGCATTCACATGTGACAGTGGTCGGAAATTGGACTCTATGGTAACGTGAAGGCAGGAATTCTTGCCCTCGAGGTTCCAGTGGACTACATATGACCACCACAAGGGGGAAGCACCGTGCTGTACACCAAACATATCATAACTGCTTCTCATCTGCAGTCTGCTACCTGTGAACACCCAGTGCACTTTGTAACACACTGTGTCATCCAATACCATTTGTCTGAGGCTACCAGCAGTTGGGCTGGGGAATTACCGTCCCATGGCTGTCATTAACACACAATACAAACAGCTGCGTTTGGATTGCTGTCGTCACTGGGAAGCATGGACTGCCCATGAAGGTCCAATCTTTTGGAGAGGCGCGGTGGCGCTGCTCCTAGCGTTATGGTGTGGAGAACCATCAGGTATGGCTTTCTACATCTACATCTACATTTATACTCCGCAAGCCACCCAACGGTGTGTGGCGGAGGGCACTGTACGTGCCACTGTCATTACCTCCCTTTCCTGTTCCAGTCGCGTATGGTTCGCGAGAAGAACGACTGTCTGAAAGCCTCCGTGCGCGCTCTAATCTCTCTAATTTTACATTCGTGATCTCCTCGGGAGGTATAAGTAGGGGGAAGCAATATATTCGATACCTCATCCAGAAACGCACCCTCTCGAAACCTGGACAGCAAGCTACACCGCGATGGAGAGCGCCTCTCTTGAGTCTGCCACTTGAGTTTGTTAAACATCTCCGTAACGCTATCACGCTTACCAAATAACCCTGTGACGAAACGCGCCGCTCTTCTTTGGATCTTCTCTATCTCCTCCGTCAACCCGATCTGGTACGGATCCCACACTGATGAGCAATACTCAAGTATAGGTCGAACGAGTGTTTTGTAAGCCACCTCCTTTGTTGATGGACTACATTTTCTAAGGACTCTCCCAATGAATCTCAACCTGGTACCCGCCTTACCAACAATTAATTTTATATGATCATTCCACTTCAAATCGTTCCGCACGCATACTCCCAGATATTTTACAGAAGTAACTGCTACCATTGTTTGTTCCGCTATCATATAATCATACAATAAAGAATCCTTCTTTCTGTGTATGCGCAATACATTACATTTGTCTATGTTAGGGGTCAGTTGCCACTCCCTGCACCAAGTGCCTATCCGCTGCAGATCTTCCTGCATTTCGCGACAATTTTCTAATGCTGCAACTTCTATGTATACTACAGCATCATCCGCGAAAAGCCGCATGGGACTTCCGACACTATCTACTAGGTCATTTGTATATATTGTGAAAAGCAATGGTCCCATAACACTCCCAGGTAATGACTGAGGAACTGTAACGGCACAACAGTGTGTCACGGAGAATCTACATCCTGGTGGATTACTTTTCATGTGACAGTGCTGTGGTGTCATTTTTCATTGAACTGTTGGTGTGATGATGACGTACTCCTGTGGTCAGCAAGATCCCCAGACTTGTAGCCGATAGTACCCATATGGCACCTGCTGGGACGGCAATTCCGTCCCAGTGCCAGCATCCAGGATATCGAGGGCTAGTTGCAACAATAGTGGGCCAGCTTGCCTCAGGAGAAGATACAAAGGCTTTATGACACCCTACCCAACTGAATCAGTGCACACATCCAGGACAGAATGCGTGCAACGTCATACTGATATTTGGACTGATACTGACAACCTCGTTGTGAATTTGATTCGGTCTTCGACTTCGAATAGGTGAAATAACATCACATACCGTCCCGACCCGTGATTGTTCATTCCGTTTCCTTCTCCCCTTATGGATTCTTTACTTGTTTTATGTTAGGTAGTGTGAAAATCGAAGTCACCTCTGATTTATTTAAAGATTTGCATTACAATGGGCAGTATCTACTCCTACAATTCTCAAGACATCTTATGGTGCTTGGCAGAGGATACTTTTTATACTAGTGTCACGTCCCCATTTCTTGTTCCAGCGGTGAATGATTAATAAACCTCCGTATGAAAGAATTTCTACGTTCGTGGCACTTTCGCAAGATATTCGTAGGCGGAGTCCATATATTAAATGACCCATTTTCGAACATACACTATCGGAAGCAACGCCATAAGTATTGAGTATAAGTGCGATTGTAAATTTTTGAGCGTCTACCACAGAACCTGGATGCTTAAGTCTGTGACGCTTTCGCACTTACTAAATGAACCTGTGATTAAATATGCTGCTTTGGTCTGGGTCTTCTCTGTTACCTCTCTAAATACTGTCTGATGCGAGTCATAGAGGAACAAGCAGTTTCCAAGTATCGGTCAAACAAGGGTTTTTTATGTGACACTTCGTCGTTGGATTACGGTTTCTGAGGATTCTTCCCGTCATTGTCAATCTGGCAACGGCCTTTCATGCTATTTGTTTTGTGTGGTCTTCCCACTTTAAATCGCTCCGAAATAATGCTCCCAGATATTTAATGGATCTGACTGCTTCCAATGATATTATATTGCAGAGCCTGTGTTGTTCAGAAGTACGATGCAATGTCGTTTCAGACATGCATGTATGTCGTAAGGAAAGGGGAGTGTCACAACTACATCCGTTATGAAATACACGAAATGTATTCCCAATTGCGATTATCTAAATACACATCTATACTCCGCAAGGCACCTGACGGCGTGTGGCGGAGGGTACCTTGAGTATCTCTATCGGTTCTCCCTTCTATTCCAGTCTCGTATTGTTCGTGGAAAGAAATACTGTCGTTATGCCTGTGCGTGGGCTCCAATCTCTCTGATTTTATCCTCATGGTCTTTTCGCGACATATACGTAGGAGGGAGCAATATACTGCCTGACTCCTCAGTGAAGGTATGTTCTCGAAACTTCAACAAAAGCCCGTATGGAGCTACTGAGCGTCTCTCTTGCAGAGTCTTCCAAACAGCAACATCCGCAAAAAGTCTCAGTGGACGTCCGATGTTATCCACAAGGTCATTTATATACATTGCGAATAGCGACGGTCCTACGACACTCCCCTGCGGCACACCTGAAATTACTCTTACTTCGGAAGACTTTTCTCTATTGAGAATGACATGCTGCGTTCTGTTATCTAGGAACTCTTCAATCCAATCACACAATTGGTCTGATAGTCCATATGCTCTTACTTTGTTCATTAAACGACTGTGGGGAACTGTATCAAACGCCTTGCGGAAGTCAAGAAACACGTACCTGTGAACCCGTGTCTATGGCCCTCTGAGTCTCGTGGACGAATAGCGTGAGTTGGGTTTCACACGATCGTCTTTTTCGAAACCCATGCTGATTCCTACATAGTAGGTTTCTAGTCTCCAGAAAAGTCATTATACTCGAATATAAAACGTGTTCCAAAATTGTACAACTGATCAACGTTAGAGGTATAGGTCTATAGTTCTGCACATCTGTTCGACGTCCCTTCTTGAAAACGGGGAAGATCTGTGCCCTTTCCCAGTCTTTTGGAACGCTACGCTCTTCTAGAGACCTACGGTACTCCGCTGCCCTTCGCGTACTCTGTATAAAGTCGAACTGGTTTCCCATCAGGGCCAGCGGACTTTCCTCTTTTGAGCGATTTTAATTGTTTCTCTATCCCTCTGTCGTCTATTTCGATATCTACCATTTTGTCATCTGTGCGACAATCTAGCGAAGGAACTACAGTGCAGTCTTCCTCTGTGAAACAGCTCTGGAAAAAGACATTTAGTATTTCGGCCTTTAGTTTGTCATCCTCTGTTTCAGTACCATTTTGGTCAGTGTCTGGACATTTTGTTTTGACCCACCTACCGCTTTGATATGTGGTACCATCAGCTGTATAATGGAATGATGGGAATGAAAATTTGTGCCAAATCGGGATTCGAACCTCAACTTCCCAGTTACCACAAGCGGCCGCCGTGTCACTAGTCTATCCGAGCACGCTCCACGGCCAGGCCCGACTTCCGTATGTCGTTAACGATTTGTGAATGTCCGAAGGAAAGCTGCATCGTACTTCTGAACAACATAGGCACTGCAGCATCGTATTTATCCGCCAACACCGGGCAAGCAACTTTGAATTGAAATGTATCCCCTGTGTGCGAACATACTTAACGGATGTACGAATACAAGTTGTGGACTCAAGTTGACGCCTTATTGAAGATTGCGTCTAGCCGTGGAGCGTGCTCAGGCAGTGTAATGAGGAGACGAAAGCTCGCGATAAGCGGGAAATCCGCGTTCGAGTCCCGGTCCATCAAAACTTTTTTCCTCATTCTGTTATACCGCTGATGGTTGTCCATATTCACAATTGCGAATTTATTTCATGGCTTCCAATGACTTTTTGGTATTCGTATAATCAAAAAAGACGGACCTTTTCCCTTATTTATGCACAATGGGTTGCATTTGTTTATGTCGAGGGTCCACTATTAATCCCTGTAGCAAACGTTGTTCCTCTGCAGGTATTTTCGCATTTCGCCACAACTTTCTAATGTTGTTGCCAACGGCCTTGTCGCAGTGGAAACACCGGTTCCCGTCAGATCACCTAAGTTAAGCGCTGTCGGGTTGGGCTAGCACTTGGATGGGTGACCATCCGGTCTGTCCAGCGCTGTTGGCATGCGGGATGCACTCAGCCCTTGTGAGGCAAACTGAGGAGCTACTTGATTCAGAAATAGCGGCTCCGGCCACGAAAACTGACAACGGCCGAGAGAACGGTGTGCTGACCACATGCCCCTCCATATCTGCATCCAGTGATGCCTATGGGCTGAGGATGACAAGGCAGTCGGTCGGTTCAGTTGGGCCTTCATGGCCTGTTCGGACGGACTTCTAGCGTTCTTAATTTTCTGTATACAACAGTATCAACGTTGACCAGTCTCAAGAAACTTCCAGCGTTATCTAGTAAACACTAATGGTCGTGTAACTGCATCGGGGTGTGTCCGAAATTACTTTCGAGTCATAAGATTTCTGTCTTTTAATAATGGCATTCTGTTGTCTATTTGCTAGGGAATCTACAGTTAAATCACAAAGCTTGTCTGATACACTATAAGCTCGTATTTCGTACATTAGGCGAAGTCCGGAACTGTTTCGACCTCCTTCCAGGAGCCAAGGAACCCACGGCATCCACCGGGATGGTGGCATCTACTTCTTTCTGGGACCCAGGCACAAACATAGTGAGCTGAGATTCACCCTATCCTTATTTACAAAACCCACGTTGATTCCCCCGAAGATTTTCGGTCCCCAGAAAAGCTATAATGTGTTGCAAAATTCTACTACAATTGACATCAGTGATGTAAGACTATAATTTTGTGCGTCTACTCGACGACTCTCCTTAAAAATTGGGATGTCCTACATATTTTTCCTGTCACTGGGAACGTTTTGCTCCTTTAGTGGTTAACTATAGACTGCTGCTAGAAGGAGAGCAAGTGGTTTCACGTACTCTACGTAGAATCGTTTAGGTGCCCCTGCAGATCAGTGTCTTTTACTGTGTTGAATGATTTTAGTTGATTTTCTATCCCAAGGCCGCTTATTTCAGTATCTGTCATTTTGACATTCATGTGATTGTTGAGAGAAGAACAGCAATACGATCTTTATTGGTAAAGCAATTTACTAAAAAGAAATTTAGTATTTCGACCTTCTCCCTGTCATCTCCCATTTATCTACCATTGTAGCCATCAAGTGTCTGGACGGATGATCTGGGTATGTAATGTGACGTAATAGTGCAACGTCAGAACGATTAGTTAAAATTCTTCACTTCTCAAAATGGTTCAAATGGCTCTGAGCACTATGGGACTTAACATCTATGGTCATCAGTCCCCTAGAACTTAGAACTACTTAAACCTAACTAACCTAAGGACAGCACACAACACCCAGCCATCACGAGGCAGAGAAAATCCCTGACCCCGCCGGGAATCGAACCCGGGAACCCGTGCGTGGGAAGCGAGAACGCTACCGCACGACCACGAGATGCGGGCACTTCTCTTCTCGGACGAACTAAATTAACTGCAGAGACTTTCAATTTCTCTTTCGTCTCAGCAGTGGCAATTTAAGGTATTATCATCACCCGCGGTTTACACGCTAAAAGCAGTCTTGATAGGAAAAGATAGCAACATAGCGTTACAACAATTTACGAATCCATGTATTGCGTCCTTACAAGGCCCCTAATAGCAAAAGTGATTAATCGGCTGAATTATTATGGCTGATGTACTGCTATTTAAGACACCTAACATAATTACCTACATTACGCTTTCATTTATCTGTTTCTAAACTTCCTTAAATCACATGTGACGCTGTAAAATATGATGATATTACTATGAATGATTTTTTTGAAGATGGTATCTGCTCTTTCTGACATGTTCGAAAGAACAGACACCATCTTCAAATTGTTACGGCTAATCGGCCATTGACCTCCTCCTTCTGTGCTGGATACACACGCATTGCCCGAACTCTTACGGGACTGGTAAGATAGTCTGCCGCGAGTAATAAGTATAATGTGCAGGGGCACTACGAATGAAGTGTGTGGGCATTAAGTTGGGTATGTGGGTCACACGAAGAGCGTGCAAGGGATAAATCCCTGCAGTCGCACTTTCCTCTGTGCCCTCGGTGGCTCAGATGGCCAGAGCGTCTGCCATGTAAGTAGGAGATTCCGGGTTCGAGTCCCGGTCGGGGCAAACATTTTCAACTGTCCCCGTCGATGTATATCAACGCCTGTTGACAGCTTAGGGTCTTGATTTCATTATCATTTCATAATATGAATGATGTTGTGAAAACTGCATTAGTCGTTTTACGGTTTCCACGTCATTTAGCAGGCCTTTGTGCAATATAGCAATATTCCTGCTAATGATGATATGCAGGTGTGGTCCAGTCATGGTGTACTACCACTAAGCTAAAAAAAAAAAAGTATGTTGAAGGTGAAGCACTTAATGCATGCCAATCCCAAATACATGTTTCCTCTATGTTGTACAGTAAAATACAGCGAATTTTCCGACGTACATAAGTTCAAATGGTTCAAACGGCTCTGAGCACTATGGGACTTAACTTCTGAGGTTATCAGTCCCCTAGGACTTAGAACTACTTAAACCTAACTTACCTAAGGACATCACACACACCCATGCCAGAGGCAGGATTCGAACCTGCGACCGTAGCGGTCCCGCGGTTCTAGACTGTAGCGCCTAGAACCGCACGGCCACCACGGCCGGCACGTACACAAGTGAGTTTAACGTTTATAACTACCGAATTTCAGGCCGATTTTTTTTTTCAAATCGATACTTCTGCCTGATGGAGAAACTCACTGTCTTCCGACAACGCCACATCACAAAATGCTGCCAATACCGACCTTCAACGCGGAAATCAGCAACAGGGCCTCTGGGGGTCCACGTTGCTGTTCAATACTCAGGCGCCTTTGAGTGCTGCAAACTATCAGGGGTGGAGAGGAGATCAACCGACGCAGGGCTACCAACACCAGGTACATAGCGGACGGTCGTGAAGGGTCATCGTAGAATTCGGAGTGGGACTGAGGAGACTCCAGTGGCCAGCGCGAGAACCACTTCGCCCTGGGCAACGGCCGCCCCTGCTCGCCGGCAGTCCGCAGCGGCGTCGGGGTCTCTGACACCTCTCTTGGGCGCGCAACCGCTGCGATGACTCGACGGACGTCAGCTAGAAACCAACAAGCAGCTGAATGAGCAACAACCGAGACTGGTGCGGAAGAACGACGACTTGTAAACTGTTTTACTAGCGTCGTTGAGGCTTCACAGGTTCCTAACAGCTATCCTGATTTCATGCAGAGGTGTCTCCGCTCTGCCCTCAATAAATATGCTTTCAGGGACTTAACATGTGTGGAGCTTCATCAAGTAGTAACAAGATAACAGAGCCGCAATGCACTGTCCCATGGTCTGCAGAAGAGGTCTAATCAACGTTGCCCTACTGCACCAGGCGCAAACAAACACCTAACTCAAATACGATTCGTGTGTTCGTTTGTGCAATTGAAAATCATCAATCGTTTCTCGGGTGTTATAGTGACCAAACAACTTGATCTTGAAGATATCCAGACTTTTGTAATGAATACGATAGCTGAAAAACGTATGTAAAGAAAACATACTTATCCCCAAAATGGAAACATACTTTCAATGTGTCTGATAAGATCAATATACAGTAGCCATTCCAGTGTGCTTTTATTCACATTATACTCGTACTGTGACTATTATTCTAGGATAAACAGTTATTGCAGTTCATGTATAGTAAATTAATTCAGGTAGCGTTTGTGACGTACCTCGAATTCTCTCGTCATCCATTCCGATACACACACAAAAGTGAATATCGTTAATCTTCCATCATTTAAAAAACGAAAGTATTCTCTAGTTTAGTTAGGTGCTAAAGTTGATGATAGTTCGGGGAAGGGCAACAAACGACAGGGAAGGGGAGTGGGGTGGGGTGGAGGTACTACCTAATGTATGACTGCACTCAGGGGTAATGGTCTAAGAAAGGTTGGGGAAAACTGATGTAGACGAAGCTACTGGTCCTCAAGCCATCAGTCAGCCTGAATGGTTGCAGACTTCAGACTGTATCAGTCAAGGCGAGGCCAGCCGCTGTTACACTGCATCAGCATTCATCAGCCTCCTCGCCCACTCACTCCCTGTCCGCTAGTTGCTGACTTCTCCTGGGCCGCAGTCGTCGATCTCCTGAATGAAAGAGTTGAATAATAAATAATGTTGTTCAGTAATCATTCTTGACTCACCGCCCACCAGTGTACTGGAGATGCCATCCCACGGCTCCCCGATCACCTCACTTTGGAGTGGCCATCCTGCAACAGTGGTGTCAGCGGAGTGGTCACTGCCTGCTACAGCAGAAACAGTGTGGGTCCAACTTGTTTCTTTTACGAGAGTCAAATAGAGAAAAATAAAAAGTGATTAGTTCTGACAACACGGTAGAGGTACGCTTATGAAAATTGAATCATTAAAAAAAAAAAAAAATTTCGGAATAAATCTAAAAACAGATTCGAAGAATAGCATACTAGTAATAGGTTATCGACGTAATAGGGACATTAAGCATACTAGTAATAGGTTATCGACGTAATAGGGACATTACTTACATGAAAGCCCATCACCATTCTCCATTGCATGAGCTTTGAGGTATGCATTAGGCAATCTCAACACTGAAAGAAACGTCAAACGAAGTCTTGACGAGGCCACAGCAGCTGATGTGGTCCAATGATCGTAAACGGTTCTGTTGCTTATTAGACCGATGGCATGCGTATCATTGATGGCTGGAAAGAGTCGGAGAAGCCGATCTGGAGGGGGGGAAGGGGGGGGGGGGGAAAGGGATCGGTTTAGGATAAAGGTAAATGTAGTAACACATGAAGCAATACTGATCCAACTACTTGCCATAGCAGATGGAATTCGGAAATCTACAAAAAAGTTTTGACGATGTTAATGGGAGACACAATTTACAGTTCTGATATTATCAGAGATAGAGTAAAATATAGGTGACCAAAGGTTCTCTACAACTTTTAAAGAAACCGCCCTGCAGTTATAAGGCAGAAGAACGTGAAAGGGAGGTAGTCATCGAGAATGGTGTGAGGCAGCGTTGTAGTCTTTCCTCAGCGGTATGCAATCTTCACACATATTAAGCACTGAAGGAAACCAAGGAGAAAATTGGAAAAGTAATTACATTCCAGAGCGGCGAAATAAAAATCTCAAGGCTTGTCGATGATACTGAAATCTGTCAGAAAAGGCAATGCACTTGAAAGATTAACGAAATGGATAGTGTCTTGAGAAAAGGTTTTAAAATGAAGATAAATAAAAGTGAAGCAAGCGTAATAGAGAGTAATCCACTTAAGTTAGGTGACGCTGAGATAATCAGGTTAGGAAATGAGGCGCTTAAAGTAGTAGAGCTTTGCTACGTTGGCAGCAAAATAACTGACAACGGAAGAATTGAACAGGATATAAAAGTAATGTAGACTGCTAGTAGCAAGAAAATCCGTTTTGGAAGCGAGAAATATAATAACATTGAATACAGTTTTGGGTGTTACGAAGTCCTTGCTAGTAGGATCGTTCGTTGCGCCCTGTGATTTAGTTTTTGACTTTTTAGTTGCAGGGATAGTGTCTTATCTGTTACAACTATTTGTTGTATGATACTGAACAATGTCACAAACAAGTTCGTTAAATGTTATTCAGCGGAAAGTTCAACGTCAGCTTATCGAGAGAAATTGTTTGCACTTCACGTACCCACTTTCAGAAAAATACAGTTGAGAACCGCTTCTCTTTTTTAATAAGTTCGTATAAATAACTGCTGCATATCTAAAGGTAAACAAAAACACTGACATGAAGGAAAGAAAAAGAATATGGGACATAAGGGGAAGAAATGTTGTATGGATAAGTGGATTACTAAGATACATTTATTCGCGAAGGATTCATTGCAGTAGCATGTTTGTGATTATTATCGTATGTAGTAACAGCCCGCTCAGCAAATTTTGACCTACTTGAAAGCAGTCACATATCGCTATTTACGGTTCTGTATAAATTGGGTTTTCGTCATTGATGTTTCTGCAGGTGTAAGCTGCTGATGGAGGGAGAACCGCCGGCCGGAGTGGCCGAGCGGTTCTAGGCGCTACAGTCTGGAACCGCGCGACTGCTACGGTCGCAGGTTCGAATCCTGCCTCGGGCATGGATGTGTGTGATGTCCTTAGGTTATTTAGGTTTAAGTAGTTCTAAGTTCTAGGGGACTGATGACCACAGCAGTTGAGTCCCATAGTGCTCAGAGCCATTTGAACCATTGTTGGAGGGAGAACCGTAGCTAGGTGGCGATACCAATAGAACTGTTTAAGGGTTACTTTCCAAGAAACAAAAGAAACCAGTTTCCATGCAGTCGAAGCACTCGCCAATTAACCTGTTAATGGCGTCACCTCTGAAGACTGGAAGAAAGCCACCACTAATACGTAGCGCATTATAGGAAAATGGCAGAATGATGTTATTTTGGAAAATTCGGTAGACTAAATGATCACGTCATTGAAAAACTACGGTGGCACAGTCACTTCAAAATGATACATAGGCTTATTCAGCTAAATGTTTGGAAATCACCGTTTAAGTAACTGCACAGATAAATTATATTTTCGTAAATTTTAATTTCTAGTAAGAAAGCTGTTATCAGCGTCTGTGTCCGAATGAAATTCAGCTGTGGGAGTCAGTGGCTACCACACACAAATCAGATAGTCTATCTTTCTATTGACAACACAGTTGATGCAATCATGAGGCACTGTGTAAGGTACTATCAAAAAGTTCTCGTTCGAATGCAGTACGTTCCAGAACCGGTTTACCAGTTATACAAAATCGCCGTCTTCACTGAGACTATCACCTCACCGAGGCACCAGGTTCCAGATACCCGTTTGGTAAAAGACCGCCTCCTGATGCGCGAAGAAGTCCCTAATTGCCTGCCGTACACCTACGTCGGACAGGAGTTGTCGACCATTCAAGACATTTTTAAGTGACCAAAAGGCATGACAATCGCATGGGGAGAGATCAGGACTGTAGGGAGAGTGCTCGAGTGTCTCCAGCATGAGTTGGCGTAACTTCTACGTTGTGACATTTTCGATATGGGGACGTGCGTTATCATAAACTTGGTGCATCGTTCCACAGCCGTCGTTTTAGGTTGATGTGCTGCCCCATACACATTCTTCATTCTTCGATGGATGTCTACCTATGTTTGTTCTTCGGCAACCAAGAAAAGAATAACAGCACGATGGTCGTCTTTGGACATTGGCATAGTCCAAGTTTCCACATATGCGCACGCACGTCGAAAAGTCACGAATGCCACACTGATTGCTTGCTTAATGTCGGTGCTTATATACCCGCGTCGGATTTGTGCTATGCTGCATGTACGTTGCAGCAACACCCTCGAACGTAAAGTTCTTGACTGCCCTTATATTTTTTATAATTATCCATCTTTTTTCCAGACCTACAATGGTTACTACGGTTAACACTCATAACTGATGCTATGTTACAAATTAGCTCAAAGTTTTATCACAGAAGTTGTAAGAAGTTAGTTACAAACATAGCGATTTGTTTGACGTCATGAAAAGGCGAGTGCTAAGGTTTCGAAGCGTGAGCCGAGCAGTTTGCTTTACATCTATTTCAAATTATCCCGTGTTGACAGAGTTCCTGTTAGGAGCAATTAAAGCATGATGTATTCTTAAAGTTTGGTGGACGCTATATTATCGCTGTGATTCAAGAACAAAAAGATTTCCCGCATGTCGAAAATTCGATAACGTCATCAGGAAATGCTTTTCCGTACACCATCTTAAAAATTTGCTGCTGTAAATAAAACAAAAATTGAAACACACTGTATCTATTCTGTAACAACCTGATGCCAGCTCCATTTGTGTACGACTACGATGAACAGTGTTTGAGTTTGAGCAAGCTGAATTAAATGTAAGCTAAAGCGTGTTTTCAGTAAGGAGGTGGCAGCACTGCTCCGCGTCTCCAGTGTTCCTGTCAAAATGTGAGTCCTAAAGTCGATTTGAACAGACTAAAGTTACTTCTCTCTGCCAGAGCCTCGCCTGCTCACTGGTCCAATTACACGCGGCGTCCCTAATCGTGCTCAATAACTCGCACAGCAAAGCGCTGGGAAGGCAAATCCCTGAACGTGCCGCACGGCACGCCTCATTTACCTCGCCAAATACGCAGATAAACCGTGCAGCTCGTAATGCACGACCAGCGCTCTGGCCGAGGATTATTGAAATGAAATTCCACCCCCATCTCTGCACATGCTCAGTCTGACTGCGTAACTGTCAGATTGTGGAAGATACACCAACTAAATAATTATTCATGGTTATTTACTCCGAATTTCGATTGAATACGTGATCAGCGTAACTACTTATCCTAATAAGGACACGCGTATTTCCAAAATGGAAAGGTGGCATCAGCCTCAGTTCGGCTTAAGGACTGTAGCTGAAACCAGTTAAAGTCTGTCAACTACTTCTTGTGATTTCCCTGAATCGCTTCAGAGAAATGCCGGGATGATTCCTTTGAAAGGACACAGCCGACTTCCTTCCCAATCCAATGCCACCGGTGACCTCGCTGTTTAGTCCCCTCCCCCAAATCGGTCAGCCAGCCAGCCAACCATTTCTTGCTATAACCGTCCCATCCTTTCCAGAATAGTCTTACAGTAAGTTTGGGTAGAGGCACCTGTAATATGACAACGTGTCCTATGATACCACAGCCGTGATTGCAAGAGAAATTCCCTGGAGGTAAGACACTACTTAACCACGAGAAGCGAAGGAAGCGAGAGTTAAGCAAATACTTACAGCCAAGATCTGTAGTATCACACAAACAACGATTCGTAGTTTCTCTTGTTTTACTGGTAGAGCCTCCCACAATACGTCGATTCCGGATCTAGCCTTCTTTTTTCAAACTGTACATTTGTGGTGAAATTGTACCCCAACGGATGAATTCTTCTCAGGTTATCAGCCGAGCTGTGGCGTCGTCTTGTCGCAACGTTTCAATGAGTTTCGTAACCAGAGTTTCGTACCCAGAAGACGATCAGTACGAAACTCATTGAAACGTTACGACAAGACCACTCGGCTGATAACCCGAGAAGGACTCATCAGTGGAATACGCGTAGAAACGCTGCAATCGCATATTGCATCCCAACATTTTGCCTAGGTACCGGTTGGTTATAATCAAAGTGTACCCGCTCACAGAGATCCGGTGTGGGCTGCATTTATCGTATGGCAGCAATACTTCGTAGATATGCTAATGCGTTAATGCGGATGGATTTACGATGGAAACAAAGTAGTTCCAGTTTTGGCCCCCAGGTGCAAATCTGGCGCTGTGAATGCAAGAAAATGGTATAGAAATGTCTCCATATGGAATTGATTAGGAAGGGGACGTGGGCTTTTTAAAGTCAAATAAGTGAGAAACGTATAAGTGGCTCGTAGCAGTTCCAATGGACTGTACGCAATATGTTCCTGTATACTGGCCATCAGATCAGGTAGGGACCGAACGTGTCCCTGGTACACAAGTTCTTTTAGATATCTCCCGAGCAAAAACTCATATGTGTCCAGATCAGATGACCTCGCAGGCCATGCATCTGGAAAACCAAACATTCGTGGAAGGCTGTATGAAGCAGATGTTTCACTGGGTGAACAACTTGAGCTGTTGCTCCATTTTGTATGAAAACAGTAGTTTCCACACAGTTGCTCTCTTACAGAGCAGGAGTCACATGCTGTACAAGGTGGTGTCGATAACGTGGAGACATCACGGTACTCCTGACAGGTCCTTTGGTTGTGTTCTTTTAAAAAAAGAAAGAAACGAGAGTGAAAGTACTTGTGAATCCACACCACACTGTCACGTACAGCGAGTGCAATACTATGTCGATACTGTGAGACTGTCAGAAAACAAAGCAGAGCAATCCAAACTCGTAAGCGTCGAATGCTTTCTCACGGTATTGTGCTTCTTCAAAGAAATGGTTGCCTTCACAGTGCTCCAGCAATCAGAAGCTTGCTGGATGAATTTGCGTGGAATGTTTCTGATGACCCATCCTTGCTCTTAGCGATTTTCATCTTTTCACAAAACTCAAAGAGTTCTTCAGCAGGAAACATCTCAGAAGGAATGCGAAGGTGAAGAATGCAGAGATCAGCCGGCGTAAAGCCGCCGGCTCACGAACCTAGCATTCGAACGTCAACGTTGAGCGTTCCGAGTTTCTGGCGTCATAGCGCGGCAAAAGGACGTTGAGGATTGTTTCCGAACATGAAAAGGCAATATCAAGCATGACAGATAGTATGAATGTTATCTGAATGCAGACCAGTGAGATGGAAGGAAGCCACCCACGTTACAAGCACACCATCTCTTTCCAGTGCAGAGTATGGAGACGCCATATTCGCTTTCAGTCGAAGTTCATATTTGGCGAACTTTAAATTATAACTTACGGTCTATGAATGTATGTCGTTTCAAAACGCCAGAAAATCGATCGATCGAAAAACCATCGTTTATGGTACGATTTTTGCAATAAAATGATGGGAAACGTTATATTGGCGGTTAAATAGTTTTCTAATTGTAACTTGCGTGTTATAAAAGTATGCCTCTCCGAGACAATGTCAAATAAAGATTTATCAGACACACATTTTTCTTCGTACAGTTTGTTATAATTAAATGTCAGAACCGGTAAATAACACATCTGAGATTAAAGCCTTCAGAAGATAGTAAAATACAAGGTAAGGCCAGATGTTACGGAAGCTCAGTGTAGTGTAATGAATTGAGCTGCAGAGTTACGAAGTTATGCGCGAAGTGTTGCAGGTTCGCCTCTTGCTGCATCCAATTTTTATTTCACTCATTGTCGCGTTTTCTAACAGATTCTAAGACCTTCTTATTAACTTAATACAAGTATATTTATTTAAGTGCGCTCTCTCTCAAGAGAGTGTGTGTTCAAGTGGTTTTATCTACAATAGAGCTTCCACTGTTTGCAGTAAGATATTTTCCACCTTCTCGTTTACTCTTTTATTTCACTTTGCTAAAGATTCTGCTACTGATTACAAACAACTATCAAATAAGAATGACCTCTGGAATTTACTAAAAAGAGAGAACGATGAAATATTTTTTATCTTATATGTAATACTATCGCATATGTGTGTAATTCTATTTGTAATGGAATTTTCCCTAAGCTACTGTCCTTACTAGCTGTATATGGAACTTTTCTTTGGCCTTATAACGTGTTCATGGACGCTGAAGTTTTTATTTATGTGTACTACAGATAGAACAACTTGACTAGGATACGCATAACGGAGGAAATGTGCATTTTTAATATAGATGACGAAGGAATTTTGCCGGCCGGAGTGGCCAAGCGGCTCTAGGTGCTTCAGTTTGGAACCGCGCGACCGCTACGGTCGCAGGTTCGAATCCTGCCTCGGGCATGGATGTGTGTGTTGTTCCTAGGTTAGTTAGGTTGAAGTAGTTCTAAGTTCTAGGGAACTGATGACCTCAGATGTTAAGCCCCTTAGTGGTCAGAGCCATTTGAACCATTTTTGAACGAAGGAATTTTATACCCGCCCATGTTGTAAACAAACTTGTGAGTTTCGAGCCAGATGCAGCCGACAGCTACCGCTGGAACGGGTTACGATCGCGTATACCACATTGAGACGAGCGTATCTTATGCTCAGCCCGAATCCTTTCTGAGCGTTCAGCAGCACATTTAACTCGGAACACTCAACGTTGACGTTGGAATACACGGTGCGTGTACCGACGGCTTAACGGATTGCCGACAGCTGAATATTACAATGGGAAACTAAATGTTGTGAAGAGATGTGATGAATGCTCAAATAACGGAAGCTATTGTTGAGAAAAACAACGAAAGCTTCATTATCCAAAAAGAGTCGCGTGGTTCCGGACTGAAGCGCCTAGAACCGCTCGGCCATCGCGGCCGACTCACATTAATGGATTATTGAAGTAATTCTATGCTTTCTATTTGTAATCTTGACTGGCATAACCGAAGATGAATAAAATGTATTTTGAAAACTGTATATTTTGCGTTGGTTGGAAAATGTGAAGTCCGCAGCTCGTGGTCGTGCGGTAGCGTTCTCGCTTCCCACGCCCGGGTTCCCGGGTTCGATTCCCGGCGGGGTCAGGGATTTTCTCTGCCTCGTGATGACTGGGTGTTGTGTGATGTCCTTAGGTTAGTTAGGTTTAAGTAGTTCTAAGTTCTAGGGGACTGATGACCATAGATGTTAAGTCCCATAGTGCTCAGAGCCATTTGAACCATTTGAAAATGTGAAACCCAGGGCTGATTCGGCTGAATGAATGTGTGTAACCTCGCAAAACCACCATCAAATTGGTTGACAGAGCAGTCTTTTATAAACCTGGGACTGAACCAGTGTGTCACATTTATTGTGCAGTCACAATGATTGAACTGTAGAAATGATACTACTACGCTGCATTTGGCCCTGTGTTGCACCCCACAGCGTTTGAGAAATCGTCAGTTCCGGGAGATGACATCTTTTGGACCTTGAAATTTCATGCTTATTTTACTCTTATGTCTCATAAAGCGATATTATTTGTCTTCAACGGACCTATTTACTCCAAACATGAAATATGATTATACATGCCTACACTATATCATGGCCCAATTCTTCAGAGTGCACAGGTGTACTCTGCCGTGTAAAACTGAACGTAAGCAGAATTAGCAAGACATCAAGGACGTCTACAGAAAACTGTAAACTACTGTTGTGGTTCTGTTGTGCAGCAAAGAGCATTGGATGACAGGATGGACACTTACACTGCTACAAACTGCAGGACAGAACCAAAATCGCTGCTGCATCGAAGAGTCGGTACAAATTCCTGTACAGAGAAAGAAAAAAAAATCCGAGATGTATAGTGAGAACTGAATTTCTCCCGGCGTATACAATAACTTACTGGTGACGTCATCGACAACCGCCGGGACAGGTGTACACCCTGTCATGTTCAAGGGAAAACTGCAGCACTTAAGAGCTGTGTAAGCGAATTTAAAATCTCGTTTTGCAGAGCAATTTCGGAAAGATGACACACACACACACACACACACACACACACACACTGTAACGTTAGCGTCACCACTCAACAGGGAACGACAACTATCGCTGAAACAACCGGTTTTCGGTTACATCGGTTTTCTTTAACGGTGGTTGAACCTGAGTTTTAAAACTGCTCAGAACAACCAGTTTCTGAAATAACCGATTCTCTTTTTTTATTCCTATTATTTACTGTAAAAAAAACGTAGAACTCGAACAGAAACAAAAGTATTGACTCCCTCAGTTTCAGGATACATAAAATCAAAATATTAAATTAAATAGGTGAACAAAAGAAAATTTAGTCCGTCCACCATTCGCTGCTTTTCTTGAAAAGTGGCGACTGAATACTATAAATAATCAGCATTATTCTCCTGTTGATTCCAATCTTTTAAAATCTGTTTACAAATCATATTATATTCGAGGATCCTACCAAACGAATAATTTGTGCTAAAGGGTGAAAACTGAGGTTGAAGAAGCATTTTTCATGTTAATTTGTACTGTTTCAAGGGATAAGTCAAATGAGGCACATTATGTAGAACGGGCAACACATCAGACACTTTCTATTTTTATTGTAAACTACGAGCGGATTGTTAAGTTTCATGTTTTCTCCTTATATGATGTCACAAGTTTTTAGTGGCTCGTCTCGTTCTTAATCGTTTAAAGGAAATGGAGCATTATAGTTCATTGATACCGCACGTCATAAAATACTTTCAGAGTGAGGCTGATACCATACTGCAACACGTCTAATGTCCGATGACGACAACGAGATACCATGCAAGTCTCTCACGCAGCATGTACACGCTTATCATCCAATAGGCCACGCGACATGGTAACATGTACGTTATTGTCAGTGTATCAGCTGGTATGACATGTGTTTATTACTCGTTTCTGTCGACATTGATATTAAAATAGCACTGATCGCTTTTCTCATTTTATATAATAACGTAGTATGTGAATCCCACGTAAGTTTTATGAATAAAAATTTTTCCTTTTATAAAAAAGGTTTACTTAAACAGGAAAAATTTTAGCATTGCTGTTATGGTTAACTGGTATTTCGGTTTTTTAACAGATTAGTAGTAAGAAATAAAAAACTGGTATAATCGAGACCAAACAAAGAGCGAAAAATACTGGTCATTCAGAAGTAAAATACCGGCATCGGTTTTAACCGGTCGGCTGTTCCCATCTCTACACACAACCAGAGATGACAGACGTCAGGAATTATCTGTAGCGAAAATTGATAACTATTGGTTGATGTAGCAGTAACACTGTCCCTCTGTTTTTTGCCAAGAAAGAGAGCAGCGTTACAAGCAGAATTTAAGCATGCACTTCCGGCTATTGGGATGGTGTCATTAAGGCAACAGTTGAAATTAAATTAACAAGTGACTTCATACATAGAGAGGGATGTTTTTGCTTAAACTTTGCATAGAATGGTGCTCTCTACCTTGTCAAAAGCCAGAGGGACACCGTTAATGGTACATCACCGGTTGGTTATTAATTTCACTGTCGATAACTTCTGACATCGCTCATCTTTGTATGGCGGCCTAGTGTTTACAGTGTGTGTGTGTGTGTGTGTGTGCGCGTGTTCACGGAATGTCTCTGCAAACCGGTGTCTTAAATTCCATTGAAGAGCCCTTACTGCAGTTTTGCCTTGAAAATGACAGGGTGTGTACCAGTCTGAATATCGGCGGTTATCGACCACTTCATCCATCTGCATTACTGTAAGTTATCTGAAGACATACAGGGTGTTCCGTAAGAGGCTGAAAAAAATGTAACATGTCATAGAAGATGCTCCACTGAACAATTTGGATTTACGTAAGCTGGGGTCGGAGAAGGCAACTTAAGTATACTATAGGAATAAAGTCACGTTACTGTGTTCTTTTTTGTTTACATTAATTATAGTTAACTATTTTATTTTCATAAGTTACAGTTAACTGCAAATACCATCATTGATACCATGAACGTACCATTTGTACTGTATATTACAAAATGTGCTGAGACTGACGGCCATCAGCATCAATGCAAACATGACATCGGCGATTAAGATTCTGACGCATATTGACGTATATCCCTGGTGTGTTTCGAATCGCATCACAAGCAGCTACAATTCTGTCAACAAATTCCATCTCCGTATCCCCTGCGGTCTCATACACAAGTGACTTTGGATATCCCCATAGAAAATAATCAAGGGGATTTAGGTCAGGTGACCTCGCAGGCCGTGGTATAGGACATCCCCTTCCAACCTAGCAACCAAGAAATACTGTAACGGTACCGTTCCATCGTATCGTACTGTACGTCTCTGAATAGCACTAAGTAATGAATGGGTCTGTAGTTGATTCATAAAACGTTCCGTCATGGGACAATGTAAATACGATACACCTTATGGACAAATAAAAAAAAAACTTCATTGTGACGTCTTGGTTGTCAGGCTCGCCCCTCTTGTTTCCTTCCAGGAAACAAAGAATGTACATATAAATAAACAGCACAGTAGATGTAACCTTGTATGCATGTTAATTGTAAACAAGCTGGAAAGCAGTAATGATAGACAAAGCTGTAGCGTAATTTATTTCGATACCCTCTTAAGCTAGCTACTGCGACACTAGTTTCCCTATCTCATATTGTTCAGTGGAGGATTTTCTATGTCCTGCTAAATTTTTGCACGCTGTTACGGAATCACCCTGTATAGTGGATGTCAAGGTCACGGAAGCCCGTCCGGCTCAGCAGCGTTAAACTTGCCATTCGGTAGAGTCGTTGATAATCTGTGTTAGAGTTTTCTTATGAAGAAAACGACTGTGCGGGATTTCAGGAGGGACAAATACTTCCTCGTGTCCTTTCCCCTCTGCCCCCCTTCCCCCCCCCCCCCCCCTCCTTTGAGGTGGCATCTAGCGAAGTGATTCGTTAGCAGACGGCGACATTCCCGAGACGTTATCCGCTTTAACAGCGCGAGGATTGTTGTGGTTCAGCGCGGCGGAGTGCAGCTGCGTGAGGGAGGGGGGGAGTAGGGGAAGGGGAGGGGAGTAGGAAAGGACAGAGTAGCGGGGGGGGGGGGAGGTGGGAGGAGGGGAGGGGGGAGAGGATGTCTCGGAGCAGCGCCGGGTATCCGGGTACGCGCTCGCACAGCCGGGTAGTATCGACCAGCGGCGCGGCTGCATAGTAGGCTGGGCGCGCTGCATTGTGAGCGGCGCCGGCTGCTGTCTGCTGCCTGGTGCCTGGTCGCTGTGGCTCTGCTACCAGATGAGACGAAGCGAGGCGAGACGAGACGAGACGCCATGCCGTGCCATTCAGCGCCCCTCCGCCCGGCGTCGCCGCCTCATTAGCCCAGCGCCCACTCCGGCCCGGCGCTCTTAGCTCCATCTGCCGCGAGCACGCCTCCTTTGTCTGCAGTCACTTCGGCGCCAAAGGAAAGGAATGCACACATTGATGGGCATTCCGCCGGCACGCCGCCTTCGTTACGGATTTCAGGTTTTCCCTAGCCAGGAGATGCAAGGTCACACCAGTTCGTGTCTGCACGCGAATCAAATAATGCAGGGATGGCTGGCAGTCATAGTTTTAATGAGCCGCTACCGTATGGGACTGATTCGAGCACAGCTGTAGTTTTTTGGAGATTAATAGTCAATATTTATGCAGAAAATCAGATCTCTTCTACCACCTCCAAGTAATTTGGGGCATAAATCTGTACGTACATAAAAAGGCAATGCCCTCACTGACTGACTCATCATCGCCCTCCCCAAACTACTGAGGATACAACTTGAAATTTGAAGAGACTGTTGATCTTGTACTGCAGACGTCGTTTAAGAACGAATTTTTCGAAATTCCACTCCTAACGTGGTGTAATTAGGGATGAAAGATTCTTTGAAAATACGCAGTTATTAAGGCAATTTTGAAGCTACACCTACAAAAATTGTTGTTTCGTTTCTCGGTCAGAAATAAAGAAATGTGTGTTTCATCATTTTTGGAAATTTAACCTCTATTTTTAAAGTTACATCTATGAAACTTGGCATTTGTCTTCTCGGTTACAAATTAAAAAAAAGTATTTAATTGTTTTTGTAATTTCATCACCTAAGGTAATGAAAGAGGGGATGAAAAGTTTCGTGAAATTATTTCATTATGAAAGGATTTTCAACGCTAATTCAATGAAAATTTATATTGGCTTCTATGTTAGGAATTTTAAAAAAAAATGCGTTTTTCACTGTTCTTGAAATTCAACCCCTAAGGAGGTGAAATAGAGGACGACGATTTTTAAGGAAATATTTCGTTATATTAAAAAAAATTTAAGTAGATCTATGAATATTGGTATTTCAGATCTCAGTTAGATATAAAGTAACATGTTACAGGATGAAAGTGTCTATGGAAATATCACCATTGTGTGTGTGTGTGTGTAGTGACTGAAGTGTTATGAAACAATGTGCACATTGTGTGTGCAGTGACATAGTGAGATATGAGTCAACGGTGTGGCATTACATTATTTAATAAGTTACTTGTAAAAAGAGTATTGTATACTGGGAGTAAATCTAATGATTATGTCTAACTAGAAGCCTGTAAATATATGTGTATACAAATTAGCTTATTTTAAATTGGTCTAAACTTGTAAATAATTGACATGTCCTATACCCTTGTAAAAAGAGATATACGGATGAATAAAGCTACTAGCCGGCCGAAGTGGCCGTGCGGTTAAAGGCGCTGCAGTCTGGAACCGCAAGACCGCTACGGTCGCAGGTTCGAATCCTGCCTCGGGCATGGATGTTTGTGATGTCCTTAGGTTAGTTAGGTTTAACTAGTTCTAAGTTCTAGGGGACTAGTAACCTCAGCAGTTGAGTCCCATAGTGCTCAGAGCCATTTGAACCAATAAAGCTACTACTACCACGTCTACTAGGAACGCATAAACATGATCGGTAAACACCTTGGACTACAACTACAAGAATGGCTTATTGGTCAGAAGCACATTCGGAATATACTATGCTCCTGTGGCCTTAACTAGCGTGTGAGTTTAGAATCTATTGCAGTTTGTGAACAACATAAAAATTCTATTAAAAAGAAGATAGAAAGAAATAACTATGCAAACCATACAGACTACGCGAGAGAAGGAGCGGGGGCTAAACTAGTTACAAATATAGCTTCTATATGAATGACATATACTGGGTGGCTATAATTAAAATGCAACTACTCACAGCGGTCCGGTGTGGACTGTAATTATCGCATGCCTGCGAAACTTTGCAGATATGTTAACATGTTAAAGCAGAATCGACTTACACAGCAAAGATATAGTATGTATGGAAAGCTCTGTATAAAGGAAAGTGTGGCCATCTTATTGCCCTGCGTTTGCCGCCGTTCGCAGTTCAGCACTGTCTGAAACCGTGTCACGTTACATTAGCAGCCATTGTGGGCCCAAGCGTTACGTGTGAAGCATAGGAAGTGTTGTGTATTTTCGAAGTTTTAAGTAGAATAACGCCTCAGCTGTCAGTATCGTACAAAGTTATCATGACGTAGATTGACTGGACAGTATGGTTTAAACTTATATTTAGGATGCTCCCAATAATAAATTGTACTTTGTTCCACACAACATAAAGCACAAAAGGAAAAAAAATGTTTTGCATTATGCAAGTACCTACGACCTTTCATTCAGTAACCGTTAACGTTGCCATGTATTTTTTTTTTTTTTTCGTTATGGTTCGTTGTATTTCGTCGTAGTGGATATCACATGACATCCGTCGAAGCTCAGTTCTTTTATTACAGTGGGCAGCTAATCCTCTGACCGAACACGCTGAGCTACCGTGCCGGCTTGCCATCAGACTGTTATTACTGTTGCAACCTGGACGTTAATCTACATTTTATTAATATAAGTACAGCTGTTGCTGTTTCCTAAGGCTCACATCAGATCGTAGGCCTAGTTTTTTTCTAACACATTTTAAAAATATTGTATTCTCTTGTATTTTCGTCATCATTCTCCTAACGTCATAGAACAATTTTCAGACAAAATTTGTAGGATAGATCTGACACAAATATAAAGTGTGCGAAATCATATAGGCACGTCTGTCGATTCTGTTTACTAAGGTACCACGCAAAATATATTTGAATCCAGTGCTTTAATTTGTATAACAAAAGAGACATTGGGCGAATTTTCGCAGTACCGAGTAGCAGGAACAAGAAGTAAGTCGACATAGAGCTATAAAATAGCGATGAATTTTTCCTTGCACTTGCGAACTAATATTGGTTCCCTTTTGTCCTGCTGACAACTGGTTAGGACCAATTTAACGCTAATTACGAAAACAGGTGTTCTAACTCGATACCGCAGCAAGAACTGCGAAATCTGCTTTCTCTATTAGTAAAGGATAGCACGGAAAAACTGTTTCATGCTCGCCACAACAAATGCTTATTGACTCATTTAGCTTAAATTTATTGAGATTTTTTGTTGCTAAATATCCGACATGTTCCGCTTGAGGCCACTGATAAGCTTTAGCAGTGCATTAGACGGTTGAGTGCACTGCTTTAATACACACCGCTAAAAATTCTGCAGAAATCAATGTATCGCCAGCGGCGCAGTGGGCCCATAAAGACGGGCACTGGCAAGTTGGCCGTACTTTCTCTACACAGAGCTTTATTTGTGTGACGGCATTACATCCACGCTGTCATTTGACAAGCCATAACCTGAGTGAACGGTATGGCTTTCGAGAAGAGAGACCGCGCACTGTTAGTGAAACAGTTCTATGTGAACGGCAGAAATTAATGTTCCATTGAAAGAGTACCGCTGACTGTAAGGTCCGACGAAAGGTCTTATGTTATTAAATGATTTAAAGACGATGATAATAAAATTCGAAGACACAGGTGAGCAGGGTAAGGCACCTGGAAGTGGAAGGCGTCATATCCCAGTGGAAGCTACTGACTAGGTCACTGTTGCTGTCCCTTTCAATGCACCAAGTGCCACAGGCAGTGCCAAACCTCGTTCAGCGTCACGAGAATTGTTCGTGCCATGATTCAGAAGTGTGGAAAGTTCAGAATTTTAGGTTAATGTTGTACCCTTGCAAGATCCAGACGGTTCAGCAAATGATACACTGTGTGATCAGAAGCATCCGAACACCCTTAGAAGCATTAGTTGTTCATGTTAGGTGTATTGTGCTATATCAGCGACCTCAGTTGTCATTAGATATCGTGAGAGAGCAGAATGGGGCGCTCCGCGTTACTCACGGACTTCGAACGTGGTCAGGTGATTGGGGTCACTTGTGTCCTACGTCTGTAAGCAAGATTTCCACACTCCCAAACATCCCTAGGTCCACTGTTTCCGATGTAATAATGAAGTGGAAACATGAAGGGACATGTACAGCTCAATAGCGTACAGGACGACCTCGTCTGTTGACTGGCAGAGACCCCCGACAGTTGAAGAGAGTCGTAATATGTAATAGGCAGACATCTATCCATACCATCACACAGGAATTAAAAAAAAAACCGGCTCTGAGCACTATGGGACTTAACAGCTGAGGTTATCAGTCCCCTAGAACTTAGAATTACTTAAGCCTAACTAATCTAAGGACATCACACACGTCCATCCCCAAGACTGTGGCTAAGCCATGTCTCCGCAATATCGTTTCTTCCAGGAGTGCTAGTTCTGCAAGGTCCGCAGGAGTGCTTCTGTGAAGTTTGGAAGGTAGGAGACGAGGTATTGGCGGAATTAAAACTGTGAGGATGGGGCGTGGGTCGTGCTTGGGTAGCTCAGTTGATAGAGCACTTGCCCGCGAAAGGCAAAGGTCCCGAGTTCGAGTCTCGATCCAGCACACAGTGTTAATGTGCCAGGAAGTTTCATATCAGCGCACGCTCCGCTGTAGAGTGAAAATTTTCTTTCAAGAGCACAATGAGGTTAGCAGCCGTTGACGGAAGTATCCAACGCCCTCTCTTTGAAAGGTGTTTCAGTATATTGCAGAAGAGTTCTAGGAATCGGAGTAGTTGCAAGTAGAACCAATAACTCGTAGACATAAACTGGTGAAAAGCCAAATGGTCATCATCTTCCTCACCAGCGATGCGAAAATGTACAGTGTAACCAACCAACCATATGATCCTGTTAGTCTCTGTCCTCGGAAGACAAGAAGTGGCCGCCTGCAGAATTATATCAGTGGAATAGGCAGCCTCGACAGACAGAGAGAAGAGAGCAAGTTGCTTCCTGATGCAGGACCAATTTGCTCGCTGCAGTCGTGGACTGTGCGGCAGGTCCCGGCGGAGGTTCAAGTCCTCCCTCGGGCATGGGTATGTGTATGTTTGTCCTTAGGATAATTTAGGTTAAGTAGTGTGTAAGCTTAGGGACTGATAACCTTAGCAGTTAAGTCCCATAACATTTCAAACGCATTTGAACATTTTGAACTAATTTGTTAGGTGACGTCAACAAGTACACCGGTGCTGCCGAGTATCTAGCGCAGACATACTGCATTTACCTGTGTCACTAATTCCGTTACGATATAGAGGCTCGTTATTGGAAATCAGATTGTTGACCAGCCTTTACAAGGAAGAGGCTGCTGCCATTGATAGAACCGAGAGGCTGATGTTGGTCCACTCAGTATTCCAGGAAATTCAGGGCGATAATTGTTTTACGGGACTAGTGCAGGGAATACCTTCCCACTGAGTCAATTAAAACTTTGTCGTGAGCATCGGCCGCTGCAATTTGTCAACTCCTGCTTACAGCTACATAGAACTCTCGAATGTCTTAGTTTAAAATTCAGACGACCAACGTCCACAGGGGAATCAAGACTCGTTGGACGCACGTAGGTGAATAGCCGAGACGTGAAAGAATATAATTCCTGAGTGATCGCCAGTACGGTGCGCCGAGCTTGTAAGACAGACGCCTTCCTCTTAATGTCAGGAAGACCGAGTCCGACGAGGGAACGTGTCTTCATCACAATCGCGTATTGTAATCTGAAGATATGACACTTCCATAAAAAGCGACCGGACAACTGCTTGTTTCTTAGCCATCAAGGAGGGAAGCGGGAAAAGTTGTGCGATACAATATGCCTTGTACAACACGTACATGTCCAAAATTTATACCTTCTGAAGAAGGGTAAGAGACCGTCATTCATGCCTCTAGACTCTCATAAGTGACCGATTTCCAACTGCAGGTCGCCATTTGGAGTGGGCTACAATCAGTAGTGTATTGTATGTCGGACAATAGCAGTGGCCCTGTGATTACGGCTTTACAGCTCCATTGAAACCCCATGCATTAAAAAGTTTATTTTGCCGTCGTTAAGTAGCGCACACGAGACATGGCGACAATCATCGATGATCGCCTTCAGCAGAGCTATCTCTGCACGTTGACGGAGTAAAACCATCATGTCATCAGCTGCGCGCAGTAGCGAGGGTCCTTCCAGAAAACTTCCAACCGCGAAGCTGGGACGGAAGCTTCCGAAATAGCAGCCCCAGAGATCAGACAAAGACATCGGGAGCCGGTTCCGCTGTGACGCTCCCCGACGCATGGAAATCGGGGGCGCCAGTGAACAACTTCGATAACGGTCTACTAGTCTCAACAGTAAACCCGATCACCTCCAAAATTGTCACTTACACGATCGGAAACCGTATCGAAACCTAAAATGACAAAGGCACAATGGGCAGAAGTAACAAGAGCAACCGAAACCACCCGCTAGGCATCACGATCACGTAGGAGCAACACACGACATGAAATATGAACGTCTCGAACGTCCACCTTACTCACCAAATCTTGCGCCGAGTGGCTTTATATACTGAAGAGCCAAAGAAACTGGTACACCTACCTAATATCGTGTAGGGCCCCCGCGAGCACACAGAAGTGCCGCAATACGACATGGAAGGGACTCGAGTAATGTCTGAAGTAGTGCTAGATGGAATTGACACCATGAATCCCGCAGGGCTGTCTGTAAATTCGTAAGAGTTCGACGAGGTGGAGATCTCTTCTGAACAGCACACTGCAAGGCAGCCCAGTTATGCTCAATAATGTTCATGAGTGGGGAGTTTGGTGGCCAGCGGAAGTGTTTAAACTCAGAAGAGTGTTCTAGGAGTCACTCTGTAGTAATTATGGACGTGTGATGTGTCGCATTGTCTTGCCGGAATTGCCCAACTCCGTCGGAGTGCACAATGGACATGAATGGATGCAGGTGACAGACAGGATGCTCACGTACGTGTCACCTGTCGGCGTCGTACCTAGACGTATCAGGGCTCCCATATCACTCCAACGGCACACGCCCCACAGCGTTACAGTGCCTCCATCAGCTTGAACAGTGCCCTGCTGACATGCATGGCCGTACGGGAAAATCTCACTTCATCGCTATCTCCGATATGCTGGGTCACATCGCTCGTGCGCCGAAAGTAACACCACGTTCAAACTCACTTAAATCTTGATAACCTGCCATCGTAGCAGCAGTAACCGATCGAACAACTGCGCCAGACGTTAGTTGCCTTACTTTAGGGCGTTGCCGACCGCAGCGCCGTATTCTGCCTCTTTATAAATATCTATCTATACTGCCTATTGTAACGTCCCAAGGACAAAAAACTTTAACAAACCTTATGGAAAGTAGGGAAGTGGATCATCTTGACAGTGACGGTAACTATTGACAATAATATCTACGCGGGTAATATTTTGATTAACACCTATATTATTCAAATACTGAGAACAGGATACAAAAAGGGGAGATAAAATGAAAAAAAATGGTTCAAATGGCTCTGAGCACTATGGGACTTAACATCTATGGTCATCAGTCCCCTAGAACTTAGAACTACTTAAACCTAACTAACCTAAGGACAGCACACAACACCCAGTCATCACGAGGCAGAGAAAATCCCTGACCCCGTCGGGAATCGAACCCGGGAACCCGGGCGTGGGAGATAAAAGGAAAGGAATATCCTAGATTCTTTATCAAATATCTATAGAGTAAATTCAAAATTATATGAACGAAGGTTAAATCCAAGAAAGTAATTCAGTCAAAGATAACATTTACCATGGAAGAGAGTTGTAGCCGTATCGAAAAGGAAATTCACTGCGACTACAATGCAACTCGGATATGGAAATGTTCAGTTAGTTGCTCTTGAGTCACTCTAGAGTACTTTTGCGGTAGTTGTCTGGACGCAAACGCTATTAGATTGTTTCTGTTTTGGAAGTTTGATAATTCTTGAGGTAGAGACTGAAGTATTGCTCAGTCATTCGACTGATGGAAGTTAATCTTTACCGTTCTCAACGCGACGGTATAGTAAGACGAGTGTTAGACTTAAATTGAGTGATATTGGTGTATCGGACTTAGCCCTCGTACTGATGAACAGTTATAAACCTTGAGAGCAATGGATTCACGACAGAAAAACAGTTCGTAGTCTTGAGTAGCATACAATAAAACGAAGACACATAGAAAGACAAAGTACGACAGATAGTCAAATGTTGTCGTCAGTGTCATGATTACTGAACTGAACAAAAGTTAATCTTGAATGACATATCGGTATGAATGTGTTGTAAGGACAAACAATTAATTACAGAAAGAACAATAAAATCTGAATCAAAAGGTAAATATTACGTGTCGCCTAACTCTTTAACCATTTTAAATGACTAAGTGAGTACATGGATAATGAACAGTGAAGAGTGATTACTTTAAACCAGTATTACGGCGTATTAAAAAAAATGTTCCAATGTAAGTTATCTCTGGAGTTACGTCGGACCGTTGTTAATAACTGGACGTAGCAACGGCATAGCAGCGGAATAGTAGACAGAAAATTTTTATCCTCGCTATGTATGATGTGAAAAACGACCGTAATGATGAAATCTAGAATCAAGATTTTATTTCACCATGGAAGTAACCGGGCATAAAAATAAAAATAAACGACTACAGTTTATTAGTTCGCACAAGCTGAGAAGACGGTTGCGCACAGATTACAGAATATTTCTAAGCCACGCGAGGAGTTGTGTTCTGACGAGAGTTACAGGTGCCGTTCCACGTCACACCGACGGAGACGAACATCGTTAACGAGTCACGTCTCTTCCCGGCGAGTGAAGGAGGGAAGGGACGTCACACTATACCAGTTTATTTGGCGCTTCAGCGTATGTCCGGGCGGCTCAAAGAAGCGCTGGTAGTCAAGAGTTTCAGAAGATATGAAGAATGGTTCAAATGGTTCTGAGCACTATGGGACTTAATTTCTGAGGTCATCAGTCCCCTAGAACTTAGAACTACTTAAACCTAACTAACCTAAGGACATCACACACATCCATGCCCGAGGCAGGATTCGAACCTGCGACCGTAGCGGTCGCCCGGTTCCAGACTGTAGCGCCTAGAACCCCTCGGCCACAACGGCCGGCAGAAGAAGATATGAAGAGGTGAAAACAGTGGTGCACTATGCAAAGAATTCTTCTCACTCTGTGTCCATGTACTTCCATTCGAACTACGTCGAAAAATGATATATCTGTAATTTTTATCTGCCGTATTACTTGATTTGCATAATAATAAACAAAAGAGTCTTTCGTTCAATCTGCGTGATAATAATGGAAGAGCGACGTTACAATTTGTTCGTGCTCCACGGACGAAAGCGACCAGGGACGCTGGCAGTGAAATCTGCGTTGGGAGAGCGCGAGGTGGAGACGTGGGGGAAGAGTTAGCAGACGTGGGCATACAGCGGCAACAGGCGGCCAGATCGATGTCGCGACCCCAGCAACAGCCACAGCAATAGCAACAGGCGGCGCACTCAGCTGCCGCCAGAACTCGCACACTCTTTTTATCAGCCACCACGAGACCCGCGCTGGCTTTCTGCAGCCGCGCTCAGCGTCCACAAGCTCACACGCTGGATACCTGCTCGCTGTTTTCAACCCGCTACCTGTGCTGTTTAACATGCAGGTAAACACAGGGCTATGAACCCTCTGTGTTTGTTGTTGACTCCCTGGTTTCTTCTTCCTGCGGAACATAAATCTCACGATGTGGATCACAGTCGTGTGTACTTACGATCCTGAGGTAAGTTTGTAGCCTACCTGTCTGTTTCTATCCATCCAGCTAAGTGGGAAGTCTGTCGTTATTACCGAGTCATTGTCGCAATCTATTTGCTCTAAGTTTCGCCAACGAATAAGGATTCGTTGAACCGTATCAGTGTTTACCGTAACTTGTACTAACGCAATAGTTTTTAATCAGATCTGTCAGTTCCTTGACCCAAAATTTAAACACAATCCTGTTCCTAGTACGGCAATGGGTTCTCGTCCTCAGAAAGGAAAACGGATATCATTTGTAGGTACTGTATGAGGTCCCATACTCCGAGGAGCGTAGGGGACGATGCGGGAGGCCCGCACCGCTGTACTAGGCAAGGTCCTAGCGGAGGTTGTTTGCCATTGCCTTCCTCCGACCGTGATGGGGATGAATGATGAGGATGAAGACGACACAACAACACCCAGTCATCTCGAAGCACGATAAATCCCTGACTCCGCCGGGAAACGAACCCGGGACCCCGTGCGAAGGGAGCGAGAATGCTACCGCAAGACCACGAGGTGCGGTCTTAGATGTACTGCAAAAGGTCTAATTACTGTTTTGAATTTACTCATTTATTTACTTTAGCCATTTCGAGAATATATTCACCCCATGAATTCTCGAAACATGATCTGTTTCAAATGTGTGTGAAACCTTATGGGACTTAACTGCTAAGGTCATCAGTCGCTAAGCTTACACACTACTTAACCTAAATAATCCTAAGGACAAACACACCCACCCATGCCCGAGGGAGGACTCGAACCTCCGCCAGGACCAGCTTCACAGTCCACGACTGCAGCGCCTTAGACCGCTCGGCTAATCCTGCGTGGCGATCTGATTCATTCCAAGATCCTCCCTGTAACTACAAATACTCTCGATGCAAGTTAACAAAGCTGAAGATTATCCGATCCTACTCGGAGAAACAAAACAATGAGCATGTGAGACTTGAAATGACATATTGCAGGTAATACGACGTCAATTAATGGGACTGACAATTTTAAAAAAAGGCTGAAATGTATTTAGAGGAAAACAGTTGTTGCTCAGCCATAACTGACTTGGCTCACTGCAGTGTGAAGACTGGCATCCTTTGTCCATGGGGCATACAATACCTCGTCTATTCAAATCCACGACATAACGCCAGATTACGAGGGCGGTCGAGGAAGTAAGAGATGTTTTGACACAAAAAATTTTTACCAATGTGGAAAGCCAAATTTTGTTATACACATTTTAAGGGTACATTCACTACCTGCTTTTCTACGTAATCGCTGTTCAAATTGAGGCTCTCATCGTACCGTTGTACACATTTTTCAGTACCGTCTCTGTAGAAATCTGCAGCCTGCAATTGCAACGACTGGTTTATACCGGCTTGCAGTTAGGAGCCAGTAGCAAAGCGATGTGTAGCGAGCCATGCCGGGAAGAGGTGGTAGCCGCTCGGCGCCAAATACAGGCTGTATAGTGAATGATCAAACACCTCTCATCCAAAAGCCCGTAGGAGCTTCAAAATGGTTCAAACGGTTCTAAGCACTATGGGACTTAACATCTGAGGTCATCAGTCCCCTAGACTAAGAACTACTTAAACCTAACTAACCTAAGGACATCACACACATCCATGCCCGAGGAAGGACTCGAACCTGCGACCGTAGCGGTCGCGCGGTTCCAGACTGTAGCGCCTAGAACCGCTCGGCCACCCTGGCCGGCTAAAAACAATTAAGGCTCCAGGTCAGAGGGGGGAGGGGGGCTAGAGGAGATGGACAGAGGAGGCAGAGGAATGTGAGAAAAAGAAGACAGAAAGCGGAAAGGAGAAAATGGACACAGAGAGGGGTAACGGGGAGGAGGAGATGATGGACAGAGACATGGAAGAGAAGATCCAAATCCCATAGATATTAGGGACGTGTGCTTTCTCTTTTCTTTCTTTTGTATTTAAGCAGAATGACCTACAACAACACATGGCTGGGAACAGCTAGTAAATAATGCACAGGAAAACTTTGTAATACCCTTTACAAAGGATTACACGAAAAACGAAAATCACTAGAGGGAACGAGTAGCAGAAAAATCAGTCGCGTACATAGGATAATTAATATGTGTGAGGTATGTGCGACGTAATGGCGTATTATGTGACTTCACCATACAACCAAATACTGCAGCTACGGAAGTCAGATTACCTGTGCGCTGTTTTTCTTTTCGCAGTCGTGCACCCGTAAAGACACTATGGTTCATTCAGACGTTTCTGAAACCAGAAGTATCGGTGGCAACTGGTTATTTTTCTAAATTCTTCGAGAAGACATTAAACACAATCTGTTTCCCCTTTGCATTTTAATGGTTTTACGCACGTATATTTCATTACAGAATACGAAGTAAGTTCACACATTTTCACAGCACTTAGAACTACAAGACCATGTGAATACCACCGACGGTCCATTGAAATCTGAAACAAAAACTACATGAAATTGTGTTTTAACATGGTAATTGATCAAAACAACGGAGTCTTTCAATGCTTCAGCATGCCTTATTGTGTTACTGACGCTAGAACAACGACGAAATGACTGTTACATTGTACGAATTCTTCCAGTGTAGTCGTAAGCAGTCCAAAAGAATCAACGGTCTCCGCAAGCTACGAACTTGGAACACCACAGAAAATTGTGTGAAAGATTTTGCGACAGCGGTTACAATTCAGACCGTACCCGTATGCTGCTCGTGCAACAATTCAGACCGTAAGATTATGGCCGGCGCCTTCAGTTTTGCATCACAATGCAGTAACCTCTTGAGGATGAATATTTTGCCTCTATGTTGATATTCAGGGACGAAACAACCTTCCATTTCTCTAGAAAGGCTAAGCACCACAATGTGAGACAGCGGTCCACTGAACATCCGCATGAAATTGTGGCGCGAGAACGAGGTTCGCCGAGGATTTATGTTTTCTGTCCCATGTCACATAGATGAAGCTGTAATAGATCGTTTTTCTTCTGTGGGGAGACTGTGACGGGTATCTCTTACCTCAATATGCGGTAGTTGTCGTTGTTTCAACAACGAACTTCTGTTTCCGAGAATTTCATGTTCCATCAAGACAGTACTGGCCTACATTGCAGCACGGATGTTCATCGCAGCATGTTCGCTCCCCGGGTCACTTTAGGGGTGCAGTAAGGAGAGTGTTAACGTGCCACCACTACCATGCACGCTGTAACAACTCAGAGAACGCATAAGTACTGCTGTATCGACCACCGATAGGTATAGGACGTACTTGGACTCATGCCGAATGACCAGAGGGACACTCATACAACATTTGTAGAGGATAAAATGCAAACTTGGTAACCTTACCGTTCTCTTCAAACTCAAGCATATTTGTATCTTGACCGGTGCTTCCTCACAATCGTCTGGTAATGACAATCCAGGAGTCTATTCATGACCTCGAAAACCGTAGACGTTCAGTGAAATTCATCTGGACCACAGAACATGACGGAATCCCGGAAAATGAACTTGCTGACAGACTGGCCAAATAGGCTATCGGTAAACCGACTCTGGAGATCGCCAGACCTGCAATACCGAATGGTTTCCCTCTGCAAATAAGTTACGAGCTATAAATATGAATGTGTGAAGGTCATCCATGCGAGACATTCGCAGGGACTCTGTTGTCCTTTGCCGGCTCCTGCATCGGCCGTACTTGTCTGACTCACGGTCACCTCCTCCGTCATGAGGACCAGCCCCAGTGTCGCTGCTGCTCTCGACTAACGACAGTCCACATTTCGTTGCACTGTCCCAACCTGGCCGCCCTTAGGCGGTCTTTTATCCTTGTACAAGCGCTGCCTACGGTGTGAGGCGACAATGCCTCAACGGTTGATCTGGCTTTAAGTTTATTCTAGAAAGGGGGGGGGGGCGGGGGGAGATTAATAATCAATCCAAGGGTGGACGTCTGTCCTTCTTTCCCAAGCCTTCGTCCCACCACCATTTTAACTCTTCCTCGCTCCTTTTGGTGCTATCTATTCGACTTCACGTTGGTCCTTTTGCCATTTATGTTTCTCTTGCTTTGTCCATTTTGGCTGGAGATTTTAGTGTATTGCAGAGTGATTGGCTCACCCGTCTTTACCCTTGGGACCAGCCAGTGCAGGCCATCTGCTATATTGTTTTAGCGCTTTCTACCGTTTTTTTCCCCTTCCAGTTACTGCTTTCACTTTTGGTTCGCTTAAACCGTTTTCTCCTTCTGTGCAGTTACACAGTTCGTCTTACGAATTTTGTTTCTTTCCCCGATTTTAAGTGATAGGATTCATTTGGGGTATGGTTTTCATCTGAGATCTGTATGACCTCGGAAAAATGGACTGATAACCCAACAGTTTCGTCCCTTTACCCCCTAAACCAACCACTCACATTAGTACATGTAATATCTTGGGAAATATAGAGCTGTGAATGCGAATGACTTACGCATTGCAGAACACAATTAACGCATCACATTTTCGAAGCTCTGTGACTGTCCTCCTTTGCGACACCTAAGTTTGCAGTTTGGCTCAAAGGTGCCTGCAACGTTACTCTGCAATGGTGCAAGAGCCTGGCACCCTGCGGCGTCGTCCTGTGGCTGGGCGACGCATCTAATAGCTGTGTGTTCACACATGCGACAAAACCGAGAGCTCAGAAGGTCATGTGTAAGATGGGTCAATTATATCACAATGGCACCAAATTAAACCACAATTCTGCCCAACACCACCGTCGACTTGTCACTTGCTGGTAAGACAGTCACACCCTTATACCCATATTTCGCCTTTCTTTCGATCCCTGTCCAGTGGAGCTCAGAACGGCGCTGCCGACAGATTTCTTATGAGTGACAGGCGAAGACAATTCACACAAACCGCCCCTCGGAACGACACGCAAAAGCCGTACAGGGTGGTATAAGGGGCCTCAATGAAACCACCCTTTTTCTTGGCGTTGATTCCCACAATATTGCAGCCGAAAACGACTGTTCGCAGTGCGCTGATCAACAGCGCGACTTTCTTGACAACGTCGACACTGTTCACGGTTGACCCTGATGTCACCCCTTGAGAGTGCAATGCGACCACAGTTTTCGTCTCGTGTGCAGAACGGAATCACTAGGGACCGTTCATAAGAGCTTGGTGGATGACAACGAGGATGTTGCCAAGCGGAGTGATCTCAGAGGGCAACTTTGCCGTTTTAATCACGTTGTGTCAGTGTACCACCAACCCGTGATCACGCCACAGGATGGTGCGAAATTGGAGGGCTGAAAACGCTTAAGCACCGTTTGTTGCTTTGGATCACCTTCACATTTCATCGAATTGTGTTGAACGGTCCCTAGTGGTTCCAGCCTGCACGCCAGATCAAAACTGTGGTCGCATTGCACTCCGAAAGGGCGCGATCGTGCTTAATGTGGTTGCTGGCCCACGATGTCTTTAGAGCAAGGTTGAATCGTCCGATGGGTGTAACCAGTGTCAGATGTTGTCAAGAAAGTCGTCCTGTTCATCACTCTGCGAACGTCTGTTTTAGACTGCGAAACGTGTAGGAATCAACGCCCCAAGAAAAGGAGTGGTTTCATCGACACTCTTTATGCCATTCCCTAAGACTTTTTCGTGTCGATTGGGAGCGGCGAGCTGTCTGAAAGTTGTCGACGGCCACCTATAAAGTGCATGATTTCAATCTGGGTTTCGCGATTCTGACCTCCACCGCAAAGACGTCGAAGGAGGGTGAAATGTGGGTAAGAGGGGATATGCCTAATTTCCTATCCTACGACAGATCAACGATGGCGTTGGGTATAGTTGTGTTGAAATTTGGCGCCAAAGTGACGTAATTAACCCACCTTACATCTCAGACGAACTTCTGAACTCTGGCCTATATCTCGCATGTGTCGACACCTTGCGGTTAGAATCGTCACTGAACCCGATGGCTTACGTCGCTGGGCGTCACGATTTTGCATCGATACAGAGGAGTATAGTAGGCTCTTGTGAGCTTAATTTCAAACCCATGCTCGTAGTTGAAGATAGCTCCAGGATTACGAAACGTTTACTTTAGTTGTGCTGCGCACAGTAGTAGCCCTATGCGGTGAAGGTCCACTGAGCCCTACGACCAGTCACTGACTGTCCTGAACGGGCGTTACGAATTTATGATGAACAAGTTATAGTAGCTGTCGTCAGGTTCTGTCACAGCGAGATTGTCTACCACTCTTGTAGTATGGAAATACGGGGTTTCTCTGAAAATCTCAGCTCGATTTTCAACTCGAGTGACTTTTTATTATTGGCAACGACGACATTTTAACTATAGATTTGTCATTTTCTCCACGTATAACGATAATATTTAATTCTCCACTTTTGTTTTGTTAGACTGATGTTAATAACAGTTGCATCTCATTTTCTATCCTGTAACTGTAAAGGTCAAAATAGTGACTCGTATTATTTACATGTGAATGGAGAATCGGGTAGAAGCCCAACTCTGGGAACATCCAGAAAAATGTAGGAACACGTGCGGAAGTACTGACCGCAAGACTAAATTCGCAAGATCGACTGAAGAAAGGGAAAACTACTTTATACAAATTGTACACTGATGAGCCAAAAAATTATGACCACTGTCGACCACGAGGCTGCATGCCTGCTGGTGGTGTTGCGGGCACGTGACGCAGCAAGGAAAGTATGTAAGTGGAAGAGAGACGAATGGACAGTCATTATAGCGAAGACCCGGGCCGCAAATGCGGAAATCCACTCATCTAAGTGGTTCTGACGAAGGCCACATTGCTGTGGTGCTGCGGCTGGAAACGAGAATCTGTGAAACGGAGAAACTGGTCGCCTGTTGGCGTACTACTGTCGTGAAAACCTATGGAAGGTGGCTGAACGATGATGAAAGAACCAGTAGCCTATATGGTACTAGACGACCATGTCTCATCACAAAACGTAGATGTCGGAGGATCCCCCACTGTGTCATCCAGGATAGGCAACGAAATGTGGTACGTCCGACGACAGAGTACAGTGCTGGTACACGCACAAGCGTTTCGGAGCACACCGTTCAAAGGCCATTGTTGGACATGGAGCTACACATCACACTTCCCCTACGTGTTCCTGTGTTGACCAAACGACATGGCCAGTTACAGTTGCAGTGAGCACGGCATCACTGAGTTTTTATCGCGTGTCGCCTGTCGAATGAGTCGCATTTCTTGTTACACCAGGTCGATGGTTGGGTCCTTACACGCCGTCATCCAGGCGAATGGCTGCACGAAACATGCACCGCGCCACAGATGCAAGCTAGCGTGGGCAGAATTATGCTATGGGGTACGTTGAGTTGGGCCACCATGGGATCTGTGGCGGTAATAGAAGGCATCGTGACAGCAGCGAACTACGTGAACATTATTACGGACCACCTGCATGGTGCTTGAAGTCTCTCCCTATGGCGATGACACCTTACAGAAAGATAACAGTCCGTGTGGCAAGATCTGAATCGTGCTGTAGTGAATTGGGGAGCATTATAGTGGACTCACACTGATTTCTTGGCCAGAAAATGTACCTGGTCTCAACCCGGTGAAACACGTATCGGGTGCACCAGCTGCGTGCCCGGAAACAACCGTACCGTAATTTACGGGAACTGCTTGATCTGTGCATAGAAACCTGGTAGCACATACTTATGGAATCCTGTCAAGTACTCGCAGAGTTCATGCCAAGCAAAATTGTCTTAAAAAAGTGGAACAACACGCTATTAAACAGGTGGTCATAATATTTTGGCTGACCGGTGTAGATTTAGAAACGGCTTTTCGCGATGTTGACTCTAATATATCCATTGAAATTTTGAAAGTAGCAGGGAAAAAAATACAGGAAGCGAAAGGATTTTTACAATTAGTACAGAAACCAGACCGCAGTTTTAATCGGTATGAGGGTAGCAATCTAGCCAACACCACTCAAGCCTATATGAAGGCAGGAAGGTAGCCAACGGACCGGAGAGAGAGAGAGAGAGAGAGAGAGAGAGAGAGAGAGAAAGAGGGGGGGGAGGGGAGGGGAGGAGGGGAGGGGGAGGGGGGGGCCCTTTCCGGGTCATCCAGTTTGTCGTCTGCCAGATTGTTTTTCTATGCTCGTGAGAAGAGTGGAAGGAACGCAGAGTCAGACACCTTTTGAAACTGGAGTTAAGACGTTTGCAGTGTGACAGACGAGGCAAAATTGGATTCCTCTGTAGGAAGTGAGACGCTGATTCCAAATGACGGCATGCAGTTTTCTAAGGGACAAGAGTGCTTTCTTCGAATGCCTTTTAGCGTCTGGGTGTGCACTCTGGCCGGGAGGAGTGTTGGAGAAACGCACTGAAGTGAAAGGAGGCTTTTGCAGAGGAGGAAATGGAGACAACAAATGGACGGGACGCACGATATCATTATCATCATATGTTATTTCTCAACAGTGTCTTTTTTTGTCGGTACGTGTTATCTCCCGTATTACCTAATAAAAATTAACGACTTGAGACATCATTTTCAAGATTTCGTTCGCCACGAATGAAGAAAAATACACAAATAACCTGAAGTTGTTGCTTTCGTTGAAAACTTCATTTTGAAAATCTTTTTGTAAAAACAATGTAGAAGGTACGATCTATTGACAGTACATTTAACTAAGATCCACGACAACTGTTGCAGTTGTTTAGATTCTGTACGCAAGCAAGCGTAGTTTACCATGCAGGTACCCCTACCACGAAATTCCACAATGTTTTGTGTGGTCAAAAGAACAATGAATCATTCGCAAGAAAAACACCAAGTGCTTTGGGAGCGTCTACATTCTCAACCCAGTCGACATAGAAAAGTGCAACCTTCTAGCACTATTTCTGCACGGCGTAGGACAGCAGCCTTTTTGAAGTTTTTCGCGCAATTGATGGGATGCTGTGGAACTCTGTTCTACAGGATACAGAAAAACTTCATTCAGAGATTAATGACGTCCAATGGGGAGAAATGCTAGGAGGAGATTGCCAGACACCAAATGCCAATGCAACTCGGATGGTTTTTCGCCATCATGTGCATAACCTATTCTCCTGCAATATACCTGAGTTGTGGACAACATTTCAGAACGCACTTTTAGGAAATCTGCGGAGAGAGCACACGTCATCTGAAGTCTACAACCTCAGGTTTGCAGAATTAGGGAATCTTTGAAAGTATCATGGCAAATCTTTCCAACAATTCAACCTGCTGACCCCTGATGTGAACGTCGCGCAACACACAACGGAAACCTACAACGTAGAACAAGAACGTACAAAAGAGAAGGCAGCTTACGAAAAACAAAACGAAGGAAATAGCTGAGAATGTCTTACATTCAGTAAGAAATAAGACTTTCAGTTGTTACTTTATTTGCGCAACGGGAGTCTACGGTAAAACATTTCTATACAAAACTTTGCGTCATATTTCAGATTTAACAGCTGAACGGACTGGCACTGCCACCAATATCCTGCCATGGGGACACAAATAAAAGTCGATTTTCAAACTACTATTTACTAATGTATAACTATCTTGAACATGTCGGTCTTATCAATTCGCACTCGCACCAAGGATGCACAACTTCTCCTTGACTCTGGCCTCATCATTTGGGGCGAGATTCAGTGGTTATTAAAGATGCGCTAATAAGCGTTGTACATCAACTAGTAAGAGACATCATAAGTAATAATTTCCGTAATGGAGGCAAAATTATTGTTCGGTGGAGATTTCCCTCATGTGTTACCCGTTGGTAGAAATGCAAATCGAACAGGCATTGCCGAAACTACAGTTAAACGATCACCCTTACGGTCTCATGTTAAAATTCATAAATTGACTCAAAATAGGAGGACCAATGGTGATCCAGTCTTTACTGAATGGTTACTTAAAACGGGTATCTTCAATGAAGCGGTTAAAATTCATAAAATTTTTTATTGTAATTATGATGGTTTTATTACCCCCATTTTCAATGCGACAGAAATCAATGAACAAAATTTTTCGCAATTCTGTTCAATGGCGATGACAAAGATTGCGTAACAATTAATGAATATGTCATTTCCAATTTTTTGCGTGGAAAGGCAAAGGTTTACCTCAGAACTGATTCTGTCCAGCTTGAAGAAATAAACAACGTTGAACTGTAGCCAGCAGAATTCTTGAAGTCCTTAAATCCGTCCGGTTTACCACGTCATCCATTCATTACCTTTAAAGAAAAATGCTATTTTTATGTCAATTTAAAATCTCAATGTTACTCAAAGATTAATTAGTGGTGTAACATAAATGGTAACTCACTTACATCATGTACATCATCAGTGCTAAATCCACTGGCTCCTATAAAAACTGCGCTCATACCCCACATCAACCTTAAACTTTCCGATCTCCATTACTGTATTAGCTACCGGTGATAATTACGAGACGCGCGGCACTAGCCGAGCGGTCTAGGGCACTGTAGTCATGGACTGTGCGGCTGATCCCGGCGGAGGTTCGAGTCCTCCCTCGGGCATGGGTGTGTGTGTTGGTCTTTAGGATGATTTAGGTTAAGTAGTGTGTAAGCTTAGGGACTGATGACCTTAGCAGTTAAGTCCCATAAGATTTCACACACGTTTGAACATTTTTTTGATAATTAGGACAGGTCGTGAATTATCTGCGCTGGTCAACTTGTCTATTCTTAACTGGCAACATGGAGCTTGTCCAGTGAAGGAATTCCACCCACAATAGGCTCTACGGGAATTTGGAACCTGTGGACGGTACAGAAATGTTTAACAATGATAGTGAACAATAATGTGATTGGCCAGAAAGAGAATATGAGCCAGCCACTCGAAGGTATGACCACGCCCAGGAAATATCTCTGAAGGACGGAAAGGGATCACCTGAGGCGAACGCTTGTGATAGAGCCGGGAAAGAAGAAACTTGTCGGTCATACGGAAAGTTGACAATATCTTGCGATAGATCACGCTTGGATGCTGAGTGTCCTCCATCGCGACTCCAGTGTGGAACACGCAGCATTGGCCGCCCTCAGAACACGCCTCACCCACTGACCACATGCCGCTACCGAGGCGCCGCCAGTCTTCTGGAGCGCGGTATGTTCCACGCCGATAACAGCTGGATCTGCGCCCGGTAAGAACGCACTTCAGCTGTCAGCTAAGTCCGCCTGCCAATTCCGTGTGTCTCATAGCAAACGCGATTTAAACATCCTGGTAACGAGCCTGAGAAATTTGTAATCGATAGTAGACAAAGGCTATTTACAACTTGTATGGAAACCAGACGGCAGTTATAGGAGTCGAAACACATGAAAGGGAAGCAGTGGTTGAGAAGGGAGTGACTCAAGGTTGTAGCCTATCCCAGGTGTTATTCAATCTGTACATTGAGCAAGCAGTAAAGGAAATCGAAGAAAAATTTAGAGTAGGAATTAAAGTTCAGGGAGAAGATATAAAGACTTTGCGGTTTGCCAGTGACATTGTAATTCTGTCATGGACAGCAAAGGAGTTGGAAGAGCAGTTGAATAGAATAGACAGTGTCTTGAAACGGGAAGGAAAGATGAGCACCAAAAAAAGCAAAGCAGGGATAATGGAATACAGTCGAATTAAATCAGGTGATGCTGAAGGAATTAGATTAGGAAACGAGGCACTTACAGTAGTAGATGAGTTTTGCTATTTGGGCATGAAAAAAACTGTTGATGCCTTAAGTAGAGAGGATGTAAAATTTAGACTGGCAATGACAAGAAGAGCGTTTCTGAAGAAGAGATACTGATAACATGGAATATAGATTTAAGTATCAGGAAGCCTTTTCTGAAATTATTGGTATGAACTGTAGCCATTGAAACCTTTCCGTCTCCTCTATATCTCTTTTGTTGCGCAACCTTCCCTTCAACAACAACCTATGAAACATTCCCTTAGGATTTCTATCTCTTGCTTAATAATAACAAACGAAATCTTCCCTTTGAAATTAATTCTCTTTCTCAATCTTCGCATACAAATTTAAATGCTGCTTATTAAAAGTGATTTTCTGATTATTTCGACGAAACATAGAATGTGTCGTCGTCGTGGCCCTCAGTCGTTACCTGCAATAACCCAAAACTGTTCCTTACGTTTTTTACTGTTACTCGATCGCCATCTGACTGCTATATCGAACTGCGACATGAATATACTTACTCTGTTTTACTATACTGTATTAGCTGCTGGCGGGCTGTCATAATAAGTGGCTGTATTTATTAGCAAAGCTGACTTTAGTCTTTAATAGCAAAGCTGACATTATTGTTTAATTAATTTGACTGAAGTTACGTAATTCACAGTTAAACTTTTTCTTGACAAAAATAAAATTTTGCAAAGTTTTACGTTGATGGTTTTTGGTGTGGATTATAATCAGTAATGCAATATTGCTGGCAAAAATTAATTATATTCTGAATGAAATGATCTTACAAACGTTCAAATGGGACATACTTTTTACAATAATCTTACAACTAGCATTGCGCCAACATACCTTCAGTAGTCTTGAGTTTCTCAAAAAAATAATTCAATAATATTAGTTCCTCTTATGATAATGGCTAGCTGATATCTCTGCACATCAGTTTATAAACTCTTGTAAATCATAGCTGGTGGCTGGTAGGCACACCGCTCCTCTCGCTTCAGACCTGCTACCGACTCGCTTCACTTCTCACTTACTACTGACTTCCTACGAACGCTAAAGTGCGGTCTCTCCCGCCAACAATGTTTTCTGGTGCAGACAATCCCTGCTACCATTACAAAATGTATCAGTGCGCGGTCTTTCCCGCTCTTTTCTTAAAATGTATCCATACGCGGTCTCTCCCACCCTTTTTAAAATTATATCAATGTGCGGCCTCTCCTGCCAACAATACTTTGGCGCAGACATTCCCTGCTACCACAATTATTTCCAACATGACAAATATTAATTATTCCTACTGAATCCTATTAATAAAATTTAAACATATTTCACAAATTGTGGTTTGACAATATACAATAGAAATATACACGTCTTACACCATGAACACAAGTGAAACATCGGCGTCAAACAATTTTGAGAAGAGGCAATTAGCTTTTGATGGGTGGTGCACCGGAAGAATGCTGAAGATTAGATGGGTACCTAATGTTGATGTGTTGAATAGAATTGGAGAGAGTAGTAGTTCATGGAACACCATGACTAAAAGAAGGTATCAGTTGATAGGGAACATTTTGAGATATTAAGGTATTACCAATCTAGTACTGGAAAAAAGTGTTGGGGTTAAAAATCATAGAGGGAGACCAAGATATGAATACAGTAAGCAGATTCGGAAGCATGTAGGTCGCAGTACTTATTCGCAGATGAAGCGAGTACCATGGAGAGCTGCATCAAACCAGTCTTCGGACTGGAGATCACAACAAATATGGGCAAATTATTATTTACCTTCCTTATGAATAACGTAATTTGTAAATTTATTTGTGCAACTGTCGACCAAAGACCTATGAAAATAAATTCTTATGACTGATCTCCTTGAGTTCTTCTGCTGGCACTCCTATTCATTATTATTTAATATGCAGATGCCAGACTCAAGTGCAATTTTACATATGTTGTAATAGCCCTAAAATTTCGGCCATTATACGTTCTAAGAGTCAAAGAACATGGAAAGGAAGTAATAACTGCCGAGCGAGTGAGACAACGTTGTAGTTTATCCCAGTGTTATTCAACCTAAAGGTGAAAGAAACAGTACAGTAGACCCACAAGAAATTTGGACGGAAAATAACGATTCCGGGAGAATAAATAAAGGGGATGAGGTTTGCTGATGATGTAACTTCGTCAGACACTGCAAAGGATAAAATGGGTAATGTCTTGAAACGATGTTGTAAGATGAACATCAAAAGGAAAGCAAGGGTCATGGAATGTATAAAAGAAATCAATTCCGAACCAACTTAAGAAAAGTCTTCAGAGAGTGTAACTTCGTACTAAGCTCAACTGATAAATCTAAATGCACGGTAATGAACTCCTCGGCTCCAAAACTTCGATCGCAACCGAATATTCACAAAGAACGTTGTCCTATGTGCAATACTGTGAAGTTCCAAAAGAACCCTTTCTACAGATCAGGAAAAAAAAACTCAATGAGATTCTCACCAAGGCTTTTACATTTGAAGATAATTTTTATGTAAACTAGGGCTATGAGCTTCCAGAAAGCATCAAAGAAATTCTTATACCAAACACACACAGATTTGCATCCTTTGATATAGTTAAGTTGTATGCAAATATACCAATAAAAGAAATAATCTCAATAATTAAGAATGACTTACTTAAATTCAAAAACATCAGTCTACTGAGATTATTGAAATTATATCCTTAGCGCTATTACGTAATTATTTCAGTTTTAACAACTAAATTGTTCTGTGCTCTCCAAATTTTACATTGGCCAAACTGGTACGACTTTCAACGTGCAATGCCGAGAACACATGGATGCTCTCAGGCTCTAAAACGTAAATAAACCAACTTCCGCTGCTCACTTGACCCTACAGGAAAGGATACAGACAGGCATCGATGAAAACTCAGAAATATTACGTTTTTCAGAAAAGGGAGTACAAATGAATTTGTTAGAAGAATTAAAAGTATTCAGTCACATTCACAGTAAACTTGACTGCATCCTGAATGATCGACTAGAGTTAAGAAACCAAATGTGCCTTCAGAATTTCATACATACTTATCATTTCAAACGGTTCTAAGCACTATGGGACTTAACGTCTGAGGTCATCAGTCCCCTAGACTTAGAACTACTTAAACCTATTTAACCTAAGGACATCACACACATCCATGCCCGAGGCAGGACTCAAGCGCCTAGAACCGCTCGGCCACAATGGCCGGCACTTATCATCTCGAAATGGTAGAAATAACAGAGAAAATATTCTTCCTTGAGCACTACCAGCAACTTTTAAACCTAAATAATTAAATGTACCATTTCAAAATTATCTGTAACGATATTTTCAATAGGCCCAGAAGTATGCCAAACCCATGGACATTTCATGTTCTTTGGCACATCAGATCATTAGCAGATGTAAACATATGTGCCCGCCATCTTTTATTTAGCTTAACTCATGAATCAGCATGGACTGAAAAAGAGACTCTAACCTCTCTCTTATAAAATGTAAAGGACATCTTGTGGTGAAGCATGTAAAATGTATAGAGTTTATGTAACATGTAAAACCTTTTGTAAACTATGTAATTACAAAACTTTGTTATATATTTTAGATCAGAAATGGAGAACCCTTTGTAAACTATGTAATCACAAGATCTGTGTTATATTTTAGGACAGAAATGTAAAACATGCCAAGAGATCAACGCTACCGTCTTCCGATGGTCTCAGGACCAGAACTAGTAATGGTAAAATAAAATAACGTCTAAAATAATTTTTGGGTTGTTACAGTATCTCTTAAACTATGTATACTATGGGGGCTGCTGCATAAAGAGTTCACTTCCTCCTGGTCAAATGATGGTAACGTTACGTGTGTATAGACGAGCGATTTGACCGCCTTGAGTTGGTAGGAGGTAAGGTGAATTCGCGTGTATGGCCCTGGGCAAGGAGCAGCAAGCGGTATGCAGGCGAGCCACCTGCGAGAACGGCAATAAAAACGGGTCAAATGCGGGATAAATCCCGGTACGGGGAATATGGACGACGTGTCGATCGCTTAAGAGGATCGGCTATGCTTCAAGCAATGGTCTAACAAACAAACCGAAAGATGGCTTCTTATAGCTCTTTAAGAATGTATAATAATTCAAAGTGAAGTTTTAAGGCAAATCTGAATACATCAGCGACCTCAGAAAAAATGAGGCGCATCGAGGGGCACGTCGTTTTCAATATCTTTAAAATTACAAAAAGTTAATATTTCACAGTGAATAAACATTTTCACAAAGAACCTCTGAATAAACAACTTTTAAACGGTTCAAGCGATTTCAACAAACAATATGTCAGATGATAGCACTGAACGATAGCTGTCATCCCAGAAAGCCACTCACCTCTATCTATTTTATTTATTGACACATAACGTCTTTTATGTCTTTTTTCTTTCAGAAGATCATATACTCCACAGTTACACAGTAAATGAATGCAGCAGGAATACCTCATATTTTGTCGTAGTTGTGTATTTATTGAACGAAAAGTTTACCATTTTGCCAGTAACTTTATTTAATATTAATTACAACTGGTAACACAAAATCATGGTAATTTGAGAAGTGCTAAATCACATGTGTTAGCATACACAATCTTTGTAAGATACTACCAAAACACATTTCTGACAAGAAGACCTAAATAACTGTTTGAACAATATTTAATGACAAACTGTAACCATTTATCATGAGCGCACTTGCGCAAGAGTACTCGCTTGTTTATTTGTAGAAGAACCTATATTTATATTTATTGTAAATGGTCTGAGTGCGACTGAAAGTTTATAGCATTACTTCATTTAAATATTGGTGTAGTATAGTAGTTTAGTCCAGAAAGTGATCAAGATGAGTCAGGTCATGTCTATAGAACTTGAGAAAGATGTATTTTTGTTTGGGACGGCCTTCAGCCAATTGAGAATGCAGGCAGTGACTAAACACTATGAAAGTCAAGTGGAAACTGAGACTTCTCGAGTAAAGAGCTGAACGGAGCGATTCTGGGCACTTTTCGACGTGTTATAGAAGGAGGCACACTTACCTGTGGGAACAAGTGGTTCTCGATCGCGGAGGTGTTTGATTCTGGGCGCCGAACAGCCACTGCCGCGCTTTAACTTCTGAAGGGACTTCATATTTCGAGAGATTTCAATGAACTCCAGGTAGGGCTCTAACATTGTCGCTTTTGTTATGGAACTGGGGATACTGTATGATTTACTATTCTTTGGATCATTTGTGTCAATTTGTAACTCATCATGCTGAACTGTTTTGAGTTAATGAATAATTCCTATATTATGCTTACGAAGTGGACTTAGTTCTCACGTATCTTTGGTGACTGTTTAGTTTAGAGATTTTGCTACCATTCTCCTATGGCTCTCACCGTTAAATTTACTGCACTTTATAAGGGTATTTTCTGTCTATATTTGAACTGAATATCGTAGGACTATTCCCCGTTTATCTGAGATGTCCTTTCTCGAATAAACGTTATTCAGCATATTTCTCTGTCGTCTAATCAATTGCAAACATTAGAACGGAACGCTCGTTACTAAGTTTTTCATTGAACATTTATTTTGTATTTCTGTGTATTTTATTAACGCGCAATTCTAACCAATGCAGAATCAGTGCTGCAGGATACTATTTGCTGCGATTTAGCTGCAGGACATGAAAGCAGACATGCGCAGTTCGACCCTATGGCTACATCGAGCTACTCTTTTTAAACAGATCCGTGCGTAGTCCAAGAACCTAAAGTACAAGTAACCGCAGGTAACTGATTTGCTCTTATGTGGTGCTGTTTGGATGAGCAGCTTCTTAGCAGGAACCGGTAGGTACTGTCGCATGGTGAACAATGATTTCTATCGCGATATTCTAAGACATTTGAGGGAGGACATGAGGACAAAGTGTCAGAAATTGCATACGAACGACTGGGAACTCTAGCATGCCAATGCACGATCGCTGACGATATACGTACATTACTCAGGAATTTTTAACCAAAAGGAGGATGACACTTGCTGCTGATCCGCTATATTCACCGGATTTAGCAGCGTCTTTCTTAACCTTCCTCAAGATTAAAATCGGGTTAAAGGCGAGAAGATTTTATACAGTGGAGGAGATTCAGTAGGAATCACATATCTTTTGCGCAGCCAGTATCCTAAATGCGCGTGGCGAGTGGAGTACTAAAACCTTCTACTTTCAGGCGAGCTAAACCGTCTTTTGAATTATTTGAACAATGTGCTGCAGAAAAGGAATTTATAAATAATGGAGCTTTGAGGAGATTTATATTCTGAACTGTGCCGACTGTTGAGGATATTACTTCCGTTCATGTGACTTTTTTTTAAATATATTAGGTTGGTGCATAAGTTAGTAGAGTTTTGTTTTGCCTTTTGGTATCCCGTTGCTTTGGGTTTACTTATGGTCTGTCATTTTTTATGTGTAGTTCAGTGTTGCTATTTGAGTTTACGTGTTGACATTTTGTTATTTGGAGATATGAATGGAACTGTGGATGCTAGAAAATGGAGTGCCAAATGGAGAAGTCGAAACATCTCCGACATACTCTTCTGTCTGATTTCAATAGAGGGGTGACGACTGCGAGGGCAGTGGCGGCGTGTATGGGACAGAGCAATGCAAGTACATGGTCTTCCGCGTTTTAGGCATGACCATTTTGCCGGTAGTGGCTCTCGATGTCCAGGAAGACGTTCGTGAGATTTTAAAGGTCGTATAAACGCATTAACCCACAATGATCCACGTCACTGTACTCGAGAACTCACAAATTTGAAGAACTGTGATCGTTCCACCATCGTGCCATATTTGCATGCAATGCGGCAGGTTAAAAAAATCAGGTGTGTAGGTACCGCATACTTTAAACCAAAATCACAAAAATCAGCGGGTGGCCATATATGCATCTCTGCTTGCTCGTTATCAATTGGCTCGTGAAACACACCGACCATTCTCATTCTGTATCGATACTGGTGCCGACACTTGGTGTCTCTAGGAAAAGAAAGGAATCGTTGAGAGCAAACGAAGCAGAAATTCACAGTACAAAGATCTGCGCGATCCACAAAAGATTTCATCTGGTGGAACAACGACGGTGTGGTGTACTACGAATTGCTTACCCGAGGTGTAAGCATCGCTGCTGACATCTGTTGTCAACAACTGAGACGTCTTGCAGACACAGTCCAAGAACAACGACCAGGAAGACTGCGTGAAGTGATACTACACTACTGGCCATTAAAATTGCTACACCACAGAGATGACGTGCTACAGATGCGAAATTTAACCGACAGGAAGAAGATGCTGTGATATGCAAATGATTAGCTTTTCAGAGCATTCACACAGGGTTGGCGTCGGTGGCGACACCTACAACGTGCTGACATGAGGAAAGTTTCCAACTCATTTCTCATACCCAAACAGCAGTTGACCGGCGTTGCCTGGTGAAACGTTGTTGTGATGCCTCGTCTAAGGAGAAGAAATGCGTACCATCACTTTTCCGACTTTGATAAAGGTATGGTTGTAGCCTATCGCGATTGCGGTTTATCGTATCGCGACATTGCTGCTCGCGTTGGTCGAGATCCAATGACTGTTAACAGAATATGGAATCGGTGGGTTCAGGAGGGTAATACGGAACGCCGTGCTGGATCCCAACGGCCTCGTATCACTAGCAGTCGAGATGACAGACATTTTATCCGCATGGCTGTAACGGATCCAGCAGCCACGTCTCGATCCCTGAGTCAGCAGATGGGGACGTTTGCAAGACAACCCTTGACGCTGCATCACAGAAAGGAGCGCCTGCGATGGTGTACTCAAAGACGAACCTGGGTGCACGAATGGCAAAGTGTCATTTTTTCGGATGAATCCAGGTTCTGTTTACAGCATCATGATGGTCGCATCCGTGTTTGGCGACATCGCTGTGAACGCACATTGGAAGCGTGTATTCGTCATCGCCATACTGACGTATCACCCGGCGTGATGGTATGAGGTGCCATTGGTTACCCGTCTCGGTCACCTCTTGTTCGCATTGACGGCACTTTGAACAGTGAACGTTACATTTCAGATGTGTTACGACCCGTGGCTCTACCCTTCATTCGATCTGTGAGAAACCCTACATTATAGCTGGGTAATGCACGACCGCATGTTGCAGGTCCTGTACGGGCCTTTCTGGATACAGAAAATGTTCGACAGCCGCCTTGGCCAGCACATTCTCCAGATCTCTCACTAATTGAAAACGTCTGGTCAATGGTGGCCGAGCAACTGGCTCGTCAGAATACCCCAGTCACTACTCTTGATGAACTATGGTATCGTGTTGAAGCTGCATGGGCAGCTGTACCTGTACACGCCATCCAAGCTCTGTTTGACTCAATGCCCGGGCGTATCAAGGCCGTTATTACGACCAGAGGTGGTTGTTATGGGTACTGATTTGTCAGGATCCATGCACCCAAATTGTATGAAAATGTAATCACATGTCAGTCCTAGTATAATATATTTGTCCAATGAATATCCGTTTATCATCTGCATTTCTTCTTGGTGTAGCAATTTTAGTTGCCAGTAGTGTATTACATGATAAGGCCCGACCTCTTTATGATAGACTGACAAAAATACTCTATACAGGAGCTGTATGTGGATGTCATTCGAAACCCACCTCATTCACCTGGTCTTACACCCTCAGATTTTCACCTTTTCCGCACTGTGTCGAACAACCTTAAAGAAACTTCCTTTCCGAAGAAAAATGCGCTTAGAATATGGCTCGACAAGTTGTTTGCCTAAAATTTGCGTGGTTTCTACAATCGCGGAGCCGAAAAGTTACTCTAGCGTTGGCAGACTGTCGTAAGTAGTGAAAGAGAATATATGATTGATGACTGAAGTATCTGCTAGTTGCATCTGTTGTGTGTATTAAAATTACGGGAAAACGCTACGAACTTATGCACTAACCATATACATGCAATTATTATAAACATTGAACTTTTTATTTTCCGTCGTTACTTCCTCACTCCCTAAAGTAATGAATAGGGATTTCTTTTTCAGCCGCAATTGAAATGTGACAAGCGGACTGGCAGTTGCGAGTAACACTTTTAGGACCATTTTCTGGCGTGGATAAAGACCACTGTAGGAAGCGAATATGTAGTAAAACCATCTGTTTCTCACTAAGTTTCAGTCTCTTTATTTAGAGAATAAAAAGTTAACGTGTGTTGGAAGAGGGACGCCCAAGTTTCCTTCAATAAACTTGAGAAATGTGGATAAAATTCCCGGTACATTTCATTGACACACATGTGATATTCAGATATTCAGATGACTGTCAAAAAAGCGAGACAAAAAGATAATGATTTGCTGATATTTGATTTATTGGAATAAGGCCGTGGACGAAAGGCATAATCCTCTGCCTAGCGTTTCGTCTTCCACCGTTGGAGACTTCATCAGGGACTTAAATGACCCAGATAACTGTTAAAGACTCAAAACAGTCTCAGCAAGCCGAACTGTTTATATATATCCACGCAACGGTCGGTTCGTGACGTTATCAGATGGCTGTGTAAGACCGCGCAGTAGCGCCGACTCATGCTACGGAGCCTATAGTGGAGAAGAGTTGTGCTGTTTGTTTCATTTAGTACTAGGGGTCACAACTCGACTACTTTGAAATTGTTTTTGTGTTTGAGAATTTCTATGGCCTCTCTGAACATCTTGTCTTAGTAATTATGAGATCTTGCTAAACCACAGCGTCAGAGAAACGAATTTGGTCGTTTTCCGGTCCTAGATCGTGATCTGCTACTACTGTTTTATCCGTCTTGCTGAGGCGACAAAATCTCTTGTGTTCCTTGAGTCGGGTCTTAATGCTTCTTTTTGTAGTTTCTATGCACACTTGACTGCAAGTGCATGGAATTTTATATACTCCTGCTGTGGCGGGCGTAGGTCCTTTGCATTGTTCAAGTGTTCGCGGACATTTCTTGTTGGTTTAAACATCGTGTCAACACCGTGTTGTTTGCATACTTTGCTGAAGCGATCTATTATTTTTCTTAAAAATGAAAGGACCGTAAAACCACTAAATTCGTTTCCAGGACACTGCGGCTTGAGCAAGATTCACCATACTAATTACTACTCTGGATGTACAGAGAGGCTATGGAAGTTCAAAAGCATGAAAACAATTCCAGCAGAAAAGAAATAGGATTGAAATAGACAAAGTGTGGGCCTCGGGCTAAATAAAACAGACAACCCCAACTCTTCCCCCTGCACCCGTATGTGTCCCGTAGCATACGTCGGCACGACTGCGCGGTCTTAAGCCGTTTTACAAGGGACGTGAAACACGTCAAGAAAGTCGTCGTGTGCTGCAGCTCTCCACGCGACAAATGCTCCAACTACAAAAAAGACTTTACAGGGTACGTACCTATCTTGTCATCTACTCTCCATGTCTGCTAAGTTTGTTGTTAACATCTTAAATTCACTTTTATAGACTAATGATTTTATGTCCTTTTGCAAAGATAACTATATTTATTTGTATTTTAAACGTACACTGTGTCGCTGTATTTAACTGTTTTCATGCAGATTATGTGGAATTAAGTCGCTTAAATGTGTAAACGACCTCATTGTGAACGCTGGAGAAGATGGACAAACCAGTAGAAATGATGCTTTTCTGTCGACAGTGTTAATTTACTCGATTAGTTTTTTCTCTAATAAGACCTTACCTCTACTTAAATCTTGAATGCGCATGCAAGTGAACAAGAACATACTTTTTAAGGGTAGTTCCAGATAGATCAGGTTAGCTGAATTACATTAACTTCCTCGAATCAGCGTCTTATAGTTTAAATTCCAGTGAATGTTTATAGCAGATGTTTCACACGTTAACTATTTATCAAACGAACTACACTGTTTCGATGAACAGAATACACAGTTCACGAAGAGCTTCGCGCTGTTTGTTAATTGGGCTCCCCATTCGATCGCCTGCGCATGCGCAAAACACTTTCATACTCCTGAGAAAAGGGTACGTCGTATTCCGCCTGAAGACGATCGTACACATGAATCTCGTGAAAGTGCCCCGCCTACACGGCAGAGGCCAGCGGAACCCATACATCATGGATGATCTTGCATGCTGAAAATGTCTGATATTGTCTTCAGTAGTGCAAGACGATACTTTGGGCAGGCCTTGTATCCATTAATCAAATATCAGCAATATCGCAAATAACGGCCGTTAAAGCTTGCATTGTATGACAAAATACACTCCTGGAAATGGAAAAAAGAACACATTGACAGCGGTGTGTCAGACCCACCATACTTGCTCCGGACACTGCGAGAGGGCTGTACAAGCAATGATCACACGCGCGGCACAGCGGACACACCAGGAACCGCGGTGTAGGCCGTCGAATGGCGCTAGCTGCGCAGCATTTGTGCACCGCCGCCGACAGTGTCAGCCAGTTTGCCGTGGCATACGGAGCTCCATCGCAGTCTTTAACACTGGTAGCATGCCGCGAAAGCGTGGACGTGAACCGTATGTGCAGTTGACGGACTTTGAGCGAGGGCGTATAGTGGGCATGCGGGAGGCCGGGTGGACGTACCGCCGAATTGCTCAACACGTGGGGCGTGAGGTCTCCACAGTACATCGATGTTGTCGCCAGTGGTCGGCGGAAGGTGCACGTGCCCGTCGACCTGGGACCGGACCGCAGCGACGCACGGATGCACGCCAAGACCATAGGATCCTACGCAGTGCCGTAGGGGACCGCACCGCCACTTCCCAGCAAATTAGGGACACTGTTGCTCCTGGGGTATCGGCGAGGACCATTCGCAACCGTCTCCATGCAGCTGGGCTACGGTCCCGCACACCGTTAGGCCGTCTTCCGCTCACGCCCCAACATCGTGCAGCCCGCCTCCAGTGGTGTCGCGACAGGCGTGAATGGAGGGACGAATGGAGACGTGTCGTCTTCAGCGATGAGAGTCGCTTCTGCCTTGGTGCCAATGATGGTCGTATGCGTGTTTGGCGCCGTGCAGGTGAGCGCCACAATCAGGACTGCATACGACCGAGGCACACAGGGCCAACACCCGGCATCATGGTGTGGGGAGCGATCTCTTACACTGGCCGTACACCACTGGTGATCGTCGAGGGGACACTGAATAGTGCACGGTACATCCAAACCGTCATCGAACCCATCGTTCTACCATTCCTAGACCGGCAAGGGAACTTGCTGTTCCAACAGGACAATGCACGTCCGCATGTATCCCGTGCCACCCAACGTGCTCTAGAAGGTGTAAGTCAACTACCCTGGCCAGCAAGATCTCCGGATCTGTCCCCCATTGAGCATGTTTGGGACTGGATGAAGCGTAGTCTCACGCGGTCTGCACGTACAGCACGAACGCTGGTCCAACTGAGGCGCCAGGTGGAAATGGCATGGCAAGCCGTTCCACAGGACTACATCCAGCATCTCTACGATCGTCTCCATGGGAGAATAGCAGCCTGCATTGCTGCGAAAGGTGGATATACACTGTACTAGTGCCGACATTGTGCATGCTCTGTTGCCTGTGTCTATGTGCCTGTGGTTCTGTCAGTGTGATCATGTGATGTATCTGACCCCAGGAATGTGTCAATAAAGTTTCCCCTTCCTGGGACAATGAATTCACGGTGTTCTTATTTCAATTTCCAGGAGTGTAAATTAAATCAACCGAAGTCGCATCTTTTTAATACTTTTCGTGAGCAAAGTAACTCGGTAGTGAGGAAGCTTGCAGGCATCAAGCACATGTGTGGCACTTTTAGGAAGCGGGTGTTTCCCTTTGGCGACAGCTGCTTGATCAGGATCACCGTGAGGGTTTCTCCGGCCACGTTGGCAGCGGCACTGACCGTACTGCTCTGTATGTATGGCCCGCAGGGGCGGTTGGCCGTTTCATACGCGGATGCCAATTACCCGCTGCTGAGCACTGCCCGATCAATAGCCTGGACCCGGTGGCTGGGATCACATCGACCTGCTGGCCGCATCCCGTAAGAGTTCCTCGTCTTGGCAGCTGGCTCTTCGCGACACAGTAGTTACCCATCGAAGAGCAGCACCCTGAGAAAGAACTTGCTTTCGGGAAACTCATACACTGAGGTGACAAAAGTAATTCGATAGCGGAAAAAATACAGATGGCAGTAGTATCGTATAAGCAACATATAAAAAGGGCAGAGCGTTGGCAAAGCCGCCATTTGTACTCTGATCAATCACGTGAAAAAGTTTCGGACGTGATTATGGTCGCAGAACGGGAATTAACAGACACTGAAAGTGGAATGTTAGTTAGAGCTAGATTTTGGAAATCGTTAGGAAATTCATTATTCCAAGATCCACAGTATCAAGAATACCCCGAGACTATCACATTTCCGGCATTACCTCTCACCTCGGAGAAAGTAGTAGCCGACGGACTTCGTTAAACGACCGAGAGCAGCGGCGTTTGCGTAGAGTTGTTAGTGATTACAGACAAACAACATTGCGTGAAAAAACCGCAGAAATGGATGTGGGAACTACGACGAACGCACTCGTTAGGACAGTGCGGCGAAATTGGGAATTAATGGGCATCGTATCATACGACCGACGTGAGTATCTTTGCTAACAGCACATTGTGTGCAATCACTCTTCTGCCCTCGTGACCATATAGGTTGGTTGTTGTATGTATGGTATATTTTAAAGAGCCTGAGGATGACTTAGTTACAACGTTGAAACTAGTTTCCTAAATAAAATCGACACCTTAAATACAGCTGGAGGAATTCCTTTGCCGGCCGGTGTGGCCGAGCGGTTCTAGGCGCTACAGTCTGAAACCGCACGACCGCTACGGTCGCAGGTTCGAATCCTGCCTCGGGCATGGATGTGTGTGATGTCCTTAGGTTAGTTAGGTTTAAGTAGTCCTAAGTTCTAGGGGACTAATGACCTCAGCAGTTAAGTCCTATAGTGCTCAGAGCCATTTGAATTCCTTTCTTTTTTAATATAAATTTATACCAGCTGACGTCCCATTGTCCTCCATTTCAACTATGGATGTACGAAGATATTGGTTGGACTCTAGCCGACTGGAACACCGTGGCCTGGTCAGATGAGTCCCGAGTGTAGTTGATAAGAAGTGATGTAAGGGTTCAAGTGTGGCGCAGACCCAACGAAGCCATGGACTCAAGTTGTCAAGAAAGCACTGTGCAAGCTGGTGGTGGCTCCATAGTATTGTGGGCTGTGTTTACATGGAATGTACTCGGTCGTTTGGTCTGTTCGGCTACTCTGAGACCATTTGCAGCCACTCATGAACTTCATGTTCCGAAACAACGACGGGATTTTTATGGAGACATGTCACCAAGCTACATTTGTACACGATTGGTTTCAAAAACATTCCGGACAATTCGAGCGATTGAATTGGCCACCCACATCGTCTTACGTCAATACATGACCAGCGGTCAGTTCGTGCACATAATCCTGCAACTGCAACACTTTCGCAATTCGGAACTGTTGTAGAAGCATCATTTCTGCAGGGGGCTTCCAACGACTTGTTGAGTCAGTGCCACGTTCAGTTACAGCACTGTGCCGGACAAAATGAGGTCCGACACGATATTAGGAGGTATCCTACTACCTTTGACACCTCAGTGTACATTGTACATTTTTGGATGTACTGTTGGTCTGTGGTGCCAGGATCTACGGGAATACCTGTCACGTTCTATATGGGGAATGCAAATGAAATGTTTCCGCTCTTGACTGCAATTTACTCCAGATCCCTCAAGCAGAGCCCTATGCCAAGCGACTGTAGAAGAGCAAGGGTCATCCTCACATAAAAGGAAGTAAGCAGAGTGTGTATGCTCACGCAGTTACCAGCAACTATCACTCTCCTTGGTTTATTATGGAGCTCTGCTACCGACTATGACTTCTGGCATAATGTCAAACCTGGGACAAAGTGATCTACTACTTGGCAACTAACACTGGATCTGACGACACCGACTATGTGAAACTCGTCTTCATTTTTCTACATACAGTACTCGAATAGCTGTGGATAAAACTTATCAGTGATGATTTCTCTAGAGTCCTTAATAGGGTACAGTTGTGGATATCAATGACGCCTAATAAGGAAAATCATTCATACCGGATATTTAGACAGATTAGGGGCAAAATAAAATTGTTTTCTATGATTTCTTGCCAGGCAAAGTGCACCGTGTTATCCTCCACTCGAAGTCAATTGCAGACACAGAAATAATTTCAACTCTGACTCAGGATCTTTACTACACGTTAGGTACTTAATGGATACTTCTAACTGAATTCAAGACTTCTCTGACTGAAATTAACTATAGTAAAGCATTACCCAATGAAAATTAACATTAGTCTGATCTTGTTTGGTATCATGTATTGATACCATACTACCAGCGTCTCTAAGTTGGAACGGAATTGCAAGTTTCTGCCAGAAACCAGTGGCTGTCGTGTGGGATCTGGCGGACCCAGTGGTGCATGCAGCTTGGTCATGCCTTCAGTGGCTCTCTACCACGTGCACCTTCTGCCCGGTGAAGAGCCAAAAAAATGGGTACGACTGCCTAATATCGTGTATGGCCCCCCCATCACGCAGAAGTGCCGCAACACGACGTAGCGTGGACTCGACTAATGTCTGAAGTAGTGCTGGAGGAATGGACACCATGAGTCCTGCAGGGCTGTCCATCAATCCGTAAGAGAACGAGGGGGTGGAGATCTCTTCTGAACAGTACATTGCAAGGAATTCCAGATATGCTGATGTTCATGACTAGGGAGTTTGGTGGCCAGCGGAAGTGTTTAAACTCAGAAGAGTGTTCCTGAAGCCACTCTGTAGTAATCCTGGACGTGTGGGGTGTTGCATTGTCATGCTGGGATTGCGGAAGTCCGTCAGAATGCACAATGGACATGAATGGATGCAAGTGATCATACAAGACGCTTACGTACATAACACCTGTCAGAGTCGTATCTAGGCGTATCACAGGTCCCATATCACTCCAACTGTACATGCTCCACACCATTACAGAGCCTCCACCAGCTTGAACAGTTCCCTACTGATCTACAAGGTCAGGGATTAATGAGGTTCTCTCCATACCCATACACGTCCAACCACTCGATACAATTTGAACGAGACCCGTCCGACCAGGCAACGTGTTTCCAGTCATCAATAGTCCACTGTCGGCGTTGACGGGCCCAGGCGAGGAGTAAGGTTTTCTGTCGTGCATTCATCAGGGGTACACGAGTGGGCCTTCGAAACCGAAAGCTCACATCGATGTTTCGTTGAGCGGTTCACACGCTCGCACTTGTTGATGGCCCAGCATTGAAGTCCGCAGCAATTTACGGAAGGATTGCACTTCTGTCACGTTGAACGATTCTCTCCAGTCGTCGTTGGTCCCGTTCTTGGAGGATCTTTTTACGGCCGCAGCGATGTCGGAGATTTGATGTTTTACCGCATTCCTGGTATTCACGGTACACTCGTGAAATGGTCGTACGGGAAAATCCCCACTTCATCGCCACCTCGGAGATGCTGTCTCCCCTCTCTCTCTTGCGCCGACTATAACACCACATTCAATTTCACTTAAATCTTGATAACCTGCCATTGTAGCAGCAGTGGCCGATCTAACAACTGAGCCAGACACTTGTTGTCTTACATAGGCGTTCCCGACCGCAGTGCCTTATTCTGCCTGTTCACATCTCTCTGCACTTGAATATGCATGGCTAAACGAGTTTCTTTGGCGCTTCAGTGTAGGACGGCTTGCGGCAGACAGACACGCGTCTCGCACTTTGAACTTCTTCGCTTCTTGATGCTACGCAGACGCAACCTAGTCGTGGCTCTGACACCATCGTACATGTCCTTGATCAGAGAGCCTCATTATTGTTGATGTTGAGAGCTGGACTCTATTTCTTGTTGCACTATTTGGACTGAGTCTTCATGCACTTGGAGAAATACATGTTACTTAAATCTTCTGTTGTCTGTCTTAGCTTATTCGCTAATCATTTCTACACACGAAATGTAATAATATACCAGTTTTTCTTTGCAATATACAGGGTGCTACAAAAAGGTACGGCCAAACTTTCAGGAAACATTCCTCACACACAAATAAAGAAAATATGTTATGTGGACATGTGTCCGGAAACGCTTAATCTCCGTGTTAGAGCTCATTTTAGTTTCGTCAGTATGTACTGTACTTCTTCGATTCACCGCCAGTTGGCCCAATTGAAGGATGGTTATGTTGACTTCGGTGCTTGTGTTGACATGCGACTCATTGCTCTACAGTGCTAGCATCAAGCACATCAGTATGTAGCATCAACAGGTTAGTGTTCATCACGAACGTGGTTTTGCAGTCAGTGCAATGTTTACAAATGCGGAGTTGGCAGATGCCCATTTGATGTATGGATTAGTACGGGGCAATAGTCGTGGCGCGGTACGTTTGTATCGAGACAGATTTCCAGAACGAAGGTGTCCCGACAGGAAGACGTTCGAAGCAATTGATCGGCGTCTTAGGGAGCACGGAACATTCCAGCCTATGACTCGCGACTGGGGAAGACCTAGAACGACGAGGACACCTGCAATGGACGAGGCAATTCTTCGTGCAGTTGACGATAACCTTAATGTCAGCGTCAGAGAAGTTGCTGCTGTACAAGGTAACGTTGACCACGTCACTCTATGGAGAGTGCTACGGGAGAACCAGTTGTTTCCGTATCATGTACAGCGTGTGCAGGCACTATCAATAGTTGATTGGCCTCCACGGGTACACTTCTGCGAATAGTTCATCCAACAATGTGTCAATCCTCATTTCAGTGCAGATGTTCTCTTTACGGATGAAGCTTCATTCCAACGTGATCAAATTGTAAATTTTCACAATCAACATGTGTGGGCTGACAAGAATCCGCACGCAATTGTGCAATCACGTCATCAACACAGATTTTCTGTGAACGTTTGGGCAGGCATTGTTGGTGATGTCTTGATTGGGCCCCATGTTCTTCCGCCTACGCTCAATGGAGCACGTTATCATGATTTCATACGGGATACTCTACCTGTGCTGCTAGAACATGTGTCTTTACAAGTACGACACAACATGTGGTTCATGCACGATGGAGCTCCTGCACATTTCAGTCGAGGTGTTCGTACGCTTCTCAACAACAGATTCGGTGACCGATGGATTGGTAGAGGCGGACCAATTCCATGGCCTCCACGCTCTCCTGACCTCAACTCTCTTGACTTTCATTTATGGAGGCATTTGAAAGCTCTTGTCTACGCAACCCCGGTACCAAATGTGGAGACACTTCGTGCTCGTATTGTGGGCGGCTGTGATACAATACGCCATTCTCCAGGGCTCCATCAGCGCATCAGGGATTCCATGCGACGGAGGGGGGATGCATGTATCCTCGCTAACGGAGGACATTTTGAACATTTCCTGTAACAAAGTGTTTCAAGTCACGCTGGTACGTTCTGTTGCTGTGTGTTTCCATTCCATGATTAATGTGATTTGAAGAGAAGTAATAAAATGAGCTCTAAAATGGAATGCAAGCGTTTCCGGACATATGTCCACATAACATATTTTCTTTCTTTGTGTGTGAGGAATGTTTCCTGAAAGTTTGGCCGTACCTTTTTGTAACACTCTGTATAACAGCCTCAAGTTGAGCCAATCAAGACGTGCAAAGACCAGGGAAACACAATGCATGGGAACGTGAACTGGGGAAAACGAGTAGGCTCAATTAGTCATGGAAAGAATCCCTTCAATTTAGGACAGTGAGAAACTACAGTTTATCTACGAATGAGATTATTCAGAAAACAATTGTATTTTGGATTATTGCCAAGGTATGTGGAATCCATATCAGTCAAGAATATGAGGGACAACTAGCGTAACGAAGAAGACTGTCGCGAATGACGACACGTGTGTCTGCACTGCGTGAGAACGCATCACAAATGCTAAAACACCTTACCCGGTACGCAGACAAAGAGAAACAGACCACAGGAACATTTAAGAACTTTCTTCAGGGCGGAGTACAGAAATAATCTTTACCTCGTTTCCTATCGCCGCCTTAGAGACAAGCTACATAGAATCAGACATAGAGAAGCATCTTAATAATCATAACTTCGGCTGTTTAAGGAATAAGGAGAAATCGGTATACGGTACGCCAAAATATACAGGGGCAGTGAAATGGAAACGACACAGATTGAAAAAAGTAAGTAAATTATTATTTCAAAAGTGATAGACATACATGTTAATAGATTTATCCTACAGTGAGACAAGACTCGCCAATGCCTTAATGGAAAAATGTTTTCGGTTGCCTGCGGAACCATGATCCTACCCAGGCGTACATACCTTCGTCCGAAGGAATTCAGCGGGCACGAATGTCATTCTTCAGGGCTCCAATATGTGGAACTCGCGTGGGCAGAGATTATTCGAAACAACTTTGACAACATGCTAGTGACAAAAAAACAAGAAGAAAAAAATGGCTCTGAGGACTATGGGACTTAAGTTCTAAGGTCATCAGTCGCCTAGAACTTAGAACTACTTAAACCTAACGAACCTAAGGACATCACACATATCCATGCCCGCGACAGGATTCGAACCTGCGACCGTAGCAGTCGCGCGGTTCCAGACTGTAGCGCCTAGAACCGCTTGCCCACTCCGGCCGATATAAAATCCTAACGAGCTGTGTTCTCTTTATATTTTTGGGTCGCTGATTGCGAACCCGATGTCCGGAATGAGTAATCCAATTTGGCGGATCAAAAAGTTATAAATTTAGCGGTTTCGAGTAACGCTTGTGGAATAAAGTACTTTAGGGTCGCTGGTAACGAATTAGAAGTCGAAACTGCAATATTGAAATGTTTTATTCGATAGTTTACATTTTTCAACCGAAATTATAGTCACATTCGTCGCCTGCGTCATTATCGCTATCAGAAGGTCGTAGTCGAATTGTCCACTGGGAGGGTTGTTCTGAAAGCAGGTCTTTTGCCGGAGGCATGCGTTTATCTTGTTGAATTATTGTTTCCGTAATCTCTAGTTGAGTGGATCCGAAGATGCTAAAGCCGACGGAATATGTCACGCATCGTTATCTCAGGGGAGTACATGCGCGCAAAATCTTCTCGGTAACGCCGGATATCATTTGGAGCTTCCTGCGCGTTTTCAGATAGCCTACCACTCGGCAGTGGAGCAGGTTCGATTACGGCATATCCGTGCATCAAAGCTATGTGGGCTGATTGCAGGATACTCTGCATTATTGCACAATAATAGTCTAACGTGTGGCACTGTCGCACGGCTAGAAAATGTCCGCCCACTAAAATCGCACAAATATGCGCACGCAAATACGTTTGGAGAGCCATTTACAGAAGAGGGGCCACACACAGAAAAATTTGTAGCCAACGATTTCTGATAACATCGGTAGTAGTTTAGTTTTAAGTCAATATGGATCAATATAACTGTTAAAGTATCATAAACATGTCTTCTGGAGTGCTATCTCAATTATTTTATCCCGGTGACTGGGCGGGATCGCTGCCATATATTAAACAGGCTGCACAAACAATATCTGAAAAACAAATCGTTGCCCAGGTCACTCTTTACCGTATTTGTCACGATGTGTATCATATCGACTTATGACTGAAATGGCACTACAGCATTCGACTAGTATGTACCGGTACAATCTATACAACATCTCACGAGGCTAAAGACGGAACCATCCTTTGTAAGAGTCGCTTACGTCAGTAGATTTTCCCTTTTGCTGTCGGTACAGCCGCTAGAATGATTCGCCATTCGTCCCTGATCCTCTTATGTAATTGCCTCACCGCGTCAGGTGCTCACAGCGCCACAAGGCGGCATTCAGTCTTGTGGTGGGAATGCGTCATGAATGGGTCATAGTGTTTGGCTCATAACTATTATCTAATCCACAAGTCATTTCACAGGTCATGGCGTAAATATGTCGTACCAATTTTACAGGTTTTCTTTCAATTTACATCCGCGTTTTGAGCGGGGGAAAAATGACTGTGTGTACGCGCTGTAGTCCCTCTGACCTTATTTTCATGATCCATAAGCCAGATGAGCGTAGGTGACAGCGTAATGGTCGTACAATTTTCTCCTAATGTATGATCCCTAAAATTATCAACCAACGCGTCGCAACGTGGAAGTGAAGGAGTAATGTTAACAAGCAGTATTAATTGGTACGAACACGTAAATTCAGTAGTAGTTTAAACGAGCAGAAGATTTATATTTGTTGGAAGGATTCTGGGAAAATGCAATCCATGTGTAACGGGAACTGCATAAAATACAGTTGACAGACCAAATCTAGATATTGTTCTAGTGGTTGGTTGGTTGGTCGGGGAAGGAGACCAGACAGCGAGGTCATCGGTCTCATCGGTTTAGGGAAGGACGGGGAAGGAAGTCGGCCGTGCCCTTTGAAAGGAACCATCCCGGCATTTGCCTGGAGCGATTTAGGGAAATCACGGAAAACCTAAATCAGGATGGCCGGACGCGGGATTGAACCGTCGTCCTTCCGAATGCGAGTCCAGTGTCTAACCACTGCGCCACCTCGCTCGGTCTGTTCTAGTGTTTGGAGTCCTTATCAAGTATGCATGACAACCTATATCCAAATAGTTCAGAGATCGCTATTAGGATAATAACAAGTCGATATAAGTTATGCGAAATTGTAACGATGGCGAACAGTTGCACCGAACAATTCGAAGTTGTATCCTGCATGCTCGTCATACAATATGCTAGGTTCTGTGAGTGACGGTAGAGGATAACTAGATATTTAGCCTTTCTTTTCTGACGATCGGATTGTACTAGCAGGAGATGAAGATGATCTGAGCTGTGCTGGAACAGATAAAGTAAGTAATTTGGAGGTAGATGGAAAAGTAATTGTATATGTAGACAAGTCAAAATATCTTGGGGTATTAATTAATAAATAAGGAACAAGTAATGATGAAATCATTAGTAGGAATCAGAAAGGACGTGCTGTAAAAACGACAATGAAATCCAAAAAGATTTACCCAAACAAGTTTCATGAGAACCAAGTCATCAGTCATCCAAGGACAGCCATTTAAATTGCCCGAGTATTTCTGTTACACTTCCCTCTTCCACTTCGTCTTGCGGCAAATTATCTACGGCTGGCGTCGCTCCTCCACCTCCAGTCTCCTTCTTCACCTGTCTTGACTTTCCTCGACGTTCATATTCCTTGGTTCCAGTGTCACCTACACATCGTCTTGCTGATTTCATCGTGGGCGACCCCTTTCCTTCCTCTGGGATGGGATCCATCAAAGTACCCCATTTGGTATCCTGTCTTCATTCATTCTATTCATCTGGCCAAATCATATCAGCTGTTTTCGTTGGATGTTTTCACAGATATCCCTATCCATTTTTATCGTTTGTCATTTTTATCCTATCCATCCTAATACCGTTTGAGCTTCGTCTTAAGTAATCCATGTCAGTGGCAAGCAGTTTATTCTACTCCATACAAAACTACACTTTTCATCTCGTCCTTTCTTACACCTAATATTGATTTCATCATTACTTTTGCCTTGTTTATTAAATAATACCCCAAGATACTCCTCATCGGATGAAGTAGAGGACGCCACTGTGCTACCGCCTAATGCCGCAGGAGGGCAGGTCCTGATGGAGGCGTCTGGCGCAGCCACGATACAGTGACTGATAACAAGATGGATGCAGAGACTGGTCTACCCTGGACGGCCACCGCTCGTCGGAACAGACGGCACTTTCCAGACGGACGTGGATACCCATCAATACCGACTGGCGACTCTACGTCAATAACATCCGCGCGCTCCATAAACTTACGATGTTACAAGATACACTGAATGCGGCAGGTATAGACATAACTCTCCTTCAGGAGGTTTAGTCACCGATTTTGTCTGCCCTTTCGGACAAATCGCTTACGTCTTCTACGCGTGTGCTACTGGTAGTGGCGTGGCAATTCTTCTCCTTGATGCCTACTTACGAAGATGTCGCTTTGCTATCTGACACAAGAGGGTGTGACGCTCACCCTCCTACGTCTACACTAACTCCTGTTCGGGCCGTCGCCATGAACGGTTTCCTTCCATCACGGATGCGGTCGCGCCCCTCTTTACGGGACTTCAGGACGCCTTGATCTTCGGTGGGGATTTTACCCCACCCAGGCGCCAAAGCACCCATTGCCATACTACAATCCGTGTGTAGTGCTCTCCACTATCACAACCAACCTTCGACTCGTAGATATGTGAGAGTATATACATGGAAATAGGAAGGGTTTCACGCACTAGCCACTCCTTCAGCTGTGTAGACAGCGCTCCGTTGTTCAGGGCACTAAGGCCACTGAAATATAGCCCACTGCTTTTCCTGACCAAGTGGCCTATATATGCACTGTCAGCTTGCGCCGCCTGATGGTATGGCATGGGCGGGGCCCCTGGAAATTGAACATGACACGCCTACATTTGCCTGAATGCCGACAGCTCGTGGAGGCAACGTGGACATCTGCAACCGTCGGTGGGGACTTGCCCGATCGCACTCTCCTGTTGGCTGCAGTGCGCAAAGCTGGCTCTTAGAAAGATCACAGCAGGGAGGCGGCACTCACAAGATTATTATTATTTCGTTCAGCGAGATTGTTCCACAATGCCACACTCGCCTGCCCATCAGCAAGAAGTGATCCGCGCGACAGTACGGATCATGGCACTCACGAAGGGAGACGTAAAAACGAAGATTGCTCGTGTGCTCACCATGGACAGAATGGACCACGAAGGGTCGTCGATGTATCACATCATTGCTGAACGCCAGGACAGACGTAGGCTTATCCATGCTGGAACTTTGGCCGATGGTCGCTGTGTCAATACGCAACTTGAGATCAGAAATGCTCTCCACGCTGACTATAGTCAAATAGTGGCAGACCACCATCATCCTCAGCACGTGACTGAAGGGGTCTCTTGCCTTACTTATGCCAAGCTACCACGAAATGCGAAAATGGAGTTTCTTGAGGACGTGACAGAGATCTATGCAGCTACTGGTCGGCGCGCCTCACAAGTCGCCAGGACGCGATGGCCTCCCACTAGAGTTGTATAGGACATACCGCCAGTTACTGATGCTGGCCTGGACGGACATTTCCCGTGCGTGTGTGTGTGTGTGTGTGTGTGTGTGTGTGTGTGTGTATTCCGAAGGGACCAAACTGCTGAGGTCATCTGTCCCTAGACTTACACACTACTTAAACTAACCTATGTTAAGAAAAACACACACGGTCATCCCCGAGGGAGGACTCAAGCCTCCGGTGGGAGGGGCCACGCAATCCGTGACATGAGCCGGCCGTTGTGGCCGTGCGGTTAAAGGCGCTTCAGTCTGGAACCGCGTGACCGCTCCGGTCGCAGGTTCGAATCCTGCCTCGGGCATGGATGTGTGTGATGTCCTTAGGTTAGTTAGGTTTAATTAGTTCTAAGTTCTAGGCGACTGATGACCTCAGAAGTTAAGTCGCATAGTGCTCAGAGCCATTTGAACCATTTTTTGAATCCGTGACATGGCGCCCCCAACCGCGCGGCCATATGCCGTGACGTGATGTCTTATGCAGTAGAGCTTCCTGGTGTGTTCCTCGAAGGGTTGCTTGTTCCTGTGGAACCTGCATCAGTGACTATTGCCTGCTGTCGCTGCTGAACTCTGACATGAAGATCTGTACGTGGCTTCTGGCGGCACGCCTGAGAAGGGTCGCCCGCTTTGTGGTCTCCCACTATCAAGTGTCTGTCGGAGGCGATCGCAACATCCGGACTGCCTTATGTCGATACCGTGATATCATTACTCTTTCCTGGGCACGTGTCAAGGCGGGAGTCTTGGCCTCTCTTGATTTCAGACAGGCCTTCGATAACACTGATCACTCCTATCTCGCCGCGATGATACCTTTTTGGAGTGAATAATTCGTCTGCTATGATGCAGTACAATGGGCGTCTTACGCCGCCCATCCTGGTACAGTGATCGGTGCGGCAGGGATGCCTTATTCCCATGATCCTGTACGCTTTCGCCATGGAACTGCTACTTTGCGGCCTGTGCCAACGTCTCACTGGAATGACCCTTGGTGGCCACACTTTTGCTTCACGGTCTACGCGGACGACGTTGTCCTCCTCCTGCGCAACGACATCAACGTTCATGCAGCGTTGGCATGGGTGGGGTTCTGTAGCTCTGGTTCAGGCAGCGTCATTAACATGCGCAAATCTCGAGCGCCACCTATAAGTCATGGGCTGCCTGATGAATGCGTCGCTCCCCTGCGAGTGATGTCAGGGCATTGATTTTACTGCCGACTTGCGGCGATCTGTGACTCTTAACAGTAGATGCGGGTGGAGCTCCTTGACCACTTCCTTTAAAGTCAGTACCGCCATTAGACTGTTTTTTACTGACTTTAAAGAAATATATTATGACCGTGGCCCCACATTATGAAAAAATCCTTGACCACTGACTCCGATACCTAGACATGCTGCAATGGTCCCGGTATGCTAACGTTAATGTCGCATCGCGAATCCCTCATGTTCCCAAACTTCCCATCCGACTATTGATGGCTAGATGCGTGCTGGGAGCATTTGGTTCGTTTTTGAGTCAAGGCATGTTATTTAAAATCAGCTATGGGTCACTCACCGTCCCAAAGGCCAAAAGCTGCTTCAGTCTTTGTCATGCCCAACATCGAACAACAGCCCTCTTTGCAAGCACATATGCCAGTATGTAGTGGCGTACTATTACTTGCCTCACTAGCCTATTGAGAAGGACCCTTACCCCGAGCTCGCTCGTTCCTACAATATCGCTGACAAACGTCCCAGCGCCCTTTCTCTACTTGAACTATTTGTTCTTTATTACAGCTACACCCCGACCACATCTACTGATTGCCCAGATAGTGTATGCCTCTCTACATTCGCAACTCTCGTCCAGTGAAATGCCATGTGGCGGGCAGCGCACGGCCCTAATCTTACGTCACATGTCCAATCGACCTTGTACGTGACGGTTAATGGGAAGCAGGTATGCCTATCGCCTTCTCCGGGTATATCTGGCAGCTTCGCCAGTAAGTGCCACGTGTGGCCTGCAAGATGACGGTGGCCATAGCGAGGCGCACGGTGTTTGGCGTTTGGTCCTCCAGATGCTGGTGTTCATCACACGCACGACTCTAGACAGCATCACCGCACCAATGCTTCTCTTGCCAGACACGAACTACTTCCCGCTGGTGAAGACCCACTCAATGACTTGGATTAGCGAGCATGCTTTTCACTACCAGTTTGGTGCCAGTGAAAAATCAGCCCTCGATTTCTGCAATATGTTAATGGCTGACATTGTGCAATTGTCAGGAATCCTAAATACCAACAATATTTCTCGAACTTTCTCCAGACGGCTTTCTGCAACCCCTTTCGCAGCTTCATCATCAATTCTAGGAGTGGATGACGTATGTACCTTCTGCCAGGCACTTAAATGTGATTTGCAGAGTATCCGTGTAGATGTAGATCTAGAAGAGTTAGGTGTACTTGGAGACGTGGGGAAAAAATGTGGAAAAAGAAATAAAAAGAAGATAAATGAAGGTGAACCCACTGGGCCCAACCAGGTCACGAATGTTACAAACCAGAAGGTGTGGCCAGTACTTGGACTGGTGGCCGTCCGGGTATGCCATGTGCTATTGACAATTTTCACTTTTCCTACCAGACAGAAGAGTTAGGGGCGTGAAGTTCCTGATGATTAGTCTTGCGCCAATGTCCTAGACTAATTCCAAACTATCTGCAGTGTCTCATGAAGTGTCGACATCCGACACTGTTGATGATGATCCAATCATCGGATGGGGATCTTAACCTCAGCGGTCCCGTTGGTGGTATTCGAGAGGAATAGACTACGTGCCAGGACCAGGTTTCATCCTCGCCCTTCTTTCGTCACCTCCAACACGAACATGACACTACACTACAAGCAAGTAATCACAATAGTCTATGCCTAACAGAGGGGTTACACACACACAACTCTCGTACGTCGCGACGGAAAGGTGCATCTGGGCGTGGAGGACAGGGAAACCCCTTCCAGTTAAGCAGCTGGACCTTGCCTACGGAGTTCCGCATCCATTCGTGCCAAGTGACTGTACTTCACCTTTTCCTTTTCTGTAGGTATATCTTAGATATAGACGTATTTGAAGAGAGCTGCCAGTCATTAAAACGAGTGAAAATTTTGTCCCAGACCTTCTGCAACTCCTTAATCTCTTCCAACGACGGCTCTTCCTTGTACGTGTCATCTTCAGGGAAAAATCTTATAGGGATGCTGATCCTGTCACATAAATCATTAAAGTACACTAACTGATCAAAAGTTTCCAGACATCTGTTAGTGGACATCAATATGGGGTGTGCCCACCCTTCGCCTTTATGACAGCGTAAACTTTACTGGGAATGCATTCAGTGAGAGGTCTGAATATCTGTGGAGGAAGGCCAGTCCATTCTCTCTCAAGAGTCTGAACCAGAGAAGATAGTGTTGTAGGACGCTGATGTTTGGAGTGAATTGGACGTTGTAACTCAGCCGAAAGGTGTTCCATTAGGTTCAGAAAGAAACTCACGGCAATTCCATTTCAGAAATGTTGTTGTTCAGAAACCATAGCCTCACGGACTGCATTATCATGTTGATACTATCATTCTCTACGAAGTCTTTTTCTACTGTACATAGTACGCAATGCTGTAAAATATATTCGTGTCCTTCCTCATTCAGCATTTTCTTAAACTTGGTAAATGGACCACATGTAACCACGAAAAACACGTCCACACCACCTCCCCTGTATTTCACTGTTGAATCTACACATGATGACAGGTAATGTTCTCCAGGCAACCGCCAAACCCAAATCCTTCCGTCGGATTGCCATTCGGCACAGCATGATTCAGCATTCCTAATCACTCGTTTACAGTCACCCAGTTGCGTCACCACCCTCAGCGTTGCTTAGCACCGAGTACAGAAATGTGCAGCTCATGAGGAGCTGCTCGGTCATTGTACCACATTCGTTTTAACCTCCGACGCACTGTGACTTTTCTAGATGGGCTGCTGGCAGGACTTGGAACTCACGAGTAATTCCTTCCATTGATGTCAACAGACTTTTTTTACAAACACCCTCTGCAATCCAGAATGAGATTTTCACTCTGCAGCGGAGTGTGCGGTGATATTAAACTTCCTAGCAGATTAAAACTGTGTGCCAGACCGAGATTCGAACTCGGGACCTTTGCCTTTCGCCATGTCTCCGCAATATCCTTTCTCTCAGGAGTGCTAGTTCTGCAAGGTTCGCAGGTTCGCAGGAGAGCTTCTGTAAAGTTTGGAAGGTAGGAGACGAGGTACTGGCAGAAGTAAAGCAGTGAGGAGGAGGCGTAAGTCGTCCTTGGGTAGCTCACATGGTTAGAGCAATTGCCGGCGAAAGGCAAAGGTCCTGAGTTCGAATCTCGGTCCGGCGCACAGTTTTAATCTGCCAGGAAGTTTCACCCACTGCAATGGTCGTCGGTGCCCGTTCGTTACTACATTGATCTTGATTTATACGTGTTTGTTCTTACGCTTTTGCACTTCATAATCACTTCACCAGCCATCAACTATGGAAGCCTGAAGAGAGTAGAAATGTCCCCTGATGCATTTGTTACTCGGGTGAGATCCAGTGACTAGTCTACTCCCGAAATCAATGTCCTCTCGCGACGACCACTGTGTTGTTACTGATTCTCTAATGACAACACAACACTCCACGCGTTCTTTTATGCTGGCTGCCGGCCGCGGTGGTCTAGCGGTTCTAGGCGCGCAGTCTGGAACCGCGCGAGTGCTACGGTCGCAGGTTCGAATCCTGCCTCGGGCATGGATGTGTGTGATGTCCTTAGGTTAGTTAGGTTTAAGTAGTTCTAAGTTCTAGGGGACTGATGACCACAGTAGTTAAGTCCCATAGTGCTCAGAGCCATTTGAACCATTTTTTTATGCTGGCTGATCTGCCTCTCGAGACATATGGTAGCCAATTAGCATTATGTAACGGTTTCTGGGTACTTTTGGTCAGATAAAGCATATTAAAAACAACAGAGGTCTTATTACGACTCCTTGGAATACACCAGATATTAATTTTGTTTCTGTGAAACATTCGTCGTACAGTATGACGTACAGGTTTCTGCTACTCAAATATTGCTCGAGTTAGCCACATATTTGCATATATATTCCTTATGGTCTTACCTTTGTCGGTAGTCAACGGCATTACAGAGTCAAAAATGCGTTTTCCAAGTCTACCTAGCTTTTACGGCTTGAAAGATATTGTGTATGGATGAAGCTGTTTCCACCCGGTGCGGTGCTGATATCCGAAGGAGTCTCACACAAATGTACTTTACTTAAAAAAGGTAGGCATCAAGCTGAAACCAGTAGACGATTTAATGTGTGAGTTAAATGCAATTTCCAACCAGAACTGTCTTCACTATTACTTACCACTGCAAGATCTCACTCAGTTTGATACCAATCGAACTTGACACGTCGAAACATCTGACACAAAAGCAAGTAAAACGGTCTTGTTTCCGATGCTTCTCCTCATCATTTTCACATGAGTTTTGTATTATGCTTTGTTCATTTGCTAAATCCTTACTATTACTTTCGCAAAATGTTATTGGCTACAAGAGAAACACTAGCTTGAAGAGCTGTAGATCAGATTTCTTTTGCCCTTCCTCAAACACGATTTTATTGGCAAATGTCTGCCTAGTGTTGAATTTTGTTTTACCGCAGAGTACGGGAGCTTTCTGCATATTGTTGGTAGTGCTTCATTTGCGATGCTGCTGTTTGCACAATGTACCTCTGTGATGCGCCTTACTGCTACTGCACTTTTCATCCAGTTGAGGCTTTGAACACGACGGGAGCCACAGATTAAAGAGGCGTCTCTACTTTGCTCCTAATTTACATTATTAATTACGATCGCTGGAAGCGTAATCTCCAGCGGAACAGGGGTTCAGATATTTTCCATCCAAAGTACTATAAGCCCTGAAACTTCTCCGGCCGTTACAGAGTATCCTAGCTGTGCAGGCCGGATAAAACTTTTATATCCGGCGGCAGACTCCTAACATTGGCGCAGGTTATCAGGAGTCACGCAGAGTTTTAAGAAATGTAAGAATTTATTAACACGCAATGGAAACAAACATTTATCTTTAAAACTTCAAAGCAGCTTTTTGATTGAATTTGACGGTAACAATTTCTTTGCTCAGATAATACCGTGACCCTATAGGATTATGGACTCTCATCTTGACGAGGCTATACGCTCCTCTTGCCGTTTATCCACGTCTGCGAATTAAATTTGTTTTCTTAGGAATTCATCATTCTGTAAAACACTATTTTTTTTCTTTTTTATTGTTATTTACAAATATATGTTTCGGCTTCTATGTTGTTGTTGTTGTGGTCTTCAGTCCTGAGACTGGTTTGATGCAGCTCTCCATGCTACTCTATCCTGTGCAAGCTTCTTCATCTCCCAGTACCTACTGCAACCTACATCCTTCTGAATCTGCTTAGTGTATTCATCTCTTGGTCTCCCTCTACGATTTTTACCCTCTACGCTGCCCTCCAATACTAAATTGGTGATCCCTTGATGCCTCAGAACATGTCCTACCAACCGATCCCTTCTTCTGGTCAAGTTGTGTCACAAACTTCTCTTCTCCCCAATCCTATTCAATACTTCCTCATTAGTTATGTGATCTACCTATCTAATCTTCAGCATTCTTCTGTAGCACCACATTTCGAAAGCTTCTATTCTCTTCTATGGGTCATCTTATTTTTCTGAAATTGTACTAATTCAAATGTCGAGTTTTATGGGGTGGCCTGCGCCCTTTGTGTAGTTCGTGGTACATACACTGCCCAGTCACATTAAAGTTACCCCCTGTCAAAAACCTGAATGACCACCTCTGGCAGCGGGAACCGATGCGAACCGTGTAGCAAGAGAGTCAAAGAAGTACTGGAATGTACCGACTCCAGTCCTATGGCCAGCTGTGCTAGGTGTCTCGATTGACTGTCCATGGTGCGAGTTGCCCAGCTGAGGTGGTTCTACAGATTCACTATTGGGCCTAAAGTCGGGGAATCTGGTGGTCAGGGGGGTTCGGAAAATCCATGCTGGTCTTCGAACCACTCACATACACTGCGAGCATTGCCCTACTGGTAGATGCCCTCGTGCCGAAGAAAAGCAAACTGCATGTACGGTTGGAAATGGTTCTCAGTGTTAGTTGCATACTTGTGTTGATCCACTTTGCCTTAGAGAATGATGAAGTAACCCAGGGAGTGCCACTAAAATATTCCCCAAACCATAACGCTCGCTCTTCCGACCGGCTAGTGTTCGACGGTGTTTGCTTTCAGACGTTTCACGACGTACACGTCAAGGGCTATCTGTCGGAGGGTGCATAAAACTTGAATGATATGAAAATTTCACCTGTCACCACTCAGTGAACGTCCAACTGTGGTATTGGCGTGAAAATTGCAGCCTACGTCGCAGACGAACAGCACTCAGCATGGGTGCATAAACCAGGCGTCTGCTGCGGAGACCCATACGCAGTAACGTTTGCTGAACGGTCGTTGAGGAGATACTGTTGGTAGCTTTTTGGTTCATCTGGGCGGTCAGTTGCTCGATAGTTGCACGTCTACTCGCTTGTACACATCTCCACAGCCGTCGTTCAACCCTGTCATCTGTGGCCGGTCGTTCACCACGGCCGCCTCACCACCAGTTTTGGATAGCGCCATTTTGCTATGCACGGTGTATTTCAATCACGGCGGCACTCGAACGGTTTAGAAACTTAGCCGTTTCGGAAATGCTTCCGCCCTTGGCCCGAAAGCTTGCACTGCTGTTGCGCACGTTCCCTCGACACGCTTTGTATACTTTCCACCGTTAGAGTTGTTACATGCCATAAGTGAATAATTTTTGCATGTTGGCGTCAAACATAGGCAGTGATCACATTAATGTGACTGGACCGTGTAATTACACTCACTGTATTTCAACCCTTTTGTCACTTCTGTGTTACGTGGTATCAAACATCCACATTTACATCTATCACTTCGAAGTGCATGGCAAAGGGGACTTCCCATTATATCCGTACTAGAATTTCTTCCTGTTCCATTAATGTATGGAGATAGGGAACGATGATTGCTTAAAAGCCACTGTGCACTTTGTAACTCATCAGACGGGCGTTGTGGCCGAACGGTTCTAGGCGCTTCAGTCCGGAACTGCGCTGCTGCTACGGCCGCAGGTTCGAATCCTGCCTCAGGCATGGATGTGTGTGATGTCCTTAGGTTAGTTAGGTTTAAGTAGTTCTGAGTCTAGGGGACAGATGACCTCAGATGTTAAGTCCCATAGTGCATAGAGCCATTTTTGTAACTCGTCGAATCGTATTTTGGTGATACCTATGGGAGACAAACGCAGGGAGTTGTGGTCTTTGAAACTATGTAAGCAGGCTTTCATGGGACAGTTATCGTCTGTCTTCAAGTAACTTCCAATTCAGGTTTTTTTAACCTTCCCCGTGCCATGGGTCTAACAAACCGCTACCATTCATGCAACTCTTACTTGCATACCTTTGATGTTCCCTCTTAGTCCTGTTCGGTACGCAGCTCGCTAACTTCTAGGATAGGTTAGACGAGTGTTTTGTAAGGAATCCTCTTAGTAGACTGACTGTATTTTCCTTATTTTCCCAGTATTCTACCAATGAACTAAGCCTGCCACCTTCCCTGCCTACAACGGAACCCGTCGGGTTTCTATTACTTATCCTTACAGATTGTTAAACCTAGGTATGAGTATGAGTTACCCGCTTACAACTGTGATTCATCGATTCTATAGTCATAGGATACTACGTTTCTTTCCTTTTTATGAAGTGTATAATTAACATTTCTGTACATTTAAAGCAAGTTGCCAATCCTTGCATCTTTTCGAAATCTGCAGGTTTTTTCAGAGTGTTTCATCAGGAAAGTGTTTAAGTTGCTGATAATACTGTCTGCCTGGTAGCTAAGGTGCAACAAGAAGAGCGAACGTCCGAACTCAGTTCCCTGCGGAATGCCTGAAATAGATTCTACGGTCATGGAGGATCTTGATGCCACTAGCATTGATAGATGTTTTGTTATTGCTGTCAGGTCATAAAATGTCTAACAGCGGAGCACCACGTAAAACTCAAACTTAACATTAATCCAGCTTCAGAACAACAAACGATGCCCACAGAATATTACATATTGGTGTCGCAGATTGAACAGGTAAATAATAAAAAAAAGAAAAACACTGTGTTTTGCAGCATAGAGGCAGTTGTTTTAACCAAATTTTTGACTGCTTATAGCCGTTCACTCCAGTTCAACATGAGGTAGCTAACGTTCTCAAATCTCTTCCAGCTTAAAATTATCTCAAACGATAGCTGTTCCTATCGCTAGCAGCAGTGAAATCATGCGTTTTCATGTAAGACTGTCTCCCTCTTTCCTTCTCTCTCTTTCTCTCTCTCTCGACTCGTTGATTGAATCTGTCTTCTAAACAACAAACAACGTGATGCGTTCAACAATGGCGGTCGAAGCTCGGGGAAATTTTTTCATAAGCATGAAAAATTATTACAGGTGAAGGTTGCGTTAAGTTATCGTACCTGCCTGGTGGCCTTTGCAAGGAAGAGAAATGTTTTTCGCCGGTCAGGCTGGCATTTGGATTTTATCAGTGTACCTTCAGACGAATTGCGGGTAGCCGATTATCCATCATGGGCGCTGTTGTTGGGAGCGGATGGCAGAGTTGACATCTCTGTGCCTAGGAGCTACTGTTACGTTTAATGTTAGACAATGACGAAGTAAAAAGTTAGGTCACTGTTGGTACGGGTAGTACATCACTGAAACGGCCATCGCTGTGTCTTTAGTGAACGCAGCTTTCAGTCTGATTGATGGAGACTACTGTGAAGTGTTGACTTCCTGCTTTGCGGACGGACTTCCTTCAGCTACTCTGACACTCTTCTGCTATGTTACAGCCTTAGTGCGTTAGTGTACCTTTGACATGACGTTTTTGGAACAATATATATCCTCTTGTCGGTGAGCAGTGTGTGATCTGCCAACTACACTGTTGGAAAGGTGGCCGGGGGTAGAGTGGTGGGGTCGATGTGACCGAATGCAAACACTGTTGGCAGCAAACAACGTCCTTTTTAGCTGTGTTACATGTTTCTTTGTGGCTCCGTAAGCAAACACCCCTCTCCTCATTGACAATGGCCAATGGTGACATTTGGACAGTGACATATGGGCGATAGTAGCACTCCCTCTGGATGGACCACTCCAGCACGAGTGCATTCACCGCAGTGGGCCTTGAAGATTGCTCTGCTCGGAATTCGATCCGCTGCTCCTGGGCAGGAGTCAGATGGCGGCTGGCTCTGTGGCACTGAGTCGACCGCCGCGCAGGGTAGCCTCGCGGTCTGGGCACCTTCCCACGGTTCGCGTGGCTCTCCCCGTCAGAGGTTCGAGTCCTCCCTCGGGCATGTGTGTGTGTGTTTTGTCCTTAGCGTAAGTTAGATTAAGTAGTGTGTAAGCCTAGGGATCGATGGCCTCAGCAGTTTGGTCCCATAGGAAATTACCACCACAAATTTTCCAGTGAGTGGATCATGGAGCCCCATGCCAGCGATAACAGGCGACGGCGGCAGTCTGGCGGGGCTGGGGCGCTAGGTCCCACCAGGACCTTAGTGCTGAGGGTTATCCTACCTGACCAGAGTAACAAATGGCATATTCCAGCAGGATAATGCAAGACGCCATAATGCAGTTACACCGCCAACATCTTGAGGAATGTATCTTGAGGAATGTATCTTGAGGAATGTATCTTGAGGAATGTATCTTGAGGAATGTATCTTGAGGAATGTATGTTGAGGAATATGCTGGTACCATGATTTTTTCACACATAGGTAATGTCTGGAATGCTACGGGAAGTTGTATACTCGCATACAAACTGAAACAGAATGTACTAGTACTTCATGTTAGGTGATTTCTTCCTTGAGACGACGTTCAGTGGCTGTCAGCTTCCATACCGCAACGAACACAAGAGTGTATTTGTGCTCGTCGGTGTCACTCGTCATACTGATACTCATTGTCAACATCTATTTTGAATGGAACGAGCATTTAATCATTTAACATCTGAAATGAATAACTCGTAAACACGATGCGATTCAGTTCAAAAATGGTTCAAATGGCTCTGAGCACTATGGGACACAACTGCTGAGGTCATTAGTCCCCTAGAACTTAGAACTAGTTAAACCTAACTAACCTAAGGACATCACAAACATCCATGCCCGAGGCAGGATTCGAACCTGCGACCGTAGCGGTCTTGCGGTTCCAGACTGCAGCGCCTTTAACCGCACGGCCATTTCGGCCGGCCGATGCGATTCAGTCAATTACTTTTTAAAGTGAGGTTCTCAGAGGTGAACTCATCTCTTACGGCTTACATCTCCCCCCTCCCTTCGCAACATATAATCTTCGAGACTAATTCTTCTCTTATGAAGCCTTGTAACAAGAATATGGTTAACTGAGTACGCCCTTATCATTGATACCGGTTGCTGAATATAAAGAATCCATTTCTTACGAAAATCTCATCTAAACATTCTGGGCAAGGTACATCATCAGAGCTTCTGAAACAAATTTGTTACAAAGCATCGTATTAAGTGATATCTTTAACATCGATTTGAAGCAATGTTGCTGGCTGCTCGTTTAATGGTATAATGGCCATAAGCCTCCTGTGCGATCTTGTATTGTAAGTGAAACTGTGTGGTAAGTAATTCCCTTTCTTCTTTGTTCTCTTTGGTCAGAATTCACGAATCGGCGCGTGTACAAACCTGTGAGTAACCCAGTTATTAAAATTATGTCACCCTTCGCAATGGAAAGCTTGCGATACCCCGTCACGTGCTGCTCGGCGTGAACAGCGCCAACTACGTACTGGGTGTTTGAATGAGTGTCTGGTCAATATTTCCCTTCTTCACCCTGCAGCTTCCTTATACCACCAAACGCAGTTCCTAACTGTTCTAAAATCATTAGCTGCCCCGAAAATTTCTGAAGCCCTTCATGAATGCGGATCAAGTTCCTCTCTTCAGCATTTAGAAATCCGAAAACAATCCGTTATCTAACATGCACACAAATATTGGAAACCGGGTGTTTTCTGAAACACTACAGTGCACCTCATTGCTCACGTAGCACGCTAATATTTTCAGAGTATACAGTGTCGACAAAAGAAGTTCTTTTTTGTATTGTTAGAACATTTTAGTGTACAAACAGCAGAGTATTGTTTTTCTTGCCCGGAAAATATCTTTTAATGTTTTGCATCCCAGTATCGCATCCTATACAAAGTTTAGTTCTTTTCAAGCCGTAGATCGTCAAGGATAAATCTCGTTGGGGTTTGACTACATTGTAGATTATCAAAAAATGGTTCAAATGGCTCTAAGCACTATGGGACGTAAAATCTGAGGTCATTAGTCCCCTAGACTAACCTAAGGACATCACACATATCCGGGCCCGATGCAGGATTCGAACCTCCGATAGTAGCAGCAGCGCGGTTCTAGACTGAAGCGCCTAGAACAGCTCGGCCACAGCGGCCGGCGAAGATTTTTCGTATCTTGGATTTCACCACAGTCGCATTTATTGTCTGCTTCGTCTTTGAGGCCACACTTAATTAAGTTTGTTTTGACTGGCGCTACACCAGTTCTAAAGCGATTTAGTGTTCTCCAAATCTTCCAACTTGATGTATTGTGATGTCTTGTAAGACATGATATTCCTTCAAGGACTCTAAGGAATATCTTGTGGGATTTATGTCTTTCTGTTTCGATTGAAGAACCGGGCAGGGAGTAGCACTCATCGAAAGTTTGTCTGCACATTTACAATTTCTCAGAATTCAGAATCTGAGAATCCAACAGCTTCATATAAATTCCTAAGTTATGTGGGTTTAGTCGATCCTGTTACTAGCCTGCATGTGTCACTTACGTCTTTATTGACTTTATGGGCACATGCAGAGCTGGACCGTAGGAACATCTATATTCCGCCGTGGGGAAGCAAAGTGTTCGGAAGTTGTTTTTAATACATTCGGTCTGAGTCCCCATTTACTATTCGCTAGTTTCCTGACAGGGCAACCTTTTGGCCGGTTTTCTGATGGACCTTCGTAATTTAATAAAAGATGGAAATTTTATACTTTCCTGCAGGTGGCCCTCACAGCTGATAAGACAAAACATTATTCGCTACCAATTAGAGCGAAACGATCATCATCAGCCAACATAAAAATGTTATGATTGCGTATAGGGTATTCTCGCACTGGCATAAATAAAAAATTAAGTGTACAATGTCATGCCCCATCACATGAAAAATTTGAAATACATTTATGCAGCGCTGAGTTTACCTCAGACAGCAACAGGTAAACATAGAAATGGGCAGTTCATTACGACTGCCAATTTTTAAAATGGATGTCACCCTTGCTTGCAGTGATACAGCTGAGTTTGTATAATTTTGGTTTTGTTAGCTTCACAGTAATACACACCTGGAAATTGAAATAAGAACACCGTGAATTCATTGTCCCAGGAAGGGGAAACTTTATTGACACATTCCTGGGGTCAGATACATCACATGATCACACTGACAGAACCACAGGCACACAGACACAGGCAACAGAGCATGCACAATGTCGGCACTAGTACAGTGTATATCCACCTTTCGCAGCAATGCAGGCTGCTATTCTCCCATGGAGACGATAGTAGAGATGCTGGATGTAGTCCTGTGGAACGGCTTGCCATGCCATTTCCACCTGGCGCCTCAGTTGGACCAGCGTTCGTGCTGGACGTGCAGACCGCGTGAGACGACGCTTCATCCAGTCTCAAACATGCTCAATGGGGGACAGATCCGGAGATCTTGCTGGCCAGGGTAGTTGACTTACACCTTCTAGAGCACGTTGGGTGGCACGGGATGCATGCGGACGTGCATTGTCCTGTTGGAACAGCAAGTTCCCTTGCCGGTCTAGGAATGGTAGAACGATGGATTCCATGACGGTTTGGATGTACCGTGCACTATTCAGTGTCCCCTCGACGATCACCAGTGGTGTACGGCCAGTGTAGGAGATCGCTCCCCACACCACGATGCCGGGTGTTGGCCCTGTGTTCCTCGGTCGTATGCAGTCCTGATTGTGGCGCTCACCTGCACGGCGCCAAACACGCATACGACCATCATTGGCACCAAGGCAGAAGCGACTCTCATCGCTGAAGACGACACGTCTCCATTCGTCCCTCCATTCACGCCTGTCGCGACACCACTGGAGGCGGGCTGCACGATGTTGGGGCGTGAGCGGAAGACGGCCTAACGGTGTGCGGGACCGTAGCCCAGCTTCATGAAGACGGTTGCGAATGGTCCTCGCCGATACACCAGGAGCAACAGTGTCCCTAATTTGCTGGGAAGTGGCGGTGCGGTCCCCTACGGCACTGCGTAGGATCCTACGGTCTTGGCGTGCATCCGTGCGTCGCTGCGGTCCGGTCCGAGGTCGACGGGCACGTGCACCTTCCGCCGACCACTGGCGACAACATAGATGTACTGTGGAGACCTCACGCCCCACGTGTTGAGCAATTCGGCGGTACGTCCACCCGGCCTCCCGCATGCCTACTATATGCCCTCGCTCAAAGTCTGTCAACTGCACATACGGTTCACGTCCACGCTGTCGGGGCATGCTACCAGTGTTAAAGACTGCGATGGAGCTCCGTATGCCACGGCAAACTGGCTGACACTGACGGCGGCGGTGCACAAATGCTGCGCAGCTAGCGCCATTCGACGGCCAACACCGCGGTTCCTGGTGTGTCCGCTGTGCCGTGCGTGTGATCATTGCTTGTACAGCCCTCTCGCAGTGTCCGGAGCAAGTATGGTGGGTCTGACACACCGGTGTCAATGTGTTCTTTTTTCCATTTCCAGGAGTGTATTACCATTTATACGATATTGCAGCGCCTTGTCCGAAGGAACAGCACTGCGGTGACTACAGCCGCTATGGAATACATGAAATGTATTCGCAGTTGCGATTGCGAATGACCATCACTTGTATAAGGCGTCTACGAAAGCCTGTGCCGGACTGGGAGCCGAACCCAAATTTCCCGCTTTACGCGACGGTCACTTTAACCGCTTTGGCTATGGGTGCGCAACTCACTGCCGGATCCAGACTTACGTATCTCGTTGGTCCTGCGACACAACCGGTACTCGCACACGCATACGTGTCCGAAGGAACAGTGTATCGTTCTTCTTAATTACACTGAAGCGCCAAAGAAACTGCAATAGGCATGCGTATTTACATACAGAGATATGTAAACAGGCAGAATACGGCGCTGCGGTCGGCAACGCCTGCATAAGACAACAAGTATCGCACGAAGTTGTTAGATCGGTTACTACTGCGATAATGGTTGGTTTTCAAGATTTAAAGGAGCTTGAACGTCGTGTTACAGTCGGCGCACGAGCGATGGGACACAGCCTCTCCGAGGGAGCGATGAAGTGGGGATTTTCCCGTACGAGCATTTCAGGACTGTACCGTGAATATCAGGAAGCGGATAAAACGTCAAATCTCCGACATCGCCGCGGTCGGAAAAAAATCCTGCACGAACGGGACCAACGACGACTGAAGAGAATCGTTCAACATGACAGAAGTGCAACCCTTCCGCAGATTGCTGCAAATTTCAACGCTGGGCGATCAAGCGTCAGCGTGCGAGCCATTCAACGAAACATCATCGATATGGGCTTTCGGAGCCGAAGGCCCACTTATTTACGCTTGATGACTGCACGACATAAAGCTGTAATTCTCGCCTGGGATCCTCAACACCGACATTGGACTTTTGATGACTGGAGACATGTTGCCTGGTCGGAAAAGTCTTGTTTCAAATTGTATCGAGCAGATGTACTTGTAAGCGTATGGAGACAACCTCATGAATCCATGGACTCTGTATATCAGCAGGGGAGTGTTGAAGCTGGTGGCGGCTCTGTAATGGTGAGGGGCTTAGGCAGTTGGAGTGACATGGGGACCCCTGATACCTCTAGATGCGACTCTGACAGGTGACACGGACGTAAGCATGCTGTCTGGTCACCTGCATCCATTCAAGCCCATTGTGCATTCCGAGGGACTTGGCCAATTCTAGAAGAACAATGCGACATGCTATACGTCCAGAATTGCTACAGAGTGGCACCAGGCACACCCTTATGAGTTTAAACATTTCCACTGGCCACCAAAGTCCCCACATATGAACGTCATTCACCATATCTGTGATGCCTTACAACGTGCTGTTCAGAAAAGATCTTCGCCACCTCGTTATCTTACGGATTTATGGACAGACCTGCAGGTTTCATGGTGTCAATTCTCTCCAGAACTACTTCAGACATTAATCGCGTCCATGCCACGTATGTTGCGACACTTCTGTTTGCTCGTGTGGCCCTACAAGATATTAGGCATGTGTGCCAGTTTTTTTCTTTTTTGGATCTTCAGTGTGTATGGGCAATGTATAATCGTATTTATAAGCCGATACTAGGCAGTGACTTCCAATTAAAATGTCCCCCCCTCCCCCTTTACGGGATTTACGTAATGTGTGGCAGTGTACTGGTTGTGACGCAGGAACTATGACAAACGGAAGTCTGGCTCTGGCCGTAAAGTCGTGCACTGATACCCAAAGCTATTAAGGAGACCGCTGGAGGTTAGGGAAAAATCAGGATTCCAGTTCCGGTCCGACACTGATTTTCATTATCGTCTTTCCTTTATACAACTCACGGTTATTCGTATTCACAACTGCGGATGCATTTCATGAATACCATTAACGCTGCTATAACAATTTCAATTTGATTGTTAATTATGACTTCGTTCTATACTGATAGCAAACAATGATCTATTTTACCTGAATCTCCAGGTGATACATCAATCAGATTTTCTTCAAATTTAGACAGTATGCTACCTATAAAACAAATCAGCTCTCGTTGCGATACTGAACTGCGTTCTGGTACGTTTTTACAGGTCTGAAGCCGCAAGTTCAAATTCAACGCTGGAAACAGAGTGTTTAGTTTCGGGGCGAGGGTATTACGGAAGGGCAGAGTAACGCTGTTGTCGCCGTACCAGTCGACAGACAAAAGCGCCGAGCGCCGGCCGCGCTGTGACCACAGCGGCGAGTTTGAATGCCGCTTGTTGCCGTGTCGCCGTGAATAAATTGTGCCTCAATGGCTGCGGCGAGGGCGCCGTAATTAACCCAATTAGTTGAGATCACGTAGCGTGGAGGCCCGATAGTAGCCAGCCGCACCAGATCAATGGCTGATAGCGGCGGCCGGCGCAGCCGTGACTGCCGCAGTGTGCACCACTCAGCCGGCGCTTATCCGGCGCCCGCAGGCTGCTCTGGCATTCCACCCCACCCTGTAAGCTCCCGTTATGGGTCGCAAAGCAGTGCTGTGACATGCTGGTGAGGGGCGCGAGGAAAAGGATACTGTCTGACGTGGTCAATCTCCACAGACACGGGAGCAATTTCAGGTGTGTCCCCCGTAGCTGAGTCCAAGGGTCTGTGACATGGGAAAGTCAATGTAGGCGGCAAGAATTTCACGAAAGATTCTAAAATATAGATCACGGACTAGAGCATCTCCGAAACCGACATAGATTCGTTTTAAAAAGTTGTTATCTCATAATTCGCCCTTTTCTTGGTTTTAGTAAAAGTGTAGTGGACGTGCACGTATAGTGGAACAGGCAGCATAGAGGCTAGTGAAACAGGCAGATTGTAACACGCCCGAGAGTAGTAATGGGTGGGGGTGCTTTAAACTGGTTGTCGTTTGGACTTTTCTTGACAGTGCGCCCTGTCCACACCACGTACCTGATAATCCAGCAGCGGTCATACTGTTCTGCTCCACACTGCTGCGGACTTGCCTGAAATTATCTATCGAATTATGCAAGCGGGTTGAGGGGAGCCACTCAACGTTAAAAAACAACACTGTTCAACGTCTGGTATGAACAACTACATTCTGAGACGATTAAAGGAAACCGCAGGTTGCACTGTTTAAATTCTAATTCATAACTGTTTATCCCAATTAATGGATCATTAACAGTCCACAATATCGCTCAGACGAGCGTACGCGTAACCGACATGACGCGGGCGATTGTTGGTGATGCGGAACCCGAATGATAGCACGGAAGTTCTTACGCTCGTCACACATACACGTATATTTGGCGCCAGTCCTCCTTGACACTAGTAATAAGTTTTAACACTGTTCACAAGTTAAATTTACAGTTCACACTTCTCAGTTGTACGAGCGTGCGCGTAACCGTCGCGGCGCGGTTGATTGTTGATAATGCGGAATGCGATGATCGAACGCACGACCTCACGCTCGCTACAAGACACTGGCACTTGTTTGCATTCTTTTATGGTAACTATTTTTTTTTTATTACGTTAGTTCATTCTGGGAGACCGAACACGGCGCGGATGATTGATACAGTATGGTACGACACGCAACGAGTGAATACACCAATACGTTATCAGCAGCATTGCACATTTTAAAATTACTTTTTGACGCACTTTCCTCTGAACCATTTGCTTATTTTATCACTTTACTGTAATAGCACTTGTAGCAACACTTCAACTTCCATAGTAACAATGCCTCTCACATGCAGAGCTACACACAACACAACAGTTCCATGTCCCGCGCTCGACTCGACAGACGCGAGTGCCTGAAAAGATATTCTACAACTAAGCCAGCGATATGACAATACAGCCCCCTGCGGGTTCGGGGGTAAGAATAGGCCCGTGGTATTCCTGCCTGTCGTAAGAGGCGACTAAAAGGAGTCTCAAACGTTTCGGCCTTATGTGATGGTCCCCTCTCGGGTTTGACCTCCAACTTTCTAAATTCTTCCGAAGAGCGAGCCAATTGGGGAAGGGCGCCTTACTTGGTGCGTTGTGTCCATTTTGCGTTGAGAACTTTCGCCAACTTATTAGTCGTTGCATTGCAGTCCCGCCCGCTCTCCATCTCTTGGGCATGGATACGTTCCTGCGTGCACTTTCCACCTTGCGCTGTGCAGTGCCACTTTCTGCACTGACGACGACCGTGGACGACATGTCACCTAACATCCAGCACGGTAGCCAGTCCGTTGTAGTGGGGCTGCCATGTACCCTGTTGGTTGTAGCCCCCTGACTACACAGGGATCGCTCTACTGATGCCTGCGCCGTTAACTTCCCACGTATGCCAAGGAGTAGATGCCCATCTCCCTGGGGCATCAGGACTCCCGGCAATGGCCAGCCTGCCAGGTGGCTATTGCTGCGGCTGGGTGGCGCCCGTGGGGAGGGCCCTTGGTCGGAGTAGGTGGCATCAGTGCGGATGACCCGCAATGAAGCGTGGTACATCATCTCTCGCTGGCGGCCAGCCGCCAGCAGTCTCTAAGCGTTCTCGGGCTCAATTTAATGCTCAGAAGTACGATCCGAAAACGTTCCCCTCCCTGGCCACGCCGTGGGAGAAGCGTAAGTCTCAGGATGGAGGTAACAGTTATTCGCCCCGATTCTTAGTTTGCACGAGAGCTGATGGGGAGTCTTTTCTATATACAAAGCCTCAGTTCTTCGTCGAGCATTTCGAGGACAAGTTTGGGGAGGTGGAGGGCTTGTCCAAAATGCGCTCTGGGTCAGTACTGATACAAACGGCATCCTTCGCCCAGTCACGAAGGTTACTTGCTAGTGACAACTTGGGGGATGTTAACGTTACCATCACACCACATAAGAGTTTAAATATGGTCCAGTGTGTTATCTTCCATAGGGACCTACTTTTGCAGTCTGATGACGAGCTGCGCGCCAACTTAGAGCATAGAGGTGTTCATTTCGTCCGGCGCGTTCATCGGGGTCCGAGGGACAATTAGGTTGCTACCGGTGCCTTCATCTTGGCCTTCGAGGGTGATACATTACCGGAGAAGGTCAAGGTGATGGTCTACCATTGTGACGTCAAGCCCTATATCCCTCCCCCGATGCGGTGCCCTAAGTGCTGGAAGTTCGGCCACATGTCTTCCTGCTGCACTTCCAGCCTCACATGTCGAGATTACGGACACCCATCACATCCCAATACTGAATGTGCCCCGCCTCCCATCTGTGTCAACTGCGGAGAGCATCATTCACCTTGCTCGCCTGACTGCAAGGTCTCTCAGAAAGAGCGCAAAATCATGGAATATAAGACCCTGGACCGGCTGACCTATACTGAGGCCAAAAGGAAATATGACAGACTACATCCTGTGAGAATGACATCTTCTTACGCAGCTGCTACAACAACTGTGCTAGCCCCATCAGTTTCGAGACTTCCAGCCAGCTCGATGAGCAGTACAACTCCTCTTGCCCCCTTGCCCGTGGGGGGCTCTACCCAACCGGTTGCTCCTGCACCACCTACCTCAGGAGCAACATCCTCCCACCCGTCGGGGACGTCCGTCCCCGCTTCTCAGCCGGAGAAGTGTCTAACTTCTTCGGCTACTCTCGCCCGTAAGGGTTCCCTTGGGTCCCTCCCTTCCCAGGCTTCCACAGCGGGAAGGATGACGCCCGACAGTGGCATAAGTCCCCACCAGCGGCTGGTCATAGGGCTTTGCGATCCTCCTCCGTCCGGGAGACTGAATCGGTGAAGCCTTCCCAGCCGGTGAAACCCAAGGTTCAGCGAGAGAAGTCCAAGCGAAAGACCTCTAAGGCCAAAGAACTTGCGGTGGCACCGAACCCACCGCAACCTTCGAGCTCTGAGTCTGAGGATGAGGACGAGATCCTGGCGTCCGCTGAGGACCTTGATCTCGCCGGTCCCTCAGACGCCATGGATGTCACTCGCGCGGGTCCTGAAACGGTGGCAGCGAGTGAACACACGGCGTAAACGGCCTCCCCAGTCCCTTCATGCCTTTATGAGCCTTGGACAATACCATCCTCCAGTGGAACTGCAGCGGTTTCTTCCGCCATCTAGCTGAGCTCCGACAACTTCTCAGCCTTCACCCTTTCTTCTGCATTGCTATTCAGGAAACTTGGTTTCCAGCTACGCGAACCCCCGCCCTCTGTGGCTACCGGGGTTATTATAAGAACCGGGCAGCTTATGAAAGGGTGTCTGGTGGGGCCTGCATATATGTCCTTAACTCTCTTCACAGCGAGTCTGTCCCTCTACAAACACATTTAGTGGCTGTCGCTGTTTGGGTGTGGACGCCACAGGCTGTTACCGTCTGCAGTCTTTACCTTCCACCGGATGGTGATGTCTCGCAGCATGTCCTGGCTGCGCTGATAGCCCAATTGCCGCCACCTTTCTTGTTACTTGGCGACATCATCGCCCATAACCCTCTGTGGGGTGGGTCGGTGGCGACAGGTCGAGGCGCCACCATTGAACATTTATTGGCACAGCTCGATCTTTCGCTTTTAAATGATGGTTCCTTCACACACTTCAGCGTGGCGCATGGCACGTACTCTGCCTTTGACCTTTCGATCTGCAGCCCTAGCCTCTTACCGTCTGTCCAATGGAGAGTGCATGACGACCTGTGTGGTAGTGACCACTTTCTGATCTTTCTGTCACTGCCGCAGTGTCAGTCTTCTCTGCGCCCTTGTAGGTGGGCTATGAATAAGGCTGACTGGGACTTGTTTTCCTCCACTGCCGCTATTGAGCCTCTCTTTAATGATGACATTGATGTGGTGGTTCAATCGGTCACCACCGGCATCGTTACTGCCGCCGAATCTGCCATTTCCCGTTCTTCTGGGTCCTGAGCCCACCGCCTTATCCGCCAACGCAAGCAGGAGTGCTGGGAGCGGTATGTTTCCACCATTGGCCTCTATGTCTCTCCATCGCAGGTCTGGGCCAAGATTCGACGCCTCTATGGCTATCGAACCCCTGTCAGCGTCCCAGCGCTCTCACTGAATGGAGTAGTTTGTACTGACTCCGACGTCATTGCAAACCGCTTGGCAGAGCATTTTGCTCTGAATTCCGCTTCTGCCAATTACCCCCTGGCCTTCCGCTCCATTAAAGAGCGGATGGAACGTCGGAGCCTTTCGTTTCGCACCCACCATCCAGAATCGTACAATGTACCATTCAGTGAGTGGGAATTTCGCAGTGCCCTAGCCGCTTGCCCTGATACCGCTCCTGGACCAGATCGCTTCCACTGTCAGATGCTGAAACGCCTTTCAGTGGACTGCCAGCGACGGCTCCTCGACCTTTACAACTGTCTCTGGGTCGAGGGTGAGTTTCCGTCGCAATGGCGGGAAAGTATTGTTATCCCCATTCTGAAACCTGGCAAGCACCCTTTGGAGGTGGACAGCTACCGTCCCATTAGCCTCACCAACGTTCTTTGCAAGTTGCTTGAACGGATGGTGAGCCGGCGCTCGAATTGGGTACTGGAGTCTCGAGGCCTTCTGGCTCCATCACAGGGTGGGTTCTGTAAAGGCCGCTCCGCCGCCGACAATCTGGTGAGCCTGGAGTCAGAGCACCTGGTCGCTGTCTTTTACGACATGCGGAAGGCATACGATACGACATGGCGTCATCACATCCTTTCTATGCTTCATGGATGGGGGCTTCGGGGCCCTCTGCCGATCATTATCTGAAATTTTCTGTCGTATCGTACCTTCCGTGTGCAAGTCGCGGCCTCCCATAGTTCCTCCCGAATCCAGGAGAACGGTGTGCCACAGGGATCTGTTTTAAGTGCCTGCCTGTTTTTAATAGCCATTGACGGGCTCGCTGCGGCGGTGGGAACGTCTGTCTCAGCGTCCTTGTATGCTGACGACTTCTGCCTTTCCTACAGCTCTATTGGCATTGCAGCTGCTGAACGTCATCTACAGGGCACTATCCGTAAGGCGCAGTCTTGGACTGTAGCTCATGGGTTCCAGTTTTCGGCAGCCAAGACCTGCGTTATGCACTTCTGACGGCGACGCACTGTCCACCCGGAGCCGCGGCTTTATCTTGACGGCGAACTTCTTGCAGTGGAGGAGTCACATAGGTTTTTGGGGGTGGTTTTTGATGCCCGGTTGAGTTGGCTGCCTCATATCCAGCAGCTTAAACAGATGTGTTGGCGGCATCTAAATGCTCTGCGATGCTTGAGCCACACCTGCTGGGGCGCCGACCGATCTACCCTGTTACGGCTCTACCAGGCGTTAATTCAGTCCCGTCTGGATTATGGGAGCCTGGCTTATGGCTCAGCATCCCCATCTGCGTTGCGAGTGCTGGACCCAATCCTCCACAGCGGGATACGCCTTGCCACTGGTGCCTTACGGACCAGCCCTGAGGACAGCATACTTGTGGAGGCAGGTGTCCCTCCACTGCAGTTACGACGCCAACAATTACTGGCTGCTTATGCTGCCCATGTTTTTAGCTTGCCCGGGCATCCAAATTATCGTGTCCTATTCCCACAGTCAGTCGTCCATCTCCCAGAACGTCGGCCCCGGTCGGGTTGTCCGGTCGCCGTCCGCGTCAAAGAGCTTCTCTTCGAGCTTGGAGTTTTCCCTGTTCCACCTCCTTTCCGGGCCCCTCTGCATACACCCCCGTGGTGTGTGCCTCGCCCTTGCCTTCGGCTCGAATTGGCACAGGACCCGAAGGACTCAGTCCCTCCGGAGGCCTTCCGCCGCCGCTTTTATTCCATCCTGGCCACGTATCAGGGCTCTGGCGTTGTTTACACTGACGGCTCGATGGTTGCTGGTCGTGTCGGTTATGCTCGGACTCTAGGGGACCACTATGAACAAAATTCATTACCAGCTGGCTGCGGCGTTTTTACTGCTGAGCTGGTCGCCATCTTTCGTGCCCTAGAGTACATCCGCTCCTGCTCAGGTGAGTCCTTCGCTATCTGTAGCGATTCCCTGAGCGGTTTACGAGCTCTCGACCAGTGTTTCCCTCGTTCTCATCTGGTGATGGCTATCCATGAGTCCCTGCATACTCTTGCCCGTTGCGGCCGCTCTGTAGTCTTTGTGTAGACCCCCGGTCATGTCGGTATCCTAGGCAATGAACATGTTGACCGCCTGGCCAAACAGGCCACCAGTGAACCCACCCTGGACATTGGCCTTCCGGAGACTGATTTGCGAGCAATCTTCCGCCGCAAAATTTTCGCGCTACGGGACGCTAAATGGTGCGGTATGACCACCCCAAACAAACTCCGTGCCGTCAAGGAGACAACGACTGTGTGGCGGTCATCCCTGCGAGCCACCCGCAGGGACTCAGTAGTCCTTTGCCGGGTCCGCATTGGCCACACCCGCTTGACGCACAGCTTTCTACTGCGGCGAGAGGACCCACCTCTACGTCGATGCGGGTCGGCTTTGACGGTGGTCCACATTTTGTTGGACTGCCCACTTTTAACCGTGTTCAGGCAGCCGTTTGGGCTGCCTGATACGCTCCCTGCCCTTTTAACTGACGAAAATGCTATGTCTAGCTTAGTTTTACGTTTTATTCGAGCAGGGGTTTTTTATCATTTAATTTGAGTTTTTGTTTTTAATGTTGATTCTGGCTTTTGGCCTCCGATTTGAAACTGAGTTTTTAATGTGTTCTCGGTGGTTGGCTTTTCCCTTTTTTCTCTATGGTCGGCCAACCACCGTCACACTGTGTGTGATTTTAATTAGTTTTGTCTGATCTCTGTTGGAGTATTTCTTGTCCTCCGTCGTCTGCCGTCTTTTCTGTTGTTCGTTTTTTATTCTCTTTGGGTGGTTTTAGTTTTTTGGAAAAAGGGACCGATGACCGTAGCAGTCTGGTCCCTTTCATCCCACAAACCGACCTATGACAATACACTTACAAGATGAGCTGGACCTGAAACGAATCCGCACGGCGGATTAACGACGGCAGCTATTGAATTACCCAACATGACTGTGGCTTTTAGCCAGTTCCCCATGCTCGTTAAGGCAAATGATGGGCTGTTCCCCACTTTCTACCACATATGTAATGAAGCTCCAAAGAAACTGGTGTAGGCATGCGTATTCAAATACATAGGTATGTAATGAGGCAGAATACGGCGTCGTGGTTGGCAACGCCTCTATAAGGCAACAAGTGTCTCGAGCAGCTCTTAGATCGGTTACGGCTACCAAAATGGCAGCTTATCAAGATTGAAGTGACTCTAATCGTGGTGTTGGCTTGGGATGTTTGGGGAAGGAGACCAGACAGCGAGGTCATCGATCTCATCGGATTAGGGAAGGACGGGGAAGGAACTCGGCTGTGTCCTTACAAAGGAACCATCCCGGGATTTGCCTTGAGCGATTTAGGGAAATCACGGAAAACCTAATCAGGATGGCCGGACGCCGGATTGAGCCGTCGTCCTCCCTAACGTGGTGTTATAGTCGGCGCACGAGCTATGGGACACAGCATCTCCGAGGCAACGATGAAGTGGGGATTTTCCCGTACGACCGTTACATGAGTGTACCGTTGATATCAGGAATCCGGTAAAACTTCAAATCTCCGACATCGGTGCGGCCAAAAAAAGTTCCTGCGAGAACGGGACCAACGACGACTGACAAGAATCTTTCAACGTGACAGAAGTGCAACCCTTCTACAAATTACTGCAGATTTCAGTGTTAGACAATCAACAAGAGTCAGCGTGCGAACCATTCAACGAAACATCATCGATATGGGCTTTCGGAGCAGAAGGCCTTGATGACTGCGCGACACAAGGCAACATCGACACTGGACTGTTGACTGGGATTCCTGTTAGGTCTAGATACGACTCTGACAGGTGACACTTGAGTAAGCATCCTGTCTGATCACCTGCATCTGTTCATGTCCATTATCTGTTTTGACGGCACTAGGCTATGTTGTGTGTCGCTTGACGAAACTTGATGATTTCTTTTGTTGTTGTAAAGTGTTTAGAACGTTTAAGTTTTCCAGACGTAACGCAACGGGTGGTGAGAAGTTCCTTTATCAGAATGGCAGCAACGCCAGCAATGCGTTTCGTGAATATCGTCGACAGAAACAGGTGTGAAGAGCCTCCATGTTAATAAATGGAGTAAGGAATATAATCCAGAAATTAGAAGAAACAAGTGAACTAGGTAGTTGACCAGGGAGAGGGAGGCAGTCCACTCTCATGGCAGTAGTTGATGAAGTTTCTGTAGGTATAGCCAACCGCACAGCATATGCCTCAAATTTTGCAGCCGGTGCTCGAGCTGCGTCACGGGAATTCTCTCTCCCTTGTTCATCAGTTCAAAAGCTTTCACGGTGTATTTTGCACTAGTATCCCTAAAAGATCCAGAATGTGCACCAAATGAAACCCCAAATAAGCTACAACGCCGGGACTTTACCCTTCGTTTTTTGAAGCGCATGGCTATAGATGAAATATGACCAGGAAATATTCTTTGGGCGGACGAGACAAGGTGTCGTGAATGTGCAAACTGTCGGAAATGGAGTTTTACTCTGCCACTTGTTGTGCAGGAACATCCTCTGCACTCAGTCTATGTGAGTGTGCGGTGTGGTTACACAAGCTCCTTCATTTTCGGTTCGTTTCTTCTTCGTGGGCCTGTTACGTTTACAGTGAGTGACATCTGTACGTTATAAGGACCTTCTTGTCCTACAAGTGATTCTACATTTGCACGAACGTCGACAGCATCGTTTTCATGCAAGATGGGGCGACATTATATGTCACTTTCCAGGTGAAAGAATTTCTTTGAGAAGCCTTCGGTAACGCTTCCATCATCACTAGGCAATTTCAGTGGCCTTCCAGATCCCCGGCCTAAATCCATGTGACTTCTGGTTGTGGGGATATTTGAAACATCGTGTCTATCAGGGATGTATCCGGACGCATCCTGATCTGAAGGACAGCATATAATGACATATCACTCTGGTTACACTGGATATGCTGCGAGCAACTGTCGACCTTGCCTTTTTATGGATGCAGCATGTGGCTGAGTCGAAAGACAATATTGAACACCTGTTGTAACTTGTGACCATATCCTAATAAACTTGCCGGAACCACCGTTACGATGTGTTCTATCGTTCATCCCCTTTTCCTGCACGCACGCCACTGTCTGACTGTTATAGCGCCATAGTTTCACCTAGCGGCAGAAAGTGAAATTATTATGTGTTTTCAACAGACTCCGCGAGCGTAGCGATTAATGCGTACTGCGATATATGAAGGGCTTATTTCAGTAGTGGTACAAGTCAATTACTTCCACTTTTCTGAATATAATGCTTCTGAAATTAATGGTCCAAACAAACAGAAAAAAAGGTTCATTTCTAGCAAGAAGCCATATGCGTGAATATTTCTAGTATCTCAACTGCAGATTTTTCAGCGCTCATTTAACCTTAGGACTCTCTATCTAAAAATGAACAAAAATGGACTTGTAGCCCTATTGAAATAAGAACTCCATATAAACCCCGCACTGCAGCACACGGGACACTTATCAGTTTAATTATAACCACCCGGTACTACACAAAAGCATTTAAAATTCGATCACACGTAGAACAAAACTTACACAATTGACAGAGGGGTAGCGCACCCGTCTTCCCTCCATCACGTAATTGGCGACTCTGGCGAAAGCCACGGTATCCAGCCACAAAGTTAAATACTCAAATAAATTTGACGAAACCTGAGTACAGCGGAGTCCGCAACTAGACGGGTAAAAGCTAACGAAAAGAAGAAGAAGAAGAAGCAGAGAAAGAAGTAATGACGTAGCGGCCCGCCATCTGTGAAGTTTGGTAGTTCACAAAACTTCCGTCCCATTACGATTCAAGGGATCGTGAAATCTCCGCAATCGCATCAGTAACATATTTCCTCCGTTTTATTCCCTTCATAATATCGATTAAAATCAAAAGACGCTTCAAGCAATATGATTACAAAGTTGTTAAATAATGCGAGTGGAAAAGTGACGGTGTGACATGCTGATGAGGAGCAAGTGGAAGAGAATTACTGTTTGCCGTGGCCAGCCTCTGCAGACGCGGAATCAATTTCGAACGTGTTCCCTAAGGAATCGTAATAGGGATTTTGATACGGTAACGTGAATTTTAATTAGACGTCGCTGATAAAGAAGTCGCGGGTTGTACATCACATTGTAGAGTGTCTTAGAAACCACTCTACAATAGTAGTAAAAGAAAGTGTCTCGTAATTTGGGTTTTTGTTGGTTTTAGTAATGACACAGCACACCAGCCCTTGTGAAACTCGGTACTATGCTTCGATCGGGTTTTTAATTAAGTTAGCGCCGCATCTCCATTACAAATAACATCCTTCCCCCATTTATTGCATTTATAATATTCTATTAAAATCGGAAGACATCTCAAGCGCAGCGAATACGAAGTTATTATACAACAAGGGTAGGACGCCATGTTAGCAGCACGTCCCATGCGATGCTACAGTAATACACAATTCCGCAAACTTGAGGACGAGATAAATAAAGTAACTTAAAATATTAACTGCGCAGATCGAGGAGCTCTTGGAACGAGAAGATATTCGGTGAGTGGATTGATGTGCACATTTCCCCCACTTCCATTCCTAAAAAATTGTTCAAATGGCTCTCAGCACTTTGGAGTTAACATCTGGGGTCATCAGTCCCCTAGACTTTGAATTACTTAAACCTAACCAACATAAGGGTATCACACACATCCATGACCGAGACAGGATTTTAACCTGCAATCGTAGCAGCCGCGCGGCGCCTGACTGAAGTGCCTAGATCCGCTCGACCACAGCGGCCGGCACTTCCATTCCACCCAGCACGTGTGCGAAGTGGTCGGAAGGCGTATTGCACCACGTCCATGTGCACCAACGACCATCCGGCAATTGTCAATCGCGTTGGTGAAGGAATGGAAGTCCATGTCACAGCTGCTCCTTGCCAACCTTTCGGTCAGTATGGGAGCACATTGCACAACATGCATTGTCGTCCATAGTGACCACACATTCTATAAAGGACCACGCCCCGCCTTTTGTAATGTCCAGGGGACCATCACGAATCGCAGTAACTTCAGTGTTATTATTATTTTTTAATAAAAGTGTCACTTCTGTTCGTCTCATTACTTATTTGTTTCAGTTACGTTATGTACTGTACTGGAGCAGTTCTTCCTATGTATTGTCCATGATTCATTGAATCATGTTACCTGACGGTGGTGCATCATGAGAAACTTATTCTCATTATTAAGTTTTGCACATCATTGTATGTTAATATCAATACATCACTTTTAACAAGAACACCTGACGTTACTAATGCGAGACGAGTATACCTGAACTAAAACTAAGATGTACGAACTAGGGTTCAAAGTATGATAAGGTTAATCGAACTGAAATGTCGTTAGCCGGCTGCTGTGGACGTGCGGTTCTAGGTGCTTCAGTCTGGAACCGCGCTGCTGCTACGGTCGCAAGTTCGAATCCTGCCTCGGGCATGGATGTGTGTGATGTCCTTAGGTTAGTTAGGTTTGAGTAGTTCTAAGTCTAGGGGACTGATGACCTTAGATGTTAAGTCCTATAGTGCTTAGAGCCATTTGAACCATTTTTTTGCAAATTGTCGAGCAGTGGGTTTCGCCGAACTATAGTGGACAATGCGGTGGATTTTCTGACGGAAACAAGTAACTTTTATAGTTCCGCACCTCAGTCGGTAAAAATGGAAACGATTACGGTGCTTTTCTGTCCGTCCATGTCTGTCTCTCTCTCCAACCGACTGTTAAAAACCAGTTTCCTCAGGACGGCTAGACGTAATACGTTGAAAGTTATGTCACGTTCAAGATCTACGGCTCGATGCCGGTGTAAAAAACTGAAGCTTCTAAGTCAATGCAAGCAAAATATAGAGCTATTTACGTCATGGATTTTGATATCCGCAAACTCACTCACCAAAACCAGCTGGGTGTTTCACCTTGACCTCGAATCAGGAAAGGTAAGAAGCAGTGTTTCATAGTACAAATAAAGGAAAAAATCTGAAAATTATTATTTTGTAATTGTACCACATAAAAAAATTGACATTTGCAATCGGACTGTCCGTCCATCTGCCAAGACGCCTTTTCCTCATGAGAAGGTAGACATATCAAGAGCGGTGACAAGGAAGAACAAACCTATAATCTTCAGATACTGTACTACTAGTGTCCTGGTTGACAGTCAAGTCGTTTAAATATCTGGGCGTAACGTTGCAAAAGCGGTATGATGTGGAACGAGTACGTGAGAACTGTGGTAGGGAAGGGGAATGGTCGATTGCGGTTTATTGGGAGAATTTTAGGAAAGAGTGATTCACCTGTAAAAGAGACCGCATATAGGACGCTGATGCGACCTATTATTGAGTACTTCTTGAGTGTTTTGGATACGTACTAGGTCGGATGGAAGGAATACATCGAAGCAATTCAGGGGCGGGCTGCTAGAATTGTTACCGACAGGTTCGAACAACTATGAAGCGTTACGGAGCTGTTTCGAGAATTCAAATGGGAATTTCAGGAGGGAAGGTGACTCTCTTTTCCGGATAACGCTATTGAGAAAATTCAGAGAATCGAAATTTGAACCTGATTTGTGAATGGAGCACGATAATAAATGACAAGTAGTGGTACAGGGTTCCCTCCGCCACGCACCGTACATTGTCTTACGGATTATCTATGTAGATGTAGTCACTCGAAAAATTGCTCATCAAAAGCTTTAGTGTACTTCCTGTCAATCTAGAATCATGAAATTTTGAAAGGAGGTAGGGCTCTCAGTAAAAGTAAAAGTAAGAATCAGAGAATTGTTAATTTGCCATTATATCACACAAAAATATTTCTTTTCTCACTTGTTATTCTATTTCAGACTTGAAATTAAAACATTCTCGAAACTGTTAGAATTTCAGTGACCGATATCTAGCCAGTATGAGTGCCGATAACAGGCAAAACTGATAGAGGTTCTCGATTCCCGGGATGGATGAGCTCGCAACACAGGCCTGTGTTATACGGTATTTCACCCCTTCGGTCTTCGTCGGCTGCAAAGGGAAACCATATATTCTTTTCCGACTGCCGTATGCGTTGGGAAAGTCTGAATAGCTTCATAAACAAGTTGTCTGACCGCTACAACAGCAGACCACACGCTGATTCCCTTCACGCGACCCTTTTCTGAATTACATTTGGTACAGCATGGCTGACGTTTGCGAAACGAAGGGACGAGGGTCTGCGGCGCTGTTACCTTGTTAACATTTCATAAAGATCCACACACGTTATGTCGCTTATAGTCCTGTTTAAAGGCTCTTTACAGAATAAACTTTATTTGTCTAGATCGCAAATTTATAAAGTGATACGTCCAGTTTCGATTGTTCTGGCAATGTTGAGATCAAAGAGACACAAAAATTTTTTGTGTCTCTTTGTTGGTGAGCCAGTCGCAACCTGAGGCCGCGAGCTGAGCTAACTACACAGCTAAGTCCAGGGCCAGCATGCGCGGCTGAGCGCTGACCGAGGCAACACGGTGTTTTGACTGCTGTACTGCTTGTAATAAGAAACTGTGTATGGTTTCCTCACCGGTTTTTTTACGTAACTACGGCTGCCAAGATATCTTTACATACCTGCTGCCCCACCATACATACTACATTATCGCAACCTCCAAGGAGGTTGATAAATACTCAAGACATTCGAACCAATTACAGTATCCAGAAATAATCTTTTACTCTGGAGCGGAGTGTGCATTGTTTAGAAACTTACTGTCAGATTAGAATTGGGCTGGACTGAGGCTCAAGCTTTGATCCACATGCTTCAATTGCTTTGGCAGGTAGCACAGAGGTACTGGCAGAAGTGCAGTTGTACTGTCGGGTCGTCAGTCGTTCTCGGAAAGTTCAGTCTGTAAGGCTGTTGCTAAGTCATTTCTCCACAATATCCTTTCTTCCAGGAGTGCTAGTCCGACAGAGTGTATAGGAGATCTCCTTTGATGTCTGGAAGTTAGCAGAGAGGTACTTGTGTAAGTAAAACGTAAAAGTGCTTCGAGAGCCGTGCTTGGACAGCTCAGCTGGAAAGAACAACAGCTCACGAAAGATAAACTTCCCAGTCAGAGTCCCATTCCAACACACAGTTTTAATTTGTGAAGGAGCTGCCAAGGTTCAGTCAGTTTGCAGGTTCTTGTATGTAAACAACCGGATGCACACGTTCGAACAAAGGTACGTTTGTTACAGAGAGATAATGAATCACATGGGCTGTAAATATCTCCCACAAGTGAATTACCCCACCACCTATTAAAATGGTGCCCTGTGGTTAATCAAGATATCTCCCCTTGATATGGCGTTTAACATACTGGTACCCTATCTACAACAGCATGTACTGACATAATTGCGACTCATCGACAATGGAGACTTTTCCCACACTTCGAACATTTAGTAATGGCGTTCTTGTGCTCACGTTAATGTCTGAGCACTATAACTGGCAGTAAGGAAGGGCAGGAATAGAGTGGCTGTAATGCAGAAAGGTATTCGCTTCTGACCGCTGGATAACTCCATCTTTATATTTCGAAGAGGCGGTGACCTGCCGAACTGTGCACTTGGAGCGTTATCGTGGTTACCTCTTTGCTAGGCAGCATGGCACCGCAATATTCACGCACCGTAACTGCAGAAAAAATTCTTAATAATCAGGTAGGAGGATTTTACGCAGTAAGATTTAATTTATGTCGGGAGAGGCAAACGAGGAAGTTAAAATTTCATTGGAAACTGTGCTAGAGAAGATTTCAGGAAACGATAGCTATTCCAGTCGCATAGTGAAGAGGGTAAACGGCGAGAGGAGAAACACAGCTGAAAGGACTTCCAAAGGCTTCAATAGTGCAGAAAATATGTGGAAGGAGGAGATGAAAATTATGTATTTAAGTAATCTCGATAAGCTGGTTGTCTTGGGACTGAAATATTCATTCTAAGTCAAAAAAGAAAGACGAAGCAATTATCCGAATGGGATCGATATCGGTAGATGTGACGTACATGCAATGAAAACATATCATTACAGTTTCAGAAAAATTGGATGCTTTATTCAAGAGAAAGAGCTTCAAAAATTGAGCACGTCAGTAATGCGTTAATCCACCTCTGGCCCTTAAGCGTCCAGTTATTCCACTTCACATTTATTGATACAGTAGTTGGATGTCCTCCTGAGGGATGTAGTGCCAAATTCTGTCCAATTGGTGCGTCAGATCGTCAAAATGCCGAGATGGTTGAAAGGCCCTGCCCATAATGCTCCAAACATTTTCAATTGGAGATAGATCTAGCAACCTTGCTGTCGGATAACAACCAAAGGCGTCCTGCTATGAAAAGAAATGGCACCCCAGACCACCACTGCTGATCGTCGGGCCATATGGCGGGCGACAATCTGGTTCGTATCCTATAGCTGTCCGGGGCGTCTCCAGACACGTCTTCGGCCTAGAATCTCATTGACTAGAGTAGAATTATCGTCAGCGATGAGTCTCTCTTCACACTGAGCCCTCAAGACCAGCGAAGACGTGTATGGAGGCGCCTCAGACAACGGTGGGATACCAACCTGACTGTCGCTCGCCATATGGCCCGACAGCCATGAGTGATGGTGTGGGGTGCCATTTTATTTCGTAGCAAGAACCCTTTCATTGTCGTTCGCAGCACCCTTACTGCACAGCAGTACGTCGACAATATTCTACGCCCATTTTGTTTCCCTTTGTGGCATATCATCCTGGGCTTATATTTAAGCAAGATACTGCCTGCCCGCACATGGTGAGAGTTTCTACTGCTTGTTTTGGAGCTTACGAAACCCTACCATGGCCAGCAAGGTCGTCGGATCTCTGCCCAATTGACAACATTTGGGGCATTATGGACAGGGTCCTCCAACCAGCTTGCGATTTTGACAATCTAACGCGTCAATTGGACACAATTTGAGACGATATCCCTCAGGACGACATTCGAAAACTCTATTAATCAATTCCAAACCGAGTAACTGGTTGCATAAGGGCTATTGATGGACCAAGGCATTATTGACTTGCTCAGTTTTTGAATCCCTTTCTCTTGAATAGAACATCGAATTTTTCTAAAATTGTAGTCATTTGTTTGTCTGTACATGTACATCACAACTAGTGATTTCCCACCCTTTCGAATAATTCCTTCGTTTTTGTCCCCTTGTTAAAGTGTGTTTAGGCTGGAAGACTGTTTCAGTCACAGGGACCTCGACATGTACTTACACAACAGACCGAATGTAGGCCAAGGGTAATGTTGCAGCATAGGGACGAGAGTAACAGACGGATCAGCAGCAGCAAGGAAGGGTGGGAGGGCTGACAGCTGTGTCGGGATTTGCTGAGGCGTCTTCAGATGAGCTGGAGTTAAATTTGTGATATTTTGGAGATCGTTTTGATATTCTCGTGTTATTCAGGTTATTTATATGTATATTGATAAGTCCGTGTGGTTGATTTTCATTGTCATTAAGGGTTAGTTATATTGCGGATACATGACACGAACCTAAGCTCACAAAGTGACACTACACACAATATGAAGGTAGTGATACATTTTACACTTCTGGCCAATAAAATCGCTAAACCACGAAGATGACATGCCACAGACGCGAAATTTAACCAGCAGGAAGGAAATGCTGTGACATGCAAATGATTAGCTTTTCAGAGCATTCACACAGGGTTGGCGTCGGTGGCGACACCTACAACGTGCTGACATGAGGAAAGTTTCCAACTCATTTCTCATACACAAACAGCAGTTGACCGGCGTTGGCTGGTGAAACGTTGTTGTGATGCCTCGTGTAAGGAGGAGAAATGCATACCGTACCATCACGTTTCCGACTTTGATTAAGGTCGGATTGTTGCCATTCGCGATTGCGGTTTATCGTGTCGCGACATTGCTGCTCGCGTTGGTCGACATCCAATGACTTTTAGCAGAATATGGAATCGGTGGGTTCAGGAAGGTAATACCGAACGCCATGCTGGATCCCAACGGCCTCGCATCACTAGTAGTCGAGATGACAGGCATCTTATCCGCATGGCTGTAACGGATCGTGCAGCCACGTCTCGATCCCTCACTCAACAGATGGGGACGTTTGCAAGACAACAACCTTCTGCATGAAGAGTCTGACAACGTTTGCAGCAGCAGGGACTATCAGCTCGGAGACCATGGCTGCGGTTACCCTTGGCGCTGCATCACAGACGGGAGCGTCTGCGATGATGTACTCAACGACGAACCTGGCTGCACGAATGGCAAAATGTCATTTTTTTTGGATGAATCCAGGTTCTGTTTACAGTATCGTGATGGTCGCATCCGTGTTTGGCGACACCGAGGTGAACACACATTGGAAGCGTGTATTCGTCATCGCCATACTGGCATATAACCCGCGTGATGGTATGGGGTGCCATTGGTTACACGTCTCTGTCACCTCTTGTTCGAATTGACGGCACTTTGAACAGTGGACGTTACATTTCAGATGTGTTACGACCCGTGGCTCTACCCCTCATTCGATCCCTGCGAAACCCTACATTTCAGCAGGATAATGCACGACCGCATGTTGCAGGTCCTGTACGGGCCTTTCTGGATACAGAAAATGTTCGACTGCCGTCGTGGCCAGCACATTCTCCAGATCTCTCACCAATTGAAAACGTCTGGTCAATGGTGGCCGAGTAACTGGCTCGTCACAATACGCCAGTCACTACTCTTGATGAACTGTGGTATCGTGTTGAAACTGCATGGGCAGCTATACCTTTACACGCCATCCAAGCTCTGTTTGACTCAATGCCCAGCCTTATCAAGGTGGTTGTTCTGGGTACTGATTTCTCAGGATCTATGAACCCAAACTGCGTGAAAATGTAATCACATGTCAGTTCTAGTACAATATATTTGTCCAATGAATACCCGTTTATCATCATCATTGGTGTAGTAATTTTAATGGCCAGTAGTGAAATTTAAATGGACTTCTTTAGTGCCTGATGTGACGTACTTGACTATGGATGTTATTGGCAGTCATTTGAGGTTAGGGTGGTACACTGGTTGCCAGTGACACTGGGCTGACCCGTTATTGCGATAGGTTAGTTGTAGGATAAGTTAAGTTGGAAGAAAAATTATATTACGTTAGGTTTTTGTTTATAATTGTTTTTGTATTTTCTTCATCACTTCTGTATTGTTTAAAAGCCTGCTTACGAATTTTAAGTACCACAAAGGGCCTGTTTTAGACAGTAAATGGTGAATCAATCGGCAGCTAAAAAAAAAAAAAAAAAAAAAAAAAAAAAAATAAAGCACTTGGATGGAAAGAGGTACGGGCGTTCACTGTGGCTTGCTGGGAAGTTGGTGATACTGAAATAGGTTTATATCTTTAATATCATCCGAAACGAAGTGAACTGTATCTTCAGCGGCGAGTACAGAACAAAAGGGGGGGTGGGGTCTTGAGAAACTAAAGAAAGGAACAGATAAGCTAATGTATAGTTGAGAAGAGAGCTATGAAAGTCGGGGCGATAGAACAATGACCTGAAACTTAACTTACCACGTGCTGTACGTTCTGGTGCGAAGGCATTACTGCGATAAACGTTACGAATCTCTAACGTCGAATTTGCCTCGTGAGTAAGATGGCACCGCTCTTAGATGACAGGCCCGGGCGACGAGGAAGTAAATCCTAGAGGACAGTCTGTTAAAGTCGAGAACAGAGCGCGCCAGCTGAGCTGAACTTGGACGAACCGCACCGTTAACACCAAAGCACTAAAACGCTCGGAAGGAAGACGGGCATAATTGAAAGAGTAGTAGGGCTTAAAGCAGAGGGCCCTAAGTAAGGCAGCGCACCAGCTGCAGCACTAAAAACGCTGACTCCATTACCAGCGTCTGGGGACGAAGTAAAATTGGCCGCTCTTCTGTATTTAACAGTCTTTTCATGCAGCTGTGTCTCGCAGTTCGATTTTATCGTCTGGCAGCGTGCAGACCATTAAAGTTACGGAACGGTTACTTGATTCTTCAGAAGTGCTCCAATGATTCTTTCATATTCTATGACGTTTGCTGTCCGCTATTTACATGATATTTTTTTCGATCTAAAGATGTGTCACATTCATACGCTGCGTTTGCTGGACATGAAGAGAAACTCACATTGCTTTTTTCGCGAGATCCTCGAACTGTTTCGCCAATAGTACCACTGCTGTTAACGTCATAAAAAAATTGTATTGTTCTTTTTTCGAAAAATCTGTATGAACTGGACGGTGTGCTTTTTGCATATTACTCGTTCTTAGCATTCCGTACTTTGATGTATACATAAAGATTGGAAAGCATGGAATTCTATTATGGAGGTGCACCATAGAAGTAGCAACTTCACCACTGTTCCATAAAAAACAACGGTACACATCTGGTATTCGAACACGCGAAATCTACAAAATGTACAAAACTGAACGTGTTGCGCTACGATAGAGAAAGACGTCCCAGATGCTGTGTTGCTGTGGTCTTCAGTCCGAAGACTGAATACAAGCAGTTCACCAAGCTACTGCGTTCTGTGCAAGACTTGGCAGCTATGCTTAACTATTGAAACCATCTGCCTCAACCTGCCTACTATGATCATTCCTTGTTCTTCCTCTACAACTTTTACTCCTCACACTTCCTCCGTTACCAAACTGACTATTTCTGAGACACCAGATATCAAAAGCTGGTACTCTCTTCTTGTCTGCGATGTTTATCGTCCATTTTTCACTACCTTAGAAGACTACACTCCAAATACCTTCAGAACAGACTTTCTAACACTTAATTTTGTGTTAGCTGTTATCAAATTTCTGTTATTCAGAAATGCTTCTCTTGAACTCAGCGTTGTATTGGCGAGTGCGTTCTCATCAGGCACAACAGTTTCTGCTTGCTTTTGTTTACTATTTGTTCAATTTATAGGTTGAACAATGTGAGGAATAAACTCCAACACTGTCTCATTCCCTTCTCAATTATTGTCTCCCTTTCTTGTAATTCCACTCTTATAATTTGTCTGGTTTTTATGCTAGTTGTAGATAACATACCACAAGTTGTATTTTATTCCTGCTTCCTTCAGAGAGTATTCACGTCAATATTGCATTATTTGTGTTTCTTCAGTCTGTCTTCTAAGATAAGTCGTTATGTGCGTACTGTCTCACATGTTCCTTCATTTCTTCAGAATGCACACTCTATAACAAGACAATATCCTGTTCCAGTTACCACTATGCTAAATAATGTGAATGGGTCTTAACAGTATTCAAAGTCCAGGAAGAAGACGGCACTGAATTAGAAGCTCGATTATACAGGGGTCGAAGCGCACAGCTTTCAACAGAACTTCAATCACTCAGTTCGAGCAAAAGTCGAAAGTCTGCTTAAACCCGTTACACATAAACTGCGAAGCTTAGATAATTGCGATCCGTAACATGCAACTTCCAGTTGATTTTCTTGTGAACATACCAATGCAAGAGATAGGTAAACTCTGCTTCGTTTATTGATTTTTCCCGTCATTCATTATTAATAGAATTTTGGTTAGCGTTTAGCTTGTATTATATTGTATCTAAACTTAGTAAAAGTCAGCTCAAAAAATGGTTCAAATGGCTCTGAGCACTATGCGACTTAACTTCTGAGGTCATCAGTCGCCTAGAACTTAGAGCTAATTAAACCTAACTAACCTAAGGACATCACACACATCCATGCCCGAGGCAGGATTCGAACTTGCGACCGTAGTGGTCACGCGGTTCCAGACTGAAGCGCCTAGAACCGCACGGTCACACCGGCCGGCCAAAGTCAGTTCATAGAGACTGGCAATTTGAAAAAAAGTATTTGCATGTATAGTGTTAAAGAGTCTGCATTAGGCTTTATTGTTAACTGTGATTATTTTACGCCGGCCACTGTGGCCGGGCGGTTCTAGGCGCTTCAGTCCGGAACCGCGCTGTTGCTACGGTCGCAGGTTCAAGTCCTGCCTCGGACATGGATGTGTATGATGAGCTTAAGTTAGTTAGGTTTAAGTAGTTCTAAGTCTAGGGGACTGATGAGCTCAGATGTTAAGTCCCATAGTGCTTAGAGCCATTTGAACCATTTTTTGATTATTTTACCTCCTTGTAAATATGGTTGCAAATTTTTATACAGTTGTATGCCAAGAATAACATCGATCCAGTATTGATCTCTGTACTTCACACATACTGCTTAACTCCCACCCTGGAGACGCTAATTCACTACGTACACTGACCGAGTTTCGCAATCCAACGCTCTCCATTCTTCTAATTCAGGCCTGGCCAGGATTTGCGCTCCCACAGAACACTCGCGCTGCTAGAGCGCAGATGAGGCTGTTTGCCCAACAGTCCGGCTTCCTCCACCACTGCGCCATTCCCAACAGCTGCGTGAGTGAGACTCCCCTACGGGGAAGGATCCACGCGCGCGGAACTTACGAAGACGTGTTTGCAATGCGATGCAACGCAACTACTTTTAAAAGGCGAATATTGCAGCACTCTTTTATAAGCAGGGGTTTATCATGTGTGTTTATTTTCAACTTCCGTTTTTTCTGCTAAGACAATAACTTTTATTACTTGATTAAATAAGAACAGTAGATAATGTTAATATGGTGATTGTAACTGCAAAACCCTACACATACGGGCATTTAACATTAAATTACGATGCTCATATATATACATTTCAATATTAGAAATATGAAATATATCTGGAACTATGCTTCATGTTACAAAGAAACGGAGTTATGCAAATTACAATCTTAAAATCTGTTAAACCCTAACGTTGGCTGCGCTTTGTCAGTTTCGTAACAGAAAAAAATACCTTCGTACACATGTGTCGAAACAAACATTGAAATAAGTTTAGCAGTTTTTCTGTGCAGTCGAGGATTTTGCTCTTAGGGTCACATTTTATGAAAGTCTTGCAAATTCTTGGATTGGACAAACAGGTCATTGAGTTGGATGCTCAATTGTGTGTCTGTCAGCTCAAGATGGAAGTAATGAGGTACTTCAGCAGCCAAAAGTGAGAACAGTCTGACAAATAAATTGAATCCTAGTTCCAGTCGTGCAGTGTGTTGGAATCTCTTTGACAAATCACGACGAAATGTTTCAGTTACTGAGAGATAGTCATGTCTGGCCCACAAATGTTTGATTCGAATTCCAGGAAACGTCCCATGTCATGAACTTGAAGCTGGGTTTTCTATAGGATAACTTTTTGTTCGATAGCGTCACACTTATACGCCATATCTGTTACCAAATAGTTCTCCCGTTGGCCTAAGGCCCTTGATGAATTCATATAATTGATGATGTCGACCACAAAAGATTTGTCACCATTCTACTTGCTGTTCACTGAGATATTTCCCTAATGGCCACCTTTCTCTGTTGATCGTCAGAAAACAAGCGCGTATACCGTTTTTATGGCTGGTGTTGTAATGATTGTACAGTAAGTTTTGTAGATTGTAATGGTGTGATGGCATATTTAGCAGTTTTCATGCCATTCAAATGATACAGGATGCAAGGAAATTCCCGTTCTGCATTGAATAATGTGGCTGCTATTTTTTACTTTTTTTTTTTGGCCAAGTGTATAGACTCCATTCTGTTCCTAACGCAGAACGTAAATCTAATATAATACGTGTAGTATTGCCAGCAAACTGCTTTGAATGAGTCCGGCTGCAGCCTCCATTTGCCTGTTCCTCTTCAACCCTCAGCTGCAGTGGCCACTGCTCTCGGAGCCCTAGACAGGGGCGCGGCAGGGAGCCCCTGCGCTCGCGAAACGCTGTTTGGCCATGCCTGTTCTAGCTAGAATGGAATCAGTTAGTAACCAGGTTCCTAACACTATCCTATTTGATTTTCTCGCTGACATTACCGTGAATTACACAACTGAATGCCTTAGAAAAGTCCAGAAAATACACTTCATCATGACTGTGACATTTAAATTTTGATTTTTCCTTTTTTAAACAAAAAATCGGATGTTCCAACTTTCTATCCGAAAATAAAAACTGGGAGCAACTAAGTATCCCAGTTTGGCAGGTGTTTGTTTCTGTTCCTCGGTACATTGTCTTGGAGAAAGGAATAAGCAACTACTGATTGAATCAAATATGTGTTTCACAAAATTGATTGTACAGGATCCTGCCATGCTCAACATATTTTGACAATTACAGCTTTGAAATGATCATATCTTAGCATCCAGATTTGTGACGTTTCCAAAATCAGAACAGGACTCTCACTTGGACTGCAACACGGGGAAGTGCCAAGCACAGTCATCACGAACAAGTAAGAACACGCTCTTAATCTAGCGTTTTAGTGGTTCAAATGGCTCTGAGCACTATGGGACTCAACTTCTGAGGTCATTAGTCCCCTAGAACTTAGAACTAGTTAAACCTAACTAACCTAAAGACATCACACGCATCCATGCCCGAGGCAGGATTCGAACCTGCGACCGTAGCGGTCTCGCGGTTCCAGACTGCAGCGCCTAGAACCCCACAGCCACTTCGGCCGGCTAGCGTTTTATTCAGCTCTCACTAACTCGCACTCTGTTCAAGGTACAAAGATGAAAGTAATATTAGTGCGTTCTTGCGGCAAAGCATTTGTAATGGCATTACCGGAATTCCTCCTGCTGTAAACTATACTAAAAGTAAGTGAATTCATCATTGTAATTATGTCTTAAGAATAAACCACATTTTCATCTGTTACAAAACGGAAGCCTGTTACATCTTTAATACAGTATGATTAGGATCCAAGCTTAAGCTAATGCTCTGTTTACGAGCTCAAGAGCTAGACGAACACGAGCACTGTTTTATTAAGCGAAAAAGATTGCTGGTGTTATTTACTAGTTCTTACTTTTTAATAAGACTGCTTATTTCTAAAGTAATAAATATTGCCTAAAATTTCAGTCTATTAATTAAGGGCAGACAAAGTATCTCTAAAGTTCTCAACGATAAAAAGGCGAACAGCAACACAAAAGAGTACCACACAGTATATCAGTTGTGACGGTTCAAGCAGAGTGGGAGGTTTGTTTGGTTGTATTTATGGTATAACACCAGGAGTAGTTTTCTGTCAACAATAGTCACGTGTGATCTTGAGTCTTCTCGGCGAACCAGCTGTTTGTGTTACTCTCGGGTGACGAGTCGGTTGGCGTCGTCTGTGTAAAACGATATTTCGACAGTGTACTTTGCATCATCTTCAAGTGACACCTGAAGTCTGAGTGTTTAACGCGTCCCATTCCTTCCCTCACCTCGCGGCCGCACGGCGCCTTGGGTCGAGTAGTTGTGGGAGGGGGGGGGGGCGACGCTTTCGCCGGAAGCCGGGCTTCTGCCGCTGCTTCGGGCGCAGAAGTGTCTCTCGACCCACGATGTGATTTCAGGTGGCTACGTGCTGACTCTCACGCTTCACGGACAGTGATGCAACTTACAGTGGAGTTACTGTCTACTGATCAGGCCATCGGCTACTCGTACTTCAGCTGTCTCCTTTAGAACACAATGTCAAAGCTACGAGGTCTTTTGATCATACTTCACTGCTCCCCTGTAGCTATGCGATGCTCTGCGGTGGCGGAATTCATTGGACGCTTCAGTTTGGTGTGCCGCCTAAGCTCCTGGCACCTTTCTTCGACTGTCCAAACAATATGCCCGACGTATGCCTCACGGCATTTCCACGGAATACGGTAAACATCTCGTTTACGGAGGTCGAAGCCATCGTTCACTGTACCTAATAGTGCAACTGGTTTCGGAGGTTCAAATGGCTCAAATGGCTCTGAGAACTATGGGACTTAACATCTGTGGTCATCAGTCTCCTAGAACTTAGAACTACTTAAACCTAACTAACCTAAGGACTTCACACACATCCATGCCCGAGGCAAGATTCGAACCTGCGACCGTAGCGGTAACGCGGTTCCAGACTGAAGCGCCTAGAACCGCACGGCCACACCGGCCGGTGGTTTCGGAGGTGAGCAAACAATGCATTTAATGTCACATCTAACGAAGATTCTGCTGGTTTTGTTCAGTATTTTACTGTCGTATGACACATACGTTATTATCTTATCATCCTCGTAGTGTTCTATTTTCTGGGCCTGTACCTTCTGCCTGAAAGCACATCGGGTTTGCCTCTCGTCGTATACGTTCCTCCTGAATAAGTCCTTAAGGTGATTGAGCTCCCTAGGTCCATTTGCCCAACTTTGCACGGCCTTGTGGACTAGGATAAGTAGCACACCCCCACGCTATGAACGATGAGGCAGCTGAACACGTGGAGATACAAATCAGAGTGGGTGGATTTCCTGTACACTCTGTGTCCCATAGTGCCGTACGATTTGCACATGACTAGTACAGCTTAATGACAGGTAGAAGGGGAAGGCGGCCACAGTGACCGTCACTAAACTAACAACCAAATGTGACGAACGCAGTCAGTGGCCAGTGCAGCACATGCACTCTTCCTTCGTACATTTCCTCCTTTGCGTTAGCACAGATGACATGTAACTGTGCGCTTTTCTACCGGAAATGCATGTCACGCGAGGGGCCTATGTACATGCTGTGTGCCAAGTCAGAACACCGACATTCTGTAATAGTTTGAAATGGTTCAAATGGCTCTGAACACTGTGGGACTTAACATCTGAGGTCATCAGTCCCATAGACTTAGAACTACTTAAACGTAACTAACCTATGGACATCACACACATCGATGCCCGAAACAGGATTCGAACCTGCGACCGCAGCAGCGGCGCGATTCCGGTCTAGAACCGCTGGGCCACAGCGGCCGGCTGTAATGATTTAACCAACCCGATGTCTTGTAAAGATGTCCTTGTCCCAGTGCGGGTTTAGCCCTCAGGTCGTGAATAGGTTTTTCTTGAGATGAGACTGTAAGAAATTAATGAGATACCTAAGGCTCTGAACTCTATGAAATAATCTATCAAATTTCAGTTCAGGATATCACATGCTTTTCTATTTGTCACACGAATCACGTTGCATACAAAGTATCGAATTATAGACAATGTATTTTCAAAACGCGTAACTACAAAATCACACGTATCCTACTCCACACTAGAAACATTAATAAGTCTAGTACATTAAGTAACTTGGAGAAATTACAGCCACAAAAATAAGGTACTATCTACTCTGGTATTCTCTGCTGTACACGCAAAGTCGCTATTATTTAATATCATTCTATACCTCGCGCAACTGAGTATTAATCGTGTGGGATACAACGCGAAATGTACCTTATGGCCCCTCCTGACATACTAAAGAGGTCAGCCCGGATCACTTCAGTTGACGCGAACTTTTGGCGGGAGCCGAAAATGCAGGAAGGGCTCCCTGAGAATATTGTTATTCTAAAGTTAACGAAAACCGTTATACAAATATCTGAAATGAGTGGATGATAGCTTATTACTGATAGGTCAGTTGGCACGATTGATAATTAAATTTGAATAATGCTTTATAGAAGGTTAATAAATGAGATTAAGAGGTTTGGCATGTCGGCCGTTTTGGCCGAGCGGTTCTAGGCGCTTCAGTCTGGAACCGCGCTGCTGCTACGGCCGCAGGTTCGAATCCTGCCTCGGGCATGGATGTGTGTGATGTCCTTAGGTTAGTTAGGTTTAAGTAGTTTTAAGTCTAGGCGACTAATGACCTCAGATGTTAAGTCCCATAGTGCTAAGAGTCATTTAAACCATTTGAAGATTCTCACAGATATGGTGTTCCATGTACGATATCCGTCGTCTGTCTCTCATTCCACTTCTGAAGTCGTACCTCAGCTGTTACACTTTCTACCCAACTATGAAGTGAAGCTTCGGATATAATCTTATGGCTCCAAACTAGAAATGTCACACTACTATATCCAAAAAGGGATTTCCCCAATTTCTTCGATCTCCATAGAGAATCTGATTCTGGGATACAGAGAGTTCAGAGATTAGAGAAACACTTGAAGTCTTTCAGTCCCTTGTAGGCACAGCTCAACTGTGTCATCACCATATCTGAAAATAGCATATGAGCCTCCGTATAACTTTCTCAGAGCTTTCTCTTCGAAATCCTATATGACTGAGTGTGCCACAACCAGTGACAGTGGGCATCTCATGCCGAAGAAAACCGTTTGCTCGTAACAGTCGGTATTGCCGAGAAAGAACGCAGATGTGAGGACGAATTCGAAGAGGTTAGTCACTGTTGGGTTGAATTTTTCCCTTATCAGCTAGAAGAATCAGCATGGGGCACTTTCGTGAAAAGGAAAACAACATTGAAGCTCCAGTTGAATGAAATGAGGTGCTGAGAACCATAAGGGCCTAAAGTACACCATTATCGTTTTTAGATTGTAGTATGTATGCATACTCCTGACATTTGTTGGTCTCATGATGAACCAACTTGCTCTATATCTGTAGCCCCACACTATACATATGAACATTAATGAAACGCTGTGTCATCAATTTCATGAATATTCATTTTCATATGGGCCCAAAGCACAAAGCATAATTTTGTTGCCCTGCTCAATTGTAATCTAGGTTTGACAACATAATTTAGTGTCTACATCAGGTACGTAGCCCAAATATTTTATAATCGGAGGTGTAACGGCAGTTTTATCTGAATCTCCAGCAGCCACAGAATGTTCTTAATGAAAATGGTGGTAACGAGGACCATGAAGTGTTTCAATAGGTCATAACTGTGTGTGTGTGTGTGTGTGTGGTATCTATTATCTGTTCTTTATGTTCTGCTTCAAGTTAATTACAAGCTTTACAACTGTCAAAAGACACTATTTTCAACAGTCTTTATACGTAAATTTTGTGAATTAACATTGTTAATAAATGCAGTTTAAATATTAATTAATATTTCATAACATAAAGTGGGAATATTATTTTTTCATAGTAATTATGGGACACAGACACTTCGCAAAAAAAAAAAAAACAAAAAAAAAAAAAGGTTCAGGCGTATGGGGACGATGGTTTGTCTGTAAGTTTGATTTTCAAAAACATTTATTTTTCTCGAAACTTTCTGTGCTTTGAACCTTTATGGTTCTCAGTGCCTCAAATGTATAGAGTTTCTGATGTGGTGCTCACATTTGCCCACGAGGCGTTAATACTGTCGCTAGATGTTTGACCAACTGGTACGTAGGTATGCATATTGCGGTTAAAATATACTGTGGTCGAAGCTTCTCTATGATTTCCTTCTGCAGGGACTAGCGTTGAAGCTCGATCGTCTTCAATTTTACACTGTTGTCCGGGTTTCCTCTTAACTACCTCTATGCTGTATCCTCGAGTAAGTTGTACATTTTGTGATTTTACTCCGACAGCGGAACTTCCTTCGTCCACAGGCAAAATACCTATTGCAGGATCATTCTGTAGTACTCGAATGGCAGTCCTTTCCGCTTTTAGGATGTGTACCTTCGGTAGAATGGCGGCGCATTTCCCGACATATCCCTTCCCCTCTCTGCTGCACCACCAAGGCTGTACGATTTACCAAAAATTCGCAAATAACTTATCCCTCCACGGCCCATTGCTGCGTCGCCTACAGAGATGCATTGGCTTCAAACAGCAGTCTCGTTCGCCGTTATCGGTTACCGATGAAGCGCCTCGTAAAGATAAAGATAGGTATCTGTCTGTCAGTAATGGAGTTAATTAACCGCATTTATCAACACCGAAAAAGATGCACCACGTTGTCTATATCTACATACAAAAGCGTAATCTGCAGACCACTGTTAATTGTATGGCAGAGAGTACTTAGCTTTTTAGCAGCATTTCTGTGTCGCTCCCTCGTGAATCAAACCTCTGAGCACTCGGACCGGCATTCTTTGTATTCATTCAGTATCCCTTGTTTTTCCTAGCTGTATCTGGTGTGAGTCTATCACACTAGGGCAACATTCTAAGATGGGGCACACAGCTGTTTCATAAACAGTCTCGTTTAGAGACTACAAATTCCCAGTATCCTGCCAGTGACCTGAAGTCAACAGCTTACTTTACCTGCATCTGAGCCTATGTGATCGTTTCATTATCCATATCAATTATTACATCCAAATATTTGTAGGAGTTGACTGGTTCCAGCTATGAGTGATACTGTAGTCGTAGGATACTACCTTTCTGTACTTTGTAAAGGGCACACTTTTACGTTTCTGTACATTTAAAGCAAGTTGCAAAACCTTAATCATAGAATGTAGGCTTTCACTGCCGGTGTTTGCGTTATTGCTGATATTTGTTTTATGTGCATTACGCTGTAATCCAAGGCATAATTTTCTGCCAATCTTTGTACCACTTTGAAATCTACATGAACAACAACGATACTAACATACTTCCTTTGAGCACGACTAAATATATTTCTACATCTGTCGTTGACTGTTTATCCCATCGCCGGCGGAAGTGGCCGTGCGGTTATAGGCGCTGCAGTCTGGAACCGCAAGACCGCTACGGTCGCAGGTTCGAATCCTGCCTCGGGCATGGATGTTTGTAATGTCCTTAGGTTAGTTAGGTTTAACTAGTTCTAAGTTCTAGGGGACTAATGACCTCAGAAGTTGAGTCCCATAGTGCTCAGAGCCATTTGAACCATTTTTTTTGACTGTTTATCGAGGGTAACGGGCTGCGTCCTTCCTAGCAATATGTTGTCAGTCGAGTCACAAATTTTGTTTGTTACGCCATACGACCATAGTTATGTTAATAAATGATGGTGTGATAAAGAATCAAGTGCTCTTAAGAAGTCAGGGAATGTTTCATACGCTTTAATCCATGGCCTTCAGGATGTTCAGCGAGTTGGGAACCGCACAATTAACGTTTTCGGAGCTCGTGCTGGTTGGCATGGGCTGTGCTACACTAGCCGCTCTGTGTCGAAATCTCGCTGATGTCCTTGCAACGTCGATCAACAAGGAGGCCCGGTGCTTCGGATAAGGCGCAGCGTGTCCCTCCGTGTAGCGTGTGTAGCGTGCTTGGCTTTTATCGCCAGTAACACGTGCGGTCGGCCAACCGGACAGAACCGGTTCCGCTGAGAAAACACTCAGCAAAAGCCCACCCACATCGTGGCTCGTTGGTCTAGGGGTATGATTCTCGCTTAGGGTGCGAGAGGTCCCGGGTTCAAATCCCGGACGAGCCCACTTTTTATTGAATCATACTTATGTTAAACAATTATCATGTATGTTACGTATTTCTTCTCGTATACGTATAATCATAAAATACCTTGCGACAGGAAATCTTTGTATGTGGTTTCTTTAACTGTTTAGCCAGGATTGGTCTGACACAGTTGTAATACTCCAGGCGCTGATGAAAGCGTATTATCGCACGATACTGCACTTCGTTTTGGCTCCTCTGCGGTGTGCTACGGTACTGCGATACGTGGATTTAGGGGAGAGGTAGAAGTAGATAGATAGATAGAGAGAGAGAGAGAGAGAAACGGATGTTAGAAGTAACAGAGAGATGAGAGGAAGTTGATGCGTTAGAGGAAAAAGACACCGCCAGTATGGGTAAACTAGAAGCTACTTCGTAACTTCTGGTTTCAGGAACAGCATGGTTTTGTTACAGAACGTTGTCGAACGAGCAGAGCTACCTTTCCTTCTCTGAGACCGTTTTGTTTCTGTTTTGTTAAGCATTTACATGTTGTTACAATGTGTTACTGTATTTCTACTGCATGACCTATCGTTGATTCAATATCCAGGATGATTCAAAATGAGCATACGGGTTTTAAGACTCTGTAGTGTTTATTACATTCAACTCGCAATTATAAATGTTACGTCAAATGAAAGAGCAACTAAAACAGCTTTTATGACAAGAGTTCAATGTGAGCACCATTCGCCACACATCGAATTGACGGGCTTGTTCAAAAATCTTGATCAGTGTGTCCGGAGTAATTGTTGCAAGAATACTGTTTCTAAAGTCGGGTTGCCCAATTCCTTGCGGAGGCACACACACGTGATCCTTTATGAAACCCCAAAGGCAGAAATTGCGTGGTGTCGGATCGTGTGTGAACATGGAGGTCATGCAAAACAAGCTCTGTCATCCGGCCCCTTGCTGCCAATACGGCGGTCGGGTGCAACGTCGTTGCGTGTGTTCACGTTTCCACTTAGATGAAATGTCGATTCGTCACTGAAGACGATACGATCCAGTCAATCTTCATCGTCATGCAGCAACATTTCGTTTGCAAAGTTGGCACGGAAATTCTAGTGTGTATGCTTTACAGGTTGTAACAACTGGAAACAATAAGGGCGTAGTTGTAAGTGTATTCTTCAAAGTCTCTATACACATGTCACTGAAAGTACTAATTCACGACTCGCTTTCCGAACTTATTTCTTGGGGCTTAGCGTGCAAGACTTTCACTGCTTCAACACATTCTTCAGTCACTCTTGCTCGTTCCATATTCTTCCCTTTGCTTAAACAAAACTTTTTCAGTTGCTCTTTCATTTGATGTGTTATTTATAATCGTAAGTTCAATAGAATAAATGCTACAAAGCGTTAAAATCAGTAAATTCATTTGGTACACTCTAATATTGTCTTCTCACATTTTTTCCCCCGTAGGTACTTCGAGCGAAGTCGATCGGCGTATTTAAAGTTTTCTTCTTTCCTCACTGTACAGAGTATCCCCAATATACAGTGAGAGTCTCTAAGTTTTGTGTCTCACCGTATGTACAAGAGTTGCGGTTCGGGGACGGTACACAAGAGTAGTTTTGGATTATATTTTCAATAAATGTGTGGTCGATACGTATCTAATAAAACCACCCACATTTTAACTGCTATTCCAAGCAGCCTTCACAAGGTGACTCATGCCAGTAAGACGTTAAATTAGAAGTTGAACGAGGAGCTGGTTTCAGGGTTCTCGTAAACTGTAAGTCGTATCCAGAATGAGATTTTCGCTCTGCAGCGGAGTGTGCACTGATATGAAACTTCCTGGCAGATTAAAACTGTGTGCCGGATCGAGACTCGAACTCGGGACCTTTGCCTTTCGCGGGCAAGTGTTCTACCAACTGAGCTACCCAAGTACGACTCACGCCCCGTCCTCACAGCTTTACTTCTGCCAGTACCTCGCCTCCTACCTTACAAACTTTACAGAAGCTCTCCTGCGGTTCGCATCGACGCCACGTAGAATATCAGCGAAGATTTTTAGGGAGCAGCGATTCTAGAGACCCTTACTCCTCCAACTCCTGGAATCAAAGTGCGAGGGGTTACTGGATGTGACTGATTTGGTAATTTTTGAAGGGCAGTGAATGCTCGCCAGTATGTCGTAAGAATGATAAACACAGTTGCTATACCCTTCATGACTGTGGTACCAAATGACGTGCTACAGCAGCAACATGTAAGATTCCATAGATGCCTTGACAATCATGAACTGGATTCACGTTTTGTGAATATGTATTAGCGTCAGCTACTTCTGACAAGTGAAAATTCTTGTTGTATTAAATGCAGTTATTGTATAAAGACAGACACTGTCGCTGTTAATGATTTAATCAGGCCTGGCAGGGCTTAAATGACGATACAAGGAATAACATTAGTCTTCCTATGCTTACTATCACGATTGCGTGAGCATTTGGTCTGTGGTTATGTGACATCGGAGGTTTCGACCCGCATTGGGTGTAACGGCCTAATTCCTGAAATATGTTTGTATCTTGCCTATCATCTTGAGAGGCGGTATATGTGTACTGTAGAGCATGTTTGGCCAACCTTGTATAAATTTATGCAAGATTGCATTTCCAGAATGAGATTTTCACTCTGCAGCGGAGTGTGCGCTGATATGAAACTTCCTGGCAGATTAAAACTGTGTGCCCGACCGAGACTCGAACTCGGAAGGTAGGAGACGAGGTACTGGCAGAAGTAAAGCTTTGAGTACCGGGCGTGAGTCGTGCTTTGGTAGCTCATTTGGTAGAGCACTTGCCCGCGAAAGGCAAAGGTCCTGAGTTCGAGTCTCGGTCGGGCACACAGTTTTAATCTGCTAGGAAGTTTCAAGATTGCATTTCATAGACTTTTATTTAAATAGTCATTTTAGTATATAAAGTTGCCACCCTTCCACCGTAAGACTTTTCTTAGAAGTTAAAATCAAGTTGCACTTTGGGTGGCAAGTTAATCTTTTAATTTGAGTGTTTTGTACCATTTCCATCCCTCCTACAGGGTGCATAGTTGGTGTGCTTGTGTGAAATGTTAAAAGTTTTACTTTAAGGTAATCTGATGTGTTGCAGATTTGCACCTGTGTAGTCTTTCAGAGGATGTTGTGAGCGGTCCTCAGCCCGAAAACTCATAAACTCAAAAATTTGTTTCTTTCTGCTTCTGAATAAATTGTAACTTGATATTTAGAGGGTGCTTTCTGCTTATAATTTTAAATCTGTTTAAAAAAAAAAGCCTTTAGGAATGAAATTCCCATTTGTTAAAAGCAATTTCATTTTGATGTCATCAGTTACTCTCTGGCAACTACTTCCATGCTCACATAGTGTGATTAAATGTCTTAATGTTCTTGATGAATCGCTAGTAAAGAAAGTAAATTCTTAAGAAAAGGTTTTGAAAGTAAATTCACGGTTCAGGGTGTGTGCTCGGATAGCCGAAGGCAACCTCTGATGACAAGTGGGAAGTCCGCGTTCGAGTCCCAGTCCGGTACAAATTTTCATTTGTCACGAGTAGCTGACGCTAATATATGTTCACAAAATGTGAATCCATTTCATGATTTCCACAGCTGCAATTCTTCAGAGACAGTTTCTGTTCCTTCAGACGTGAAGGCCTGTATTGCTATTATTGCAGTTCTTGCATAAACACAGACACTGTCGCCACTTATGCCTTTAGGAATGTTCGGGTCCTTGAATGGCACGGCCAATTCCATAGTTTCTGACCCTTAGAGCATGTCAAGGCTGCGATGAGAGTCAGTATATTCTTATACGAGCTTCAGGATAGCAATCATCATAAACTGACACAGCATGTGTTTCAGAAATCGGAAGAAATTTTTCAAGGTGGCTTTAGGATGTTTTGTACTTCCATGCCTCAACGAAGAAAAGAGTAATCGTGTACGTGCAAGATATACCTCATACTAATGTTGAAGACAGACACCAGTTCAGAAAGGAAATGAAATGAGCGTATGGCATTGTTGGCCTGGAGGCCCCATCCGGAGAAGTGCGGCTGCCGAGTGCAAGTGTTACTTCAGTCGACGCCACATTGGGCGACTTGCGCACCGGTGATGAGGTTGAAATGATGATAAGGGCAACACAACACACAGTCCACGATCGGAGAAAAATTTCCAGCCCGGCCAGGAATCGAACCCGGGCCCGCTGCATGGGAGGGTTACCACGTTACCACCCTGCTAAGCAAACGGACACGAGTTCCGAAGGGAATAGACGGGCTTTAAATACATAATGTACGTTAAATGATGAGCCTCTCCACAAAGTTTAATAACTTGTACTTTATGGTTGTAGAACTTTCCATTTCCGTCAGTGTATTTTTAAACTACGTTGTTTACATAATCTGACGTAACTTTCTAAAATCCGAAGTCTACTTGGCATGTGAGAAAATGTAATAAATTGAAATCATGTTGCGGCGTGGCGGGTTAAAAGTCTCGTAACTGCGTACTGCGTAACTGACTCTCGGCGTACTGTCAATGACTTACAAATATTCCAGCTACCTTAGCACAGCGCCTAGTCACCAACCCGCTTCTCTGCAACGAAGATAATATTCGGACGATGTTAAAAGCAGCGTCGAAAAAAAAAATCGTCAATACTTACGTTAGCACAGTCCGCATTATTTCTGTAGCTAAAAGTCCTGTAATCTCTTGTAACAAAATTCGGGTGGAGGGCGATTGCTTCATCTTTTTAGAAAAAAATGTCAAGATACGGGAAAGAATTCTTTATTGCCTTTAGAAGCAAAACTAAACAGCCGGCCTTTTAAATGGTTCAAATGGCTCTGAGCGCTATGGGACTCAACTGCTGAGGTCATTAGTCCCCTAGAACTTAGAACTAGTTAAACCTAACTAACCTAAGGACATCACAAACATCCGTGCCCGAGGCAGGATTCGAACCTGCGACCGTAGCGGTCTTGCGGTTCCAGACTCCAGCGCCTTTAACCGCACGGCATCATTTAGTACACACACAAGACTGCCAGAAATGTGCTAAAGTCCAAGCCGAATTATACGTAATTTTACAGTCAATACTCCGCTACAACATGTGAGTTTCACACTCGGTCCTTTTCAGTGGATTTCTTTATCAAAAATTGCTCGCCAAAAATGTTCCGTTATTGAATACTGTCCATGCCACGCGGAATTTCACTACACAAAGGCCAAGAGTTCACACGCGTTTATCTCACCAACAAATTACTTCACAAAGCTTAAATTTTCACGATATGTCCATAAATGCACATGCTTTCACGGCGTTATAAACCAAACGCGAAATAACACTGTCTTCTTCATTTTACATATAACTTTTTCGGACACGTCCAACATGACCTGCTCGTCCGACAGCGAGCCTGCGACTGCCTCTATGCCGTTGCTCACAGCGTGTATACTACTTGACAGGACACGGGAAAGACTTCACTCTGGTTGATCAAATGAACAGCCAGTCAGATCAATCTTTCAAGACAATATTCGCCCCTAAACTGTTTTACTCCAGTCAACATTCACAGATGCATTTACGTCATTTCATGCTGCAAATATTAATAAAATGTTCCATCGAACCAAACCAAACGTAAAATAATCTTGAAAACACTTGAGAAAAACATCACTCTACAAATAACTATTCTGGCTGCCTTCTTACCAAACCAAACACACTTAGACATACCTCATCAGCAAATAAAGGGAATTACAGCTTTCGTTGCAACAGCTTGTTGCACACTTTCAGATGACCTAGTTACATAATGTTTAACAGGAGATAATATTGAATCTTTACGTATGTCCCGTATACACTCTCTTATTTACTCTCATTTACTCACACAATAAAACAGATAGTTATTAAATGAATACGAATTCTTACCGAATTCTCTATTACGAAAACGAAAAATAGTAAAATTCAAACATACTGGCCTAACATTTTGTGAACTTCAGTAATGAGTCTAACTGATAGCAAAGGACAAACTGTTATGCATCCGAACTGACTTTAATCTTACTAGTGTCGTGTTTTTGGTATTTTAGGTAATTTTCTCTAATTCTGAAAATACCCCAGCCAGAAAGCTGACATGTTGCAACTAGCTTCTTTTTAATAACAAGAGGCTACATATTAAGTTTTATCAAAATTGAATAATATTTAGTATCGTTTATTTAGATTCTTGGGCGCTTGAATATTCTGTCACTGGAACTGACACATGTAGCACTTCCCACGACAGGTTCAAGTGAATCACGCCGAGATACAAGCGGCTGTCACCGCCACCGGCTCCTAGCTACGAGCCCGTACTGCATGGAAACACTATTGCGGATTGACTCGCGACGTTAAAATGTGAAACATAATGTTAAGCGTTATGCTGGTAATTTTCGTAGAGTGCGTGATCCTATAATTCACCTTTTTATTGTGTATTCAAGGGCACAATTTAAGTTCAAATGGCTCTGAGCACTATGGGACTTAACTTCTGTGGTCATCAGTCCCCTAGAGCTTAGAACTACTTAAACCTAACTAACCTAAGGACATCACACACATCCATGCCCGAGGCAGGATTCGAACCTGCGACCGTAGCAGTCCCGCGGTTCCGGACTGCGCGCCTAGAACCACTAGACCACCGCGGCCGGCACACAATTTAAGTAAACTTGGTTCTGGAGATAAATTGTAATGAAAACCATACTGAAAAATACACAAATCACAGTCGTTTTCTTAAATTTTCTTGAAACGACGTGGAACAAGCAGATTGTGCCGAATGATGCCTTCTCTGTTACTGTCTTATTGCCTCTGATTACTGAACGTAAAATGTCACTTTAGTGGGGTATTTGATGTGAACGAACATAATATAACATTATTATGTATTTGAAATTTCAGTCTTATAGACTGCCAGTACGGGAGTTCATTGATAAGGCATTAGTCTGAAACGAGGGCGTGTTGGTTTACAGGACGTGCATATTTACTTACGCATTTGCAGAAAATACAAAAATAAAAGTTAATTAATAATCAATATGTCGTGGTCATATGTCTTGGTACATGTAAAAAAGGCACCATTTTTAAATGTTTCGCCCGCATCTCGTGGTAGTGCGGTAGCGTTCTCGCTTCCCACGCCCGGGTTCCCGGGTTCGATTCCCGGCGGGGTCAGGGATTTTCTCTGCCTCGTGATGGCTGGGTGTTGTGTGCTGTCCTTAGGTTAGTTAGGTTTAAGTAGTTCTAAGTTCTAGGGGACTGATGACCATAGATGTTAAGTCCCATAGTGCTCAGAGCCATTTGAGCCATTTAAATGTTTCACGCGACACGCTAGACAGACAATTAAAGTGCTGCTACGTTTAGGCGCTTTAGTAATAATATTTAGAAGCTATTACTCGCTGTCCCGTTGAAACAGGAAGAGATTTTTCTTCCACGAGATACGTGAAAGAAACGGTGCGGAGTTAACAGCTACCTATATCCACCTTTCGGGCAAGAGTGGCGGCAAACACTGAGCTGTCTGAAGTTTGTTGCGGTAACTTGGCAGCCCTGCTGAGCGCGAACTTGTCCTAATGAAATAACAAATTGAGGTGGCCCCCTGTATCAGAGACGACAGCGGGGGGGATAAGGGGAAGGAAAACCTGGCGAAACTTGACAAACAGAGAGCTTATTGAATTATAACTGAAATATGAGTAGCAATAACTGAGAGGTTACGTAGCGCAGGGACCCGTCGACAGCAGGAGACGCCCGTAATGGAAGGTCAGGGGAATGCAGTTGCCGATTCGTGACGTCAGTTCGTTAATCTTTCGTTTACCGAAATGGTTTGCCTTACGACTGAAACACTGGGGAAACATTTTATTTAATGCGCACTCATTTGAGCACAATTAGAACGACAATCTTTGAAGGGACAACTTTTCGTTGAGAGTTTCTGTGAAACTTCGCAAATTTACTGTTTCTTGAAGTGTAGATTCTTACATCTGTGACACACTATATTTGCCTAAAATGATGTTCAATTATTTATTGGTGCACCTAAAGACTCTTAAAAAGTGTGTGAACGGACATTTTGGTAATGAAGATCGTCCGATACACGGTCAGTACGGACTGAAAAAAATGTTGTTGTTATGAAACACAGTTAGCTCTTTATTCTTACGAAGTAATAATGCTGTCGACAGCATATCTCAAACTGATTACATATTTCCAAATGTCTTTTTATACCGTTCCTCACTAGCACCTTCTAATCTAATTGCGTGCCTGTGGAGTATCGCTTCATCTGTGCGACAGTATTCGTGATGTCATGTCAGAAAGGTTCGCGATAACTGACGGAATGTCATCGTGTAAAACAGAAGTAATATATTGCGTCCTGACCTACAAAAATGATTTAGGAGACAATCTGAGCACACTCCTAAGGTCGTTTGCGAATGATACAGTCATTTGCCATCTATTAAAGTCATCAGAAAATCAAAACCAATTCCTAATGTTTCAGACAAAATATCTGTACGGAGCGAAACTTGTCAGTGGACCGTAAATCACGAAAAGTGTGAGGTCATCCACAGGAGTACTAAGTGGAACCTGTTAAATTTCGGTTACACGACACATCAGACAAATCTAAAGGCAGTCAGTTCAATTAAATACCTACGAATTACAGTAACGAAGAACTTAAATTGTAACGGTCGGAGAGATATTGTTACTGGTAAGGCAAACCAAAAACTGCGTTTTAATGTCAGAACACTTACAAGATGCATCAGAAGTACTAAAGAGACAGTCTACACCATGGTTGCACGTCCTCCGCCAGAGTATTACTCTGCAGCAAGCAGAAAGGATTGACGGAGGATGTCGAAAAAGTCCAGTGAAGGGCAACTTGTTTTGTATCATTGTGAAATAGAGGAGAGAGTGTCGCGGATATGATATGCGATTAGGGGTGACAATCATTAAACCAAAGTCGCGACGAGGACTTTTCGCGAAATTTCGGTCTCCAACGTTCTACTCCGAATGCAATAATATTTTGTCGACAACCAAATGCAGTGGGAGAAACGATTATTGTAATAAAATAAAAAAATCATAGGTCGCACGGAAATATTTAAGTGTTCGCTTTGTCCGCGCGGTGTTGGAGAGTGTCTGATGTAAGGTATTATTATTATTATTATTAAGCATCAGATTGAAGAGGGGAAGCAAAATATACTTGCATGGCTCCCTTTCCCGTTTAGAAAGTGTGGCCTACCATTGCGGAACAGTGAGGCTTTGTGCGAACGATGTGCGGTTGGAGAAGTAAAGTATTCTAAGAAATTCCCAGACGTCAGTCGCACTGAAAATGTACCTAAGGGCCAGTTTAAAAGTGAGTTTGAAGAATATTACAATGGAGTAATATAAGTAGTATGTTAACGTCGGCCTCGACTGTTCTGTCCGCACAATGACACTTTGGGCACGGTTGGCTCCGTAAAAATAACTTGGCACATAGAAAATTTAGAGTAATTGACACTATAACCACGAACTTGACATTAAGTCCATATAACATGTTAACTCTTACGTCAATAACAATGACAGAGCTTGAGTGGTTTGAAAAGTTTAGAAATCACGTAGAAATGTCCATTCATTAACCACACTGCGTTTTTCACACATGCTAGTCCCACATGCAAAAAATTAAAGTATTTATCTGTAGGGTTTAAGAAATTACAAGTCTAATAATGGCGCCTACGTAATGGTGCGTCCGTATTATACAGGAGATAAAAAGAGAGTGACATCGTCCGGCAGTGGATGATGGGTTGCGCGCTTGTTTTTTGTAATATTCAAATGTCTTCAGAGACTGTCTTTAATATCGAGGCTTTTACATGCGCGTTGAATTAGTCTATAGTTTCTTAGGGGCGTCGGTATCGCTGGATTCATTTCTCCTTGTAAATCGTCAAAATACATCATTACAGTGCGTAGTTTAATATTATACATTGACAAATAACTGGGTCTTGGCCTCTTACGTTACTCAAATCAGTGTTTTGTATGACGAGATGTTGCGGTGCGAAAATACAACATCTCATCGCCTCTCTTGTGGAGAGCGAGAACTCCTACTGGATTCTCGTGATCCACAAGTGGAACGGTAGAGAAATAGTCTGATGGTGGTTCGATGTACATTGTGCCAGTACCTTAAGTGTGAATTGCAGAGTTGTCACGTAGACTTAGATGAAAGAAGACGTGCTTAAAAGTAATGCTTCCGAAATTTTTGTGGGAAAACTTATGAAAATTTTCTAATAAAACAAATGTTATTAACATTCTGCGTCTTTATTCTTCATGTCTACATATTTACAGCCCTCTACCGCAAGAGGGCTCCGAATTATAGAGTATAACATGACGGAGTGTAACGTAACTATACCACTGCGTGAAAAACAGCGTGCTGCAATCGAGTTTCAAGTTCGAAGAGTACTTCAATACATGGAGCACACTGTCCTTCAACATGACAATGCCTGACCACACACCGAGCGCTGCGAAATCTGCATTAATCCTACGCGTTGGGTTCACTGTCATCATTCATCCCTGCACCCAGTCCCGACCTAGTCCCATCCGATTTTCATCTGTTTCCGAAACTTAAAAGATCACCTTCGACTGCTTAATTTTGATAGCGATGACGCGGTGCAGTAGAGGTGAAGTTATTGCTCCACAACAGTCAAACATTCTATAGTGACGCTATCAGCAAATTCATTTCTCGTTTGGAGGGCGGTAAATATGAGACATGAAAAATAAATATGTACAATATTTATAAGTTTCTTTCATTTATAAACCTGTAAGAGTTTTCAAGTAACTAATTCGGAGGCATTGCTTTTCAACCCGCTATTTTATGTCTGCAAGGAGAACTTATACACATGAACTCACAATTGTAAAACTTGATTGCTTACATAGCTTTATTGTGCAGTTAAAGATAAAAAACAAACATACTCAAAGCGACGAAACAAAATAATAAAGCCACAATGATTACGCTCTTTCTATTTCTTGTGACGTGTGCATAATCTGTGTACACACGGAATAAGGTGCTTTTTGTATTCTTATGAGATAACAACATAGCTGAAGATACTAGTTAGTGATTGTCCTTGATGAATACACACACACACACACACACACACACACACACACACACACAACACACAACACACACACACACACACGGGAAAATAATTGAGTGAGGTAGCACAGTGGAGTTGCATTTGGGAGGATGGAGGTTCAAATTCCACCCTGCCATACAGAGTTTGGTTGTTTTCCGTGCAACGATAAATCGATCACGGCAAACGACCGGAAGGTTGTTTGTAAAGGACGTGGGCGATATGCTGCCCCATCTTCCCTAAACACGAGCTTGTGCTCCGTTTCTGATGACCTCGTCGTTGACTAGGCCTTAAACTCTAATCTTCCTTCCCTCCTTACTTATACTGCTGAACGAGCTGTTGACAGCCGGAACACATTCTTTCAGTTCCTTGTAGATGAATCATCCATCTATGCATTCAACAAAAACTGCTCTCAAAATTACTGTTAGAGAGATCCAGCTGGCGATCCGAAATTTTTCTTTTGTTACAGTCACAATACCCAAGTGCTTTACATAGCATACTCACCCGATCACCTAACTGAGAGTTTAGATTACGAGGGATATCCGGAAGCCGGTCGTTGTGACCGAGCGGTTCTAGGCGCTTCAGTCCGGAACTGCGATGCTGCTACGGTCGCAGGTTCGAATCCTGCCCCGGGCATGGATGTGTATGATGGCCTTAGATTAATTAGGTTTAAGTAGTTCTAAGTCTAGGGGACTGATGACCTCAGACGTTAAGTCCCATAGTGCTTAGAGCCATTTGAACCATTTTTTTTAATATCCGGAAAGTAAGTTCCGATCAGTCAAGAAATGGAAACCACTGTGAAAATCTAATAAAGCTTTGCACGTATGTGTTCTGCAGTGTCTCTAGTACACCTGTCTGTTAAATCACTTCGCTCTTTTCAGTTCTGATCGCATGGTGAGCACATAAAGATGCGTAGAAATAGTGTCTCCCGCCAAGTATGAGGTCCTGTTGAGAGATTTCGCCTGATGTTATTCAGTCCACATTACAGAACTGTCACACGGTTCCTACTTCGTGACAATACTCGGTCGCAATCTGCAGGGACAATGAAAATGCTCCTGCAGCGTTTTCGATGGGATGTGTTTGATCACCTGCACTACAGTCCGTAATTGGCTCCCTCGTGTTTCATCTCTGCTCACATAAACTACTGGCTATGAAGACAAAATTTTCGCACTACGAACCAGCTGTAGACGAGCGTAGATAATTGGCGGGAAGCACAGGCGGCTGCCTTCTGTCACGTCGGTATTGGAAAATTGGTACAACGCTACGACAAATGTCTAAGTCGTAGTGGTGACTATGTAGAGCAGTGACTGGAAGCTGTAGCTAACTGTTGCAGATAAAATACTTCTGATTTTCAAAGTGGTTTCCATTTCGCGATCAATCGGACCGTACTTTCCTAATAGCCCTAGTATATCTCAGGACAAACAAAACTCATAGGCTGGTACTTTCACACAGTTTTTACGATGTCCGATTATAAATTCATCGAGCTACACAGGCGCTCTGGCGGCCAAAGTTTAGTGAAGTTACTCTGACAAAAAGCTACACTGAGGGGATCGAGGTCATGGGATAGAGATGTGAACATATGTAGATGACGGTAGTATCTCGTATTTAAGGTATGAAAGACCATTGCATTGGCGGAGCTGTCATTTGTTCTCAGGTGATTCATGTGAAAAGATTTCCGACGTCATGATGGCCGCTCGAGTTGACAGACTTCGAACGGGGAGTGGTAGTTGGAGCTAGGCACATGGGCACTCGATTTCCGAGATCGTTAGGGAATTCAAAATTCCGAGATCCACAATGTAAGAGTTAGCGAAGAATACCACATTTCAGGCATTACCTCTCACCACAGACAACGCAGCAGCCGACGGCCTTCACTTAACGGCCGAGAGCAGCGGTGTTTGCGTAGAGTTGTCGGTGCTAACAGACAAGCGACACTGCGTGAAATAGCTGCAGAAATCAATGTGGAACGTACGACGGACGCATACGTTGGGACAGTGCAGCGAAATTTTGCGTTAATAGGCCGTGGCAGAAGACGACCAATACGAGTGCCTTTGCTAACGTCAAGGCAACGCCTGCAGCGCCTTTTCTGCCTCGTGAATCGGTTGGACCCTAGAAAACTGGGAAACCATTGCCTGGTCATAAGAGCCGAAATTTCAGTTGGCAAGACCTGACGGTATACTCAGAGAGTGGCGCAGACCGCACGAAGCCATGGACCCGAGTTGTCGACAAGACACTGTGCAAGCTGGTGGTGGCTCCATAATGGTGTGGGATGTGTTTCCGTGGGATGGACTGGGTCCTCTGGTCCCACCGTACAGATCATTGACTAGAAATGGTTATGTTCGGTACTCGGAGACCATTTTCAGCTAGATCTCCCAACTAGAATCGTAAATAACATTGAAGGGACAAAATCCTGCACAGTCAACGCTTTCGGAATTATGTACGGCTATGGAGGCAGCATGGCTCAGAATTTATGCAGGTGACTTCCTACGACTTGTTGAGTCCACGTCACGACGAGCTACTGTACTACTCGGGGCAAAAGGAAGTCCGACACGATATTAGCAGGTATCCCATGACTTTTGTCACCTCAGTGTATACTTTCCACGGTTGTTCTTCAGATGTCCACTGATGGTAACAGTAAGTCTGGAGGAATGTTGGTTAGTCGCCATTCTTTATACCCAGTTGTTCCTTCCCATCGCTGTAATTTCGGGACAACATTTAGACAGCAACTTCCTACGATTCTTGTCGCGTAGATCTGTGCGATCTTCGTCTGCAGGTTTTCGCAACCTCACCCAGATTTTTTATGGCGCTGGATCTTGACGTGAGATCGCTTCTGTCACACTTTATAATACACCCAGTGTTCATTAGCCTACAATGTCAGCTTCTGATTATCTCCACATGTGCTCAGAAACGGAGTCCTTTCACACTTTGACACCACCTCTGCATCTGTTACTATGCCACTGGTCTTGTTGAGCTAGTAGTTTTTCACTATATCTTTCGCGAATGTATACTAAATCGAATAAATTTTAATAATACAAGAAACAAAATGTCTTGCGCTACCCACATAAATCAAGAGTTTACGGCTGAGTAAATTATGCTAGTGTCTTGCAAAAATAGTTATCAATCGCTACGTTTAGCTGTATCTGTTTCATGTAAGCAGATTCGTTACGGTTTCGGACAGATGAGTTCACAGGCAGACAACAGAGCTCGTTATTTTACGAGTATTTTACATTTTATTATGAACACTGAGATAGCGGAAGTTTCCTGCTGCGTGTAAAATTTTGGTGAAGATGTAGGACCCGACATCAAGGACAGCTATTAGAGAAAAGGATTGTATTACCCAGGCAGTCGAGAAATTATGAAAATACAACACACTTTTTGAAGGATAAAAGGAATTGTTGTACGTCTTAACAGAGCTAACTCCTTAAAACGGTGTCTTCAACATGTATGTGTTTGACCACTGTACGCTTTTCTGCGTTAGAAACTAGGTTTCTTAATGAATATAGTTCCGTAGCACATCAGTTAAACGAAGTAAGTAGTCTGTTTCATCTTTACATACCTGTTGTTCCAAGTAGTTTGTGTTACGAAAATTGACTTGTTTATCGATGTATATTTCTCGGAAACTAAATGTAATACGTGCAAATATATATATATATATATATATATATATATATATATATATATATATATATATATTTGGAGCTTAATCTCATAGCTACATTTATCACCGGTACCTGTTGGAGAGTACCGTTACCCTTCCCTGATACACGAAATGACACGAGAACGCGTAATGAGTTCATGATGAATGCGTTGCCAAATAGGTGACACTTTGGAATTGTGATATTTAAAATTTGAGAGTCTCTTAAATTACATGTAAAGCTTGAAAAGAACCAAGTACGATAAACATAACGACAATAAAGTCAATTTTTGCCTATCACTATTAACAAATATTGATACAACAGAGAAGATGGCAATGTCGTCTATGGAGTGTCAGAGAGATGAGACACAAAGATAAGAATGGGTTGGATTACGTACACTCATTGTTCCATAGGCTCATAGAGAGGAAGTACGTAAGGATGTGGGACACCACAGAAAAATAACACTAATGTTTACTAAATAACAAATACGCCAATGAACTTTCACATAGAACCCAACTGAAATACTCCTAAGAGTGTGAAATGAATCGATCATTCTAAACATATTTTCATTTACAAATCGATACATACGTTATCACAATCTTATGGTTTTCCACAGGTGTTTATTTGTATGTTGAAATTACACTACGCAGATATGACAGCAGCTGGCTTTCTTAATGACTCTGTTGGTCATCCATTCCATGTCAGTACCAGTGTTAAGCAAAGATGTGTGATTGACCCCATGTTTATTTCCTTGTATGTTGCCGCTGTCATGTAGTTAGGTAAAGACGATCTTTCTCCAGGTAAACAGTAACTTACAGAATGGATGGAAACTAGAAGCAAAGACTCCAACGTTTTATTCAGCTGAACTGCTGGTGTACTGATCATAATGCAGTTGCAGATAAGAACGAAGAAAAACCAGTGTTAATCTTGAAAGCCTTCTCTGCGGCATACAAAAATATTGGTGTAAAACTGAATACCATCAAAACACGTATCCATCACCAGCCAGCACCTGGGGAAGGACAAAGAAATGCCATTGTCACCATCGAAGGCGTGAGTCTTCAGGTACAAGGGTCAGTCCAAAAGAAATGCACACTATTTTTGTAAAAATACAGTTTTCATTCTGCATGTGTGAAAGTTTTACAGTGTGTAGATACGTCCTTCCCGCTTAATTCAGCCTGTTCCCGTGAGTGGCGCCGTCACAGCATGCCTTCAAGATGGCTGCTACATTTGACGTTCGTCAGAAGCAACGGGTTGTCATAGAATTCCTGTGCTGTGAAAACTAGACGGTGGGAGACATCCACAAGAGGTTGAAAAAGGTGTATGGAGATGCTGCTGTCGACCGCAGTACAGTTAGTCGGTGGACAAGTAGGTTACTTGATGAAAGTGGGCACGGCAATGTTGAGGATTGTCCTCGCAGCGGCAGGCCTCGTACTGCACACACACTAGACAATGTGCAGAGAATTAAAGAATTGGTGACTGCTGACAGACGCATCACGGTGAATGAATTGTCATGTTACGTTGGGACAGGGGAAAGAAGTGTTAGCAGAATACTGAAAGTGTTGGCATTAAAAAAGGTTTGTGCCAGGTGGGTTCCCAGGATGTTGACAGTGGCTCACAAAGAAACAAGAGAAACGGTATGCAACAAACTTTTGGAACAGTACGAGAATGGTGGAGATGAATTTCTTGGAAGAATTGTGACAGGTGATGAAACATGGCTCCATCATTTGTCACGAGAGACGAAGAGGCAATCAATGGAGTGGCATCATGCAAATTCACCCAAGAAAAATTTTTTCAAAACCACACCTTCTGCTGTAAAAGTTATGGCTACGGTGTTTTTCGATTCCGAAGGACTCTTGCTTGTGGACATCATGCCAAGTGGAACCACCATAAATTCTGATGCATATGTGACGACACTGAAGAAACTTCAAGCTCGACTAAGTCGTGTTCGACCACATTGGCAAAAGCAGGATGTTTTGCTGTTGCTCGACAATGCACGGCCACATATCAGCCAAAAAACCATGGAAGCGATCACAAAAGTCGGATGGACAACACTGAAACATCCGCCTTACAGTACTGACCTGGCACCATGTGACTATCGTCTCTTTGGGAAACTGAAAGACTCTCTTCGTGGAACAAGGTTCGAAGATGATGGTTCCCTTGTGCACGCTCCAACAGGTTGGTCCAGAATTTTACCGTGCGGGTATACAGGCACTTGTTCCTAAGATGGCGTAAGGCAGTTGAGAGGGATGGAAATTATGTGGAGAAATGAAATTATTGTTCCTAAAGGATGTATATACACACTGTGAAACTTTCAAACATGCAGAATAAAAGATCGATTTAAAAAGAAATAGTGTGCGTTTCTTTTGGAGTGACCCTCGTAGTTAAGACATTACCTTATCTTGGGAGCATCCTCTCATCAGGTGCAAATATTTATTTGGAAATTTAATCCAGATTTAACCATGCTGGAGCATCCTTTTCCAGAATCAGGAGTATTTTACTACCAAATCTCGAGTATTCTAGTTGCACGATTAGAATCCTGCAACAAAGGTCCTCGTATACCATTCAGTTGTAACTCCAACGCCTCTTTTTGGGTCTTTAACGTGGAGACGTTATAGACGGCACGTTGATAATATCGCCAGTGATGCCCTCAGGAGGATTAAGCTTATACCATGACAAGATACACTGGCAAATTAATAGTGTGATCCCTGGTGTTTTGCCGTTTTGATGTTTCCAGCTTAATTAAGAAGCCTACCGAAGTAAGGCGTCTGGAAATCTAGTAAATAGGCATGTCGGTTTCAATTTAATTAACTCTTTCGGTTCGGCATTCAATTAATTAAGAGCTCACCGGCCGTCACATCCACTGAAGTTGGAAAACACTGAGAGAATTCGCGCAAGCTCTGAAAATCAAACGAGTGCCAAAGGGTGCAGTGAGCTTCTAGAGTCTAACACGGATGTAAATAGAGGCGTGAGGCCAACAATAGTTCACATAGTGGTTGGAGTCCAGGAAGCGAATACACATAACAGCAAAACTTGCAGAACCTGAAGAAGACGACTATGTCGCTAGTCGAAATATTCTGCATAAAATGGAAACAACAACCTGTTAGAACACCCAAAATCTCTCTATTAATCACTCGCACAGAGAAAACCTAATACACTCACAAATGTCAGCATCGTTGAAGAGGCACATACAACCAGCGTAGAAGTGATGGTTTTAAGACGCCAATTATGAAGTGCCGGGTGCATGACCAGTAATCATGTTTCCAAACAACTACTTTGAAGAAAGCAAACGACAAACAGCGACTGATAAGAGGGAACGCAGAAAAGAAAAGAAAGTGCTGAGGCCAAATGGAAGGATAGACGCTGCTCGACTAAGGACCACACGTCATCGCTGCGTCAAACCCTGTACCTTTCACATCGGACGCAGATGATAGGAAGAGAAACGTACTCGACTAAGAATGTTTGTTAGCAATCTACACGGTCCAGGCACAGTAACGTGACCACCACCTATGCCCGATATGAAGGTGCTATCTGTACTTTCGGACATGCCCGAAAGAACAGATACCATCGGTGACCATGCAGCTCTCTAGAATGAAATGATAATTAAATCAAGACCCTAAGCTGTCGACAAGCGTTGATATACATCAACGGGGACAGTTGAAAATGTGTGTCCCGACCGGGACTCGAACCCGGAATCTCCTGCTTATATGGCAGATGCTTTATCCATCTGAGCCACCGTGGACACAGAGGATAGTGCGACTGCAGGGATTTATCCCTTGCACGCTCCCCGTGAGACCAACATTCCAAACTTAATGTCCACACACTACATTCGTAGTGCCCCTGCCCATGTAAGCAGGAGATGCCGGTTTCGAGTCCCGGTCGGGGCACACATTTTCAACTGTTGCCGTTGATGTATATCTACGTTTTTCGACAGCTTAGGCTCTTGATTTAATTATCATGTCGCCTATGCTCGCCGTCGACGTGCGCTAACCCATTGCCGACGGCAGGTGGCAATGTTAGCAGCCGAAGGAATACAAAGAGTGGCGGGGGGACGCGGAAAACAGTACAGACATTGTCGTGATTCGGAAACGGAGCAATTATGTGATTTAGAAAAAGACATGAGCATTGGCTGCGGACCGAGAGTGGCGATGCCTAAGTTTGTAAACTGTTCGCCCGCTGTCTTGGCAAAATGGCGTTATCCAGATCCGGCTCCTATGCAACTGTGGTGCACCACGAGCCATAGATGAGAGGAGACAACAACAGCTGTGGAGATGTGTACGGGCGATTCGACGTGCAACTATTGGGCAACTGACCGCCCGGATGAACCAAGGAGTTACCAACAGTGTCTCCCCTACGACTGTTCAGCAAACGTTGCTGCGTATGGGCCTCCGCAACAAGCACCTTGTTCCTGCACCCAGGCTGACCGCTGTTCGTCAGCGACGGAGGCTGGAACTTACGCGTTTCTACCGCACCTGGGCGTCCACTGAGTGGCGACAGCTGTTCTTTGCAGATTAATCACATTTCGTACATCATCGAAAAAACGGCCCTACATGCATTACAGTCTCGGGGGTGTTTACGTGATGTTCCGTTGTTGATTACGTCATTCTGGAACGCACGATGGATCAACATAATTATGCATCTATTCTAGGGGACCATGTCAGCCCCTACATGCAGTTCGTGATTCCTCGCCACGATGGCATCTACGAGTAGGACGCAGCAACACGTCACTCAGCTTGCAGTGTACGAGAGTGGATCGAAGAGCAAAAGGATGAGTTTACTGTACTTCCCTGTCCACCAAACTCCCGTATTAAGCCACAGTCGGGAATCTGTGGGACTACCTCGATCCGGCTGTTCGCGCCTTGGATCCTAGAGCGAGAAACCTAGCGCTGCTGCCCACGACGCTGAAGTCGGCATGGATCCACATCTTCGCCTGTGTCTTCCAGAACGTCATTGACTCTCTTCCAGCACGTCGTGCAGCTGTTCGTGCTGAAAGATGTGGTTGTTGAACATTCTAATAGGTGGTTGTAGTAATGTGACTGGGCAGTGTATAAGTACTAAAGTACATGTATTAATTTGTACGCTGCTCTTCCCAAACAACGGAAAAATAGAGGACAGAACTCAACGCCGGCCGGTGTGGCCGCGCGATCGCAGGTTCGAATCCTGCCTCGGGCATGGATGTGTGTGATGTCCTTAGGTAAGTTAGGTTTAAGTAGCTCTAAGTTCTAGAGAACTGATGACCGCAGATGTTAAGTCCCATAGTGCTCAGAGCCATTTGAACCATTTGAACCACTATGAGGATGCAAATCAGCTTTGCTTGAAATTACTCGCTGTAAAGGTCGTGCGCGTTAGTTACCTTTGAGAGTGAATGTGGTGAGTTGATGTTTGTCAAGAATGCAAACAGCTCTCTGAGTTTGATGGAGTCATGTAATAGGGCTCCGAGAAGCTGGATATTCCTTATGAGAGACTGCAGTAAGACTTGGCAGGACTGTCACCGATGTGCGAGATGGAAGACCATCATGTCTGAAGTATGGCCCTGGCGCATCGTATTGCATCTCCACTACAAACTGAGCAGCAATTATCACCACAGGACACCACACAGTGACACAGCGACTATTACAAATCGGTCACTTGGAGGACAGCTCTGAGCCAGACGCCCTGTAGCATGCTTTTCACTGATCCCAAATCACCGCCATTTGCGACTTCTGTGGTGTCAAGCAACAGCTCATTGGAGGACAGGGTGGAGGTCTGTTGCGTTCCCTGATGAAAGCTGGTTCTTGCTCGGTGCCAGTGATGGCCGTTTGTTGGTCAGGAGGAGGCCAGTTGAGGCCTGCAACCAACCTCCTGTGTGCTATGCACACTGGACCTTGCGATGCCACTACCCGAATTTACTGTGTTATTATTATTAGACCATGCGGCATCGGACTTCCGGAAAGCGGCTCTCGCGTGTAATATGTCTGAATAGACACCCTATGGTGATCGAACTACTACACGGAATTTTTGGAATAAATAATGATAATGGCACGTAAGCAACTTATTTTTACGTCTATGTTTGATTATTAGTAGCACTGATAATCTCTTTGAAGTGACTAAACAGGGAGCATTTAATTCTTTATGTTTGAAATTGCCTAGCAGGAGAACATTATTCATTTAAAACACTACCACAGCCTGAAATCGTTTCACAATACATAAACACACATGATAAACACTTGAACTTGTTTTAGGTTAATGTAAACTACACAAATTATAATTACTGAATCTAATGTTATTGAGCTTGCATTGTGCTGAAGGCACAATATGTACTGTGGTGGCAGCAATTTCCATGAACGCTTAATTAAAGAACAATATAGATTTGCTTGTTAATATAGTTACTGAAAACACTAATTGAAAATTACGTTTCTCGGACGGAACCGAGCAATTTTTGACTATGGCAATGTACTGAAGAGCCACCACATCGAGCTGAATAGTAATTAAGATGGCACAGTACCTGGCATCTTCCCTCCGTTGCATGAAACGGCGTCTGCTGGCAATTTCGGCGTTAATTCCGACTATTTTCTCTTGCAATATAGCTACGCCGATACTCACGCATCATAACTTTTCACTGATGTTGCAGCACATAGAAATCACTGGATATGGGGTAATAATGAGCTACATTTCCTTTATATAATTGATTGCACTCGGCGAATGCAATTTAAACCACAAAATTATTATTGCCTCCAAACTTTACACACTGTAGAAACTTGGTGTGACTATTACACAAACTGATTCACAGAATATTAATATACTGGTAATGGCGTCGGTATAACCACTTCTGTTCATAATAATACTCCTGTAAGATAACTTCTAGTTCGTTGCTACCGAAGTGAGCTCACCAATGGACATCATCAGTTATTGAGATCACAATAAAGCGTTGGATGCGGCTACTGGTCCATTCAAACCTCGCCGTTGGCACAAGCAACTCGTCGCAATTCACGCAGCATTGCACCATGCAGTGCCATGTACCCCAGAGCGGGAAACCGTACTATTTTGCCGATCACAGCCCATCTCCGTCGAAATACCGCGTCTTACAAGCCTTAGTGCCCATTTAGCTTGTAGCCATAAGATAAACGAATTCCATATCTGTTTTCAGCTCACTTCTAAATGGTCTGTTAGCTTCGGTCCTTAGCACACACCGGCAGTCACTTCTACGCCACTTAACACTTGTTCTGCCTCAGAGCTACGCCAACTTACTTCTACGGCCAATAATACGCGCCAACCTGTACAATGTTCTCATTCTCGGGGATTCCCCCCACACCTAAACATCTTACATTACACCAAGTTCTCTATTTACAATTAAACATACCATAGCATTACATTATTCAATTACAGTCATTTTCATATATTAAAGTAATATTACATTTATATTTTTACTACAAGTAACAATATTATGTAGTTTAATTCTTTTGTTATTTCGCTGTCAGAGTGCAGCACAACCCAGACACTGTCTCCCGCGTAGCGTTCTATAATTTAGCTGCCACCAGGCGGAAGCACTTCCGCTTTGCCTTCGAGTCTGGCCCACAGATGGCATAAGCGTCCACTTTCTCTACCGTTGCGCCTTGACTATGTCTGGCCTTCACTAAATGGCACGTTGTCACATTACAACCTGCACCTGAGTTATGGGCTGGACTGCGATTTTGTATGATAGCAAGAGCACTCCCGTTGTTATCCCACATGCCCTGACTATAAATTTGTACGCCACTCTGTAATTGGAGCTGTTACACTACCATTCATGAACAGCATTCCATTGTATGTTTTCCAACAGGATAACGCTCGTCCACATACCGCTGTTTTAACTCAAGATGCTCTACAGAGTGTCGACATGTTGCCTTGGCCTTCTCGATCACCATATTTGTCTCGAATTGAGCAAATATGCGTCATCATCGACGACAATTCCAGCGTCATCCATAAACAGTATTAACGGTCCGTGTATTGGCCGGTCAGGTGCAACAGGTGTGGAACTCCATCCCACAAACTGACATCCGGCACCTGTCCAACATAATGCATACAGGTTTACATGCTTGCATTCAACATTCTGACGGTTGCACCGGTTATTAATGTACCAGAGTTTCACATTTGCTATGGCTTATCTCTTGCAAAGTTAATCTCTTACATACGTTACCTAGACAAATGTATTCCCGAATTCGTTACTCTACAGTAATTTTTTTCGTTTTGGTGTTCTGATTTTATCCGTCATTGTAGAATTTTTAAAAAAAATTAATAACACTAATGGGCCCAAAGAAAGAAACGTCATTAACAGCTCTTTCTAAAATTACATTTGATTTCGTATTTGTCGTGATACATCATCTGTAAATCGGACAACGTTCACATCTCGCAAAATATAGTAAGAATTCAGCATAAAAAAGGAAGAATATTATCCGGCCCGTGATTGTGCCGTCACCTGCGAGTGAAGCGGAAGCGACTTCAAACGAAGTGTCATCGACATGTGAAATGCGCTCGATCCTGAACGGCAGTGAGAACTAGTCGATGGGCATTAATTCAGATTGAGTACCTGACACGCGCGCTTCAGCGGAGTACAGCGGACTTTATCTGCACGTCACGTCCGTTAGTCACACCACCACCGCAACTGGTAGACGCGTACTACACTTTTCGTATCACAGTCCTATATTAGATCGTGGATTCCGGTGACAAAGAGTAATTACGATATTTTAAAATTTCATACTCAAATTCAATGCTAGTGACAGCTGCGTATAATTACAAATAATATTAATACATTACGTAATGATTTTAACTTCCCCCATCCATGACAGACGTTCTTACGCCAACCTTCCCGCCCCCTCCCACAAAGCAACCTCCCATTACTTCTTCCAGTATGTGTAAAACTACTTCTGTTAAGTATCAGCTCTTAGCTTACTAAATGTAATCGCTGGTATTTTACTATTTAATGTGCAGAACTGTGGGCACTGCGTTTTTTATTTGTTTGGGAAGAGGAAGACTGAGATACCAATGGTACAGAATAAGTCAGTCATACGTTGAAGACATTATTGTTGTATGCTTGTTAATTACGATCTGATTACGTGGCGTTGCCCCATTACTTGTTTATTCAGTCTTACATTACATAAAAGAAGGAACTAAATTAGTCTATATTTTAGAAATGAACTTAGCGTATTCTTATGTTTACGGAAGTATAAATACGATGTACAAGTTACAAACTAAAACAGTTTACAAATTCATTGCAAACTAACCATAGACCTTGTTAATGTAATGTGTCTTGCGTGCCTGTGCGATTCGTCAGTGTACAAACTTTCTTTTGCTGCCGAAGGCTTAGATTCGCAATAGGCTTTTGTCTCTTTAAGTTCGCCGATCTGTAACGTTGTTGGATGACGGTTCCAAACAGGAGTTTCTGGCCTGAATTTTTCCACAACCCACTTTCTATCGTTTTATCGTTATGTTGCACCATATACAACACTTACATAGGTTATTTAGAAGAAAAACAACCTTATAGTAAAGTCGGAAGGGGGTAGTGGTTGATGAATCAAGCAAAATTTTAAGATAACTGCAGGTTGGAAATATACCGTGGTGGAACTTCGGTCATAAAGCGACAGCCAATCAGCAGTAAGCATGCGGAGACGTGTGCGTTTAAACAAATTTGCCCCAGCTGACACTAGTAATGCTAAACAGCACAGATACTAATTACCTGATCGTAATGATTATATCTAGGCATATTTAATTCCCTATCCATGGCTGACTAGATTAGATGCGACCTTTCCGTGATGTTTACTGGATGCAGTTTGGCAGTTAAATCGACAACGCTTAAAGCAGGCTACAATAATGTCGTCAGCTACTTACAGTAATAAGCTATACATTTTGTAAGGTGTCAGGCAAATCCAACACCTTCCATGAAAACCCTGACATGATGAGCAAATCCAGTAGTATGTCACATAGCTCCGAATAAATCGTGACATTAAATTAACCAAAGTAATACGAGTAACGAGTGAGCAAATGGAATACCACAGACTAACACAAGAATGCCTAAATGCATGTCATACCTTCCCAACGTGAGACAGACGCAGTTCCGAGGGGAGAAACGAGAATAGAAGCCGAGAGCAGAACCGTGTTAAGCTGGAATTCCCTACGATAAGGGACGGACACCCACGTCGCCAGCTAACCGCTAGGACCACACACCACCCGCAAGTTTTAGCGTGAGACTTTTTCGCATCTCTGTTACGTTAGGACCACCCCCCAGCACATGTTAAAAGATAGAGCCCTCCAGAAGAACAGTATAGATCTTACGATAACGCTAAAAGGACCACACCAGCTGCAAGTTTTAGCGTGAGACTTTTTCGCATCTCTGTTATGTTACAAACTTTAAAAACATTGCCTCACCACGAAAAGTATAACGTTTCTAATTGGATAGACAGAATTTTTGTAGGTGGAGCTTAAGGTTAACATTGATACCCTGATTGGTCAGATGAAAACACAGCCAGATAGTTTTTTTAAACCAACTTCGGAAAATTGTAGTAAGGAGAAGTTAGGAGAGAGTTGCTTCTGAGACGGTGAGGTGAGCAGAGCTGTGCTGTCCGCCGCCCCCTGACGAACACCGACAAGGTAAGAATGCACACGATGCCGCATTTTTGAGTGCATAAGGCTTCACTCAGAACTGCAGAAATCTCATCTGTTACATCCCCTTTTTGCGTAATACTAATGTCGATCGTCAATTAAAGCTCATGGTGTTCACATTTGCCACTTGAAGTAAAAATTTGAAACTCGATGATTTTTCTGTTATAGTTATTGAGAAGCCACATCAGCCACTGTAATTTACCACAAGTTAGATAAGTAAATAAAGATAATTGAGGGTCACTGTAGACCATTTTGATAGTTTTCTCTTTTGTGAAACCTAATTTAAACCTAGATTATAGATGTGATATGGCATAGGTCATCCTTCGATCCATTGTAGAACTTGGAAACCCACTCAGGGAATATTCGTTCACAATTTTGTTCAACGCAGTTGGTTTTTACCATCCTGTATTAAAAAATTTCCTTTTATCGATAGTGCAATTTATAAACAATGTTTTGTGAGTAGAATAAAATTTCCAATGGTAAACTTAACTGCTATTTCGACGTTATTTTACGAGCTAACTAAAAATAGGAAAGCCTTGAACCCCTTCCACTAAATTTAGTTAGTACTAAGATTCTTTTACAGGGAGTGCAGTGGAGCTGACGCTGAAATCATTAATTATTTGGTTATATCATCGCTAGTCTCACTGAACTCTTCTGAATTCTACATGTCACGTGTGGTCTGGCGTCTCCTTATCAGCAACAGGTCCCAGGCTCAAACTAGTCAATTCCCTAAAAAACACGCCCAGAGCGTCGTTGCGCGAAAGTGGTAGGGAGACACGATATAGAACAAACAGACACCACGCAGAATGTTTAGAAATTGTACAGTACGGATGGGGTAAGAAATCACGTGATAAGAAGTTACAGTTTTGACAGTAACAGCTTTAATGTATTTGACTGCGATTTCAATCACAACTAGAAATTTCTTCTCATAGAGGAAACTTCTTCTATGAGAAGCACAGCTGGATGTTACTATCCCTGTAAGGCCGTATTTCCAGTCGCATCACAAAGAATTGCTGAGTTTCATTACAATGTAAACAAACACACTGCAGGAGAGTTTACTGTGCTTCAAGATGACTTGCAAAACAAAACGGAAAGCACAAAACCTAAGTGAAACACACGTGGTAAGCATGTTCAAGCCGAGAGCATGCAGCGATCTTACACATATGTGTGCAGCAGCATTATGAAACGGCAGACCAGCGCACGCTACAAAAATTTACGCAAAGAATGGTCCAATCCGACATGTCGAAAGGCACCATGAAATTTTTTACGCGTTAAAAATACAACGAAAGAAATGCACTCCTAAAATTTTACCTAATAAGATGCACCGCAAGTATTTTTTGAAAATGGTGGAAGTTACTCGTTTCTGTTGCATGGGTAACTGATTATGACAGCGGTTTGTACAGTCCTTCCCGTCTAGCACACTGTCGGCCGTGACTAAAGAGTGTAGCGGGCGTAGCTCAAATATCCAAGGTAACACATGCGGATTTGAAACACCTAAGCTATCCAAAAAATCTGACGTATTGTAAATTGTTTTAATAAGAGGCAGTTCATATCGAAAACTTAACTGTTTCAGATGTAATTCTTATTAAGGTAGAGTTATACAGTTCACAGCTAGATATTACGACGTACAACCGTGTTTGCACACTACTTAACATTAAGACAAAGAACTCTAATTCAGTTTTACCTCCACTGAAACTTATGATACTGCAAAAGCAACTGATAAGTATTAGGGACATTAAATGAGATGCAAATTTGAGCGAACAGCCGCTGTCGACAATTGTTTAGGGAGACTGCCAACGGAAACTGCAATTCGCTTTACAAATCACGATCACCGCAAACTGTGTTATCTGTTTACCGACGTCACGTCGATCAGGGATATGCGGGGCCAACGAGATAAACGCGCCTTGTAACAAACTTGTGACGTCACACTGGTTGCCTTATCTGCAACACTTCGCGATCGCTCGGCTTCGTGCAGAGCCCACTGGGAGTCAATATTTAATTGAAAAGGTACACACTATAGGACTGAATTTTATCGTGTACTATCAAGAACTTGCATGCATTGAAACAAACAGTCAAGAATTATTAAACTAGTCTGAAATTGTTACTCACTGCTGGCACTCGTCAGACCTGCAGTGTCACATATTGTGACCTACGCTGTACGGCATGTCTTTCTCGTGGGCCTCGAGGATATGCTCCAGCCTTGTATAAGTATATACACAGCTTGCTATTGCTCCGCTAGGAGTGTACAAGTCTCCAGCCACCCTGCGAGCTACGAATTTGGTAATTTTCATCGTTGTTCTTTTTAAAAAAATACTTACAATGCTTCTTAGCAGCAAAAATTTTGACAGTGTCTTTCTTTCGGTGTATTCTTCCTATATGAAGAATCTCAGTGTGTGTTTCGACATTGATTGGACCATTCCATTATTAGCTCAGAAAGTGCGAACTAGACAGAGAGCCACTTGCGCCTCAACAGTGTCTCACGTAACTCTAGATCGTGGCAATGCTCTGACCTGCGTGACACGTACTGTAAGTAGCCTGTATAGATGTTTGTATGTTGGCAGCACTATAGACTGTATTAATACGACTGACAGCTCTCTGCACCCTCGGTATGAGTCTCTGTGGTTCGACGGACTTGCAGTTAGCAGTTGGCAGTTAGCGAACGGACGGTTTGGACGTGTGTCCTTCATGGAGATTCAGTGTTGGTAGGACTTGCATTGTAAAATAATGATTGATGTATTTGCTAATGTTTGGGTAGTGGAATTATTGACGATTATATAATTTTTGGAACTGGATGTCACATGATTAAGGTAAAATGTACTAAATACATTGTTTGCTCTGCAACAAAATTTTTATTTTGCTAACCATATGCCTATTAGTAGTTAGAGCCTACAGTAGTTAGAATCTTTTCATTCAGCTGGCTGTAGTTGCTGCTTGCTGTAATTGCTCTAGTTCGTATTAGGAAGATTTTCTGTAAGGTAAGTGACTTATGAAAAAGTACGGGTTATTGTTAGGATTTCTTCCAATTTAGGGCAATTCTTTTGTGTTAATTATTTGAAGTCAGGTTGTCATTTTAGAGCAGTCAGATTGCGTTGCGCTTGTACACTATTGGCCACTAAAATTGCTACACCACGAAGATGACGTGTTACAGACGCGGAATTTAACCGACAGGCAGAAGATGTTGTGATATGCAAATGATTAGCTTTTCAGAGCATTCACACAAGGCTGGCGCCGGTGGCGACACCTACAACGTGCTGACATGAGGAAAGTTTCCAACCGATTTCTCATACACAAACACCAGTTGACCGGCGTTGACTGGTACAACATTGCTGTGATGCCTCGTGTAAGGAGGAGAAATGCGTACCATCATGTTTCCGACTTTGATAAACGTCGGATTGTAGCCTATCGCGACTGCGCTTTATCGTATCGCGACATTGCTGCTCGCGTTGGTCGAGATCCAATGACTGTTAGCAGAATATGGAATCGGTGGGTTCTGGAGGGCAATGAGAAACGCCGTGCTGGATCCCAACAGCCTCGTATCACTAGCAGTCGAGATGACAGGCATCTTATCCGCATGGCTGTAACGGATCGTGCAGCCAGGTCTCGATCCCTGAGTCAACAGATGGGGACGTTTGCAAGACAACAACCATCTGCACGAACAGTTCGACGACATTTGCAGCAGCATGTACTATCAGCTCGGAGACCATGGCTGCGGTTACCCTTGACGCTGCATCACAGACAGGAGCGTCTGCGATGGTGTACTCAACGACGATCCCGGGTGCACGAATGGCAAAACGTCATCTTCTCGGATAAATCCAGGTTCTGTTTACAGCATCATGATGGTGGCATCCGTGTTTGGCGACATCGCGGTGAACGCACATTGGAAGCGTGTATTCGTCATCGTCATACTGGCGTATCACCCGGCGTGATGGTATGGGGTGCCATTGGTTACACGTCTCGGTCACTTCTTGTTCGCATTGACGGCACTTTGAACAATGGACGTTACATTTCAGATGTGTTACGACCCGTGGCTCTACCCTCTAATCGATCCCTGCGAAACCCAACATTTCAGCAGGATAATGCACGACCACATGCTGCAGTTCCTGTACGGGTCTTTCTGGATACAGAAAATGTTAGACTGTTGCCCTGGCCAGCTCATTCTCCAGATCTCTCACCAATTGAAAACTTCTGGTCGATGGTGGAAGAGCAACTGTCTCGTCACAATACGCCAGACACTACTCTTTATGAACTGTGATATTATGTTGAAGCTTGCATGGGCAGCTGTACCTGTTCACGCCATCCAAGCTCTGTTTGACTCAATGCCCAGGCGTGTTAAGCCGGTTATTACGCCCAGAGGTGATTGTTCTGGGTACTAATTTCTCAGGATCTATGCACCCAAACTGCGTTAAAATGTAATCAGATGTCAGTTCTAGTGTAATATATTTGTCCAATGAATACCCGTTTATCATCTGCATTTCTTCTTGGTTTAGCAATTTTAATGGCCGGTAGTGTAGATTGTGGATAATAAATGAATAGGTTAGGTTTGAGAGGTCCTTGTGAGGGAAAATTCTGTAGGTCGGTGTTGTAATGATAAAAATAAGTAAGAGACAGTAGGTTTAGTTGCACGCTGTTCTTTCAGTAGTCGCAAACAAACTAAGAAGTTTCAATACCACCCGCAACGAGATGTTGGAGCAGCTGGGAAGAATATTGCCGTGCGCCAGAAGTACGTGATTCTTTGGCATGAAACAGCAGAACTGGAAGTTGTGCGCTCACATATATATGAAACAATCAGCACGAATGGTTGAAGTATTTTAATTCATGGTAGGAAAATACTGCGTAATGAATTAAACTGCTTTAAACATTCAGAATTGAATGTCTTACAGGAATCCTAAAAGATAATTCCAGAAGAATTGAATTGGATCAATGGAATCATTACATAGTAAAGAATAGAAATCCACATTATATAAAATTTTTGATTAGGTTCGAAGAGCTTTGTATGCTATTGCGATCGATTTTACTTAGATAATCGATTATGAAACCATACTGAAGGGACAAAAGTCCTCCTAATATCGTGTCGGACTCCCTTTTGTCCGGCGTAGTGCAGCAACTCGACGCAGCATGGACTCAACATATCGTTGGTCGTCCCGTGCAGAAATATTGAGCCACGCTGCCCCTGTAGCCGTCCATAATTGTAGAAGAGTTGTCGGTGCAACATTTTGTGCATGAACTGAGCTCTCGATTATGGTCCATAACTGTTCAATGGCATTCATGCCGGGCGATCTAGGTGGGCAAATAGTTTGTTCAAATTTTCCAGAACGTCCTTCAAACCAACCGCGAATAATTGTGGCCCCTTTACATGGCCCATTGTCATGCACAAAAATCCCGTCGATGTTTGGGAACATGGCTGAAAATGTCCTCCATGTAGCCGAAAATCACCATTTCCAGTCAATGAACGGTTCAGTTGGTCTACAGGACCCAGTCCATTCCATGTAAACGCAGAACACACCATTGTGGAGCTACCACGAGATTGTTCACAACTTTAGTCAATGGCTTCGTGGGGTCTGCACCACAGTCGAACCTTAGCATCAGCTCTTTCCAACTGAATTCGGAACTCACCTGACTATGCCACGGTTTTCCTATCGTCTAGGGTCCAACCGATACGGTCGCAAGTCGAGAAGTGGCGCTGCAGGCGATGTACTGTTAGCAAAGGCAGTCGCTTCGGTTGCCTGCTGCGACAGCCCATTAACGCCAAATTTCTCTGCACTGTCCTAACAGATACATTCGCGGTACTTCGCACATCGATTTCTGTTCTTATTTCACTAATTGTTGCTTTTCTGTTAACGCTGACAACTGAACGTCAACGCCGCTGCACTCCGTCGTTAAGTGAAGGCCGCCGGGCACTGCGTTGTCCGTGGAGAGAAGAAATGCCTGAAATCTGGTATTCTCGGAACACTCTTGACACTGTGCCGGCCGCTGTGGCCGAGCGGTTCTAGGGGCTTCAGTCTGGAACCGCGCGACCGCTATGGTCGCAGGTTCGAATCCTGCCTCGGGCATGGATGTGTATGATGTTCTTAGGTTAGTTAGGTTTCAGTAGTTCTGAGTTCTAGGGGACTGATGACCTCAGATGTTAAGTCCCATAGTGCTCGGAGCCATTTCAACCATCTTGACACTGTGGATCTAGGAATGTTGAATTCTCTAACGATTTCCGAAATGGAATGTCACATGCATCTGGCACCAACTACCATTCCGCGTTCAAAGTGCGTTAGTTCCCGTCGTGCTGTCATAATCACGTCGGAAACCTTTTAACATGAGCTACCTGAGTACAAATGGCAGCACGGCCAATGCAGTGCCCTTTTATACGGCGTGTACGCGAAACTGCCGCTATCTATATATGTGCATACCACTATCCCGTGACTTTTGCCAGCTCCTTGTACATCACAATTTCATATGATTGATTGGAAAAATTTGCTTATTATCAGCTTGTTTTTCTGCACCCTGTGTATGAGAATAGCAGCCGATCGCGTTCCTGCGCTGACCTGATGCCAGACTTTTGGCCTCACTTGCTGCCATCTCTCAGTCCGGTCCCTCCGGCGGGCCATTGCTGCTAGAGGCACTTCTCTTTCCTGGAGACTTCAGAGAGCGCGCTTGCAGATGCCACGGCGTCGCTTTTCAAGTTACGCTTAATAGCATGAATAAAAGATAGTTTCCTCTGGCGTTCAGAGGAGGGACCGCGCTGCGCCAATAGGGAGATGTGTATCGCGCGTAATGAGCGGGCCCGCAGCTGCAACAGCAGCAGCAGCTGCGTGGGCGGCCACTCCACTGCACTGCGCGTGCCGGCGCTAAAAGCAGCGGCAGCTGCTCCTGTGGAGGCGTCTCGCAGAACGCGACGCCAGCTCCGCCTTCCGCCACGTTCATTCCTTAACGTTGCTCTTCAGCGTCTGCATTACGTCGAGTTATTACGAACGCTGGCGCGCGGTTGTCTCACTCTAAACATGCCTGGATCGTAAAGAGTGGAGAATGCTAGGACAGCGGAAAAAGGCAAAGCGTTTAGTTAAGAACGAGGTGTTTCCATGAAACACCCCCTTCAACTAGCATAGGAGGTCATTACATTTGCTATTAACACTGGGTTTACACTATGTATTCAAAAATATCTGGACACCTGCCAGAAAATGACTTACAAGTTCCTGGTGCCTTCCATCGGTAATGCTGGAATTCAAAATGGCGTTGGTCCACTCTTAGATTTGATGACAGCTTCCACTCTCGCAGGTATACAATCAGTCAGGTGATGGAAGGTTTCTTTGGGAATGAGAGCCTATTCTTCACAGACTGCTGCACTTAGGAGAGGTATCGATGTCAGTCGATGAGGCCTGGCAATAAGTCGGCGTTCCAAAACATCCCGAAGGTGTTCTTTAGGATTCAGGTCAGGACTCTGTGCAGGCCAGTCCATTACATGTATGGTATTGTCGTGTAATCACTCCGCCACAGGCCGTTCATTATGAACAGGTGTTCTATCGTGTTGAAAGACGCAATCGCCATCCCCGAATTTCTCTTCAACAGGGGGAAGCAAGATGGCGCTTAAAACATCAACGTAGACCTGTGCTGTGATAGTGCCGTGCAAAACAACAAGGGGTGCAAGCCCCCTTTGTGAAAAACACGACCTCTCCATAACACCATCGTCTCCGAATTTTACTGTTGGCACTGCACATGCTGGCAGATAACATTCAGCGGTCATTCGCCATACCCACACCCTTCCATCGTATCGCCACATTTTGTACCGCGATTCGTCACTCCACACAAAGTTTTTCCACTGTTCAATCGTCCAATGTTTACGCTCCTCACACCAAGCGAGTCGTCGTTTGGCGTTTACCGGCATGGTCTGTGGTTTATTAGCAGCCTCTCGATCGTAAAATCCAAGTTTTCTCACCTCCTGCCTAACTGTGATAGTACTTGCAGTGGATCCTGATGCAGTTTGGAATTCCTGTGTGATGGTCTGGATAGATGTCTGCCTATTACACATTACGACCTTCTTCAGCTGTCGACTGAGCAAGTTCAATAGCGTCAAGTGGCAGTGCCAAGTGATACAGCGGTATTTGGTAGCATTTCTTTATTCAAATAATTTACAGTGTTTTGATGAGTGCAGCGGAGCTGAAGTGTGCCGCCCGCACGCTGTTCCGCGAGTCCAGCCGGATCAGCAAATCCTGGTATGCTGACGCTAAGCCAACGCCGCTGTTGGTGTCAACATGGCCACTCAGTTGTAAGTCGGCCGTGCTCTGTCCGGTCGCCGCCCGGTGAGCATAGTGCCTTGTACCGTGCTGGTGCCCGTGATTTCGGAGACTGTTACAGTCCCCAGTCCTCACTGCCCTTTACCCTATTTGGTGTGCTGTGTCCGACCATGGGACGAAGGTGGATGTACTGGTCACTGACTCCCGCTGCTCCCAGGACAGGACGGACCACGAACCCGCGCCCTCCTGGATGCAGTGCCGCAACTTGCCGCTAGTGGTGCTTGCTGGATGGCAACACTCACCGCCTTCTCCAGCGCTGTTCAGCGCTGCTGAGCCTCCTGCAGCGTGCGCCTTGCCTGGACCTCAGTACACCAGGTGGGAAACGAACATGGTCCGTCGTGGACCGACTGCAGACCACTGTCACTGCCAACCTTCAGGCAGACTGTGCACTATCCACGTACACGGCTGCTATTCCATCCCGTCCCAGTGATGTGTCCCCGGAGGTGGAATACAGCCCTAACAAGTACATAGAAATAAAGAACACGTTACACAGAACATTTACAACATCACTGCCAGACTGGCCCCTATAAGCGTAGATCAGCACAGGTCCGACCCGATTCTCGCGCGACATGGCACACCTCCATCAAGGTAAAAGTACCTGACTATTTAAACTACTTTTCCCCTCGCTTCTGACATAGTGTCAGAGAGAGACAGAAACTATGGCAGGGATAAATTCCCACACGTCAGCCATCTACAAATCGCCACTTGGCTCTGGCCTAGTACCTCGCCTCACATCGCAATAACTTCAAGCAACGCTGCGGTTTGCTGCCTCGTTGTTGCTTCACAGAAAGCAAATCGTGCAGGCAATAGCGCCGCCGCAGCACCACTCTCGCGAGTGCCATGTTTGCATTGCCTGGCCTACTAGCTCTCGACTTTTAGAACACTCCACCAGCGGCCCCAGATTTCATCGTCCAACCGCGCGTTCATTGACTTTTAATAAGATTTCCTCTTTCCTACGGCTAATACTAGCGCAGCAGTGTCACGCAAAATAACAAAGGGTGCAAGCCCTCTACATGGAAAACACGACCACACCACAACACCACCGCCTCCGAATTTTACAGTTGGCACTACACACGCTGGTTGATGACATTCACTGCACATTCGCCACACTCACACATTGCCATCGGATCGCCACATTGTGTACCGTGTTTCGTCACCTCAAACAACGTTTTTCCACTGTTCAGTCGTCCAGTGTTTACGCTTCTTACACCAAACGCGGCATCGTTTGGCAATTACCGGCATGATGTGTGGCTTATGAGCAGCCACTCGACCATGAAATCCAAGTTTTCCAAGTTTTATCACCTCCCGTCCAACTGTCATAGTACTTGCAGTGGGTCTTGATGCAGTTTGGAATTCCTGTGTGATGGTCTGGACAGACCCATACCTATTACATATTACGACCCTCTTCAACTGTCAGGGGTCTCTGTCATTCAACAGATGAGGTCAGCCTGTACGCTTTTGTGCTGTACGTGTCCCTTCACGTTTACACTTCACTATCACATCGGAAACAGTGGACCTAGGTATGTTTAGGAGTGTGACAATCTCGCCTACAGACGTATGACACAAGTGACACCCAATCACCTGACCAAATCCAAAGTCCATGATTCCGCTGAGGCGCCATTCTGCTCTCTCACGATATCTAATGACCTAGGAGGTCGCTGTTATGGAGTAACTGGCATCACAATGCACCTAATATGAAAAACGTATGTTTTGGGGGTGTCCGGATACTTTTGATCACATAGTGTATACCTGGCAGCCATGCAGCCATGATGGATTTCAGTCTAAATTACCGTATCTAAATTGTATTTAATATTTAAATCATTTTCCACCGCAGCTCGTACATATTAAGAGTTTAATCTGATACAGAAAAGCAGTCATCATACACTGCATTTTCACGCTGTCTTCCTTGTTTCATACATCTGGTTGTCTGCTTGGAAGTGTGTTTAATAGTCTGGTGGAGTGTCTGTAAGTCTTTGGACTTGGAGTAAGTTTCTCTGAATGTAGAGACGGCTTAGCCAACTCATGTGTACAGCAAAAGGGAATTCTTCTTGGTCAGAGAGGCAGCGGCGAGTGATGATCCGTTGCGTTTGTTAAGGTGGTACAGTTAGAAAGTCCATATTGTCTGTACGCCAACTTCGGCTCCGCAGAAGGGACAGCGGGTGAGTAGCTAGCTGCCTCAATGCGCTGGGAATCGTTGAAGAGGTAACATCTAGTCTTAGTCCGTAGTGCAGTAATTTTGTACGGGTAAGTTTCAGCTTAACTGAGTCCTTAATTCATTTCTTAGTAGTTTTCAGGTTTTATGGAATAACTCTGAATATCTTGCGTGGGCAGGAATTGAGAATTATTTTGCGATTTTTGGAATTTATAGCAGTGTTTTCTTTGTTTATAAATTTGGGATTATGGGCATGAGGCCACGTGGATCTGTGACTGTGACTAGACTGCTAAATAAATGGTATAACTGATTATGGACAATGCCTATGGTTTTAACTTTAGGTAGTCATGTTACTACAAGGCCACAGTCTTTTGTACAAATTTTTGTGAGTTTTCTTTGCGTATGTTGGTAGTCATGTACTTTGCTCGTAAGATTGTAGCTTGGCATTGTATGCTTGCGAATGAAAAAGTTTCATTGTTTAAATAAATTCCCATAATTTAATGTTGATTTTGTGATATTTCTTGTAGTAATTGTTTGTATATTTTATCGTATCTTTTTAGTGGGTAGCCACATGGTTACTTGTGATTTTCGGTGGCTCCTACATTTCGGAAGAATTATTCACAGGACTTAGTTCATATTTATGCTCTTAATTTTAATCCTGCGTAGTTCTTCATAATTCTTTTTAATAAATTTTCTGTTAAGGTATTCGACCGTCAAGGCTGGTGTCTAAGTAACCCAATTTAGATTTTGTTTCGTTTATTAAATCATTGAGCAACTTCTTCTGTGTAATGAATGGTTAGCTTGAATGAGTGCGTGTACAATCTATGTGTCCCACACCACTCCAGATTTCAGATGATCGTGTTATTCATGTATGCATTTCAGTCCGTTTTTACCAATAATATTCAGTACCATCACTTCATGGTACGCTAAGGTTTTTCTTTTACATATACTTTTATTCATGTGCTTCCATTTTAAGGAATTAATCTTGAAATAAATTAAAAGGCATTCCTGATGTTCAGTATCTCACCCTGTATATATCCAGTTTCCTATCGAGGCTCATCTACACAAGAAAGTGTATAATTTTTACCGTATAAAAGAGCATTTCTCAAGCTATTACCGAAAAAAATTAATCGATGAGTATGAAGGTATGTCAAAATCTCATTAATTTTTCCTGAATTGAAACCTATCCATCAACTGCTTCTCTCTTTCCAAGCAAATGTTCAGGCTAATTAAGTGGTTGATCAATTCAGGTGGTGACACGAGATATCTTCTGTAATAAAATCCCAGTTTAAATTCACAAAATAATGCACCAGGCTACGTAACAGAAAAATTTCCATCAACCAGCCTAATGTATAATTAAACATATACATTACACCTGGTCATTTTCTGTGTTTTTTGGGAAATATCACCATTGTTTTAAAGAAGTGTGTCACAATTTAGAACCTCAACGTTGTTAACTCTGCTCATGAACTGTGACCGGTGTGTCACACACTGCAGAAATTTAAACTTTACACCCCACAGAACAGAACATTTTATTGAGCCATGGTGAATATCATCAGTATAGTCCTTCACAAGGAGAACATTGTTTCCGATTATGAGCTGTGTCAAGTGTGATAAATTGAAGTTGCTGTAGCCATGTTGCGACCTTGTTTCATAATCTGGACTAGCAGCTGGAACCATGAGTTCTCTTTCTAAAATATACTTTTTACCATATGTTTATTACGTTGCTCTCTTGTCTTTGTCTGTTCAATAAAATTTTGCAACTGATTTTAAACTAACTTTCTGCTGAGCTAGGCACTTAAAGTTTTAGTCATAGATAATAGTTGGATGACAATGCAATATTAATTCACTTTCTTGTCGGCCTATTCGGCAGGGGTGGGGGTGTGGTGAAAAAAGTTGGTAACACTTGATGTGTAGGCTACCTTGCATGACCAGCATCTTATGTAGGTAGTATCAGAATTTGAAGTCGTATATATGAAGCAGCACAAAGATGAGCAGAGAGAGTGGGGAACAGGAGGTGGGCAGTGGGGTAGGGGAGGATGAGATGGACAAATACAAGGGGAAGAAGAAGATAGGCAGGTAGATAGAGAGAGAGGTGTGAGGAGGAGATGGACAAACAGAGAGAGAGAGGCAGAAATAGATGGAGAGAGAGGGAAGGAGCAGTGGGACAGAGAGAGGGGAAGAAAGAGATAGGTGCAATATGTGTACTGGGGCAAAGCTGCAGGTATAACGACAGCACTGAAATGAAATTCCTATAAAATTCATATATGATTAATTTGGCTTGCTTTTTTATTTTTTGTTTAGGAAAACAAGTTAAACAGACTGATGGATTATTAGTGGGTATGTATAACGCTATTCTATTTCAGATTTTAGTAGGTGAACAGAAACTGAAATATATCTGAAATTTAAGTCATGTCTCTCTTATAATCTCATCAATATGTTCAAAATCCACTGAAAAATTTCACACTCACACAACTAAAAGGCAGTAAATTGTTATATAAAGAAAAATAAATTTTTAGTGTACCACGTTTCTAAATCATACTAAAAAGTATAAAATAATAGCTCCTAGCCCTATACAGCTTCAAAACAGTATATAGATAGTAACGAAAATTTGTGAGTGTGAATTTTTAATAAATATGAAAATACTTGTAAGATTTAAAACAAGAAATGAGGGGTGCATGCACTACCTAACTGATGCATGAACAGTTTATGTCCTTATTGTTGTATTATTTACTAATTGGTACATGAATAGTTCATCTCCTTACTATTATCTGTTGTAAACACAAACTTTTTCGTTTTAAATTGTAAAATATTTTCATATCCATTAGAAACTCACAATAAAAAATTTGCAGCACTATCTGTATGGGGTTAAAGATTTGAAATTAATTTATACTTTTTAGTCCGATTTAAGAACCTGCTATATTAAAAATTAATTTTTATTCAAGTAATTACTTTTCTTTTCGGTGCTATTTTATTCCCTTCGCCTTGAAGGCGAAGTCTAAAACTTTAAAATATACAAAAAGTTGAAACAGATGTTATTAAAAACTGAGAAATTTACAAATATTTTTAAAACTGTAAAATTATAACTTTTAATGTTATTTGTATAAAATAAATCCGATGATATTCTTTTTTGTCTACAACAAAAGACTAAAGGATAAAAATAAAAACATAATATATGTTTAAAACACGTTGCAGAAACGCTGACGTCCTTTAAAATGGAATTGTGTGTATTCATAAAGGCGTTGAAGGACTCGCATTGGGTAAAATATGTCTTTGCCTAGGAGAAACATTAGGTGTTGGGTGTTATGTAAGGCTGAAGGGAGCTGCTAGATACCATCTATCGAAAAGAAAGTCAGTGTTGAGGTGGATAGTGGGATATCAGAAAGGGGAAGGAGTCTGATATGTGGACAGGGACATAGAATGAAGCGAAGAAGTGCCAGAGAGGGGAGAGGATGTAGAGTGGAATAGGTAGGACTCATTATAGTTGACATGATAGGTTAATATCGAAGCGGATTTCGCTGTCTGGAAGGAGGAATCGGTTGAAGCTCCTTTGGGATAGGATATACTCGTTGTGTGTGTATGTTTGTTTGTTTGTTTGTGTAGGGATGGTGCGATGTGTTGGTACAGGTGCGGCAGCTTATCCAGAATTGGTGGTAGGGGGGAATCTATTTTGCAGACAGATGTTCAGTATAGCTAACGAGGGGTGCAAATTTAATGAAATTGTGAAGGATCCAATTGGGGGAAAGTAAACGAATGCAGAAAACAAGGCCAAGAATTTGGAGGGAGCGGCAAAGCTTTGCTCGAATGGATAGCCAGGCAACATTGACACGGGGGAAGGCAGGGCGGATCTACGTTTTGTGAGAATTACAGTGGTTTTCCAAGATGCCCTTTGTGCATCTCAACGTAACGTGAACGCTATACTATGCGTGAGCGAGGTATGGGAGTTGTTAAGACAGTGGACTCTTTATTTCCTAAGACAAAGCGCATATCAGACTCCGTGGGTTCTCTAAATAACTACATGAAAATGATGAGGCAGATCTTTTAAAAAATACAGTCCGTTTTGCTTCTCAGCCCGTGTCCCTACTGGAACGCTAAACTTCTTTCTTTCCGAAAGAGAAAATATGCACTGATTGATTGTCCGCCAAAAAGAAGAGCTGAATGTGTGAAGAAAACAGATCTTGAATAAGAAATATGGAACTACATTAAAATCCAAAAAGGTATCTATAAACATAACCAGCAGTATAGACACGTTTTGCGACGCATTTGAGTTCATGTGAATCGTTCAAAGTAATGACGATTGTTGCGTTGTTTTCGTCGTTTATCAGATGTTGTTGAGAAAACCTTCCTCCAGTTCGGATTACTTTGTGCCTACGTATTTCTTTCTTGTAATTCACAGAATATAATGACAGTAGATGGACAATCCGAAACAGAGAAGTGTAACTTTTAGTACAGCCACACCATAGCTTAGGCACAGTTTTAGAGTGTCGGAAATCGGGAGTGAAAAGCAGATAAATTAAGAGGCATAACTGGTACGGTTATGTATGTACACAGGTGGTGTCCAGCATTACAGTTTGTCCGTACGCGATGAATAACTTTCCTGAATTTCTGATATCATCGTGTGTTTCCATGTTTAGAAACCGAAAGAGGAGATCATTTCGTGTCGGCAGTATTAGTAAATTCAATCACCTGAGATTAGCTGAAAATATAGACAGATACTTGGTACAACGGAAACATTCACTAATAAGGCTGGACCAAAAACATAGAATGTGTTATCACTATCGGCCAGCGCATTAAGCCATCGTTAGTTCATCATTGCCAAGAAATTATTTTTCATAAAAAGGTTGGGTACGTCGGGAATTGAATGCGGAATCTCTTGTACCTGAAGCGAGAATGACGCCGTTGACCAACGACTCACTTGCCTATAACTAAACCCTCTACTGAACAATAATTACAAGGTTTTACAAATACTGATGCGTAGCGTAACCATTATCATAAGTATATCCTTCAAATTATTTGCAGTAAACAAGGTAATAATAATAACAATAATATGATGCTTTGATGCAACATGTGCCTGTAATGAATAGAAGTTCACAGGAAATGCTTTGCACAGCTGGCTGCCAACTGGATTTAGTGTCAGAGAGAGCGACACTCCGTTCTCGGAACAGTCTTAAGCAGTGTGGCTATGCCTGGATACGGGTGAATACACAGGCGAATTGCGTTTAACGAATGTATTAGCTCAGTTCTGAGAGGGACACCGTTCATCAGCGAACAGTGGTTCATGGAGTGCAACAGATATTAGTCGGTGCAGAATAGACCATGCGCTCAGCACCAGCAGTTCAGACGCATTGTTTATTACAATCACTAAAAATGTGTATTAAGTGGTGTACTTAAGTATAAAAAATGTAGAACATAAAAGAAAGACTAAAGAAGACCTACGAAAGTGCTACCTGTAGTGAGTTCAAAGTACAGTGTAAGTATAAAGTTAAAAGCATTGTAAAGAAAAGAAATGTGTTTCGAAAACCACAATAGTAATGATAGCAATAATAATTGAACATTTCTGCAGGATGTACCCATCGTGCGGTATTTTAAATTAGCAAACTTTGTTCTATGTTGAAGTAGTGAGTCACACGGAGTTTCTGTTCATATGATTCAAGAATGCCGAAAAATTACAAAAGTAAAATTGACTACCAAAATATTGCCTTCTGTTATCAAGTGTTTTAGTTCAGACTACATGCGAAACGCATTTCGTCAGCTTAATCGTCGATCTCTAACAACAGACAAGATATTAAAAGCAAATAACTCCACGAGATTCTATAAGCACCTGTGTAAATTTTTCTGCCCAATCCGCAGATGAATTATCGGGGCTGCTTGCAATAACTTATTGCATAATGTGTGAGAAAATGTTAGTCTAATAAATGGGAGAGAGCTTAGTTAACAAGGAAAGTAGAAGAATTGATCCTAAAAAGAAGTGTAACAATCTTTTTTGTGAAACTCGACATAATGTACTTTGTGGCGACATCCTCAGCTATCGATCTAACTTCTGCTATAGTCTAATCCACAGTCCTAATTACATACAATCTCTATATATAAAAGGTATTGTCCTAACTGACTGACTGATTGTCGCCCAGCCCAAACCGCTAAGGATAGAAACTTGAAATTCGCACCCAGTGTGGATCCTATACTATAGACGTCGCTTAAGAAGGAATTTTTCTAAATTCCAACTCTATTGGAGTAACGGAGTTAAATAGAGGATTAAGATTCGTTTAAGTGTCGCTATTAAGGAATTTTGAAGCTAGATTACGAAAATTGGTATTTGGTTTCTCGGTCAGAAATAAAGAAATACGTGTTTCAAGTTTCATTATTTTTGGAAATTCAATTACTAAGGAGATAAAGTAGGGCATGAAAATTTTTTTGAATGTAAATGATTACTAAAGAACTACTAAAGGATTTTTAACGCTACATCTGTGATAATTTATGCTGACTTCTTGATAAGAAATTTTAAAAAAAAGTTGCTTCAGTGTTTCTAGAAATTTAAACCCTAAGGGATTGCAATAGGGGCGAAAATCTTCAAGAAAATGATGTTTGGTGTTGTGGGGCGCTGAACTGCGCGGTCATCGGCTCCCGTAAAAAGTCCCAATTTTTTTCACTGTCCAATTTTTTACACAGTCCAGTCTAGCCACTGTCACGAATGATGATGGTAATGATGAAGTGAGGAGGACAACACATTCAGACCCCAGGCAGAGAAAATCCCCAACCCGGCCGGGAATCGAAACCGGGACCCCTTGATCCAGAGGGAGCAACGCTAGCCACTAGACCACTAGCTGCGGACTTTTAAGAAAATGTTTCGTTACATTAAAAAAAAATTAAAGCTTAATTTATGTCGACTGGTATTTCACTTCTCGATTAGATATAAAGAAATGTTTGTTGGGGGTGAGAGATGCTATAGAAATAGTTACAGCGACTCAGAAGGCGTGATTAACAAGAAGTCTGGACTCCAGCTACAAGAATCGCTCTTTGGTCAGAAGTACATTCGGAAAATATCATGCTTATATAGCCCTAATTGGCGTGAAAAGCTTGTATGGTGTTGCAATTGTGAACAACTTAAAAATTGGATTAAATAAAAACAAGAACGAAAAATCTTTCCAGGTCGGACAATCTCCACGAGCGAAGCTCGGGCGCTAAGATAACTATATGACTGGTTTCTATGTTGTAAATCCATCATTGGATCTTGTCGTTGATGTTGTTGCTTCACAGCTGAAATACAGGACATCTTTTAGTCTCGATCTTAATACCTTGTCTTGAGTAGAACGCACTATCTCATTACAGTGGACATGGATTTCCAGCTTAGCAATTACTCGAAAACTGTTTCCGTGCCGTTTACACACTCTAGATGTCCTTGATGTAGACAATGAGACGATTCCTTAATTCTAAAAAGAAATTTGATTCAGAACATCTACACGTACATGTTTAAAATTTTCATATTGTGGTTGCGCTGAAGGCTGACAAGAATCGGTTTCCAACATGCTATTCTAGTCAGAGGAATATCACACAAACGGAGATACGTGTGGATGGGAAATACAATACTGAAATGTGTAGCACAATTATAACGAAACCACCATTGTTCTAAAAAAAACACGTCGTAATGTTTTTGAATATGTTGTAGGCTGTCAGGATAAATCTTTCTTTCTACAGAGCCGTGTGCGATGTTAGGATGCTGTGTGAACGATGTGGTGTAGGTGACTTTTATTCGAAAACTGCGGACGTCTGAATATGAACTAAAAAGGGTGTGCTGTGATTGTCAAGTTATACATTTTAGACCATATTGGCGTGTAACTGATTGAAATACTGAATAAAAAATCCGCATGCAGAAGCATCTTGTTCAAGTAGTTGTTAAAAGCCTGACAGTAGTCGTTTAAAATTAATGTAAAGTTCTTCGAAGAGTATCTAGATATAAACAGCCATTAAATCGACCGGATACTTGCTTTTTTCCTGATATAGTACCTAAGCGTAAGTGCAAGTATGACGAGGGAGAGGAGAAAACGTTTTCCATGTGCGAAGAGTAGGTTCCACGCCTCTTTCACGGCGGTGTAGTGGGGATAACTCTGTAATTAGGTACCACGCTGCTGTTGTAAATAATTTTCCTTTACTGTACTGGGACAAGGATGAATGAACGCACTGCATGACTCCGTGTTTAGTTTTAGATGTGGTTGACCTGCTAGTCACTCACTTGTGCAGCGCAGTCGAATTTTTAATGAAGGGTATTTGATATATGTGAATCTGAAAGAAAATATCTGGAATACCTTGTTACCAAGATGAAGACTTGTTTGTAAAAGAACGTAATCTTTTCTTTTGATGGAGACGATTTTTGGAGGAATTTTTCAAGGTAACCAACGCATGCGCAAGAACGAAATATCTGTTTGTCAGAACTATTAACTGAAGGAAGTCTTTGTCCCTTAGATAACTAATAACATTCTGTTTTAGTGTTAATCTCATCTGTTTTCATTATGTCGTAGTTAACGCAACTGTTTGAGAAGTTTGTAGGTTTTGTAATGAGATAGTTTTGTAATTGTTAGAATCTTCGTATGTTGTGCAGTCTATTTGTCAATAATCGGAGTTTGATTTTTCAAGATCGATTTTCTTTACAGTAAACTCAATTTCCATAATTGGAGATGAAGTTTTGAATATTTTGTGGTGTGTGTAGTGTACTTTACTCCACACGAAGTCACAGGTTGTTTCTGACAAGCCAAAAAAAAGTGGTAGTGAGTAGTTTTTAGTAATGAGTGGTTTATTTTCGTTTAGCTGCTGCAACTGCTGGCTTGTATTCGCTTTAGAGAATGTCAGTATTTCAGACACAAAGCAGGTAAGTCAGTCTCAATTCAGGGTAGAGCTCACCTTGCATTTTTGAGCAACCAATGTGGGGTCAGGATTGTCAGGTGTCTTGTTAGCAAGCAGATTAATCTTCAGTAAACAGTGTTGCAAATTTCAAACAATTATTTTCTTTCGAGTAGAACAGTAATTTATTTTCGTGGGTATTCCAAGTCGAACATTGCATTTCATATTATGCTACGTCCTTAATGTTCTTCGGTACTGAATTTTAGTTATATAGGTTTCGTTGAGCACATAATTAGTTTCTTCTGGCATTTAATTAGATTCGTTTCCTTTATTTCAAATTTTGTATTTCATGAAGTGTGAAGTTTCATTTGACAACACTGTTTACAATCATTGCGATATCTTGATTGTTGAAATCAATGTATTCAGTTTCGTCACACGCAGGCAACTTTTTTTATAGAGAGCTTACACAGGCTGTGGTGATTCTGTGAGTGATTTGCAGGACGGTGGATTCGTGGTGCCATGAAGATATCCTCTGAATAATTACAGAAGTGGAATTCACATTCGTTTATTTATTCCGCCGGGTACAGCAACTGTGTTGTTGCAGTTATCGGTCAGGAATGGACGCGGGTCCTGGAATGCGGAGGGCCTTCTGAACTAATAAGCATGTGGTGGCCTTCGAAGTCACGACCATCTCACAGCGATAAGCAGGCTGCAGTGGGGCAGAGTCGTGTCGCCAGCACTCGGGCAGACGAAATAGATCAGTGTCAGAGCCCAAGCAGGGGAGCCATTCCGTTAATGGCTGTCTCTGCAGATATCGGCCTCGTTGACTGATGCAGATGAACGGTTCAGTTCAAGAGCCACTCGCAGTTTTGGCCATTGAACATATTCGCGTTTTTAACACAGAACGTTCAAAATATCTTTACCCAGTCTCTCTTTGTAGCTATGCCCTCATACTCACCATCTGCCTCACTGCCACTGTCTACATATGTCTCTCTAACGTTGCTTCCTTTCTCTCTCATTGATTTACACTACAATCCACTGCCACTGCCTCCTCTATCACCTAGTGGACGTCCATTAATTACGTGAGAGGTTTTCTGTAAAATTTGGTGCAAATAGTTTAAATGGCTCTGAGCACTATGCTACTTAACTTCTGAGGTCATCTGTCGCCTAGAACTTAGAACTAATTAAACCTAACCAACCTAAGGACGTCACACACATCCATGCCCGAGGCAGGATTCGAACCTGCGAACCTGTAAAATTTGGTCCTGCCTTGCCCCCTTAATAAGATGTTGCGAAATGTGATGTCACTCCCCACCCCCTTAACCTTCACGTGAAGTTTACTCCGTAGTCGGATAGAAAGAGGTAAAGAATATTTTTTAAAATTTGTTTTTAACATTGATTAAAACACTTTAAAACCCTTTTTATTTATAAAATGAGTGAAAGAGAGATTGAAAACAATTTATTTTAAACATGCCAGCTTTGAGTAGTACTCGGACGGGCAGACAGACGGATCAAAAGGCTCCACGGAACGCCGGCCGCTGTAGCCGAACGGCTCTCGGCGCTTCAGTTCGCAACCGCGTTGCTGCTACGGTCGCAGGTTCGAATCCTGCCTCGGGCATGGATGTGTGTGATGTCCTTAGGTTAGTTAGGTTTAAGTAGTTCTAAGTCTAGGGGACTGATGACCTCAGGTGTTAAGTCCCATAGTGCTTAGAGCCATTTGCACCATTTGATGCTCCACGGAAATGGTATTAACCGTTTTGATGGACCCGTAAGGAATTGACTTTTTATTGGTGTATTGTGTATACATTAAATGACATTTTACTTATACTTTATTTATAGATCAAAGACAACGTTGATTGTAACTTCCTTTGAACCGTATGATTCTACAGCTTTTAAGTCTCTTGATTTACAGCATATGGTCACTAAGAGAGTTCTTGTCAGTGAACTTCAGCTTAGCTTAATTTCTTGCTAGCACGTGTGTTTTGACTTGTCGGCGTACAACTTAACATACACATTGTAAAAATTTTGACCCAAATCGAAGTTGAACACTGTAACATCGGCTTTATACGCTTTATAGAATATCCGACTGACTGATTGACTGATAGCAATTTCGACCGGTGAGGCAAAGAACTTCCCGAATGAAATTTAGCACATGTGAGAACTTGGTTCAAATCGGGAAATGTAAGGCATGGCCAAATGCAAAGCGTTCAGTTCGGTTCAGAGAGATTATAAAGACTATTGGGCACTTTAATACAATATGTGCTCGTGATTAATCATGTAAAACAAAATTTCATCGGTTGTAATAATATATATTCTCTAAACTAAAAACTTGACGCGAGATTTTCATTGCCTCCCCTCCCCCCCCCCCCCCCTTTGAAATGAGAATTTGACAAATATTGGTGAGATTTTTTCGGACCCTCAAATTTTGAGCTCACATAATTAATGCACGTCCTCTTACACTGTCTCCACCATACTTCGGTAGCTTTTAATTCTGATGAGTCCAACCTACTTTTTCCCCTATACCAACGTGTTTAAAATTTCTCCCCCAAATGCGCCCTCCACCAAGTGTTTTAAGTTCGCCAGGCTGGAAGAGTTCAGACTCCTCCGAAGCCTCTGTATGGCCTCCACTCATTTCATTTCCATTGTATCTTCTCTCTTTTGCTCCCACTGCTTCTACCTCCATCAGTTTCTCTTTCCCTTTTATTTCCATTGTCTCTCACTGACTATCAATGTCTCCTCTCTCTTTGGCTCCAATTGCTATGTCTTTTCTACCTGTCTTTCTCTTTCACTCCCACCTTCTCTATCACGCCATCAATGTCTCTTCTCTCTTTCTCTCCCACTGACACTGTCTCTCTGCTACTCTCTTTCGCGATAAAAAGCGCGAATATATTCGCATGAAAAACTGTTTGGTGAGAAAGGCGGAATGATGGAGCTGGTGCCCCACTTTTCTGTCAGAGTCATTTAAAGTGGAACATATTCGCCTTTTCTGTGCTCCGACAGGATCATTTTTTCCGCTGGTTCCCTTCTTCTCCCTGCTGCAGCAGGGTGTGCTGCTTGTATAAAACTTATCTAGTAAGTCAGAAAATTTGTTACGGTTTACTTATATACTTCGACATCTTATACACTTTGAGACACACCAATAACAAATAGGCGTAGTATAACGTTAACACAAAATCGTCTGCTTTGCATTTTTTCTAGATACTTTGCTGATCGATCGCAATTCATCGAAAACTCCAGGCTTCTAATACACATCTTAAAAGAATAAAAATGTTATCAGAAATCTGTATTTGCAGTCTACCCGGTTCGACGCAATTTTTGGCATTCGTTTTAAGTTCTTTTCAGGCACTTAAGACCCTTTTGACCCCTTTTTTATCACTGAAGTACCATTTTCGGCATATTTGTGTAGGTATGAACTGCCCATTCTACAGAAAGAAAGGAAGAAAGAAAAAATAAGGGAAGAAAGAATGCTGACTAAAAACATAGTTTTATGACCTCAAAACTCTTGCGATGACGCTAGAACCCTTACTATGTGTTCACTACGTCACCTAAAACTACATTTACGCCTTACACAGGGTATTACGTACGTATTTTACATGCATAAGTGAGGTAAATTCGAAGCTCCGGATCTCAGTAACGCGTAATGACGATAAAAAAAGTTTCGAAGTTCTCAGAAAATATCATTTTAAGAATACATGGTAAAAATTTCGAATATGAGTCTTGAATAGAAATTATACAAGTGGCCATCTTCACATTTAGTACTTTGTATCCAAAATTCAAGGTTTTTCGAGGTTTTCTCAGGAAGCACTCTTGAATAAATGGTGCTTTTATAAGCCGCTTAAGTCCACACTGTATCTTACCTAATGCAAAAGAACTAAGGGATTTGCTAAATTTCCGTGGGCTGGAGGAAGAGTGTAGTGTTTAAATTTTGATCCTGTGTTATAGGATAGCTACAGTATATTCGTTCTTCCGATTGGTATATAAATTGTCGCTAGGTCAAGGATTATGGCAAATAACCGACCTATTATCTGTGTGATCTGTTGACCTGCACAATTGCATTTTCGTGTGCGGCTTTTATGAGCATGTTAGTATAGTGCATTGTCGCGCACGGACTGACTTACTTTATAATCAACTTTTCTGGGCGTAATATAGAGATTCCCAGTTCACTCAAGCTGGTTAGAACAACGGACTTGCATTCGGGAGCCACGCGGGATTGCCATGAGGTCAGTGACGCCTTTCCACGGTTCGCGCGACTCCCCCCATCAGGGGTTCGAGTCCTCCATTGGGCATGGGTATGTGTGTGTGTGTGTGTGTGTGTGTGTGTGTGTGTGTGTGTGTGTGTGTGTGTTGTCCTTAGCGTAAGTTAGTTTGATTATGTAGTGAGTAAACCTGGGGACCGATGACCTCAGCAGTTTGGTCCCGTAGGAACTCTGCTGAAATTTCCAAATTTTCTCATTCGGGGTGGACGCTACCGGGCATCCTGATTTAGGTTTTCCGCGATTTCCCAAAATCGCTTCCAGCAAATGCCCAGTTGATTGCTTTGAAAGAGCACGTCCGACTTACTTCCCCATCCTTCCCTAGTCCTATGGGACCGATGACCTCGCTGTTTGGTCCTCTCCCGCAAACTAAACAACAACCACTTCACTCAAGATTTATTGTTGCAATAGTTCATATAGAGTATATGAAGTATATTTAAAGATCAACAGCACAAGCGGTTCTGAGGTAACAGGTATCGACCCATGCTGAAACACCCATATCAGTACGTGGAGTAGCCTCCACGGGCGGCGGTGCAGCCGTTGACTGGCATCCAGTCGATCATACAGACGCTGAATACTGTGTTGGGATACGTTATGCCATGTCTCTCCATCTGTTCACGTAGTTCTGTAAGAGTTGTTGGCTGACAAGTCACGAGTCCCTTCACATCCCATCATATCCCACACGTGCTAGAATCTAGAAAAGCTGCTGCACGTCTTGCAGCGCACGTTCAGATTCACCGGCAGTATGTGGGCGATAATTACCATTTTGGAACAACACATCACTTTCCTGTTACAAAAGCGGCAAAAGACCGATGCTAACAGCATTCTGCACGTACCGAACATTGGTTAGTGTTCCCTCCAGGGAGTTGTAGCATATTGCATCCCAGACCATACAGCGCTCGCCAGGTTTATGTCGTACGACCATCACAAGTGTGCAGCAGAGTCTGATTTCATTGCTGAAGACCACTGCGCGCCATTCCTTCTTCCAAGCGATTCTCTGTCGGCACCAGTACAGCCGTGCATGTCGATGTTGTGGAGTGAATGGAGAACGCGCTAGAGGTGTGCATGCCCGTAGTCCTACCGCTAATAACCGGTTCGGAACAATTCGTGTTGACATGTCTGGGCTGTGGTAGTTGTACGATCCGCCACTGCTGCCTATATAATACGACGATTCAGGCGGGCGTCTGTGCTGAGTGGTCCTCCAGGACCTCGTCTGTAGCTGTGAGAATCTTCACGTGACCACTGATACCAGCGTTGTTGCACATCTGAGGAAACACGTCCGACTTGTGTGGCAATTCTCGAAAATGACCATTCCGCCATTGGGAAGGCACCAATTTGAGCCGTTTCAAATACGTTCAGTTGGCTGTATGAATCATGACTGCTCTCCAGTGGCATGGTTGCCTGCCTGCCTGCTTGCCTCCTTGACACATTTACACCACATTGAGCCTTCTGGCTCTGAGCATTCCCAGTTAAAAGGTGGACACAGATGGTGCTCTGGTAGCTATACCTCTATGCTATCTGTTGGCGGACGACGTTGAAACTATTATCAGTACCTCTACTGTCGTCTAGGTGGCATTCACCGCCATCGGATCAAAATCGACGTTGTCTTTCCAGGTGTACTAATTTCTTTTTACGTCGGTGTAGTAACTACCTATCTTTGGACACTGTAGCCAGACATTTCCAACTACAGCGCTACATCGTTTTAATTCAGAAAATATCTTCCCCGGTACCTGTGTAGTACACTGTCTGTGATACGTCCCAGTTTGCGACAAGGTTCCCATATTCTCCTGTTCACCCCTGAATTTTAGCTGCTGGCCGTTGTGATTGTTTCTAAATATTTACTAATCAAATTTGTTTTCTATATTTCCTAACTTTTCTTTTAACATTTGAAATCAATGAAGGTAAGGTCGCAAAATCCCAGTTCGATGTTTAGTTAAAGGGATAAAGACAAGGTGGTCAGAAACAGTCTGAAAAGCTTGAAAGGATGCTGCAGGGGAGGTTGTGCTCGGAAATAATTATTAAGAAAAGTTTCGATCCGTTGCGCCGTTTCCGAGTCATTTAGCATTGAAGTTGGCCAATCAGGCCGTCCCGTGCGCAAATTCAAGCAGCCTGCCAGAGGTGGTGTTCCCAAACGTCGTCTTCGTTTAGCTTCCTCAAACCGAACAAACGTAGCTTTTGCTCGCCTAGGTTAAATTTATCACTTCAGAAAAAGACACAATTTAAATGACATGAGTAAGCATTTAAACAGGTGGTAGCTCACGGATCCGCATATGTCTGTGCATTACTGCATTTTGGCGCTTGCAGATGGTTGATTCTGCGCGCAAAACGGCTTAATAGGCTAACGTCAATGTTAAATAAGCCGGAAACGGCGCAACGTATAGAATTTTTTCCTTGACAGTTATTTGTCAGCACGACCTCCAATGCAGTACCATTACAAACTTTTCAGACTGTTTCCGATCACCAGGTATACAATCTTACCTTCAAAGTCGCAGTTATTGTATGACACCATTTAGTCGATTCGTTGTCATTTCGTACCCTCAGCCAGTGCTGGAGAGTCTGGGAGGGTAGCAGACCAATACGCCAATTTTCGGATATGGATTTTAAGTAGACATTTCTTTATAAAATACCAAGAAACGGTAATGGCTATATGTTTCATATGCTGACGACGATGTGCATTGTTCCATGACACGTGGGGATGATGTGAAGAGTGCTTCTCGTATATGTAGGATAGGAATTTTGACGGAAATAGCGCTGGTGCAGGCATTTTTTGTAGTGACTCTTTTTTGAGTGTGCGTGTGTATGTGTGTGTGTGTGTGTGTGTGTGTGTGTGTTTCTAAGTGGGCAGGGAGAGAGAGAGAGAGAGAGACTGTACGTCATACGTTTTATTGAACATGCTGTTGCGAACAAACTCTTTCTGCGATGAATTTTAGCAAAGCAAAAAATATGAACCGGTGGACCAGTATCAATTTAGAAGGAATTTTGCGCTTGGCTACGACAGAAATCGAGCCACACATCACGGCAATTGTGAAATCCATAGAGTATTTGAAATTAGACAATGAAAAATAACATCTCGTTCGTTAAATAAAATCAATATTTGTAAAACAAATGAATTTTTCTTGCGATCCTTACGTTGGTCACACTGAACTTTTGCAGACCTCGGTCCTAGCAACTTACATCCCTGCCGCTCACTAATAATAAACATTGGACAGAAATAATGCAACTGCCCACTTGACAACGTGTACCAACACTGCGCACGAAGGGCGATAGGGCGATGCATTGACACACCCAACGGCAGCATGAGGCTCCCTAGTGGGCAACAATGCGCACGCTGAAGCAAGGTCGGGGGGGGGGGGGGGGGGGGGGGGAGTCGCGTGTGCCTAGACGCGTCACGAACCGCACATAAATAGACCCAACTGTATGAATAGAGGGAAACCTATGATGCAGTCCAGTGGTGAAAGTAAATTCAAATGGCTCTTAGAACTATGGGACGTAACTTCTGAGGTCATCAGTCCCCTAGAACTTAGAACTACTTAAACCTAACTAACCTAAGGACATCACACACGTCCATGCACGAGGCAGGATTCGAACCTGCGACCGTAGCGCCTAGAACCGCTCGGCCACTCCGGCCACCGGTGAAAGTAAACCAGTATTTCTTGCTTTCTCTGCGTCTGCTGCATTGCATACTGTGGCAGTGAAGACGAAAATATGTAAACTAACATTTTAGACGAAAAAACGGGTAAGGGACTGGAGTAAAGAGAACACTTGACATTTCTTCAAAGATAACTTATTTTAGAGGACAAGTATTCGTTTCGAAGTTAATTGACGATAAGCGAAGATAATTATCGATCACAACTGGACATCATACAACAGAAACTAACTTGCTTGACAGTGTGATGAAGAAAGCAATTATTTCTTAGAGAAGTTATTGTCTAGAGTAAGATTCCACGGCACTGGTGGATCGAAGTATGTCCAAAAACTATACTTTCGGCACGTAAATGTCCACAGTGGAACTCTTCTTCGTGATGACAATGACTCCTCTTTCTCTGCTGTACTGTCAGCGCAGAGTTTTCGTTTTCCTTTACTACCTCTATCCTTGTCTACAGCTTACGCTCTTGTAATGTACAGGATGTTTCACTTACTGCTATACCATGTCTGTTTCTGTTGTGCTCTTCATGTCTGTTTCTTCACTCCTGAATTCAAAAATACATGGCCTGAGTTCATATTCCCAGATAGAACAGTAGTTTGTTCTTTGCACCAACTTGCCTTACTCTATCTGGATTCTTCTGGAAATCACTGTGTGAGCTGTGACGTGCACAGCTGCAGACTTCATCACCGTTACAGAGCACGCCTGTGAATGAAGGCTTCGGCATTTATCGGGAACATTCGTGTACCGTCGTAATCATCGTATGTGCTTCCAAGCACGAATCGAGACTTGCCTTCGGTTCGGTGCAACATGCACCAGCATCGAAAGAGGGGGGGGTGGGGGGGGGTGGGGGGGGAGGGGGAGGACGGGAAGATAGAAAGTTTAAACTGTCTGCGAAAGTAGTGGAACGTTAAAAGGAATGCTTAAAGGTGCAAGATTCACATTTTAGTCAGTGTAAAGTTTATAGCGGAGCTTCACTAGGCAACTTACACGGCTGCTAAAGTGAGCCGGAAATGAATCTCTGCGCCTCTCGTGTGATGGGACCCGTAAGATTCAATGTAAAGCGAGCCGCATCTGCATCTGGAGGTACGTCCTTCCGTGTAAAATGGCCCCAAGATGTTCACACTGGAAGCGTGGCTAAAGTGGCACATTTCTGGCGGCCCCTCCCTGCTGGGGGACGCGTCCATATTGCGCTGCCTCCAGCTGCTGACGCTCTGGAGAGCTGGAGCTGGAGATGGCTGGGATAATTCCCGGGGGCGTTCCCGGGCCTCATAAGGGCGTCTCGTAAAAACGGCGTCGGGCTGTCAAACTACCTGCTGCTGCCGCAGAGGGCGCGGCCAGCCCTCGTTACGGGCCATACTGCTGCTGCTGCTGCTGCTGCTGCTACTCCCATCTCTCCACTTCCTTCCGGAAAACCAGATTCCTCCCTCCCACCTGGGCGGCTTTTAAAACGCATGCACTCAAAGAATCAACAGTAACTACACCTTTACTGGCGTGTGAGATGACTCACTGGCTGTAGACGTTAATAAGGACTTCGGCTGGTGATTTGGAATGTATATCTGTAACTGGAGGTCTGGAGAAATGCATATCAGACGGTGATATTTCTGAACTCCACCTAAAATTACTATAAAATTGTTAGCTGCGGTGGAAGTAGTGGAGTGAAAGTGACGGGAAGCACGACGGAAACCGGCAAATCCCACCGAAACTTGCGGCAGCAGCGACATTCCACGATTGCCAAACCGTGAACCCCACTACTATAACACTTACCTCTTACACTATGCTTTAGTTTCGAGCAGCTTGTTGTACTGTGAAACCGTTTGCTGTAAGTTTCTTTTCATTTCTTACGGTTGCAGGAGTTGTAATTTTGTTCGTTACCAGCTTGGCGCCTGCTGTTTCACTAGGTAGACTGTGTGGTCTGCAAAAATTTTTCATTTGTTTTTCTTTAATCGAATTTTTATGTTATTCACAAATTATAAAATCATCTAAACTTTTCAAGCCACAGAAGTATAGCGTTTTCCGAAGTTAATTCTGACCAAAAAGTTATTCTGTTAGCTTGAGTAAGAGATCTTTGTTAATTATGACATTTGAGTACTTGTGATAATAATACTTCCATAACAACTTTCATCCGCTAACATATATTTCTTTCGACAAAAAATACTAATTTTCGTAGATTTAGCTTTAAATATGTTTTAATGTAACGAAACCCTTAGGTGTGGAATTATGAAATTTCCCTTCGTAAACGACGTATACAGTATAACACCCACCCCAAATTTCAACGTCAATCCTTGGTGGTGTGGACTGAGCGATGATGAATTAGTCACTGAGGACATTTCCTTCATACATTATAACGGTTATTGATGTCTGTTGTATCATACACTGAAGGGCCAAATAAACTGGTATAGACATGCGTGTTCAAATACAGAGATATGTGAACTGGCAGAATACGGCGCTGCGGTCGGCAACGTCTGTATAGAGCAACAAATGTCTGGCGCAGTTGTTAGATTTGGTTACTGCTGCTACAATGGCAGCTTATCGAGATTTAAGTGAGTTTGAACGTTGTGCTATAGACGGCGCATGAGCGATGTGACACAGCATACCTGAGGTAGCAATAAAGTGGAGATTTTCCAGTACGACCGTTTCACGAGTGTCCTGTGAATATCAGGAATCTGGCAAAACATCAAATCTCCGACATTCCTGCGACCAGAAAAATGTGCTGCAGGAACTGGACCAACGACGACTGAAGAGACTCGTTGAACGGGACAGAAAAGCAACCCTTCCTCAAATTGCTGCACATTTCAATGCTGGGCCATCAACAAGTGTGAGCGCGCGAACCATTCGACGAAACGTCATCGAGATGGGCTTTCGGAACCGAAGGCACACTCGTGTACCCTTTCTGACTGCACGACACAAAGCTTTACGCCTCACCTGGGCACGTCAACACCGACACTGGACTCTTGATGACTGGAAGCATAGTGCCTGGTCGGACGAGTCTCGTTTCAAATTGTATCGAGCGGATGGACGTGTACGGGCATGGAGACATCCTGATGAATCAATGGACCCAACATATCAGCAGCGAACTGTTCAAGCTGGTGGAGGCTCTTTAATGGTGTGGTGCGTGTGGATTTGGAGTGATATGGGACCTCTGATATGTCAAGTTCAGACTCTGAGAGCTGACACGTACGTAAGCATCCTGTCGGATCACCTGTATCCATTCATGCCCATTGTGCATTCCGACGGACTTGGACAATTCCAGCGGGACAGTTTGACACCCCACACGCCCAGAATTGCTACTGAGTGGCTCCAGGAACACTCTTGTGAGTTTAACACCTCCGCTGGCCACCAGACTCCCAGACGTGAACATTATTGAGCTATCTGTGATGCCTTGCAACGTGCTGTTCAGGTGAGATCTCCACCCCCTCGTACTCTTACGAATTTATGGACAGCCCTGCAGGATTCATGGTGTCAAATCCCTCCAGCACTCCACTCGATGCCACGTCGTCTTGCGGCACTTCTGCGTGCTCGCGGGGCCTACACGATATTAAGGAATTGTACCAGTTTCTATAGCTCCTCAGTGTAATAACATGTTAATTTTAAAGCTAGTGATATGTTTCTCGTAATAAACCTAAACTGGTGTCGGATTAGCTCTTGAAGCACCAGCGGAACATCACGCGTATCATTGGCTCTAATTATGTAGTATTAGGAATCACTGACGGAGCTCGCGTTTGCAGCAGATAAAAATACGATTTCTTATAAGAGTTTGTTCGCATAATGTTGTCTACTGTCTTCTAAGCCAAAACAGTTCCACCCTTATCGAAATTTCGATAGCTTCATCAAGAAATACGTTTTCGTAAACTCAAGAAAGAATAGGCAGTCTCGGTTTCCAAATTGTTTTCTATTTATTTAATATGTGACGCGTTTCACTCTCATGGGAACATCGTCAGACGTCTGGGGGAAATTCAAGATTCCTCAGTACAAATTTATGAGCCAGGAATTAGCTATAAAGCTACATTGTCAGTTAAATAAATCAACTGGGGGAAACCACGACCAGAGTTGTGAAAAGAGCGTAACCAAAGGTAAATTCACCGGATAAAGACACTCGAGGAGCACTGACAAATGTACGGAAAGTCTCGCAAATACCAAAAATGGCACAGCGCCCAACAAAATTTACAGGACACATCTAGCTGGCAAAAACATCGAAGAGCACTGGGAAGAGTACAGAACGTCCCGCAATGACCAGAAATGGCAGTCATCCAATAAAATATACAGGACGCATCCACTAAGGAAATAAATAAGAATATGCTTCAAGGCGAAGAGCGATACGCGGAACAAACATAAGAAACCGTGTAAATAAGGGTGGAGATAAAGGACAAAAAAAGGGCTACTAAACCTTTGCTCACAGGATATGTGAGTAATATAATGAATAAAATCGTACAAGAGTTCCACGTTACCGGTGTTTAGCGTACTCGCTCTTAACACAACGTAGGCTATGTTTACAATATTGTCCAGGTGAATAAAGTATCCTTATGGCACACGTTTACGTCTCCTACTGCAGAGCTATAAATCAAAGTGACCGACGTCATACTGGGTGGCGGCGCCAGACGGGAAAACAGAGAATGTGTTTACAGAGAAATGATAAGCTTAGTTACATCGTATAAGATAAAAACAAGAAAGCACAACAAAACAATATTAATGTATAATTCAAATCCACCACGATGTAGCCCTGGTTGTGAAAGGTCAGTTGTTGATTGAGCAAGCATTGGCTCTTAAAATATACGCTTTTCGAAATTTCAGATTCTTCGAGGATGTTCATTTTCTTGCTTTTTGTACAATATGCAAAATACCGACATCATTTATGGATGGCAGACAGTAGCGAGAACTTTTCAAACGTTTCCTGAGGGGACAATATTTTTTAAGTTGCCCCTTTTTTGTTAAAAGGTTCTCATTGAAACGGCCTAGAAAGGACCTCCCCGTTTGGCTGCTATAGTGTGCGTTACAATTAAGACACTTAATTTTGTATACTCCTGATCTCGAGATGGGGAAGACTTAGGATTCTCATTATGAGGAAGCAGGAACTTTGTTCCCATATTTCTATAGAACACAATTTGTACTTTAGTATTCCTAACCAGTTTGGCCAAGTCATAACAAAAGGGGCCCATAAAGAGGATAGCTAAACGCACATCTGCGCCAACTGTTCGTGGGTATGAAAGTGTTGCCTTAAGCTCCACTCGTTCCTGCTATTTGTTGTATAAACGACGGACCAATCACGCACTAAAACCATTTTCGTATGCTACGAAACATTGCCAATTTCTCTACGGTCGCAGGTTCGAATCCTGCCTCGGGCATGGATGTGTGTGATGTCCTTAGGTTAGTTAGGTTTAATTAGTTCTAAGTTCTAGGTGACTGATGACCTCAGAAGTTAAGTCGCATAGTGCTCAGAGCCATTGCCAATTTCTTTTTCAATAGATTCCAAGGGGTACTTCAAATATTTGAGCAATCGCCGGCCTAAAAAAGCTTAACTTACACTGCCTTGGGTGGGCTGATGTAGCGTGAATCACTGAAGAGATAGTGGTAGGGTTTCCTATAAATATCGGAACATACCTTATTGGAGGTATAAATCTAAGTAATTTAATACACGCTGTTCATCCATGGTTTCATGGATAAAAGGTAGTACTGGGTGAAGACAGCTATATTCGAATAAAAGGGCATCAAAATCCACTTCTTAGCCTTTAACAACGATCAGTATGTCATCGACATACCTTCTATAAAAAAGCATCTGAAAGTCCGAAGCTCCTAGACGGGAAAAATGCCCGTTTTCGAGATTGCTTAAAAATACACCGGCGAAAAACCTGAGAGACAATTTCCCATAGCCGGGCCTTCCGCTTGCTTATAAATATTATTATCAAAGGAAAAATAGTTATATAAAGTAAGTAACTCCAGAAGGGACATTATGTCATCCGCTTCCCCACTGATGACAGACGGATTATTGAGCAGGGAGTCCCGCACTGTACCGATCGTTTCTGCAAGAGGAACATTAGTAGAGGTTTTTTATATCAAGTGAAAGTGAACACAATAGTCCGGAAATGTACAATTTTGCAGCAGCACCACTAGATGCTTCCTCTGTGTCACGAAAATGAGTCAGTAAAAATAACTCTAGCTTTCAACACTTAGAGTAAAAACTTTGAAGCATGATATCCTGGCTTTATAATTGCGTTAACTATGACGCGGACAGGAAGGCCAGGTTTGTGAGTCTTAGCTCGTGCACGCAAAAAGGGGCGTCTAGGATTCATCATTTTGAATCTATGTAGGTCATTCAGAAGACTTATTGACAATCGTCAAGCTGTGCCTCAAGGACTTTACCGTAATCTGTGCATGGATACCATTTTCCACAAAAAAGTTTGTTAAAGTAATCCTTTCCATAGAGCAACACTAACGTGTTCCTTTTGTCTGTTGGTACCATAATAGTTTCATCCTGATTAAGCTTTTTGCGATCGATCTAAGGACATTGTTTTCAAAAGAGGGGACAGATGCATTCATTCCCTTAAGTGTAATACCGCTAGCTTTGACACGAAGTTGAAGTTTCTCATCTTTTTCGGTGAGGGCTTTATCAACAGCGAGCTACAAATCAGCCGAAAGCTAGGTCACTATTTTATCCTTCAACACCGGTAGAACTTGATATTTGGGACCGTTACGCCTGGAACCTAGTTTGATGTCTGTCAAATTGAATGTCAGTGAGGTTCAGAAATGGTTCGGCAAAATGAAAGCTGGGTGCCTAGCGCATTTCACCTAATTTCTCATCTTCCTTATACTCTTTTCTAAGACGCATTAATTTGTTGTCCCGAGATCTACTCATGTACTAGCTTTTGTCCCTTATCGCGTTATTAAGAAGGCAAATCGTATTATCAAAAACATCATGTAATAAAAAGCTTGTCAACTTAAATTAGATCGAAAGAGCCAGGGCACTAAGACGATTTTTCCTAATGTGGCACTGTTTGATTTCATTGACAATGATTATCCTAGCATGCCTAAACATGGTACGGTAAGAAGTACTAAAACTATTAACCCTCAAGTATCTGCACACGTAGAGAGGTATAAGTTAATCACTTACACTACATTTAGTGAAGGCAATGTTAAAACCGGCTTTCATAACTTCGAACTTCGAATTATAAAATATATTACCTCTTCTTTTACTGCCCGATTGGGCAGAGAATGATGAAAATCACAAGACCCTTCTTTCGGCCAATGGTACAGCAACCTCTTGAGATGTTCAAGAAAGAACTGGCAGTCTCGGTTGCAAAATGGTTTTCTATATATTTAATTTGTGACGCGTTTCACTTTCGTAAACTATCCGTTTATCCCCTTAAAATTTGCTGTCGTAAATGAATAAAAAATGCAATGCAACGTAGCCGAATTAAATCAGGCGATGCTGAGGGAACTGGTTTCGCAAAGAAGAGACTAAAAGTAATAGGTGAGTCCTGCTATGTGAGCAGCTGAACGTTGCCGATGCCATGGGCACCTGTAGAGCAGAAGTTAGACTTCGTAGCCTCCGATGTGCGTGTACAGTAAAGATTGAGATCCGAAAGTCCGATCTTCAGACTTACATCCAAATGATTCATTTCCAGACATACGTTCTTATCGAAACTGTATCCACTAAGTGTGCTCTACAAACTTTAGAAGGCAGTAATAAAGTTGGATCTACCGTATAACCACTATGTGATGAAAAGTATCCGGACACAGCAAAAACAACGTTTTTCATATTAGGTGCATTGTGCAGCCACCTACTACCAGGTACGCCATATCAGCGACCTCGTAGTCATTAAACATCGTGAGAGAGCAGAATGGGGTGCTCCGCGGAACTAACGGACTTCGAACATGGTCACGTGACTGGGTGCCACTTGTGTCATACGTCTGTACGCGAGATTTCCACACTCCTAAACATCCGTAGGTATTGTATATATAGTATAAAATATATGGGTCGTGTCTGTCCGAATGTTCATTAGAGTATTGTGTGAAATTTTTTAGTAAATCTGGAAGAACTTTTCCAAATCTTTGGAGACAAACTTAACAACGAGTTGACTTCTTATAATAGCGTATATATGTATCTTTTTTGTTTAGGAGCATGGAGGCTATTTCCATCCAAGTTTTCCACCGGCCTATTTTTATGTTCATTTTGTTCTGCATCTATTTTGAATCCTTTTATGGCTTCATATTCAAGAATTCACGCACAGTTATGGAAATGAAATATATCCTCGAGTATAACGTGTTCCTGTACCACCGTATTCTCCAGTATGGTAAACGTAAGAGCCTTAAGTTCATTTTCTGGATGAACTTGACATATTAAATAACCACATAGAGCTTTGTTATCCATCATCGAGTGTTATTGCATGCTAAGAAAAAAGCTAACGAAAATTATTTTACTTTTTTTGTTGCAGGAATCTACAGGAGCGACAGCAGCCTACCAACTGCAGTACTGGACGACACCCAGACCAGGGCGGTACAGTTCGAAAGAGTGGTGTTCTTAAGGGTCGGCGAAACTCTGACAAATGTGTTTGGAAGTTGTGTCTAATCGAATCGTTTTGATTGGGGAGTGATAAATGTGAAGGAGAAGAGGTAATTTCACAATTCTTGTACTCTGGTTCTGAAGAACATCTATAACCGGATAATTCCATTTTGTACATAAAAAAAACTGCGATCAGCTCGACGGTGATGTTGTGAAGTTACATCGAGACCATTTAATATTTCTGAAGACCCAACGCGTGCCGTGTTTCATGGTAACTCACAAGATTCAGCGTTAGTGCATCTAGCGTCAGATGTGTTTCTAAATTGTATCTGTGCCCGCCTCGTAGGCAGATAGAGAGCTTTTAATATTTCTCGAGTTCCATTGCGTGTGAAGTTTCATAGCGCTCCAGAAGAATCGGTGGTAGTGTTTCTAGTCTCGGAGATTTTTGTTCGAGAGGGCGGTGCTGGGTAAAAGTATTGTATCTGTCTTCATCGAGTGTTCGCTGGAAAAGGTGTGGATGGAGAAACGGAGGAGCAGATTTCGATTGGAGGGTGGTGGCTGCAGAGTGGTAATGTAAGACAGTAATTCCTTCCTTGTTGTAGGGTGATAGGTTTTACGTGTTAGCGAGGAGAGCCTTGTGCGAGCGCGGCTGTCTCAGGGAAGAGCCAGGGAGGTGAGGTGCTATGTGAGCAGCGAGCGCGCCGCTGCACGTGCCGCGACCAGCGCGACGCGCGACGTGCGACGTGGGTGAGCAGCCGGCGCCGGCGAGCAGTGTGCGCGGCGGCGGGTCCGGAGCGGTCTGCAGGCGCGGCCAGCGGCAGCTGCAGCAGCGCGCGCGGCTGGGGGCGGTGGGGGCGGTCGCGGGGGCGGGCGATGGGGGCCGCGAGGGCGAGCTGAGGGTGGCGCGGCGCTGGCGCTGGCGCATGTGTCCGCTGGTGGTGGCGGGCGCGCTGCTCGCGTGGACGGCCGCCGGGCTGGCGCTGGGGCCCGGCCACGGCCCGCGCGTCCACCTCTTCCTGCGGGAGCTCTGCCTGGAGCAGGGCGCGGCCGCCGACGTGGAGGCGCTGCAGCGGCTCGCCGACCGCGCCGCCGCGCCCGCGCTCCTCATCATCCCGCGTGAGGGTACGTGGCCGGCGCGCTCTGCTGTACGTCTCTGGTAACAGCTGACCTGTAGACACTATACGATCGACACTTAGTAGTAGATACACAGGGTGATCCAAAGTAACCATTACAAACTTCTAGGACTTGTAGAAGACTGTGACTACATACACTGAAACGCCAAAGAAGCTGGTGTAGGCATGCGTATTCAAATACAGGGTTACGGCGGAAAGTCAAGCTCCGACACGCCAATCGGAAAAGAAGGAGAAGAGAGGGCTGTGAAGAAGACGTCAGCCAAAGGCACGTTGACCAACCCCCTCTCCAGGACGATAACGCTACGGCAGCGGCCTCTATGCGAAGCGGACATAAGTGCCGCACCGACCGGTCACACTGCGTTTCTACATCAGCATCAAGATTAGACACTTCAAGACCAGCTGCTTACGAATTGTATACAGGGTGAGTCACTAAATATTGCCACCTCGAATAACTCTGAAAGTGTGTTAGCAGCTGAAACGTTTGTGGGACAAATGTTGCATGGGACAATGGGGCCATAATATAACGTCGGTTTTTTGTTGCTAGGTGCGGTAGCGTCAGAGATACGAAGGTCAACTTTGTATTTTTTTAATGGCGTGCTATGGTTTGGTACTTATTTTCTGATAGCGGCTATCGAGACGAATCCAATGATGTGTAACAGTACGGTCATTGAAGGGCAACGAAGGTCTAAAAGGCAGCACGGACGTCCATTTGCAGAAGGCGTTCGTAGTGATGACCATTGCTATTAATGTATTGCTGCAATCTTCTTATCATGGATTGAGTGGTATTCCTTATCACATCGGCACTTATCGAAGCATATGCTCTAACAATTATCTCTCGTATAGTGTGCAAATAGTAAATATTCGCAGAATACGGCGTCTCCATCTAACATGCCACTGACACGTAAACACCATTCGACGATTTCGCAATACAACACCAATAGGAACGGTGAGACTAGTATCGGTGAATCAAACTAATGTGAATGATGTATTCCTTCGAAGAACAAGACCATATACTTTCTCATTTAGGGAGAATGCCAACGAAATTCAGTGAGAGCTAGAGACTTATACGCTAAAAGATATCCCCAACGTACTCACCCTACACGTCGTACATTTAAATGTGTGTATGATACATTGAGAACAACTGGATCTTTAACAGCATCGGGAACATATCCGGCAGAGGAAAGTTACTAACGAGGAAATGGAAATTGGTACTTTTGCCACTGTGGTTCGAGATCCTTGGGTTAGTTCGCGTCAAATCGCAAGCGAATCTGGCATGAGCCAGAGTAGTATTGTTCGTGTTCTGCATCACCATAAATATCATCTTTACCATATCAGCCTCCAGCAAGAATTAGCTGGTACGGATTGTATGCGTCACAACTGGATCTTTAACAGCATCGGGAACATATCCGGCAGAGGAAAGTTACTAACGAGGAAATGGAAATTGGTACTTTTGCCACTGTGGTTCGAGATCCTTGGGTTAGTTCGCGTCAAATCGCAAGCGAATCTGGCATGAGCCAGAGTAGTATTGTTCGTGTTCTGCATCACCATAAATATCATCTTTACCATATCAGCCTCCAGCAAGAATTAGCTGGTACGGATTGTATGCGTCACAACTGGATCTTTAACAGCATCGGGAACATATCCGGCAGAGGAAAGTTACTAACGAGGAAATGGAAATTGGTACTTTTGCCACTGTGGTTCGAGATCCTTGGGTTAGTTCGCGTCAAATCGCAAGCGAATCTGGCATGAGCCAGAGTAGTATTGTTCGTGTTCTGCATCACCATAAATATCATCTTTACCATATCAGCCTCCAGCAAGAATTAGCTGGTACGGATTGTATGCGTCGCACTGAATTCTGCCGATGGGCTCAACTTCAGATTCAGGGGGTTGACGCATTTATTAATTTGATTTTATCTACTGATGAGGCTACATGGAAATGTTAATTTCCATAACATGCATTACTGGGCAACTGAATATCCATATTGGCTGCGGCAAGTTGCACACTAAAAACGGTGGTCGGTGAATGTATGGTGTGGGATTCTGGAGGACAGAATTATAGACCCCTATTTCATCGAACGAAATCTTATTGGTAGGAAGTGCACCACATTTCTGCAAGAAACATTACGTCTGTTATTGAAAGAAAAGGAACACGGAACAAAATGTATGACTGGGTGTTGTGTGATGTCCTTAGGTTAGTTAGGTTGAAGTTGTTCTAAGTTCTAGGGGACTGATGACCATAGATGTTAAGTCCCATAGTGCTCAGAGCCATTTGAACCATTTTTTTGGACATAATGTAGTATCAACACGAAGAGTCCCCGGCACATTTTTCGCTGATGGCTAGAAATGAGTTGCAGAGACAATTCCCAAATCGTTGGATTGGACGCGGAGGATATGTGTCGTGGCCGGCTCGTTCGCCAAACTTGACGCCTCTGGATTTTTTAATGTGGGGATTCGGAAAAGACATTGTTTATAAAGACGTTCCAACTAAATCTGAAGATATGCGAGAGAGAATTGTCAGAGCATGTGCTTTGATAAGTACCATTGTGATAAAGAATACCACTCAACCATGATAAGGAGATGGCAGCACTGCATTGATACCAATGGTCATCACTTCGGACACCTTCTGTAAATGGACGTTCATGTCACCTTTGTGACCTTCGTTGACCTGCAAAGACCTTATTGTTGCACTTCATTGGATTCGTCTCGATAGCTGCTATCAGAAAATAAGTACCCAACTATAGCATTCCATTTATGAAAACAAAGTTGACCTTCATATCTCTGAAGCGACAACACCTATCAACAAAAAACCAACGTCATATTATGTCCCCCGTTGCGCCAAGCAATTTTTGTCCCACAAACTTTTCAGCTCACATTATACTTTCGGAGTTATTCTTTGTGGCAATAGTTAGTGACTGACCCTGTCAACTGAAGAACATTGTTTATTTTGTCTGTCACCCTTTGCTTGCGACACATCTGTATTTCTCAAAGTTAAGTATTGTCATTCATTTTCGTAATAAAACTCATTAATACGAATTGCTTGAACTGTTGTCTAGTGATCCGAGAAGCATGTTTCCTAGACACCCCGTATTTTTACGACTATTCAGGATTAAACATACAGAGATACGTAAACAAGCAGAATACGGGCGCTGAGGTCGGCAACCCCTATATAAGACAACGAGTATCTGGCGCAGTTATTAGATCGGTTACTTCTGCTACAATGGCAGGTTATCAAGATTTAAGTGAGTTTGAACGTGAAGTTATGGTCAGCGCACAAGCAATGCGACATGGCATGTTCGAGCTAACGATGAAGTGGGGATTTTCTCGTACGACCATTTCACGAGTGTACCGTGAATATCAGGTATCCGATAAAACATAAAATCTCCGACATCGTTGAGGCCGGAAAAATATCTTGCAAGAACGGGAACGACGACGACCGAAGAGAATCGTTCAACGTGACAGAAGTACAACCCTTCCGCAAATTGCTGCCGATTTCAATGCTGAGCCATCAACAAGTGTCAGCGTGCGAACCGTTCAACGAAACACCTCCGAAATGGGTTTTCGGAGCCGAAGGCCCACTCGCGTACCCTTGATGACTGCAAGACACAAAGCTTTACTCCTCGCCTGGGCCCGTCAACACTGACATTGGACTGTTGATGACTGGAAACATGTTGCCCGGTAGGACGAGTCTCGTTTCAAATTGTATCAAGCGGATGGACGTGTACGGGTATGGAGACAACCTCATGAACCCATGGACACTTCATGTCAGCAGGAGACTGTTCAAGCTGGTGGAGGCTCTGTAATGGTGTAGGGTGAGTGAAGTTGGAGTGATATGGGACTCCTGACACGTCTAGATACTACTCTGACAGGTGACACGTATGTAAGCATCCTGTCTGATCAACCGCATCCATTCATGTCCACTGGGTATTCCAATGGACTTGGGCAATTCCACCAGGACATTGCGACACCCCACACGTTCTGAATTGCTAGGGATGCCTTGCAACGTGCTGTTCGGAAAAGACCTCCACCCCCTTGTACTCTTACGGATTTATGGACAGCCCTTCAGGGTTCATGGTGTCAGTTCCCTCCATCACTTCTTCAGATATTAATCGAGACCTTGCCGCGTCGTGCTGCGGTACTTCTGAGTCCTCGCGAGAGCCCTACGCGATATTAGACAGGTGTACCAGTTTCTTTGGTTGTTCAGTATATTTACATTGTCATTTCCCCAGTGTGTAGATTTTTTCTAGGTAGTATGTGAATTCGTTTTTTTGTTGTACGAGAACATGAATGGGAAAAAATATCAGCATCTTGTGTCACGAAAAAAGCCAAACAACGCAATAAGTATCAAGGAGACGCCAAAGTGCGAAATTCATTTGTATAATAGGTGTGAGCTCGACCAGAGTAAGTTATTTTCCGATTTTAACTAACGCTTCCAAATTCCGTTGTCTCTGCACATGCACAGAGTGCAGCATACTCGGAAATTTAGAACTCCAGATTCGATACAATCTATAGAGCATTGACCTCAGAGACACACTCGTCGTTGGTTGCTGATATACACGCAGGCATAAAAGGTGCACGTACTTTGAGTTGTCTTTTTTCCCAGAAAGTGGCTCGTGTCAAACGGGCTTGAGTCTTGGATCTAGAATAACCAGAGTTGTAAAACTACCGTAGGCGACCGTAAGTTACTGTTGACTGCGGTAGTTTTGCTGGTAGTTTGGTAAGTTCTTACCTGCGTTAGCTCTGTGCTGGGTGTTTTACATATGTACTGAACGTTACTTCAAATCGGGCGCTTTCTTTACAAATGCGATCAGTGTTCCCCTACAAGCGAATGCGCCGAACGTCTAGAAAATGAGGATGTATATGAGCAGGGTAACCTGCGGAACATTTTTGTTCTATACAGTATTCCTGCAGTCTGTTATTTAAGAATAAACAGTATTTATGGCAAAACTGAAACTGCAAATGTTTCCTTTAGGTTTTGTTCGAAAATTGCTGATCTGTAAAGTGAAACAGTGGGATGCTTAGGTAAAAAATAAAACAATACAGATTTGTCACATCATACGCTGTAAAATTAAATTTCCTAATGGAAAAGGTAAAATTAAAAAAAAAATTTTGAACATCGCTTCAACACTTCGCCGAACTTATATAAAGCATTTTTCTATTATTCACAAACAACTTTCGCGTTTATCATAATAACAGGAAACTCTCGCCTTTGATCATGATGAAGAACGTTCTACTGAGTACAATATAACAATATAACTGTGCATGTAAGCTGTATTTGCATCAGAACTAACTGGTTACGTGAAAGCAGAGAAGTTACGTGATTAATAAGTTTTTATTACTAATAAAATGCAATTTACGTTCTGTAAGGATTTAAAATACGCAATGGACAACACAGAATAATGCGCGGTTCTAATTATGTCAAAAACAAACAACCAGACAGAAAATGTTCAAATGCGTGTGAATTCCTACGGGACCAAACTGCTGAGGTCATCGGTCCCTAGACTTGCACACTGCTAAAAGTAACTTATGCTAAGAACAACACACACACCCATGCCCGAGGGAGGATTCGAACCTCCGGCGGGAGGGGCCGCGCAGTCTGTGGCATGGCGCCTCTAACCGCCGGAGGTTAGAATCCTCCCTGGGGCATCCTAGGGCATGGGTGTGTGTGTTCTCCTTAGCGTAAGTTAGTATAAGTTAGTTTAAGTAGTGTGCAAGTCTAGGGACCGATGACCTCAGCAGTTTGGTCCCTTAGGAATTCACACACACACACACACACACACACACACACACACACACACACCGAAACGTAGAGCGCAATTGGAAGTAGGACAGATGTGAACGCTGATCCAGCAGCAGTTTCAATTAGTTACAGCTGTGGCCAAAAGGTGTCAGCTTCTTGCAGACCAAATTCCTAAACTGCCTAAATAGGTATTTTGGAAACAAAATTTTATCTTTTATGAGTATTACGACTTTTATTAACTAGAAATATGTTTAGTTATTAATATCACCGGAGATTTGAATATAAAGTAATTTAGTAAATGGATGTTGTTTGATCTATTAACTGAATATATACTAGCGTGATTAGTGTGGTTGCACAGAGGGAGTGATTAATGTTCTCAGGGGACATTTGTAAAGCGAAACTAGCCACTTTATGATACTGGGAAAACAAGAAACATCTTACAATAATTGAGATCTTTGAAGATAGGATTATTTTCATATCTGTGGATTTTCTAAATCGGTTCATTTAATAAATATCTCAAAACGATATTAAGCTGTGATTAGTCAAGTGTAGAAGACGCGAGATTACGTGGTTTAATGCTGACATCTGATTGGCTACGATATCCCTCAGTCGATCAGACAACAGTATGCTCGCGCGTATATGTGGGCTAAAAAACTGCTTTGTGAAGTGTAAGTGAATTACGAAGCTCAGCCTTCATCACGCTCGGATGCGTGTATTAAATGGTTCAAATGGCTCTGAGCACTATGGGATTTAACATCTGAGGTCATCAGTCGCCTAGAACTTAGAACTACTTAAACCTAACTAACCTAAGGACATCACACACGTCCATACCCGAGGCAGGATTCGAACCTGCGACCGTAGCAGTCGCGCGGTTCCGGACTGCGCGCCTAGAACCGGTAGACCACCGCGGCCTGCGATGCGTGTATTAGGTGCGTGAAGAAATGCGGTGATTTTGCGGAACTGTGAGTTAAACTTGCCTGTGGAGTGTCGGAAAGTGAACGCAAAAAAGTGTGAAAGACGAGCAGGCGAAATTCCCGACATTTATGTGTAAACTGTAACTTTTGAATTATCTAAAATCCGCTCCGCTATTGTGCCAGTCGGGACTGAGAAGTGAACGTTTAAAAGAGATTGGCTTGTATAATATTAGAGCGAGCATTCTGTCACAGATTAACCGTTTTGTAATCCTTTTTGGTATTAGGCTTGGCTCGATATCATAAACTGGTTTTACGAGTGACTGTGGCTTAAGACTAACAAGGTCTTGGCAGAGATTTTGCAACAAACAACTGACAGTACAGTGAAATTTTCACTCACAGACTGTCTATCGTTTATTGGCTTAGTTAACCTGACACCACAGAACATTAGTTGCACTCTCTGCTTTTCCAGTCGAGATACATTGTTCGTTCTCTAGCAGGACAGGCGTTTGAACTGCTCCAGAAGAAGAAATTCACCGCAAGGTGAGTGAAAATTTCCTCTTGGAGGAACGTTATAACAGCCTCGTTGCAGTCTATCCACCCTTCATCTTTGTTACGACTTGAACTGTGCTGGGGAATGGCAGCCCTCAAGATATTAGCGATGTTGGACGTTGGGGTGTGGAGCGAATTCGACGATTTACATGTGCAGTTTGCGAAAAACTGAATAGGTCGCTGAGGAAAAAGTCGTTGACTGCAAGCAGACTGACTTTATTATTCCTGTATTACGCATTTCCGACAATGCCTTCATCAGATATCTGTAGAAAACAAGATACAAATACGTAGCTGTGTGTAAAATAAAAATAAGTTACAGAATCAAGATAATGGGACACACAAAAACATTACAGATCATTAGGAGACGCATCCTCTGGAACATCATGTCGCACATAGATACAAAAGTTACATGTTGCAGTAGTAACGATCGTAAACAGACTGATAAAATGTTGCTGGTTGCCATACTAAGATAAAAATTTTTAACACCAGACGGCATTGAGATGACGACTGTTGCGCTATGCAGTGCTAAAGAATAAACTACATAGGATCTACAAAAAATAGTAAACAGACATAATTAAAGATAATTAGAAGCAAAAGTAAATACAGCATACCGATAAAAAGCGAAATACGGAGTAACACGAACATACAGTTCTTAACATATTCAGTATGTAACAGTACCAACAAGCAGAAACAAGGCTACATTCACTAAAAGAAAATAGTGAAAATATTTAACGCAGTGACTATGTAGTTATTACACATGAACGTTATGGGCGCTGCAACGCTATCTAGCAATGTAAATCGAGAATGCCAGGCATAAATGCAAAAGATACAGAAAAGTAGAAGAAAAAAAATTAAAAACAGGAGCCTCATAACAGAAAGATTTTTTCATGAGAGTAGTATATATATATATATATATATATATATATATATATATATATATATATATATATAGGGTGTTACGAAAAGGTACGGCCAAACTTTCAGGAAACATTCCTCACACACAAATAAAGAAAAAATGTTATGTGGACATGTGTCCGGAAACGCTTAATTTCCATGTTAGAACTCATTTTAGTTTCGTCAGTATGTACTGTACTTCCCCGATTCACCGCCATTTGGCCCAATTGAAGTAAGGTAATGTTGACTTCAGTGCTTGTGTTGACATGCGACCCATTGCTCTACAGTACTAGCATCAAGCACATCTGTACGTAGCATCAACAGGTTAGTGTTCATCACGAACGTGGTTTTGCAGTCAGTGCAATGTTTACAAATGCGGAGTTGGCAGATGCCCATTTGATGTATGGATTAGCACGGGGCAATAGCCGTGGCGCGGTACGTTTCTATCGAGACAGATTTCCAGATCGAAGGTGTCCCGACAGGAAGACGTTCGAAGCAATTCATCGGCGTCTTAGGGAGCACGGAACATTCCAGCCTATGACTCGCGACTGGGGAAGACCTAGAACGACGAGGACACCTGCAATGGACGAGGCAATTCTTCGCGCAGTTGACGATAACCCTAATGTCAGCGTCAGAAAAGTTGCTGCTGTACAAAGTAACGTTGACCACGTCACTATATTGAGAGTGCTACGGAAGAACCAGTTGTTTCCGTACCATGTACAGCGTGTGCAGGCACTATCAGCAGCTGATTGGCCTCCACGGGTACACTTCTGCGAATGGTTCATCCAACAATGTGTCAATCATTTCAGTGCAAATGTTCTCTTTACGGATGAGGCTTCATTCCAACGTGATCAAATTGTAAATTTTCACAATCAACATGTGTGGGCTGACGAGAATCCGCACGCAATTGTGCAATCACGTCATCAACACAGATTTTCTGTGAACGTTTGGGCAGGCATTGTTGGTGATGTCTTGATTGGGTCCTCCCATGTTCTTCCACCTACGCTCAATGGAGCACGTTATCATGATTTCATACGGGATACTCTACCTGTGCTGCTAGAACATGTGCCTTTACAAGTACGACACAACATGTGGTTCATGCACGATGGAGCTCCAGCACATTTCAGTCGAAGTGTTCGTACGCTTCTCAACAACAGATTCGGTGACCGATGGATTGGTAGAGGCGGACCAATTCCATGGCCTCCACGCTCTCCTGACCTCAACCCTCTTGACTTTCATTTGTGGTGGTATTTGAAAGCTGTTGTCTACGCAACCCCGGTACCAAATGTAGAGACTCTCCGTGCTCGTATTGTGGGCGGCTGTGATACAATACGCCATTCTCCAGGGCTGCATCAGCGCATGAGGGATTCCATGCGACGGAGTGTGGATGCATGTATCCTCGCTAACGGAGGACATTTTGAACATTTCCTGTAACAAAGTGTTTGAAGTCACGCTGGTACATTCTGTTGCTGTGTGTTTCCATTCCATGATTAATGTGATTTGAAGAGAAGTAATAAAATGAGCTCTAACATGGAAAGTAAGCGTTTCCGGACACATGTCCACATAACATATTTTCTTTCTTTTTGTCTGAGGAATGTTTCTTGAAAGTTTGGCGGTACCTTATTGTAACACCCTGTGTATATATATATATATATATATGTTGCCGTCATACAGCCACGTTATAATAAAATAAATAACTTTTACGAAAACGTTCTACAAAGAAAAGAGTGTCACAGCGTGCGCCACGTTCTGACGCATCCCAAAGGTGTTCAGTTGAGCTCAGGTCGGGACTGAGGGCACATCAGTCCATTTCAGGAATGTTATTGTCCGCAAACCATTGCCTCACAGATGCTGTTTTATATCAGGGCGCATTGTCCTGCCGACACAGTTATGATGATGATATTTGGTTCGTGGGACGTTCAACTGCGTGGTTATCAACGCCCGTACGACTTCCCCATCTTTTCACTGTTCAGTCTCGCCACTTTTCCCAAATGATGATGAAATGGAGAGGACAACACAAACACGCAGTCCCCGGGCGGAGCAAATCCCCGACCCGGGCAGGAATCGAACCCGGGACTCCACGATTCAGAGGCAGCAACGCTACCCACTAGACCATGGCGGTACAGTTCTCGTCTCCGAATTGTGCCTCTAATGTAAGCAGTACGCAGTACCGATAAACTTGTTCATATCCTTCCACATTGAAAGTGTCCTTAAGCGCCATAAGGGAAGCACAGCTGAACCACAAAAAATATCCCAATACCGTAACAGCACCTCCTCCGAGCTTCAGTGTTGGCACTACACTTGATGGCAATAACGTTCTCCAGGCAAAATCGAGACACTCCCCCCAGAATGTGCTAGCAGGACTACTGGTATCACTTTGTAAGTCACAACTTATTCCTTCGCCTCGTATCATGCCGTGTTTTACAACCACCCTCCGCAATGACGGGCAACAACTGTCTGTCAGCACATGAGGTCTGTCTGACGTTCATTTAGCCGCGATAGTTTCTTCGCGTTTCCTTTTCATAGTGACATCACCACAGTCCACTTTGGCCCCATTAGAAGAACGTCACTGACGGATTTGTCACTCTGGTGACATCCAACGATTGGTCCACCTTCAGGGTCACTGAGCTCTCCTGACAGCTCCATTCTCCTGTTACTGCTTCTATATTGATAATGCATTACTCCGCGCCTCCTCTCATACTGGTGTTTGGTCCTCTCTTGCCATCTAGTGTGCCAATTCCACATTACATACGCGTGATCGGATAACATGGCAGTCGGCCGTGACTGTAAACAAACTAGAACAAACTAGAATTTAGACCGCCTGACGGGACAGGAGCTGTGTGGTGGAATAAGCCCAGCTTTCTCTGACAGGTAGTCATACGCGTCACCTGACCCTTCTGGTGTCATTAGAGTCATCCTGCAATCTCTTAAAAGGGCCAGGATAAGTCTTTTCAGTCATTTAAAAATTAGAAATGCGAACAACGAGCGACGTACAGTCCAAAGCAAAGCAGAGTATACAAAGAACTCCGTTATTGCCTAATTGCTTTCTCGGGCTGATATTCTCTCAAATGAAATATTTCGGGCCCAAACCGTATCGGTGGCTTACACAAACGTACTCCTAAATATCCCCCTCCTAAAACTGCCACATTAAAGTGTTCGCATAGTACCTGCTGTTGTTGCTGTCTTCAATCAGAATACAGTTTTGATGCAGCTTTCCATGCCAGCATAACGTGTGGAAGCTTCTTCATCTCTCCACAGCTATTTGTAATGGTTTGTTACCTAAATGGTAAAAACATTCACCTTCTGATTGTCCTACACTTCGAAAGCAGGGTGGGTGGTTGTTTGTTGCATCTCTCCTAGACACGGTCACTAGAATCAAAAGTGGGATTGTTTTAAAATGCTTGTATTCATGAGCTAGGATTGTGCTAACTGATTTTTTTCTTCATAACGACAGCGTCACTCTTCTCAAGCCATGTTTACTAATTACGAGGCTTGCTTTCTATCATAAGAGTCCGCTTCGTGAAACATGGCAGTTAAGAAGTGTTAACAATCAGGGTTTCCATAGTGGATAACTCGGATGAAATGAGTAGAGCTCGTAGGTGAAACTGACGTCGCAAAGTCAGGCTTCGTGTTCACTTCAATAACAATTCTTTGAATTGATTTCATTATCTTTTCAGGGAACACATTAACCTCTCGATGGAAATTCTTGTACGATATTAGGTCGGTAATACAACATCGAAATCAAAAGAAGACACTGTTCGTTTGTGAAAAAAATAACAATTTATTTCAAACGACTGAGGCTTTGCCGCACGCACAGATATTCAGAAAATGTTTATAATACGAAGTTGTCATGGTCCAGGTAGGAACGCGTAGCTCATGTTAGGCCCCCACTTGTGATAATAAATTAGAGTCCGTTAATGAACGTAAAAATGGGTGCATTCGAATCATTGGCTCAGATGTATACGGGACCAGCCTCATGTTCGGGACAGCGACAGCATGCGAAGAGTAGGATCACATAATGCACACATATATTCAATCATTCAAAGGCACCGAGAGGACACAGGCAACATTTACTTCTACAACTGATTGCTACCGAAGGCGTTAGCCTCAAGACACTAGACTATTTAATCGGAGACTCAGTTCTACTCTGGCAGCACATGGTAGTCTAACGGACAAACACTTGAATTTCTAACATACTGGTAATCTGATTAAAACAGCGATGAATTGAGCGGAATAACTACCACACATCTTTCGACTGAGTCAGTATCTGTACACACATTTAAGTAAACAGAATCATAAGAGAATCACACATCACTTTTGCTAAAGCAGAACTGCTGAAATAAATAGATTTAACAACATTACGAATTAAGCTTTGTCATTCCAGCACCTTAACTAATAACTCAACTGGACCACTCTAGAGACGAAATACTTACGAAGACGAAATACTTACGAAGCTGGCTACCAGTAACGCTATCCCAAGTCACGTTTCCTGTCCATCCCGGCTAACAGGAATGGAGGAAAGACGTTACCTCAGAGTGGTGTCGCCACTCTACGCTGTGACGTGCCAGGTTCATTGAACCCTCTGTCAGGCACTTTATCGTGCATAGCAGAGTAATCACGTAGATGTAGATGTAGATCGTTCTGCTTCGATACTTGACCAGAACTCTCTACTAGACCTCTCTACTGGTTTAATATTGCAATACTCATACCTACCTTACACACTTTGTCTGCCCGCGAAACTTTGAAAAGTGAAAGCGCTCATGATACCAATTACAGGAAAAGGAGGAACAAGTAATAATTATATGAACACAGAAAATAAATATTGCGGCTCCTCTTTCCTTCAGAGGCCCTTATCGACTCAACAAAGGTGTTAGCACTTACACTGATGATATTTATGAAACGACTCTGCATGATACGTTCAACTTAACGTTTCATCTCCGCCGTCTCGAATCACCACCTGCCGTGAGCGCCAGGCCTACAAATTTCGCTACGTCAAAATTTTTCAACAGCTGCCGAGCCGAGAGGACGCGCAGCAGAGCAGCAGCAACACTTGTGTGATAAACTGTAAATTAATTTATTCTTTGTTTTTTGTTCACGTGCTTCTGCAAAGAAGTGAACTGTACGTGTGTATTTTACTCTGTAGACTAGTTGTCAGAAAATTAATAGTAGTTTTTGTTTTTTGCGTAATTCTTGTCAATATCCTTGTGTAGGGCGGCTTCCTAGTGTAAATTTTCCGTGCAGAGAAATTTATTTCTGTTTTATAGTTATCGGTCTCAGAGTTCAGTGAGAAAACTGCACACCAATTGTTAGTGTTGCTTTATTCACCTTTGGTATATTTTCAAACTCAGTAGCGCCTTTTGAGACCTTAAATCTATTTTGTATACAATACGACATGGCTAGGGACTGTGCTTGTTGTGAGCGGACACAAGGAGAGTTGGCTGCTGCCTGTAAACAGCTGGAAGCTTCGTTGGCTACTGTCGACAAGCTTCTAGCTAATGCTTGAAGTTGCGGTGACGTCGGGACTCCAGTGACGAGACCTGCCAATGGAATCCCCTGGTGGCCCGTACGTCACTGTGGCTTCCGATACGCAACATCTGGTCCGTCATCTCTCCAGAGTGGGTGGCAGACAGTGGTGGCAGACAGTGGTGGCTTCGCGTGTCACTGGGCGGAAGGCGAAAGAGGGAGCAGGCCGTGCTGCTGGCTCCCTACGTCTTAGCAACAGGTACGAGGTGCTTCCCAGTGTTGATGATAACTCTGAGCCAACACGAGATGCCTCTCCTGTTGGGCGCGCGGTGGATTTTCCTGCCCAGTCCGGACTAGTACAGAGTGTGGGTATGCTAGTCATTGATAGCTCGAATGTTAGTCTGGTGATGGAGCGCCTCAGGGAGATAGCAGGCAAGGCGAGAAAGAATTCCAGTGTGCATTCCGTATGTTTGCCGGGAGGTCTCATCCGTGATGTGGATGAGGCCCTGCCGGCGGCTATCGAGCGTACTGGGTGCAACCGGCTGCATGTAGTGGCGCATGTCGGTACGAATGATGCGTGACGCTTGGGTTCTGAGGCCATCCTCGGCTCCTTTCGGCGGCTGGCCGATTTGATGAAAGCAACTAGCAACGCACGTGGGGTGCAGGCTAAGCTGTCTATTTGTAGCATCGTACCCAGGGTTGATCGTGGTCCTCTGGTTTGGAGCAGAGTGGAAGGTCTAAACCATAGGCTCAGACGGCTCTGCGACGGTATCAGATGTGAATTTCCCGACCTCCGCCTTCGGGTGCAGAACTGTAAGGTTCCCCTTAATAGGTCAGGCGTGTACAACACGCAGGAAGTGGCTTCTAGGGTAGCGGAGTAGGTGTGGCGTGCACTTGGGGCTTTTTTAGGTTAGAGGACCCCTCCCTTGGGAGCAAACACGATTTGCCTGTTAAATCAGCCACAGCAACCGCAGAGAATCTAGGTCCTAGCAGATCAGAAATAGAAAAGATTAATATGATTTTAGTAAACTGTAGGAGCATCCAAGGAAAGGTCCCAGAGTTAGTATCGCTTATTGAAGGTTATAATGCACAGATAGTATTGGGAACAGAAAGCTGGTTGAAGCCAGACGTCAGTGCCAACAGAATCCTAATTTCAGACTGGAATATTTATCGTAAGGATAGGTTAATCGCCGATGGTGGCGACGTGTTTATTGCAATAAAAAATTCGATAAAATCTAGCGAGGTTATCACAGAATCCGAATGTGAATTAATCTGGGTGAAATTGAGTACCAAAGAACGGTCAAAAATGGTGACCGGTTGCTTTTATAGACCACCTGGGTCAGGATCTGTAGTTGTAGAGCGCTTCAGACAGAGCTTGCAGAATATCATTAGTAATTTGCCTTTGTAATAGTGGGTGACTTCAACTTGCCAGGTATAAATTGGGAATGTTATGCCATCAGAACTGGTGCCAGAGACAGGGAATCGTGTGGCATTGTTCTGGATGTTTTGTCTGAACATTACCTTGAGCGGATAGAGAACACACTCGTGAGGGTAACCTCTTAGACCTCCTGGCAACAAACAGACCTGAACTTATCTTATCAGTTGACGTAGAGGAAGGTATCAGTGATCATAAGGCCGTGACAGCATCTATGAGGACGTGTCCTGCAAGGAATGTTAAGAAAGGTAGGACGATATATTTGTTTAGTAACGAAGTTGCTGGCTTGCCTCCTTCAGTGTCAGCAGCAGCGCTTATCGATACTAGTACTGTCGCACTATCTTTGGTGTAACCACTAGTATTTCCGGGTGGTGGTGGTGTGCGTGGTAGTCAGTCGGTTGGGACGGAGCAGCGAGGAGCTCTCCGTGGCGCGCGACCAGGCCAGGACTGCTGGCGGCGTGCTCACGCTGTCGGATCGTGAGGCGCTAGCTGCGAGAGCGACAAAGTTGGTTGCCCACCGAACCTGGACACTGAAGTTGAGTGATCAGTTAACCTGTTATGAAGCCTCAACTATTGTGACATCTCTTCGTTCACTTGCGGGTTGTTGCTCCCTGGGCCATTTGGGCTAGCAGCAACGTATGATGTTAGAAGGAAGGTAAGTGTTGGCCGTAATTTTGATGGTTCATTGACAGCAAAATCGATATTCAGTCACATAGTGTTCATCTTCAGTGCTGTAGTGTACAAATTAAACTCATAGGCACTGGTGTCAAGTTATTATCAGTAACCAAAGCTATGAAACGATCACAATAATTCTAAATCGAAATTTGAATCTTAATTTGAAAATCGATTTTGCTGTCAATAAACCATCAAAATTACGGCCAACGCCGACCTTCCTTCTAATTTCACGTATACGGTCATTGTGCACACAGCACCCTATGGAGTCGCCAATCAACGTATGGTGTGTTGGGGTCGGCGAAATCATGCAGCCGGCTTCCTATATTGTGATTAATTATTAAATTGATTGTTACTTACCAGTGAAGTGCACCAGCTGTATTTTCTGCCCTGTGGCGTTAACGCTCCAGTTACCTGCCCTGGTCGTTAGCGTAGTTTTCCGGCAGTGTGACTTTCCTCGTCGTGTTGATGCTGTCTGGCATGGCGTTTAGTTCGACAAGCTTTTAAGTTGTTTGGTTCATATTTTGCTTAGAGTGGTTATTATTCCCTTGGCTGTTTTTAGACGCCAATTTCTGAAGACGTACTGCTATTCGTATCCTCGTCCTCGACCGATATTTTCCGTCGTTGTACCGTTGGTCGGACGGAAAGGAATTAGATAAATTGATGGTCGGTCCTTGGGCCGTCCCTAGTTTGGGTTGCCATCCGATTATTTGACTTCAACTCTTCGCTGCCTGTCTCACCTCACCTGACCTTACGTTTGAGCCACCTTCTCAGGCCGACCCTTGGAATACTTCTGAGCACCACTTGTTCGGTTTATTTTCGATTGTGATCTTCATTTTAATTTGAAGTACTGTGTGACGCCTTCGGCTTGTATTAATTCAGTTCTTTTTAAATTTTTCGTAAAGGACTTCGGCCATTGTGGTGTAACGACGTATTAGTTTTCGTTTGATATATGTATGACCATGTGCAGACTTCGTCACTTACGTCAGTTACAACCCACTTCAAAAATGATTCATATTCTTTTAAATTGTCATAGAATGGTTCTTGAACGAAACTGTAAAACATCAGTTGAGTCGTGTGCAAGGAATTACATCACTTGGGCCAATTGGTTTTTGTAACTTTTTCGAATTTAAATTTCGTTTGTTTCTCCTCAGAAATTATATTGACACACGTTATCTTGATCTAATCGATATCAGAATCACACATTAAATAAACTTTTTAGATTCAAAGTTTCGGTGAACGACGTAAGAATTACTAATCTTGTCAAATATATTATTAATCAGTTCACACAATTCTTCATAAATAAATCTTCAAGACACGTGTTTCAACTTTAATAGCATACACTATTTTATTAGCTTCCTACACATACAGATGTGAACTTGAGCGTTGACAGACAGTGACTGACATTTCAATAAGATTAAGCTCTATATGATGTCATTGTTGTACAAAAAGAGTATAAAACTTCATTTTTAATTTTTAGAAGCACGACGCAACAACTCGGTTCCAGGATCTTCTGTTGCTCCTTGGCTGTCGACCCGCGACGTATAGCGGCCAGCAATTTCCTCTCTGGTCGCGGCAACGAAGATGCTGTCCCCGTTCGTTGCGCCGCCCTCTCCGTACATGAAACACATAAAAAAATACAAAACTTTTAGATAATTCACATCTATTACAAATAATAAGAAAACACATAAACAAAACTAAATTAAACTTATAGTCACCTGCAAACTGGGCTGACTTTGGTGGATGGGTGACGCTTAATTTCGTCCCACTACATACCCCACCCACAAGCTCAGTTTGTCAGGTTTTAACCGAAATTAAAACTTTTCAATATACAATATTTAACTGTTAATACATTTTCCTCACATTTTACGTAACCTAGAGTCCTTGCTATTAGATAGATTTAATCCTTTTAATACGATATTGTTGTGACTATTTGTCATTTACTCTTAATTGTGCTATTATGGTAATTCGTAACCGAATATAGGGAGATTGCTCCTCTTCAGTTAATAGTTGCTAATAAATACTAATTTAGTACGTTCTTTAACGTTGTACATTAGGACAGAGCGTTCAAATTGTGATAGATTAGTTTCAGTTTCATTTATTTACTAGAGTTATTCTTTCCAAGAATGTATATTACTAATAAGTTTCTCACAATAACTAATAGTACTATTTACTTTACGTCATTCTTTTCCCTAATGCCTTATTTATGCCTGAGGTCAAGAAGAAATCAAGCAAAACTTTCTTTAGAATCTCGGCACGGCTTTCTTTACCTTCGGACACCTTGTTGGGTAATGGCCATTTATTTAGGAGAAACAAGCGAGAGAGCCCCGTTTGGTGTGTTCTATATTAACACTATTACAAACCTCTATTAAAGGCACTCTGCTATGTTCTCGTGAGCCATATAGCTCTGGACGCCCATGGTCCCTAAAACTATTAAACATCCCCTTTGGTTCCTACTATCCGAGTAAATTTAAAATACGCAAAATTCCTTTAGACCTAAGAGCAAAATTTCCTCCATATAAATCCCCGTCTTGGTTATCTTTCTCTTTTTGAAGTACCAGTAGATTATTGTAGAACACATGTTTAAGCTTTCTGTCATTTATTTAAAATAACACGTAACTATCACGAAAAACTTCACATGAATAAACTATGAACGCTCTTCCGTGTGTAACATATACTAAATATTAACTTATTTAGGAATGAAGGGTTTCATTTGATCAACACTATATAATCCTTTAATTACACCTGATGAAGGTTCCATAAGAAGTAATGCTTTGGGATGTACAATCTTATGTACAACATATGGACCTTCAAAGATAAAGAAGAATTTTCTACATTCCTTACCGATCTTAGAACTTTTAGGATGAGATCGTACTAACACAAGATCTCCTACCTGAAATGAGGGTTCTATAGCCTGTTGATTATAACTTTTAATTCTCCGTTCGGCATTTTTTTCAATCTGTTCGCAAACTTTTTCGTCTGGAATGCATTGTTGGATCTCATTTACTGGTGGCCAAGGTAAAGCAGCTAGTAAAGGCTCACCTATAATTCGTTTGCCTAAAATTTCTATAGGTGATAATCCCGTCGTTAGGTGAGGCAATTCATTTAATATCTTTTCGAATTCAGGCATTAGTTTGGCCCACCGAGTATGTTTATGTGCACAATAAGTTCTACATAATCGTCCTAGTTCTTTCATGACTCTTTCTACTAAATTACTTTGAGGGTGATATTTCGAAATTAAGATATGTTTGATTCCATATTGTCTTATCATATCTTGAAATCTTTGACTAATAAAGGCACTACCGTTGTCAGACATAAGTCGTTTAGGAATTCCCCAGTTAACAAAGTAATTTCGGGTGAGGCAGCGTATAACGCTTGCTGTATTCGCTCGTTTCAAAGTATATAGCTTCACATGTTTGGACCAACATTCCATTACAACAAACACATATGTTAATCCTCCTGAACTCCGAGGCAGAGGGCCGAAAAAATCTAATGATAGTAGATCCCACAAACCTCGAGGAATTACAGCATATAATTTATAACGCTTGGATTTGTTATTAACTTTAACCTTTTGACAGGTTTCACAAGCCCTAATAATACTTCTCACAATACGGGACATATTTTTGAAATAATAATACTTCATTAGATGTTTAATACATTTATGAATTCCAAAATGCCCGTAACCTTCATGAATATAAGTAATTAACTCGTCCACAACAGTTTTCGGAATGCAGATTTTCCATCTCTGGTGTTCCCTCTGTGCTTTCCAATACAACAAGTCGTTAAAATATAACCACACACCCCAGGTGTTAACTGCTTCGTCCCCATTATTAAGGTTTTGTATAAGGTCCCTATATTGATCGTCATTTCTTTGATTGCATCTAACAGCAGTTACTATCCGTTTAACCTTACGTTCGTTCTCCTTAGTTAAAAGGAAATAAACATGGTAATTTGTTCCTGGTTCTTCTGCAATATTAATATTCTCCATTCCTACGGGAAGCCTTGACAAAGCATCTGAAACTACATTCTGAGATCCTTTTATATACCTAATTTCGTACTGAAATTCTTGCAAGCATAATACCCAACGTAATAGCCTACGGTGAAGTAACCGGCAATTGTTCAAAAAGATTAAAGCCTGATGATCAGTATATACAATTGTTTTTCTTCCCATTAATAATCCTCTAAATCGTTGAAAACCCCATACCACTGCGAGAGCTTCCTTCTCGGATACAAAATAATTTCTTTCATGTTTATTTAAAGTCCGACTAGCGAATCCAATAGGCCGATATAATCCCTCTTCATTGATCAGATCACCTTGGAATATTACACAAGACACACCATAATCAGAGGCATCCGTACACATACCAAAGTCCTGATCGAAATCTGGGTGGTATAACATTTTGGCTTTGGTTAACGCTCCTTTTATCTTATTAAAAACTTCCTCTTCCTCTTGTCCCCAGAGCCATACTGACTTCTCTTTCAATAAATCTAGTAATGTAGGATTAACAATATCCTGCCCTGGAAGAAATCTTCTCAGGAATCCTACCATTCCTAAGAATGATTTCAATTGTTTCCGATTTCTAGGACTCGGGCATCGAGCAATAGCTTCAATACGTGCTGGGTCTGGCCTAATACCTTTACGGTCCACTATATGCCCCAAAAATCTTACTTCCTCCTTTCCGAAGTAAGACTTAGATAATTTTAAAGTAACTCCTCTGTCAATTAAACGGTTAAACAATTCCCGTAATATCGTTACGTGTTCTTCCCACGTTTTAGTAGCTACCAAAATATCATCTACATATAAAATAATCTTTTGTAACAATTGCTGACCCAAAGCAGAATCTAATGCCCTAATGAAAGTTGACACTGATATATTAAGTCCAAAAGGTAAAACTTGGAACTGATATGATCTGCCTTCAAAAAGAAAAGCCGTATATTGCCGTGACTCCGGGTGTAATGTTACTTGATGGTAGCCGGCGGTTAAATCCATTGTACTCATATAACGAGAACCAGCAATCTTAAGAAGTACGTCCTCCATAGGAATAGGTCTGTCTCTTTCCATTTCTATGATTTTATTTAATTCCCGGGCATCCAGAACTAGTCGTACCCCACCAGTGGCTTTCTTAACTACCCACAACGGACTGTTAAAAGCGCTACATGATCGTTCGATAATGTTTTGTTCTAGCATCTTACTTATTTCTCTACTAGCCGATTCTTTGAATTGTACTGGAATGGGATAAGGTTTCTTAAAGAATGGGTTTTTATCTTTAATCTTAAGTTTACAAACGTAATCTTTAATTCTCCCCGGTTCATCTGAGAAGACGGCTCTAAATTCTAACATCAAAGATTCCAACTCTTCCTTTTCTTGCTCGGATAGACAATTCGTAGATAAACATTTTTCTTTCACTTCGGTTTCGATACTATTACTAGCCTGACATTGGTATACTGCATACCCAAGATCACTAAAATCTGTTAATAGATTCATGGTCGGTGCGTACTTAATCTGTAAAGATTCGTAGCAATTTTCAGGTACTTGACTATTAGAGAACCTCACTTTAAAAGTACATGCCTCCTTATGGATGGTTAAGGAAGAATCTTTAAAATCTAATATAGCTTTATATTTACACAGCCAATCTATACCTAAAATTATGGCCACATTTAAATTGGCTACGACGAGTACAGAGTGAGCAATTAATTGTTTAGCAATTTCAAAAGTTACATAAACTTCTTCAGTAATATTTTGACTTCTTTTACCAGTAACTCCTATAATTTTCACCCCAGTTACAGGTAAAGTCGGGAAATTCCAATATTTTCTTTTAAGCTGAAATAACTCTTTGGATAAAATACTTACTTCGCTACCCGAATCAACTATAATATTTACTTCGGTATCTTTAATATAACCTTTAATAACGGGTTTATATGTTACATTCTCCCTTATCTGATTGTCTTCCTGAAGTAAATCTTGTTGCCAGTCACCGTCCTTTTGGCAGCTTAATGATAAATTGCAATTGGGTCTTGGATAATCTTGACCAATAGTTCCCTTTAGTTGACCCGTACTAAAGGACTTTACTAGTTTTCCGAACTTTCTATGATGACGTCACCTACCACTTGACCTTCATTAATTACTTGAGGATGATTTATCTCATGATCGTTATTGTATAATTTCCGCACTTTAGAGTTATTACCACGATTTTGTTGGCTCTCTTTATCTTTAGATTGACGTTGTATATAACAGAACCGGCTATGATTGTTGTTATTAGCTTTTCGTGGTTCTGAATTATTATTATTGTTTCGAGGATTGTCATTTCTACCAAATCTAAACTTCTCGTCTTCCCTTTCTCTATTAAGTATATCTAACTGCTCTAAATATCCTAACAATTCGCACGGCTGTGACCATTCTCTTTCTATCATTCTTTCCTTTACGTAATACGGTAACCTACTAATTAGGACTCGTATTAAATGACTTTCAATAATTGGTTCTTCAATTAATTTAGCACGGTTTAAATGCCATTCAAAATAATTCCTATAACCTCCCCACCGTTTAGAATATGGAGGAGGGTCTAACAACTCTAAAGTTAAGTGTTGTTGTTTTCCTCTTGACCAATAATTTTGTTTAAATTGCTTAACAAAATCATCCCAATCCCTGAATTCATTTCTATGCAGTACTGCCCATTCCGCAGCTTCTGCTTCTAAATGTCCTATTACAAATTGAATGCGTTTTTCATTACTCCATTTAGGAGATAATGATGTTTCAAAATCTTTTATAAAGATTATAGGGTGAAGTTCGCCTCCTGGTTTGAATACAGGAAATCGACTTGCTACATTTGAATTTGTCGTTATGTCATCCAGACATTCTGCGAGAGAAATAGTCGGATTTTGTTTAGATTGCAGAGACGGAGTTGCATCGGATTGGCTTGCCGTGATTGCTTTATTCATATTGTTGTCGTCCGTGCTAGCAAATTCGATGCGACTGTTGTCTCTGATTACGTTATTACCTCTGCTATCTGAAATGTTCTCGTTATTATCTAATTCCGATAACCGTTTAGTAATTTCCTGTATCCGCATTTCTGTATTGGATACGCGATTAGCTAATATCGATTCTTCACTGTGCTCACGATGTGAACGCTCTGTACCTTCATCAATGTTATTATCTTTGGCAGTCTCAAGGTTACTGCATATTTCAGTAATTAAAAATTTCATGTTTTCGATTTCGGTATGGTCCTTTTCTACTTGATGGGTTAATGTCTCTAATTCTACATTATCTATTGAAGAAATCTCTACAGGTTTGGTAGAGACCTCTTTAATAGATTTCAATAATTCTCTGCGAACAGTTTCTGTTTGCATAGAAAATTCATCTCGTAACATATCGTTATTTTTCTGTATTTCATTTACAACTAAGATATGGACACTATCTAGTCTCTCGGTTAAGTCAGTGATATCGTTTCGCATGCGAGCTTTTTCCTCGCGCGATTCCTGGATATGTTCTTCTAACCTTTTACAATTATCAGCAATCTTATTACTAAGTCCTACTAATTTTTCCTGCATTTCAACTTTAGAAGACTCTATTTTATCACTTAATTCTCGACTGGTTTCATTAAGATATTCCTGCAACCTGTCTGTTGATTTTGTTAGCTCCGCTTTAAGTCTAGCAGTAGATTCCTCGTTAGACTGTTTTAATTCCTGTTTTAGTTCCTCTTTTAATCTAGCAGTAGATTCCTCGTTAGACTGTTTTAATTTAGCGATCGCCCTAAAAAGGGCTCTCATGCTCCCATCGGACATAGATTGCTCTTCGTCTGACATTTCACTTCCCGACATTATTGTAAGATATTAACTATTTACACACGCAGACTTGTAATCAACAATCCTGTAAAAGCACACTCCCTATGTACAACACTCCACTTCCAACTTGAAACAAACTCACCGGACACTAATATTGTAATCTGTAGTTCTCGATGATCAGTGTGCTGCTATGGGCTGCAGATGTAACAGCCGTCGATGCAGCCGCTGAGATGCTGCGACCCCGCTTCCGCAACCGGCAGGACGCTGAGTCGAACACCGGAAACGTCGCTGGCTGCAACCACGCCCGGCACCGCCGTAGACAGGCGAAGCCCTCAGCAACACCTCTAATACCAGCCGGAGGAACGCCCCGCAGCTGACGTACTGGGCCTAATAGTTTAGGGAGAAAAAAGGTTGTCGGGGTTTGCAGCGTTCAGCTGCTGCCCAACAGATGCGCCTTCTCGTGGAACAACTGCGTGACCGTACTGCTTGGCTGCGGCTCCGTCAGATGCCCACACCCACGAAGTCGCCGCTGGCTGGTGAAGGCTCCACGAAAACTCGCGTTGACTTCCGAAGGACTCTTGATGTTTTGTTTCGTACCTGTGTGCCTTAGTTGCACACAAGTCCTGTTTCTAAGGTCGCCACGGTGTGGTGTAACGACGTATTAGTTTTCGTTTGATATATGTATGACCATGTGCAGACTTCGTCACCTACGTCAGTTACAACCCACTTCAAAAATGATTCATATTCTTTTAAACTGTCATAGAATGGTTCTTGAACGAAACTGTAAAACATCAGTTGAGTCGTGTGCAAAGAATTACATCACTTGGGCCAATTGGTTTTTGTAACTTTTTCGAATTTAAATTTCGTTTGTTTCTCCTCAGAAATTATATTGACACACGTTATCTTGATCTAATCGATATCAGAATCACACATTAAATAAACTTTTTAGATTCAAAGTTTCGGTGAACGACGTAAGAATTACTAATCTTGTCAAATATATTATTAATCAGTTCACACAATTCTTCATAAATAAATCTTCAAGACACGTGTTTCAACTTTAATAGCATACACTATTTTATTAGCTTCCTACACATACAGATGTGAACTTGAGCGTTGACAGACAGTGACTGACATTTCAATAAGATTAAGCTCTATATGATGTCATTGTTGTACAAAAAGAGTATAAAACTTCATTTTTAATTTTTAGAAGCACGACGCAACAACTCGGTTCCAGGATCTTCTGTTGCTCCTTGGCTGTCGACCCGCGACGTATAGCGGCCAGCAATTTCCTCTCTGGTCGCGGCAACGAAGATGCTGTCCCCGTTCGTTGCGCCGCCCTCTCCGTACATGAAACACATAAAAAAATACAAAACTTTTAGATAATTCACATCTATTACAAATAATAAGAAAACACATAAACAAAACTAAATTAAACTTATAGTCACCTGCAAACTGGGCTGACTTTGGTGGATGGGTGACGCTTAATTTCGTCCCACTACACCATGTTAAATTAAAATTTTGAAGATTCAGTTTATTAAAAATTTTTTTTTCCTTAAAATTGGTTCTATCTGAAATTGTTTGTAATCCAAGCCCTAAGCCGCTAGTTATTCGATGTGTTATCTGTGGCCTTCAGCTGAGAATTTACGTGGACTCCTTTTAATAAGGCCTTCAGCCTTGTGTATTCTTTAAAGGAAAATTTTTTATAAGATGGAAGGGGTTTATTTTAAATTGTTTGTCTGACTGGTCGTTGAGGCCTTCAGCCGTTGTTTCCAATTTGTTTGTGGCCTTCAGCCGTGCAATAAGTTAATATTTATTTAATTAGGCTTTCGGCCGTTCTGTTGTAAGTTTAAAAAGAAATTTCTTGGTTGAAAAAATTATAGTTGTCCTTCAGACGTGCAGTGTAGGCCTTCAGCCGCTAATTGTTTTCAATTGCATGTTGTTTTTTTAAAAGGGAAAAAATACCTTTTACTTTTAATTGCTTTTGATTTCTAAGCCAGGCCTTCAGCCATTTTTGTTTTGGTGTGATTTTGGGCCTTCAGCCCAGAAAGCAACTCAAGTTCTTTAACTAGGCCTTCACCCATATCGTTTGGTTGTGATCTTTTAAGGAAATGTGTAAATGAGTGGTTCTTAGAAAAATAAAGTTGTGTGTTTGGCTGTGCAACTCACAGTAACTATTTACTGCCCCATCCACAATCATAACCTTATCCTGTGCGCTCTCAGAGTACCTACCAACCGGGTTTCAAGCAACAAATATTCTGTGATGAGGACGAAGATGTGGAGAACAAATGGAAAAAAAATTCAAAAGCATCGTTCAATGTGCCCTAGACAAGTATGTTCCGAGTAAGGTTTTAAGGGACGGGAAAGATCCACCCTGGTTTAATAGCCGTGTAAGAAAAGCGCTACGTAGACAAAGAGCACTTCATCTCAGATTTCAAGAAGTAAAAACCTAGCTGACAAACAAAAGCTAAACGAAACGAAAATGAGCGTAAGGAGGGCAATGAGAGAAGCGTTCAATGATTTCGAAAGTAAGACTTTGTCAACCGACCTGAGTAAAAACCCTAAGAGATTTTGGTCGTATGTAAAATCAGTAGGTGGTTCAAAATCATCTATTCATTCTCTCAGCGACCACCCCGGCACAGAAGCGGAAGATAACAGAGAGAAGGCCGAAATACTGAATCCGATCTTCCGAAGTTGTTTCATTGAAAAGCAGATACATTCGTTTAGTAGTGCAAAGGCTTCAGGACCACATGAGATACCTCTAAGATTCTCTAAAGATTATGCGAAAGAACTTGCTCCGCTTCTAGCAGTAATTTATCGTCGATCGCTTGAGAAACGAAAGGTATCTAACGACTAGAAAAAATCGCAGGTCATTCCCGTTTTTAAGAAAGGCTGTAAGACAGATCCACACAATTATAGACGTATATCATTGACGTCAATCTGTTGTATAATTATGGAACATGTTCTATGCTCAAGGATTATGACGTTTTTGGAAAATGAACAGCTCCTCTATAAAAACCAACATGGTTTCCGCTATTGATGACAAACAGCTGGAGAATAATATCTAGGCGTAACTATCCAGAGCGACCTTAAGTGGAATGACCATATAAAACAGATAGCGGGAAAAGTAGACACAAGACTCAGCTTCATCGGAAGAATCTTAAAAAAATGTAACTCATCCACGAAAGAAGTCGCTTATAAGGCGCTTGTTGGCCCGATTCTTGAGTATTGTTCATCTATATGGGCTCGCTATCAGGTAGGGCTGACAGAGGGGAGAGAGAAGATCCAACGAAGAGCGGCGCGTTTCGTTACGGGTTCGTTTAGCTGGCGAGAGAGCGTTACGGAGATGCTAAACAAACTCCACTGGCAGACGTTACAAGAGAGACGTGTATCACGGAGAGATTTACTACTGAAATTTCTGGACAGCACTTTTCAGGAGGAGTCAAACAACATATTACTTCCCCACCACATAAATCTCGCGTATTGACCACGAGGAGAAAATTCGAGAAACAGAGGCTTACCGACAATCATTCTTCCCACACACGACTCGCGAGTGGAACAGGGTTGGAGTGTTCACTGGTCCCGAAAGTACCATATGCCACACACCATTAGGTGGCTTGCGGAGTATGATGTAGATGTAGATTTTTACTAAGGTTTGGATGGAGTTAGGCAGAAAAAATCAACTGAGATAATACACTCAGAGGAAAAAAAAGACCCACCACAAACAAATTATCCGAATGGGGCAAAAATTGGTAGGTTTGATGTATATGTGCAGACCAAAAAATGATTAAAGTTTCAGAAAAAATGGATAATTTATTCAGAAGAAAGAGCTTCACAAATTGAGCAAACAATAACGCGTTGCTCCACTTCTGGCGCTTATCCAAGCAGGTATTGGACTTGGCAATAATTGATAAGAGTTGTTGTCCTGAAAGATATCCTGCCAAATTCTGTCCAATTGGCGCTTCAGATCGTCAAACTCCCGAGCTGGTTAGAGGCCCCTGCCCATAATACTCCAAACGTTGTCAACCGGGGTGAGGTCCGCCGAGCTTGCTGGCCAAGACAGGGTTTGGCAAGTACGAAGACACACAATAGAAACACTCTCCGTGTGCGGGAGGGCGTTATCTTATTGAAATGTAAGTCCAGGATGCCTTGTCATGAAGGACAACAAAACAGGACGTAGAATATCGTCGACGTATCGCTTTGCCGTGCATGACAACTGAAGGGATACTGCTGTGCCATGAAATGGCACACCAAACCAGCCGGCCGATGTGGCCGAGCGGTTCTAGGCGCTTCAAGTCTGGAACCACGCGACCGCTACGGTCGCAGGTTCGAATCCTGCCTCGGGTATGGATTTGTGTGATGTAGGTTCGTTAGGTTTAAGTAGTTCTAAGTTCTAGAGGTCTGATGACCTCAGATGTTAAGTCCCATAGTGCTTAGAGCCATTTGTACCATTTTTTAAGCCGGCCGTGATGGCCGAGCGGTTCTAGGCGCTACAGTCTGGAACCGCGCGACAGCTACGGTCGCAGGTTCGAATCCTGCCTCGGGCATGGATGTATGTGATGTCCTTAGGTTAGTTAGGTTTAAGTAGTTCTAAGTTCTAGGGGACTGATGACCTTAGATGTTAAGTCCCGTAGTGCTCAGAGCCATTTTTTGAACACCAAACCATTGTTCCTGGCTGTCAAGCCGTTGGGGGCGACAGTCAGATTGGTATTCCTCTCCTGTTCGGAGCGTCTACAGGCAAGTCTTCACTTGTTGTCGGATCTCCGTTAGATGTCAGACTCATCATTGGAGACAATTCTACTCCAATGGGATTCCAAGCCGTTTGTGCCTGTCACCATTACAAACGGACTTGATGTACAGGTGTCAATACTAGTCGGGGAAAGTGGCGTCATGAGCTTAGCCCCCTTTCCTTAAGCCGCCTGTTAATGGTCCTCGTGGTCACTGAAGCACCATTTGCACGTCGGATCGATGACAGTGATGAATCCGGGGCTCTGAGTGCCTCTCTGTAAATTCTCTGTCCTCACGTTCTGTCATCTCTCTAGGTCGGACAATTCCTTCTTGGCGTTGTGTTCGGCCGTGGTTCACACATTCCTGCTAACATCATCGAATAGTGACATCCCTCCTATTCAAATATCGGGCGATTCGCCGATTAAACCAACCAACTTCTTTGAGCCCAGCTACACGTTTTCTCTCAGATGCTGACATTTGCGTATATTGTTCACGCGCCTGTCTGCAAGGCGTAGCTACTTTCCAGCTGAGTACAAGGAATGAAGTTCGCAAAGATTTTATGATCTGATATAGACATGTCCGCCGTTTACAGTCCTTGACGGATGCACAGTTAAAATGTGCTGCTGAGTCTCACATTCATTCATCGGTGGCCAAAATTACAATTTTGCATTTTCCGTCGATACCAGAATAGGGCTGTCTCGTACTCTTAGGGCCGCTGGAACTAGGTCGTAAGGAGGGCAGAATATAACTTTGCTTGTCATACGTGAGGAATTCCGTTGCTGTGGCGGCTACAAAGTTCGACTCTGGCTAAGTAGGCAAATGTTATACTCAGCCGAGCCGGGTGCATGGCCTCTGCCTTGTGGCCGTTACGCTCTGTAGACCACTGCAGTTGATTCCTGTCGGTCGGCTCCAAAGCACCTGCCGTACCTTCATACGAAAGACCTATCCAGTCTGCGACTTATCACAGAATCCTTCCAGTTTGGTTCCCCAAATTCGTATAAAACGATTTCCTCTCCTTTTATTCCTCATGTGGGACCAGGCCTTTGGTCAGCATCGTCATGACCGGCTGAGCTAACGATCTCTGACCGCCAATCCCCGTCATTCTAACGAGTATGCCTCTTCCTCCCTTTTCCCTTTCCTTCACCAGTTTTGCTCTTGATTCTCTTCGCCAACGCGCCGTAGGTGCGTCTCATATCCCGTGTTCTTAAAAATTAGCATTCGTTCTCAGGGCTCCAGTGGCCAACTGACGCAGTATATAAGCGGCAGCTCATCAACTTCTGCATTATGCTCAATTCTGCTTACTTGTAACTGTACCCGAAAATATTAAAGCTTAGCTGAGGCCAACTCAGCGTCCATCACAAAATACGAGGGGCACTGACAAAGTTCCCGGAATTTCGTTATAAATATTTTGCTGCCCCTTGATTTATTCTGAATTAATTACTCTGATTTGACTAATTATTCTTCATTACTCTGCGATAATTTGTTTTTCATTTATTTTATTTATTTACATCTAAGAGCGTGTGTCGATCTGTTGGCACGACGTCGCAATTTAAGCGAAGAGCGAACGTGAAATTCATTATCGGATTGGAAAAAATATGCTATAGAGACTTCGTTAGCCTCACAACCATTTTACCTGGACACTGCCTTAAAGAGAAAAGCCGTTTATGAATATTTTTCAAGTTTTCAGGATGGACAGGAATCGTTGGAAGACGAGCGCCCCCGTGCGGGGTCACACCCGTGCTTAAAGAATTTTCATCTTACTCAAGAATAATATCTATTAAATAGCTGTGTTTAGTACGCTTCGTTGCAAGCATCTATATAATGCAGCGATGCACAAACTCTATAATCATTAACGAGATAAAAAGTAGACGCATATCATATTGCCAATATACGAGGGTTGGAACTTTGATAGTGGCACCTATTTGTTTACAGATCATGCAAAACAGATACGTGTTTCAGAGTTTTATTGACCTTCAGAGTAGTCACCAGCATTGTGTACAACCCGTTGCCAGCGATGTGGAAGTCGTAGGATACTCTTAGCAGTGCCAGTTGTGTTGACACTTCGAGCGGCGCGGTCTATTGCCCGACGGGTTTGTAGCAGCTCTGAAGCGAATGCTGTGAAGTGTTTCCTTCAGCTTAGAAATCGAGTTGAACTCGAGGGCTTAAGTCATTGGTGTGCAGTAGGTTTATAGCACTTAGCAGCCCCATCAGTCAAACAAATCAGTAACAGCCTGCACTGTATGCGCTTGAGCATTGTCCTGCAAAATGATTGTCAGGTCCTGCAGAAAGTGTCATCACTTCTGTCTCTATGTTGTTCAGTTTTGGAACACAACCTACGACCCTCGTATTATTTATGCGTCTACCAATGAGAAAAAGATCACTCTCTCTCTGCTCTCATGTTGATTCTGATTCTTATTCTGATAACGGTTATAAATGCCGATGTGAGATAGTCGCTACGCTGTGTAATTTGCTGAAAGTTTTCCTGCGATAGTTACTACACATTAAAAAGCTAAGAAGTATTTTCTAAGTGTAGACTATGTCATCTAACCATCTTTTCAGTGAAAACCATAGTAAAAGTGTTTATTTTGAGCAAAGTGAAATATTTAAATACAGACGCTTTTTGTTTGGTTCGCGTTTTTTTAAGTGTTATTTTTGTGCATGATTACAATTTGTTTCTTCCATTAGAACTTGCAACCTTATTCATTCACCGAAGTCCGATATTATTCATAACTAATATTTTCCGGAGGGTAAACATTATTTCTTTCCGCGGTCGATTAAGAAATACCAAATGAAACGTCTTCCGATGTAACTGTGGGTCGTAGATACTTTAATAAGTGCAATTAAAGAAAAGAAGAGCATAATTAATCATTTTCTTACTTTTCATGCAGCCGTTTTGTGTAACTATTATCTACATCTACATCTACGTTTATACTCCGCAAGCCACTCAACGGTGTGTGGCGGAGGGCACTTTACGTGCCACGGTCATTACCTCCCTTTTCTGTTCCAGTCGCGTACGGTTCGCGGGAAGAACGACTGTCTGAAAGCCTCCGTACGCGCTCGAATCTCTCTAATTTTACATTCGTGATCTCCTCGGGAGGTATAAGTAGGGGGAAGCAATATATTCGATGCCTCATCCAGAAACGCACCCTCTCGAAACCTGGCGAGCAAGCTACACCGCGATGCAGAGCGCCTCTCTTGCAGTCTGCCACTTGAGTTTGCTAAACATCTCCGTAACGCTATCACGGTTACCAAATAAACCTGTGACGAAACGCGCCGCTCTTCTTTGGATCTTCTCTATCTCCCCCGTCAACCCGATCTGGTACGGATCCCACACTGATGAGCAATACTCAAGTATAGGTCATACGAGTGTTTTGTAAGCCACCTCATCATTTTATGGCCCACTTTTTCTTATATGGTTGCCGCCAAAGACAGAATTTTCAATAAGTGATTTGTGCTACATAAAGTTTATTGATTATTAGATTTGATATGTAAACTGAATTTTACTTCAAATGTAGACGGTAACGTTATATGTAGAAGACCATCAGCCTCCAGAAACAAAGAAGTGGTCGAGCAGGTGAAACAGTCAAACAGATCGAACCGAAGACTGACCACGGACGAGTTCGCACAAGAACTCCAAATATGTCACGGATCCATTCGCGCAATCTTATCAGTTGGTTTGAAGATGACACGTGTCAGTACAAAAGTTTGTCCCGCGCATGCTGACCCCGAATCAAATGGAAACTCGTATGTTGACTACGACTGAATGTTTTGAAAATTGAGACAGGCGTTGCTGATGAGATCTGGATGTACGCGTAAGATCCGTAGCTAAAAAGGCAGTCTTCAGAATGGTGCACAACGTCTTCTTCTCGACCAAAGAAAGAACTTCACGTCAAGTCTAAAACAAACGTGGTGCCCATTGCGTTCTTCGACAGCAAACGTGTAGTGCTTCATGAACTTGTACCAGCTGCACTAACTGTTGACGGTCCTTTCTACATGCTGGGTTTCAAACCACTGGGGGAGACAGTCCGAAAAAAATGTCCCGCGAAATGGCAAGGAGGTTGAACACTGCATCACGAAAATGCTCCCTCCAACACATCGCTTCTTGTGGGAACATGGCTCGCAGAAATGAACAGTCCTCTCCTCTGCCAGCCCCCTTATTCACAGGACTTAGCATCGGCGTATTTTTCACTCGTCCGCAAGATCAAAAAGGACCTCAGAGGTAAACTATTTGCCAGCATAAAATATATCAAAACCAACGCGACGGCTTAGGTTCGGAAGATACCAAAGCGCGACTTTTATCGTTGTTTTCAGCAAAGGCGGGTGGAACAAGTGTGTGTGTGTGTGTGCGCGCGCGCGCGCGCGATGTAGCAGCATATTTTGAAGGCGATTACGTAAATTTTTGTCTATACTGTGATAATAAACAGTTACGACGGAATTCCGGGTACTTTTTGAGTCCTCCTCGCATGTCGTGTTGCGCATTAGATAGCTAGCATAACGAATTTAGTCAAGTCATCTACCCGGAATTCCGCCGTGGCCATTGGGGATTGGCGATGCTTTTGCCGGCCGAAGTGGCCGTGTGGTTAAAGGCGCTGCAGTCTGGAACCGCAAGACCGCTACGGTCGCAGGTTCGAATCCTGCCTCGGGCATGGATGTTTGTGATGTCCTTAGGTTAGTTAGGTTTAACTAGTTCTAAGTTCTAGGGGACTACTGACCTCAGCAGTTGAGTCCCATAGTGCTCAGAGCCATTTGAACCATTTGGCGATGCTTTTCGAACGCTGACCCCCCCCCCCCCCCCTTCTTGGTGTCCTTTCAGTACATCAGATCATCAGATACAGCACCAACATCCATTTGAAGCAGCTTTCTGAAGCCTATCGTTAACCTCCTACGGTCTTCATCCTTTCACACATCCCTCATTTACCAAACTAACTGCTTTTTGACACCTTAAGATGTGTCCTATGTAGCGATCGATTCTTCAAGTTGTGCCATAAATTTCGTTTCAGTACCTCCTCATCAATTATCTGTTCTACCCATCTAATCTCCAGCAGTCTTCTATGGCTACATATTTCAAAACACTCTACTCTCTTCTCGTCTCAATTGTTGATCGTCCACATTTTACTGCCGTAGAAGGCTACTTTCCAGAAAAATACCTTTAGAAAAGATATCCTAACACTTAAATTTATATTCGATTTTAATATAGTGTTCTTTTGCTGAAACACTTTTCTTGCTGTTGTAAGTCTGTAGTCTATTTTGTTTCTGCTTTTGCCACGCCAGTGTTTTGCTGCTTAGATAATGAATCTCATCTACTACTGCTTTTGTCTTATTTCTTAACTTGTTTACCACAACATAGGCTGATTTAATTCGACTAAAATCCATTGCCCTAGCTTTACTTTACCTATTTGAAGACAATATCCAGCCGGTTGAACCGCTCTTGCAAGACCTCTGCCGTCTGTGACAAAATCACTATGGTGCCGGCAAACCTCAAAGTCTTTATTTCTTCTCCTTGAACTTCAATTTCATTTACAAATTTCTCCTTGGTTTGTTCAAAGCTTCGTCAGTTTACAGATTGAATACCTGTCTCACTTCGGACTCAGTTTCTGCTTCGCTTTCATATCCTCCGACTCCTGTAAGTGTACTCTGGTTTCTGTAAAACCTCTAGAAAACCTTTTCCTCGTTGTATTTTTTCGTGCTACCTTCAGAATTATCTGTGGTTCCCAAACGCAAGACGACTTGGAAATATGTTTTGTCAGCAATACTAAGAAGAATAGTAAGCCGTACAATCATTGTTTCGAAAAGAGAGCCACACCCCACCCAGGGCCTCCCTGCACCTCATCCGTGCCAAGCCACAGATGCCACTTGCATTGTCGTTACACTGTGTACCAGTACAACAAGCCAGTTTCAGTCTTTATACCCCAATGGAAATGGAAAGGGCTACACAATGAGCACCTTGATCAAAAGCTAACAAACTCATACTCCAGCATTTCCATGCCTGTTGTTACACAAAATAGTCCCAACTGTTATCCAATAAGCCTTGGTAGCTGCGCAGTTCCGCTGGGTCACCACCGGAAAGTGCTGTTGTAGGACGTACCCTTAAAATGAATGTTCAGAAGCTTCTTAGTAAAGTCCAAAAATTGGAAATCCGCCCATCTTTAATCACGTCCTTAAGATTCTATCGGTGATGACCAGGTCTCTTACAGTCTCTAATAATGTTTACTCACAGGCAGTTAGCACGGAAATAAAGGGAGCATTACAGTTCTTACTTCTTCAAAAAGTAAAAACCAGACAGCACGGATGAAGTAGTCAAAGTTGCCACAATACAGTTAAATAGAAAAAGTCACTGAACTGATGCTAACAACAAATATTGTTCAAATGATCCAAAGCATACATTCTGGGTGTCCATTATTCGTACCTATAAAACATGTCCTCTCAGCCGGTTGTTCATGAACTGAGATACAACTCAAAATGTTCCCGACGCTGGACTAAAGAACAGACTAGGTAAAACAGACGAAGGCTAAGAGCGAAATGAACAGAATGGACGTACTGACTGAAAACTAAACGTAGACTGAAAATGGCGCGAATTTTAACCCTACAAAGACTCGCTCCATGATATTACTGAAACTTGTCAGGTTATAGTAGTTTACAAACTCCATAAGTCAGAAAGATCATCTTTCATTGGCTGTTGGTTTTATCACTATATTTTGTGTATTATTTTTCATGACCAGTATATATTAAAGTATGGAGTAGTAATTTATGCCTACGCAACGGGAATCATGGGTTTATAACCACGCGATCCATTTTATATGTTAAAATTTAGTTATAGGAAATTTAGTAATTTTTAATTAAGGTCTCTTGATCGTTAATATGGGTGTCAACATATTCAGAAAATCAGGCAATCAGAAGTGTATCAACAGATCCTGGAAATTCGGAATAGTCTAGCTATAATCGACACTGACAGTTCGGATCAAGTGAAATCTTTAATTAACAATATCTTTTAGACTTATTAAGTTTGGGTTAATATAAACACGTAACTGAAAAAAGGAAAAGAAGGTGTTCAGTCTGGAAGTGGCCTTTCCTTCCGAATTTACGTATTAGCTCATAATATTTTCCCTATGGCTAGATGTACTAAATTTAATAATTTTAATAACTTCTGATAGTCATCACTTCTCATGAAACTAATTAGCTCATTGCAATAAGAATAACACTCTTAACTAAATAATAAATTTTTATGGGTAATTAGTTCCTACCAATTTTATAATATGTATATTTTGTGCTTAATGTGGAACATCGGAAATTTGGAAAGAAAGTTAGCGAAAATTTTATATAGACCTTAATATATGAAATAGGAGTGCATCCAAAGTACGACGGTGTTTATCAAGCTGCTTTGTCACGCTGTGGAATTTAATGATTGAAGTTTCACCCTAAAAGAGATTATTTTCAATACAGAAAAGAGCAATACCTAAAGATGAAGACTGGTGTGATACACGGTGGCTGTTTGAAGTGCCTAACGTCATTGAAACCCTTCAGATGGAGATCGACGTACTATGAGTAAGGTCGGATCATTGGTGTGAGAGACAGAGGAGCGTCATACTGACGTGTTGCACAGAGAAGTGGCTGTATTGCAATGGCTGCAGAACCACGGGTGACGACATGGAGTAAATATGGATCCTTCTAGAAGGACTAACGACAAGAAGATGCTAGTATTGTTCGACAGCCTGACGAATAGACGAATGGTAACAGCCGAAATCCGGCCTGAGGTTTCAGGCAGAATGTAGCCACGAACCATCACGAACAGATTCCTGGAAGCAGGTCCACGCACACTATAGTCAAAATAGAGCTGGCTGGTCTAAAGTCAGAATCAAATCGGACATTCAGTGGCATTCTGTGGTTTTCAGTGACGAGTTACTGTTTTGTTTGTGGTGGTAAAATCAACATCCACGTGTCCGTAGACAAACTGGTCAAAAGGCATACGAATCTTCGATTCTCAAGACCATTATCTCTCGAAATCCTGGATTCATGGATGTGGGAAGCTATTGGATGCGAAACAGGGTTGATCTGGTAATCGTTGATATGCTGAATGCTCACCAGTATGCGGAAAGGTTGGGAACATTGTTCTGCCCTTCTTGACCAGGATACCATTCCCACAAGATAGTGCAGAACCCCACATTGTAGGTCTTACCGCAAACATCTTGACAAATGTACATTTAAACTGGCTGGCCGGCCCAGATCTTTAAGTTCTACGAATAGAGTATGCCTAGGATACGATGGGAAAACAATTACTTCCATGCCATCATTCAGCCAGCTATCTTTGTGAACTGTCACAGCAAGCGTTTCATACAAGGCAAGATATTGCTCAAGATGATTTTAAGAGACTCTTTTCTTCCATCACGAACAAATACAAGACTATATTCGAGCCCATGGGAGTCACACCTCACTCAGGAGCTGCTGGTGGATATCGGCTTCGCACTTTCTAGTACAATGAAACCTGAATTATTTTATACCTGTTAAGCAACCAACATCTTCACACGTTTGTTAAATATCGGGCTGGTGCTTCATGACATTACTCATTCCATTTAAAACTATGTATAAGCATCATTGTTATGTACTCAACAGACGTCAGTCGTCATGTCCACTAGAGTGGACACATCCTGCTCCGACACATTTAAAACCCGTCGCCATCCGTGCGCCACCGTTCTAACGTGCAAAATTCAGTTTTATAGACAGCAACGTTAAATAGAGACCATGAAGGACTAGCAACTTCTGCCTTCCTCCCGCAAGCAGGTGTCACCCGGTTGTTACTAACCCCTATTCAAAAAATTCTTGTGTCGTGATTTGGTAATCATGGTTTGTTGAAGACGACACATCTGTGTTTATTGAGATCTGTTTCTTGGCGCCGTTAGAAAAACTATTCTCATCTCCCTCCTGTGGCCTCCCTCCCACTTAAAAAATTTTACTATTGAAGTGCGTCGTTAGAGTCATGCTCAGTCGCAGCACCATCTTACAGGAACTGTACATACAGGAATGCGGATGGCCAATAGAGTGCCTTCACCGTCCTAGAGTCTTACAAACACGGTGATACCCTGTAGGTCGCTCAGGGATTTCGGAAATATGCACTTTCTTATATGTACAAAACACACGACAGGTAACGTGCATTACAACCTTGTCAAGAGTGGATCAAATGCATTAAAGGTTCAAAAGAAGAAGCAATAAATGAAACAACTCTACGGAATGCCGCCATTGTTAAATTTTATCTTTGTGGCACCTATAGCACTCAATTTGTAAGCAAAAGCTGTGTGCATGTTGTACTGAGAAAGTTTTCGCCAAATTATCAGCGTTAATATAAACGTTATTATGTGAAAGCTGCTGATACTGTAACAACTAAAGGAGCGCCTATGGACAGTGTTCTTGCTTTGAGTGTTGGATTACGTGTTGTTTTTCAGTGGATATTGTTGAGCGCATCCCAGTTTGTAAAGATTCTGCAGCTTCCATACATGCTGTTTTTGTTTAACATAAGCGGACAAAAGAAAATTGTGAGGCAATAAAAAGAGTAAAAAGAGAGTTTGATGTTTTACTTCGTCAAATAATGAACTTTGACGTGCTGTTTGAGATAAGGCATTATCATGGTGAAGAACGAAGAACATTTTTGGTGGTTTACCATTATGTCATCGATAATTATGGGAAACCAACTGTTGTATACGATTCAGTATTAATTGTTCTTCGATTCACTAAAGCAATGGTAACAGCATTGTAACCAAAGATGTAAGTAATCATTTTTTTTTTTTGAAATGTTTCATGAACGATTCACTTTTGTTAGTTCCAGTAGATATTGGAACATGTAAACAGTTGATTACTAACTTGTGTCCAGCTCGTACGAATGTATCCTATTTTAGTCGCTTGTTATGATTCCGTATACAGATTTTGTATTCTATCGATCACATTTTTGGTCGAATATCTGAGTGGACCGAAAACAAGACTCCATATAAATTGCACAATGTATTTTTATTCGAATTTTGATAATCAAACGATGAGTTGAAATGGACGCATGGGGTATCAAACTGGTGAGAGTGAGGCCTAGTTCTGCCAAAGACGGTTTGTTTGTTTAAAAATATTAAGGGCGATTAAAAAAATGTATGACTGATTTCAGGGAAAACTTTTTCCAAATTTTCATAGCTAAATTAAGAGTGGGAAATGGACAATTGCGATATAAAACTGAGTAGAATGAGGGCTATGTCTGCAAATAAATATTTAATTGTGTAAAAGTAATCAGGGTATTGAAGAAAGATTTAATTAGTGATTTCACGGTACGTTTTTGTTCCAATTTTCACAGCCAAACGAAGAGTGGGAAAGGAGTAAATTTGGTATCAAATAGACCAGCGTCAGGCTTAGTTTTGCAAAAAAAGAAAAAAATTGCTTGAAAGTAATCAGAGTAATTATATAAAAGTGATAGGAGGGAAAATAGAGGCTTCACAAGCGGATGCTGGTAGCTATGTAAATGAAGTGTCAAAAAGTTCATCTCCTGAAGGACTGGAAATTTTTTCACAAAATGTTGCTTTGGCGTGATATTTAATTTCCAAAATTGCTTCATTTGAAACAAATTTGAATTTAATACATTCAGAGATTGAACTATCACTTCACGGAAAATATTGGTTCTATTTTTTTATTTTCGAGTTTTGTTCGGATATAAAGGAACTATTCAAAACTTTATCCTTTTATTCTTTCATTTCTGAACAAAACTCGAAAATAAAAAATTGGGAAAAAAGAACAAACATTTTGTGCGAAGTGCAAGGAATGAAATAAATTAGAGAAACATTTGACACACCTTTGAGTGATATTCAAAATCATGCACAGAAAATCAAATGTGTTACTTTTTTTCAACCTAATTCATTTCATACTTATAAATCTATTAACATAACATTTTTTTTCAAAATTTGTTTAACTATTATCTTACAGTAGTTGACCATGGCCTGTTCCTGAGCGTCAGTAAAATTCTGTGAAATCTATCTGGAACAGATCTTCTCCATGCAAGGGAGAATTTATTGCAGTCTTCGATACGTCCAAGGATGGCTCCATCTCACGCGCTAATATCCAAAGATCATGTTGCACACAGTAGTTATTGTGGAGAAACATATTATGGACGACCTTCAAGAAATCGTTTGTTGACGGAAGCACGACCACGATAAAATTAAGGGACCAATTTTGAACAACCTTCTCTCAATGTGATTGACTACCAGAAGTTCAAGCGTCGGACAGGAGCGCTGTAGAAGAACACTCTGTCGAACACAGCTGAGCGATCGTGTGTTATTCACTGGTGCATTTCGCACTACAGTCGACGAGAGTTTCTGGTGATTCTCGGGCAGAGCCACATCAAGAATATTTTCGCAGGTAAGGGCCTTATCATTTGGCAGCTCCCAATCTCTCCCTTTCCTTCTTACACTTTCACCAATGCTGGTATTTCTTACTTCCACTCGATCGCCTTTGGCACCCCACTTAGCTTGGAGCACCAAGCGACCGATACTGAATACGTGACACGTCCCATATAGAGATCTTTTGGTTGTGCACCTTTGGCGCCGCTGACAGCTTTGTGGCCCAAGCAACCGCTACTAACATCGTGACACATACCACATAGAAAACTTACAGCACCGCTCTCAGCTTGGCACCCCAAGCAGTCACTTTGAGACCTGTATGTAAATCTTACAGTCGAGCGCCTCCGGATCTCCTCTCAACTTGGCGACCGCAGCGGTGCCTTCTGTTGCTTAGGCCTTAAACGAGCCCTGTTTATGGGACATGTCCGCTGTTATTGTACGGAGTGGGGTAGCTCACTGTTTAGCACACAGAGTGTGCATTATGGAGAACAACTATTAAAATTCCTGTCCGGCTATCCTGGCTTGCATTTTTTATGATTTCCCTCAGTCACTTAACCCAGATCATAATGAATTAATTTTTTACAAAGTTCTGTGTATTTTGTTACAGATAGCCTACGTGTACATGGGCATCATAAACATGTCAGACTAGTTTCAGGTGAAAAATTGGCCAAGCTCGAGTAGGACTTGCACACTGATTGTTCGATACAAACTTAATATTCATCCATCCTGGCAATCGAAAGGTTCACTGACTTTTACCTGTTATCGCCATCGATTCTGGCAAAACATTGGTCCCAGGGATGCCAAGACCGTTTCAAAATCTCTATAGTAGTTCCTCAGACTAGTTCGGCCATAGTAAGAGAAGCGAGCAGCGAACTTCAGTTTACATACGTAGAGAGAGAAGATTTGATAAAACACTTTTGTTTACTTACGATAACATGACTACAACTGACATTCAGATTTTTCATGCAGTAATATTCGTTCAGATGGTTCAAACGGCTCTGAGCACTATGGGACTTAACATCTGAGGTCATCAGTCCCCTAGAACTTACAACTACGTAAACCTAACTAACCTAAGGACATCACACACATCCATGCCCGAGGCAGGATTCGAACCTGCGACCGTAGAGGTCGCGCGGTTCCAGACTGAAGCGCCTAGAGCCGCTCGGCCACACCGGCCGGCAGTAATGTTAATCTGTTATGCTTTTGATGCATAAGTAACGCAAAGTAAGTTCAAAAGGCAAAGATGTTTTTTATATGATATAATTACAGTTTAACAAGTTCCAGATTTCCTTTATTTTTACTGTGAAACTTCTTGTCGAATTTCATGGTACTGGGTCAACAGGAAGCAACTGTAGGTTTCGATGAGTGAGTTTGCAAGTATCGAAATGTGTGACATAAATGGTCATCACTTTTGATTACATTGACTTAGAAGCTTAGAATTTTACACCGCCAGGGGACTGTAGACACTAGTATGTGAAATGAATTTGAACTTGATACGCTAAAATGTTCCTGTCAAAAGTATTTTTTCATGTAAAATTATTTAATATAAGCAATTTTCGGACTTTTTCCTTTTCTTGTACTTTGAATCCGCGCTTCTTGCCGTATTTCATTATTATTTGTCAACTGGAAGTATCCTATATGTTTTGATGAGCGAGTTTTCGAGTATCACGACACTTGTCGTAAATGGCCGTATCTTTTGACTGACGCTCTTGACGCACCCTCTTTGATGGTTTATCTTTAGACAAGCATATTTGAGCAAAAAAAGTAAAAAAAGCAGATGACATGGTTTGATGTCAGTGTAACTTCATACACGTACACACCATGGCTGTTTATATAAATGACTGGAGATGCAGTTCTCTCTGATGGGTAGAACAGCTACAACAGTGCATCATTTTTGTTCATGTTTAAGCTTGTAACCAGGCCTTGTTGGGTATACAAGGGACTTTATTACTGTGAAGGACACGAGGATACCACATACTCTTGTGAAACGGCGTTACCAGCACCTGGCAGATTTAGAAAGGGGCCTTATTGTATATCTACGTTTGACTAGCTAACCGAATCGTGCAATATCCAGATCTGTGTGGCATTTGAGTGTGACAGTGGCCTGATGTTGGAGTACAGGGGAACGTAAGGGTAAGGATACTAGTGGTCACCTGGTAAAATGAAGTCCTACCACACTATTGCCATACTGTGCAACAAGCACATCATAATCGCTTCACATGTACGCCTGTCATCTGAGAACAAGTCATGGACTCACCACATCAGTCTGTGTAATGCGGCACCGTAGATCATAGACTAAAAGGAGCCAGACTAGGGAAGTTCCGTCCCAAGTGTACGATGCTATTAACACCATATCACAAAATGCTACGTTTGGAGTGGTGCCTTGACCAGGCCACATGGACTGCTAATGAATGACGTCATAGTGTTTTTAGCAGCAAATCGCAGTTCTGCACTATCCTGGATGACCATCGTCTGGTGGCAACATGGGGAGAGGTCCCATTCTTCCAATATTTTGAGGATGCACCCCTTTGTTACTTCTAGCATTATAGTGTGGGGATCTTTTGAGTAAGGCTTCTGGTCATGGCTAGTAATGATTGAGGAAACTCTCACGGCACAATGGTATGTTGAGTGAAGACACTCTCACTATTTTTCATATTCAAGGCTACTCTTTGATTTTACACTCAAGACGTAATTTTTCTGAGACGACAGGAACTTATCAACATGAGCAGACATTGATGGGAACACGTACATTGTTAATGTATGTTGGATCTTTGTGCTGGCTCTCCTTCAAATAGTATTTTCTGGAGTTGAGAACAAGCAGGCAGTTTGATCATTTAACAGTAAATCTTGCAGTGGACGTTTGGGGCTAGGAAGCCATGTGCAGCTACTAGGGAAAGGAACATTTCGAAGCACTTACTGAGGACAGAATGCTGGTCCCAAGAATGTTTCGCACTGGTGTGCAAACAATGCTTTCGGCTGAAGAAGTGGGAAAACTGCCTACCTCGATCTACCTGTTGGGCATCTCTAGCCATGGCAGGGGAAAGGGTGCGAGAGAAATTTAGGTCGCCTGGACGAGGCATTTCAACAGTATTGTAAGCTCCGTTTGTGAACAGGTATGGATGGCCACAAAAATTCGCAAGTTTCCATGTTCACCATGGACAGGGCGCTATAGAGGGAGCCGTCAGGTGATGTCGCCTCTCTGTCTGCCGAGTTTTTGAGAAGCCTCAGGCCTGCAAAACCATTTTCGAATGGAACGCAATATTTATAGTAGCTCTGAAATGGTCTGTGTTAGGACACAAAAGCACTTCTCTTAGGTTAGCCGAGGCCCCTGGTTAGACACGTTGTAACTTTTGGGCCATCCAGATTATGATCTCTGTGATAAATGTGTTGTTCACTTTAGGGCTAAATGGTAACTCAAAACATGTTGCCCAAAGTGGCCATGGGGAGAAAAACAAGTCGGGAGCACAACATCTTCTAATCTCTGTGTGGAAATTTGTGAATCATGGATTGACTGCGTCTCTAGAAAAGAGAAGAATATTATTAAGTTTTATATATGAGCTCCTGATGAAAGCTAGCCCATGTGTGCTAGTAACAAGGATCCCACAGTAAATGCGCCTAAGAATCAAATACTCTTTTGGCAGTGGCGGGGCCTGGCAATGGCGGCAATGTGGCGCCAAAACTAGTTGTGTGATAGTATAAAGACATCCTCACATTGCAGCTATGGTGGTACTTCTTCTCAAACGTATCATCAGCTGAAGTCCCTCATCCATGCAGTAAGATGAACATCCACGAATTGTTAACTTTGATTACATCTACATCTACGTGATTACTCTGCTGTTCACAATTAAGTACCTGACAGAGGGTTCAATGAACCACCTTCAAGCTGTCTCTCTAACGTCCCACTCTCGATCGGCGCGCGGGAAAAACGAGCACTTAATTTTTTCTGTGCGAGCCCTGCTTTCTCTTATCGTATCGTGATTATTATGCCTCCCTATGTAGGTGGGTGCCAACAGAATGTTTTCGCAACCGGAGGAGAACACTGGTGATTGAAATTTCATGAGAAGATCCCGTCGCAACGAAAAATGCCTCTGTTTTAGTGATTGCCACTCTAATTCACGTATCATGTCTCTGGCTCTATCTCCCCTATTTCGCGGTATTACAAAACAAGCCGCCGATGGGTAGAGCAGATGAGTTAGAAGGGAGACATGGAGCTCGTGGAGTCCTGTGAGTGGCATGAAACCCTTGTGGGGATGGTTGTCGGAGTGCTTTTGTGGAGTTTACCGAGGTTTAATGGAAAGTGAGGAGAGGAGCACCTGGTCTTCTGATTGAGACGCTAGCCTGGAGAGGATTCTGGTCATGACTCTTGTTGTAATTGGGTTGCACCTGGGGCACTTCTCTTGAGCGTGACTTCACACTAGCATTGATCTTGAATGGGGAGCCTCTGGTAAGGACTTAGCTGTACCGACAGTTTAGACTTCAGTCGTCTTGGAGAATTCGCTGTATTGAGGGAAATCTTATTCATGTCAGTTCTGCTGTCTCGACGTTTGATCTCCTTGTGCGCAATTCCATATAACTGAGTCAAATTGAACGGAAGTGCCACACGCTGGAATCTGCTGAGATTTCAGGGCTCCACTAGAGACTAACTGCGATCCGTCTAAAAGATCGCCAGCCACGACTATGCATATTTCGTGCCCGCAGTAATGAATTACAGGCGCCACACATCGCTGCTCTACAGACGCTTGAACCACAATCGTCACCTGATACAGCGCTACACATCGAGGAAGGGATACAGTCTTGCTGCTCTGGCTTGTTAGAGCAAACAGAATCACAGTCTCACCAATTGTTGTCAGCTACAACAACGTAGGATAACTTCGGTGTTCAATAAATCCATCGAAATCTAATCAGCGTTAGATGATTTTATTGCGTTATCCATCTTTTTAGCCAGAGTAAATTGTTTAATCAGACAAATTGAGTCTTTCCCAACCAGTCGGCACCCAGTGGAGTGTCAACGATTTGTTGGGTCTATTTGTGTTGCCAACAGTTCATGATTTTCAGAATGAGATTTTCACTCTGCAGTGGAGTGTGCGCTGATATGAAACTTCATGGCAGATTAAAACTGTGTGCCGAACCGAGACTCGAACTCGGGACCTTTGCCTTTCGCGGGCAATCTGAGCTACCCAAGCACGACTCACGCCCCGCCCTCACAGCTTTACTTCTGCCAGTAGGAGGCGAGGTACTGGCAGAAGTAAAGCTGTGAGGACGGGGCGTGAGTCGTGCTTGGGTAGCTCAGATGGTAGAGCACTCGCCCGCGAAAGGCAAAGGTCCCGTGTTCGAGTCTCGGTCCGGCACACAGTTTTAATCTGCCACGAAGTTTCAGTTCATGATTTATTTCTATTGACGCTTAACTTGTATTGTTTGTCCTATTTTATGATCAATAAACTTGTGCCATAATTGCTATAAAATATCAATCCCGTGTTGGTATATTAATCACTCATCAACAACTGACTACAATAATGACAGGGACACCATTTCAAAAATTATTTCAGCATTCAACTTCATTTAGATTCCGATGAAAGTTCTCTAATGAAGGCTAAAAACAACAGCCATAGCCAAACTATTTATCGTCCATGTTTCACTTCCATACATGGCTACACTCCATACGAATACTTTCAGAAATGACTTCCTGACACTTAAATCAATACTGGATGTTAACAAATTTCTCTTCTTCAGAAACGCTTTCCTTGCCATTGCCAGCCTACATTTTATATCCTCTCTACTTCGACCATCATCAGTTATTTTGCTCCCCAAATAGCAAAACTCCTTTACTACTTTAAGTGCCTCATTTCCTAATCTAATTCCCTCAGCCATTTACAATTTGTACAGAAAACAGATGGCAGTTATAAGAGTCGAGGGACATGAAAGGGAAGCAGTGGTTGGGAAGGGAGTAAGACAGGGTTGTAGCCTCTCCCCGATGTTGTTCAATCTGTATATTGAGCAAGCAGTAAAGGAAACAAAAGAAAAATTCGGAGTAGGTATTAAAATTCATGGAGAAGAAATAAAAACTTCGAGGTTCGCCGATGACATTGTAATTCTGTCAGAGACAGCAAAGGACTTGGAAGAGCAGTTGAATGGAATGGACAGTGTCTTGAAAGGAGGATATAAGATGAACATCAACAAAAGCAAAACAAGGATAATGGAATGTAGTCTAATTAAGTCGGGTGATGCTGAGGGAATTAGATTAGGAAATGAGGCACTTAAAGTAGTAAAGGAGTTTTGCTATTTGGGGAGCAAAATAACTGATGATGGTCGAAGTAGAGAGGATATAAAATGTAGGCTGGCAATGGCAGGGAAAGCGTTTCTGAAGAAGAGAAATTTGTTAACATCCAGTATTGATTTAAGTGTCAGGAAGTCATTTCTGAAAGTATTCGTATGGAGTGTAGCCATGTATGGAAGTGGAACATGGACGATAAATAGTTTGGACAAGAAGAGAATAGAAGCTTTCGAAATGTGGTGCTACAGAAGAATGCTGAAGATTAGATGGGTAGATCACATAACTAATGAGGAAGTATTGAATAGGACTGGGGAGAGGAGAAGTTTGTGGCACAACTTGACCAGAAGAAGGGATCGGTTGGTAGGACATGTTCTGAGGCATCAAGGGATCACCAATTTAGTATTGGAGGGCAGCGTGGAGGGTAAAAATCGTAGAGGGAGACCAAGAGATGAATACACTAAGCAGATTCAGAAGGATGTAGGTTGCAGTAGGTACTGGGAGATGAAAAAGCTTGCACAGGATAGAGTAGCATGGAGAGCTGCGTCAAACCAGTCTCAAGACTGAAGACCACAACAACAACAACATAGTCAGAAAGGCCAAAATCAGTTTAGCAGACACATGGAACAGGCAGTCAAGTGGAAGAATTACTAGTTACAATGACAGTTGTCAGGGCGTAAAATCCTAGTCGCCTGTAGCCTTTGAAATCTTACCACAAGCCCAGTGTAGTCTTGCAACGTCAAGGACATTCTGCGTGCTCATGCATTACCTCTCATTGACTGTATTGGGGTACCATTTCTGAATAGCATACTACTCGTCCACACATGGCGCTCTGTCACTGTGAACAATGTGCGTGATGTTCAGTTACTCCTGTGGTCAACAAGATGTCCCGATTTGTTCCAAACATAACATAAAGTGGGCTCACACTGCCAAATTCATTGAAAATTTGTCTCGAATTTGAAATCACTCAAATCACATATACTCTCATCCTGTGTAATTTCATTACGTTTCTTCCTACCTTTAGGGTGCTTCAATTTTTTGGGTCAAGTAGTATATATGAAGAGGAAGACGTCTTCGCACACAACGGTGATGCTGGACAAATTCTATTTCTCCAACGAATGCAAAAATATTTTGTCAGTGGCGAAATGGGCATAGCAAAAAAATAAAAGAAATCCCACGGAAAGGTCTAAGTGTTTGTTTTTCTCGCACACTGTTTGAGAGTAGAAAGGTAATGAAACAGTCTCAACGTGGTTCGATGAAACAGATGCTGTAGTGTGAGTTGCAGAATAATCATGTATACAGGGTGTTACAAAAAGGTACGGCCAAACTTTCAGGAAACATACCTCACACACAAAGAAAGAAAATATGTTATGTGGACATGTGTCTGGGAACGTTTACTTTCCATGTTAGAGCTCATTTTATTACTTCTCTTCAAATCACATTAATCAAGGAATGGAAACACACAGCAACAGAACGTACCAGCGTGACTTCAAACACTTTGTTACAGGAAATGTTCAAAATGTCCTCCGTAAGCGAGGATACATGCATCCATCCTCCGTCGCATGGAATCTCTGATGCGCTGATGGAGCCCTGGAGAATGGCGTATTGTATCGCAGCCGTCCACTATACGAGCACGAAGAGTCTCTACATTCGGTACCGGAGTTGCGTAGACAAGAGCTTTCAAATGCCCCCATAAATGAAAGTCGAGAGGGTTGAGGTCAGGAGAGTGTGGAGGCCATGGAATTGGTCCGCCTCTACCAATCCATCGGTCACCGAATCTGTTGTTGAGAAGCGTACGAACACTTCGACTGAAATGTGCAGGAGCTCCATCGTGCATGAACCACATGTGTCGTACTTGTAAAGGCACATGTTCTAGCAGCACAGGGAGAGTATCCCGTATGAAACCAAGATAACGTGCTCCATTGAGCGTAGGTGGAAGAACATGGGGCCCAATCAAGACATCACCAACAATGCCTGCCCAAACGTTCACAGAAAATCTGTGTTGATGACGTGATTGCACAATTGCGTGCGGATTCTCGTCAGCCCACACATGTTGATTGTGAAAATTTACAATTTGATCTCGTTGGAATGAAGCCTCATCCGTAAAGAGAACATTTGCACTGAAATGAGGGTTGACATATTGTTGGATGAACCAATCGCAGAAGTGTACCCGTGGAGGCCAATCAGCTGCTGATAGTGCCTGCACACGCTGTACATGGTACGGAAACAACTGGTTCTCCCGTAGCACTCTCAATATAGTGACGTGGTCAGCGTTACTTTGTACAGCAGCAACTTCTCTGACGCTGACATTAGGGTTATCGTCAACTGCGCGAAGAATTGCCTCGTCCATTGCAGGTGTCCTCGTCGTTCTAGGTCTTCCCCAGTCGAGAGTCATAGGCTGGAATGTTCCGTGCTCCCTAAGACGCCGATGAATTGCTTCGAACGTCTTCCTGTCGGGACACCTTCGATCTGGAAATCTGTCTCGATAGAAACGTACCGCGCCACGGCTGTTGCCCCGTGCTAATCCATACATCAAATGGGCATCTGCCAACTCTACATTTGTAAACATTGCACTGACTGCAAAACCACGTTCATGATGAACACTAACCTGTTGATGCTACGTACAGATGTGCTTGATGCTAGTACTGTAGAGCAATGAGTCGCATGTCAACACAAGCACCGAAGTCAACATTACCTTCCTTCAATTGGGCCAACTGGCGGTGAATCGGGGAAGTACAGTACATACTGACGAAACTAAAATGAGTTCTAACATGGAAATTAAGCGTTTCCGGACACATGTCCACATAACATCTTTTCTTTATTTGTGTGTGAGGAATGTTACCTGGAAGTTTGGCCGTACCTTTTTGTAACACCCTGTATATAAATGAAGAGATACTGAAGAGGTATTAAGAAGTCCTGTGAGGAAATAACCAATGAAGAACACAAAGCATATGAAAGTCACATCACGTCTATGGTCACATAACTGAGCACAGGAAGGGCTAACATTCTGTAACAATCGAATCTTTCGCCCGTGTCTCTCGGAAGCATTCAAGGCGCGCCCAAGTGTTCCGCTTACTTTCACTGTTTACGTGGTGGTAATGAACTGGCAAAGGATCCTCGATCCTTTACGTAGCGCAACTGCTTGTTTATTCACACAGGTAGGGAGCACGTGTAGTTACCGATTGTGAAGGTCGAATAACTGAATACGCTGTGTCACTGATATTTGTTTTTGACTTCCATTGTTTCTGTTGAATTTTTTGTTTATTTATTTAGACAACGTCAATCATACAACTAACAATAGTAATATGTGTAGAGTTAACATAAAACTTTGAGTTAAAATAAGCTGACAAAATAAGCTTTGCATTGTGGATAGTATAATAGGGTCCTGCATTAGGGAGATTTGATTACAGTCATGATTACATTACATTTCAAGTTTATTTTTAAAACAATTTCATACGATATATATTATTCAAGAAAGCCGACGTCTTTATACACAAATGTAATACCATAATCAAAAATTATACAAAGGTAAAACAGCAAAATAAATAAAATAAAATTAGAGGCCAACGAAATGGATTTCCCAGGAACATAGCAGGATATGCAAAATTAGAGTGTAAATGAAACACTGGTAGCAGAAAGGAATTGAAAATATTAGACGTAAAAGAAAAGGTTGAGGTAAATTGGCAAAAACAGTCATTTCACCTGTTGCGAATGGAAAAGTCAGAATTTCCACTACATTTTTATCAACGTATTTCGCAAGGTAAAAGATGCATTGTTACCCTAGCAATAAGGTGAAAGGACCCAGTATAGCTATAACAGGCTCAACAACGCCTAACTCATGAAAGTACGAGAAAAAGAAGAAGAAGAAGATATCTTTTAGTCTGCTTGTCGAATCTTGGACTTTGTGATTTCTGCTGATCGGTTCGGGAGTCTGTGAGTATGAATATGATCTTAATCTCTGCATTCGACAGTAAATGGCCTGCCTTATGGCCAATAGTTCCGCTGAATAGGTACAGTTTTCAGGTGGAAGTGCAATCACTTGACAGATACCATTAATTTTCTAGAATGAAATAATTTCTTAGAACTCTGCAGTTTCACAATATAGTGATAAAAATATTAAAATTGTCGTATTTTTGTATTTGAAGGGGCAGAGACACACACAAACATAATTTTTACAAACATTATTTCAAAATGGAAATTACAATGCTATAACGGAATCCCATGCCACAGAAGTAGCACGTCAGGACAACTCATGAAGAGACTGATACCCGGCGGAACGAAATCTCACACCACTAAAAGCAGTGGAGTTAACAAATATTTTCTACAGTCACTTTCGTTTCATTTTGAAAATGACAAAATAATGGCTGAAACTGGCTGACATCGTATGATAAGCAAACGTCTGCGTAATCAGTGAAGCCAATAAAAGAACGATGTCTTTACTTAACAGTTCTCTGCAATCGTAGATTACGAATGGAAGACAGTGTTTCGTGTTATTTCAGCAGCATCAGAACAGGTTTATTGTGAGCTACGTCGTTACATAATTAGAGAAATGTTCGCCTGAAATCAGAGTATCACTCCTCGGTACCTGCGGACGTAGTTCAGCCTCCAGTGCGGTGCGAGGTTTCGCTCTCGCCTTGCACCTAGCCGCAACGAGACCTCTCTTCGACGCAGCCCACTGGCTGGGCTGTTCCCTCCCAGAGGAAATCAGGCAACAGCAGTACAGCTGCTGAGGGAGGAGGCAGCTGCTACCGTGCATCTTCCCGTTCAATAGCAGACTTCATGTCACAAGCTGGAAAATGAGAAGCTCCTTACGTATGCGAATGTGATAAAAAGCACAAAAGGAAGCTCGGGAGAGGCGTATAGAGTGGTTGCTCATTTACCAAGCGACTTATGCATATTTTATCCGCAACAGTGAATGTGGCATACGCCGATGGAAGTAGATTTCCAGGGCAGTGCTATTGCTTCAGCACAGAAAGGTTTTCTGAGCATTCCAAGAGCGTGTGCTGGAACGGAAAGTGTTACATGTCATGGCTCTGAAGGAAATCAAATATCACAGGAGCTTTACTCCTTCTTTATTAAATTCACTTTAATTCTTTTTATTGGTGCTTCTCTGATGAATATAAATGTCCAAAAACTCACACTTCATTTTATTTTTAAAATATTTGCTGAAATAATCTGGAGTTTACTACTGTTCTTTTTTGAAGACGATTTGTTAGCACCACACAGTAACAAAACGTACTAAAATATCAGCATGTTACAACACCAGTATTACAAAAACTAAGTTTCTGCAAAATCCCAATGTCTACATTAACTGAACTTTTCTGGACAGACTAAACTCTTCATAGAAGTCGTAGACAAATCAAAGTAATCGATATCGGAAGCAATATTATTTCAGCACGACTTACGTCCATGTTCTATATTTCATTCTTAAGCACGCTCACACCGAGAACGAATTTATGGGACTTAAGAACCTATATATGAGTTACGAATTGGGATGAAGCTACCGACTCGGCCCTATTTCGACACGGAGTTGTGCATTCTCTGTGCCTGGGGACTAGGTGTTTGTGTTGTCCTCATCATTGCATCATCATCATTTGTGAAAGTGGCTAAATTGGACCGTGTAAAGATCGGGACTTTGTACGGGGGCTGATGACCGTGCAGTTGAGCGCCCCACAAACCAGTCATCGTCATCATCATCATCATCATCATCATCGATTTCGACACGAATTGCGTGTCGTAAAGAAACGAAATGAGTAATATCATGTAATATCATGTAACGACCCAGTATTTCTAATCTCTTGGAGTAAGCGTTACTCAATAGGCCATACATTGAGCTCACAGTAGTCATGGGACAGCGATATCCACATATACAAAAGGCAGTAGTATCACATATACGAAGTATAAAGGGGCAGTGCATTAGCGGAGCTGTCATTTGCACTCTGGTGATTCATGCGAAAAGGTCTCCGTCGTGAATATGGCAGCTCTAGGAAATTTACTGACTTTGAACGCGGAATGGTAGTCGGTCCTAGATGCATGGGACATTCCTTTTCCGAAATCGTTAGGGAATTCAATACTCTGCAATCCATGGTGTCAAGAGCGTGACAAGAATGCAAAATTCCATACATTAATCTCACCACTGACAACTCAGTGGCTGACGACCTTCACTTAACGACCGAGAGCAGCAGCATCAGCATAGAGTTGTCAGTGCTTACAGACAAGCAATATGGCGTGAAATAACAGCAGAAATTAATTTCGAACATACGACAAAAACGTATCCTTTAAGACAGCGCGGCGAAATTTGGCGTTAACAGTCTATGGCAACAGACGACCTACGCGAGTGCTTTTGCTAACAGCATCACATCGCTTCTCTCGGGGTCTTTACTGTATCGGTTGGATCGTTACTGACTGGGAAACAGTGGCCTGGTAAGATGAATCCCGATTTCGATTGGTAAGAGCTAATGGTATGGTTCGAGTATGGCGCAGACCCCACTGAGTCGCAGATCCAGGCTGTCAAAAGGCACTGTACAAATCTGGTGGTGGCTCCATAATTCAGTGGCTGTGTTTACATAGAATGGACTGGGTCCTCTGGCTCAACTGAAACGATTATTGACTCGAAGTTGTGATGTTCGGCTACTTGGAGATCATTTGCAGCCATGTTTCCAAACAATGATGGCATTTTCGTGGATGACAATGCGCCACGCTACCGGGCCATAGTTGTTCGCAATTGGTTTGAAGAACATTCTGTATAATTCGGGCGAATAATTTGCCCATCCAGATAGCCCGACATAAATCCCATCGAAAATTTATGGGACGTAATCGAGTAGGCAGTTCGTGCACGAAATCCTGCAACTGCAGAACTTTCGCGATTGTGGACGGCTATAAGGGAAGCATATATCAGTATCTTTGCAGAAGACTTCCAACCACCCGTTGACACTATGCCACGTCGAGATGCTGCACTGAGACGAACAAAAGGACGTCCAGGACGAAATTAGCAGGTATCCGATGACTTTTAGCACCTCAGTGTGTATATGATGTGGAGCAACTGCATTGTCGATAAGCTTCGTGTGCGAACAAGTTATCAGTCTGAAGTACTGCCAGTGCCTCAGATATGTCTTTATACCGATTACTAGAGAATTTTCACGTACTGTAATTAAAACATGCTATGATGCAGAGTGTGTTTCTGGGCAAGACGCGAGCTTTCGGAATACTAGAAATATGAATTTAGTTCATCGTAATAAGTGTCATAATGATGAGTTCTCCCCTCACTTGTTAACAATATTTTAATATTCAAGGCTGAGGAGCAAACAAACTGAGCCTTGTTCCGCCATGTTTGTTTAATGTAAACTGGTTTTCGCCATATTGTGTCATCATCACATGACAATTATGTTACCTTGATTGCCAACGAAGCAAGTAAACTACCGATGATTGGTTTTCAAGCAGGGATGTGTCACAGTATACTGTCATCGTTGAAATTATTGTTCACTCTCATGGCGAAGTAACAACAAGAAAATATACAGGGTGAATCACGTAAAACTTGCACCTCATATCTTTCGGAAATTTGAAGTGCTATTGTTGTGCGGTTTTGAAAGAGTGGATTGGTAGTCAGGGGCTCCTATTGTTAGCCAATAAACGGATTGTAATGATACTTAGAAAGTGTGCTTTTTGTGCAGGCATAGTTTTTTTAATGGAACAATGTCTGTTGATACTAACAGACTAAAAGTATGATAAATTAAAATCACAGTGGCGTTTGTTGCAGGATTGTAGTGCGAGTCGTTTAGGAGATATCGTATTTTGAAAACTTCCCATACCGACGCTTCTTTGTGCCACTCAATGTGCTTAGTTGCTAGGTATGATGTTATTTTTGCTTGCAGTGTGCTTGTGTAGTCTTCGAGTGCATTGAGACTAGCCAGTCACTTAGTGTGCAAGAGTGGAAGCAGTAGCCGGCCGCGGTGGTCGTGCGGTTCTAGGCGCTCCAGTCCGGAGCCGCGCTGCTGCTACGGTCGCAGGTTCGAAACCTGCCTCGGGCATGGATGTGTGTGATGTCCTTAGGTTAGTTAGGTTTAAGTAGTTCTAAGTTCTAGGGCACTGATGACCACAGCAGCTGAGTCCCATAGTGCTCAGAGCCATTTGAACCATTTGGAAGCAGTAGGTCGTGAGTGGACGATGGGATCTACCAATGCAGAAAATTCCGACGTACTCATAGTGTATGGAGAGTGCAGGAAGAATGCAGTTCGTTTTTGTACAGTGTACACGGCAAGATATCCTAACGGACGTCAACCATTTCGGCAATCATTTATCAACCTCTTCAACCAGTTAAGTAAAAGTGTTAGTGCTACACCTAGACAACGTAACAGAAGGAAGCAATTGACGAAAGAAGAGGCGATCGCACGAGTAAGTGGCTTGTGCCAAGCAAGTGCCCTACGCATTCTACGCAACACTAACAGTTCCATCCCTATCACATCTCTCTCCATCAAGAGCTGCGTGCAATCTACAATGAGAATCGTATTAAATTTTTTTACATGGGAACTAAGACAGGATACTACAGATGTATCACATATCTTATTTAGTGATGAAGCCCCATTTAACAACCATGGCCAGGTAAACCACCCAAACATGCACTAAAAGTCTATTGACAATCCCCATTGGCTTCGGCAGGTGGAACATCAGCGTCCACGGAGTGCAAACGTGTGGTGTGAGTTAGTGCATCGTCATCTCATAGGTCTGTTTCTCGTAGACGAACCACTGAATGCGCACAAGTATCGCAGCCTCCTAACAGATCATCTTCACGAATGCTACAAGACGTTCCTCTGCAGACTACGAGAAATCTGTGGTACCAAAATGCTGGCTGTCCAGCCATAGTGCACGAAGTACTGCAGCGTGTCATCACGAAATGTTTCCAAATGGTTGGATTGGAAGCAGATGACCTGTACCTTGGCCGGCCAGTTCCCAGAACCTCTGCAGGCGAAAGCTGAAAGACGCTGCCTACAAGAACATACGAGCTACATCCGATGATACGCAACGGTGTATTACTGCAGCCTGCTCGGACATTCCGCCGAAATGCTAGCACGTGTGCAGCTCCCGTTCCATACCAAACTGGAAGAGTTTCTTGCCGCTGCTGGTGGTCATTGTGAACACAACCTGTGACGGTGTGTTGTCTCGTTGCTAGTCAGAATCCATATAACTGGTGTATGCACTTGTGTAGCTCTTTAGAGTGTGCTACCACAGGCAATGTAAAGTCCCGGTGAGGGAACTTTTCAAAATAATATATCTCATAGATGACTCGCACTAGAATCCTGCAAAAACACCACTGACATAGTTTACCCTACGTTTAGTTTGTTAACATCAATATGCATTCTTCCATTTAAAAAAAGTGTACCGGTATGTTTGCACAAAAAATACACTTTCTAAATACAGTTACAATCTGTTTTTGGCTAGCAATACGAGCCCCTGACTTCCAATTCATTCTGTGAAAACCACTCATCAATAGCACTATCGATTTCCGCAAAATTTGCGGAGCAAGTTTTAAGTGATTCTCTCTGTATAATATTAAATATGAAACAGTTTCCTCGTGTCCTGCGAAATATTATTTATTTGATCGCGAACCGGGATTTCACTTTTTCAGCCCATCGACAGGTGACAGCTGATTACCGCAAACACAGATGAAATGAAATTCAGCTTACCCAGATATTAATCATACAAATACAAATGATACAAAAAATTATGAAATATAGAGTGTTTACAGAGGAAAGCATTACATTTTTATTCATGCAGAAAGAGCTACATTTAATCAAAAATGACATATTTCTTTGTGTGGATATCACTTCATTTAACAACAGGCGAAAAATAAAGTTGAATTTGCGATTGCAATTTAAAATTTGTGTAACTGAAACTTAATTCAACAGAGAGGAAAAAGGGAACTGTCGTTGGTCATTTAATACTAAACTGGCAGTCTGTGTCATATGTTTATTGATTTAATTTTTTTTTCTTTTTTGAACAGTATATATAACTTCACAATCTTCATCGCATGTGTGGTGTTCTTGCTTGCTTTAGTTTCTGTTTCCGAGAGCATCTGAACTCACTTCTTCCAAAACTCTCTAGCCTTAGTGGCCTTGTCATTGCATAAAAATAGATTCTCCTCTGTGCAAACAAACTCCGTCCTTCGGGACATGAGCAATTGTTCAGTTGTTTTGTTTCTTCACATTCACACTTGTCTTCTTCACATTAGCCCCACTTAATTATTTTTGGTTTGCATTTTGGGACTCATGTTCTTAGTCTGTTCAGTGCTTTCAAAGTACTATACTGTAATTGCTGCCACTGTGTGATTTCCTCTTTAGGTGCAGAGAGTCCAACATAAAGATATGTGGTGGTCTCGTGTCGGTCTTCTAGCGGTACTGTCCGTGGGATAAAGCTCTTCCTTGACTTAGTAAGAGTTGGAACTGTCTGGTGGTTAGCCAGCCGCTGTGGCTGAAGGGTTCTAGGCGCTTCACTCTGGAACCGCGCTACCGCTACGGTCGCAGGTTCGAATCCTGTCTCGGGCATAGATGTGTGTGATGTCCTTAGGTTAGTTAGGTTTAAGTAGTTCTAAGTTCTAGGGAACCGATGACCTCCGATGTTAAGTCCCATAGTGGTGGTTATATATTAAGTGCCGTTGGTCTGTTTTCTGATTTTCCTCTCTACTTCACTGGCTACTTTGCGTCTGGTATTTAGTGGAGCTATGGCAGCAAGAGCGTAAATTTTGTGTAAGAGTGTAAGTCACAGATATCCCGTGACACTCCTGACAGTTTGGAGTGGAGAGACGTATCTCATACTGGTCCAGAATATTCTTCGACTGCAAAACGGAGTTCCACTGCTGAAGACCGAAGAACTTCAGGCTGTGTTCCCCAAGTTGATGCAGTCAGTATAGGTGTAATATTGTTCTTTCCACGCATTTTTCTTTTTTCACCAGCGCAGTGTTGCTTTTAAATGATAGTATACTGTCTAGGTTGACTCCTAAGTATTTTGGTTTGGTTCAGTGGTGCAGCCCAACCCCTCTCCATTCTATTTCCAACTGTCTTGAGTCTTCTCTGTTACGTAAGTAGCAAGCCAATACTTGAGCTTTTTCTGGATTAAGTCGCAGGTGATTTTCTTCACAGTAGTTCCCCAACGTATCCAAAGCCTCTGTCAGTTTTATATCAACCTCTTGAAATGTTCTTCTATGAGCTCTTACCTTGGGGTCGTCTGCACATATGAATCGTTTTATTTCTGACTGGTGAGGCTTGTCATTTGTGTACATATTGTACAGAATAGGGGAAATAACACTTGTGCTAATGCATTCTTTTGATTTCTCCATCAACTTTTATTTCCTTGGAGGGTTACGAAAAAATCTTCGATTCTGTAGCATGCCTCTTAACGTGTAAGTCAGTTGGAGGAGGCTCCGCGAATGATGTTGTACAGAGAACAGAATCGGGCGTAGCCTGGAGACGTTGAGCTAGTGTCAATGGTTAATCCTTCCACAGGGAAACATCAGAGAAAGTTATTTTTCTATTATTAGACGTTCCGGAAAAGTTGAATCTGTCAGGCCTAATCCTCAGCTCCTCGCATTTTTCGATAGCCTAACTGACACAGATCTCCTTGATTGACCAACGTATTTTTCCATAGTGCCTGCATGAGATTTAATGCATCTTTACTTGTGTCAGGAGTTGCAATTTGCATTTACTACTAAATAATAATTAACATGTACTATTGTTATTGTAAAACACAGGTTAGTAGATGCGAGCCTGTAACATTTTTGCGAGGTTATAAAAAATTTTGTCAGTATATGGAATGGTAAATTCAACTTCATTTTCGTTAAATGTAACGATACCCAGATGACAAAACTTATCTTTCATTTCCATTTTGATGTAACTATTTCTGTGTAAACCGTGCGTTGTAGCCGCGCGGTCTTGGGCGTCTTACCACGGTTCGCACGGCTTCCCCCGTCGGAGGTTCGAGTCCTCCCTCTGGCATACATGTGTGTGTGTGTGTGTGTGTGTGTGTGTGTGTGTGTTTTGTCCTTAGCGTAAGTTAAAGTTAGATTAAGTAGTGTATAAGTCTTGCGACCGATGACCTCAGCAGTTTGGTCCCATAGGATCTTACCACAAATTTCCAAATTTTCTGCGTAAATTAAAATGCAACAATTACCTTCATAAGCACTCCACATCTTCATTTCTCCAATCTATTGCATTTGTATGAATTACTGTCTGCGTAAGTCATATGTTATTTTATCTGTGTTTGCGACATTCTTTTGTCACCTTATGATGTCTTAAGAAGACAAAAGTCGGTTCGTGGCCAAATAACAAATATTTTCCAGAATATCGGGAATATGTTTCCCAGTTAATATTGTTGTGTCAAGCACAGATGGAAAATTCAGTAAATTTTTATAATTATATTACTGACGATGAGACACCACCGGTCCGCTGATAGTGAATTCTAGTAGGCATTGTGCGTTGTAATAAGGCTACAAGGTCACAGTATTTCGAATCTACATAGGTAATCGTATTAAAGCTCTAAAGTTTACATTAGATTGGTTGGTTGTTTTGGGGGAAGAGACCAAACAGCGAGGTCATCGGTCTCATTGGAGTAGGGAAGGACGGGGAAGGAAGTCGGCCGTGCCCTTTCAGAGGAACCATCCCGGCATTTGCCTAGAGCGATTCAGGGAAATCACGGAAAACCTAAATCAGGATGGCCGGACGCGGGGTTGAACCGTCGTCCTCTCGAATGCGAGTCCAGTGTGCTAGCCACTGCGCTTTACATTAGAAATAATGAAGTAGGACTGAATGCATAGTATTTCGGCGATATGAATAAATATAATCTTCTCGCATATTTGCCTAATCTCTTTATTTGACTGTAAGGCGTTAAGATTTCATTTAACTGACAAGGTCGATTGTCTTCCAATTACATATTGTTCCTCTGGAATTTGATTAATGACTACTCCTACCATTAGCTTCAATAGCTCGACGTTATACGTAGTTTACTGTTTATAAAGTCCCAATACCTCATTCTTAAAGAGACTACTCTGTATATTGCAGCAGTTAATATACACGTTGTTTATCTTCATTACAGTTGACAGTTATTAATGTTTCGCTGAAGCTTTTGTGCTTAACGTCTGTACATTACCGCTCCAAAATACAGCTAAGAAAAGCAGACGTGCCATGCTTAACTACGTATTCTAACTTCTCGTAATGTAAGTCGAAATACTATACTTATTTTGCTGTGGAGATTAATCACTCCTAAGAAAAACTGCTGTTTTCACTTGTGTTTCACGGTATTTTACTGAACACCTCGGATTTATGAAATTTTGCTTAGATCAGTCGCGCACAATCTTAAATGGTCTCGCGTTTTCCTCTTTCTCGATGATATTGTTTCGTTTTTCATTCATTGATATTATGTTCGTCTTACAACGAAACCGTCATTACAGTCGTAATTATATCATGCAGTTTTAGTTCTATCTTTCACTCCAGTCTTTACCTTATTAATTTATTTCTTTGCTTTTCTGTGTTTGCTGGTAATTCTCAACATGGATCTCTCTGTTGCCCGCTGAAAACGTCTACGTTTTTTGGTAGTCTTTGGAGGCCATAAGTCACTGTAATAAGTCAGTACTGATAATACGTATTATTTCAAGCTTTCAATTTCAGGCTATAGGAAGCTTTGTTTTGAAATATTTGTTAAATTTATCAAAAAGAGTTCAAGCTAATTTTACACTTCTACTTACTTCATTACATTTTAATGTCCATCTTGTGCGAGAGCGTATCCAATGTAAGCTGGGATTTAAATCTGGTGGCTGTGGCAGAGGACAGAAATCGGCGCGACCTCGGCAGGACATTGGTGGGCATGTCTGGAATGATGCTGCTTCAGCCAGGCCACCATGTGCAGGCAAGAGATATACAAATCTGTTGTGCACCGCTTAATCATCAAGTTTCTCGAGATAGAGGGCGCCAAACCAGAAATTTTGAGGAGGCTCCGTGCACAGTTTGGGGTAGAAGAAACCTTTTCGAAAACCCAAGTGTATGAATGGCATAAAACATTTCTAGCAGGACTGATGACTGTGGAAAACGTACCACACCGAAGGTGACTACGGACAAACATCACAACAGACAACATTCGTACCGTGCAGGACCTTACTGTAGAAGACTGGCTCATAAGACTTTCCGAAATCGCTTCGGCGGTAGGAAGAAGCAATATGAAACGGAATGAGCATGTAGGGATTGTAGTATGGAAAGCGAGTGGTCGACTTCGGTTTATTCGGAGAATTTTAGGAAAGTGTGGTTCATCTGTAAAGGACACCTCTTGTAGGACACTGGGGTGATCAGTTTTTCAAAACTGTTCCAGTGTCTGTAATCCGCACCGGGTCGGATTCAAGGAAGACACTGAAGCAATTCAGAGGTGGGCTGCTAGATGTGTTACTGGTAGGTTCAAACAACACGCAAGGGTTACGAAGTGGTTCGGGTACTCAGATGGGAATCACCGGAGGGAAGGTGACGTTCCTTTCGAGAAGCGCTATTGAGAAGATCTAGAAAACCCTCATTTGAAGCTGACTGCAGAACGATTCTTCTGCCACCACCGTACATTTCGCGTAAGGATCACTGAGATAAGATTAGGGAGATTATGGCTCATGCGGAGGAATATAGATAGTTGTTTTTCCTTCGCTCTCTTTGCGAGTGGAACGGAAAAGAAAATGACTAGTTATGGTACAGGCTACCCTCCGCCACATAGCACACCATGGCCGCTTAAGTATGTATTTAGATGTGGATGTAAAAGTAGGAAATGCCTTGGAAGTGCCCGAGCCATCGTCACTGATGATACTTCTGCAAAAGAATGCAAGGTCGCACTCTGCTGCTTTAATGAGAGGGAAAAATGGGAGGAGGTTACTGGACAACTCTAGAACATCATCCTTACAGTCCAGACCCATCACCGTGTGGCTACCATAGGTTTTGACCGTCGAAAGAACAAGTTGGAAGACGCCAGTTTCATGATAATGTAGCAGTAGCGGAGTTCTTGCGCAAATGGTTCCGCTCATGTCTCCCTTCTTTCTTCAAGGATGACATCAAAAGTTGACAATTCTAAGGTCTCAAGGGATGGGGAAAACTCACCTTGGTTTGAAAACCGTGTTTGAAAACTGCTCCGTAGACAAAGATTCATGTCATATTTGAGAGAAGTCAAAACATACCAACCAAAATAAAGCTGAACGAAGAGAAAGCAAAGGCAAGGGAAGCAACGAGAGAAGTGTTTAATGACTTTGAAAGTAAAATTTTGTCAACTGATCTCAGCCTTAAGAGGTTTTGGTATTAAGTAAAACGTAAAACCAGCAGCAGCAGTTTATCGCTGGAGTAACTAAGGGTACATAGTCACCGGAAAAAAGCGTAGGTCATTCCCGTTTTGAAGGACCGCAAGACAGATGCACACAATTATAGACTTCTATCGTTTACGTCGTAATTGTAGACCATGTTTTATGGTCAAGAATTATAGATGTTTTTGGTGAACGAAAGTCTGTTCCATAAAAATCAACATGGAGTCTGCAAACAGAGATCCTGGGAAAGTCAGCTCGCTCTGTTCGTCGATGAGATCCAGAGCGCAGTGGACAACGGACCTCAGGTTGATGCCGCGTTCCTTGAACTTCAGGAAGCCGTTTAACACCGTCCCGCATTACCGTTTAGTGAATGAAATACCAGCTTATCGAGTATCGGACCAGATTTGTGACTGGATTCAACACGTTGCTCTTAACGAAACAAAATATACATATGTAAAGGCAATTTCGGCCAACGGCTTTGTCGCAGTGGTAACACCGGTTCCCGTCAGATCACCGAAGTTAAGCGCTAGCACTTGGATGGGTGACCATCCGGTCTGCCGAGCGCTGTTGGCAAGCGGGGTGCACTCAGCCCTTGTGAACCAAACTGAGGAGCTACTTGATTGAGAAGTAGCGGCTCCGGTCTCGGAAACTGACGTACGGCCGGGAGAGCGGTGTGCTGACCTCATGCTCCTTCATATCCGCATCGAGTGACGCCTGTGGACTACGGATGACACGACGGCCGGTCGGTACCTTCGGAACTTCATGGCCTGTTCGGGAGGAGTTTAAGTTTTTTGAAGGTAATTTCAAGAGTAGCCGAAGTAAGTGTGATAGGAGAGTTACTCTCTACAGTATACATAAAGGACCTAGTAGAAAGCATCGGATGCTCTTTAACACTAATCACAGATGATGTGGTTGTCTATAACAAAGTAGCAACGCCAGAAGACGGTACTGATTTGCGGAATGACTTGCTGAGGACTGATGAATGCTGCGGGCTCTGGCAGTTGACACTGAACGTAAATAAATGTGACATATTGCACACACACACACACACACACACACACACACAGGAAAAGAAAGCCACTACCGTATAACTGTACTATTGATGAGAAACCGCTGGAAACAATATCTGGTGTAATTCATCAAGGAGTAACTATCCAGAGAGACGTAAGTGGATGATAACATGCTATAAATATGGCACTAGTCTCAGAGTCTGCGACATGGTCGCGAATAGATCAGTGATCCAGAAAGTGTAAAATAATTTATTTTTTTATATCCGTCTCCTCATGAACCATGGACCTTACCGTTGGTGGGGAGGCTTGCGTGCCTCAACGATACAGATGGCCGTACCGTAGATGAAACCACAACGGAGGGGTATCTGTTGAGAGGCCAGACAAACGTATGGTTCCTGAAGAGACAGCAGCCTTTTCAGTAGTTGCAGGGGCAACAGTCTGGATGATTGACTGATCTGGCCTTGTAACAATAACCAAAACGGCCTTGCTGTGCTGGTACTGCGAACGGCTGAACGCAAGGGGAAACTACAGCCGTAATTTTTCCCGAGGGCATGCAGCTTTACTGTATGGTTAAATCATGATGGCGTCCTCTTGGGTAAAATATTCCGGAGGTAAAATAGTCCCCCATTCGGATCTCCGGGCGTGGACTACTCAAGAGGGCGTCGTTATCAGGAGAAAGAAAACTGGCGTTCTACGGATCGGAGCGTGGAATGTCAGATCCCTTAATCGGACAGGTAGGTTAGAAAATTTAAAAAGGGAAATGGATAGGTTAAAGTTAGATATAGTGGGAATTAGTGACGTTCGGTAGCAGGAGGAACAAGACTTTTGGTCAGGTGAATACAGGGTTATAAATAGAAAATCAAATAGGGGTAATGCAGGAGTAGGTTTAATATTGAATACAAAAAATAGGAGTGGGGGGTAAGCTACTACAAACATCATAGTGAACGCATTATTGTTGCCAAGATAGACACGAAGCCCATGCCTACTACATTAGTACTAGTTTATATGCCAACTAGCTCTGCAGATGACGAAGAAATTGAAGAAATGTATGATGAGATAAAAGAAATTATTTAGGTAGTGAAGGGAGACGAAAATTTAATAGTCATGGGTGACTGGAATTCGAGAGTAGGAAAAGGGAGAGAAGGAAACATAGTAGGTCAATATGGATTGGGGCTAAGAAATGAAAGAGGAAGCCGCCTGGTAGAATTTTGCACAGAGCATAACTTAGTGATAGCTAACACTTGGTTCAAGAATCATAAAAGAAGGTTGTATACGTGGAAGAATCCTGGAGATACTAAAAGGCATCAGACAAATTATATAATGGTAAGACAGAGATTTAGGAACCAGATTTTAAATTGTAAGACATTTCCAGGGGCAGATGTGACTCTGACCACAATCTGTTGGTTATGAACTGTAGATTAAAACTGAAGAAATTGCAAAAAGGTGGGAATTTAAGGAGATTGGACCTGGATAAACTGACTAAACCAGAGGTTGTAGAGAGTTTCAGGTAGAGCGTAAGGGAACAATTAACAGAAATGGGGGAAAGAAATACTGCAGAAGAAGAATGGGTAGCTCTGAGGGATGAAGTAGTGAAGGCAGCAGAGGACCAAGTAGGTGAAAAGACGAGGGCTAGTAGAAATCCTTGGGTAACAGAAGAAATATTGAAATTAATTGATGAAAGGAGGAAATATCAAAATTCAGTAAATGAAGCAGGGAAAAAGGGATACAAACGTCTCAAAAATGGTATCGACAGGAGGTGCAAAATGGCTAAACAGGGATGGCTAGAGGACAAATGTAAGGATGTAGAGGCCTATCTCACTAGGGGTAAGATAGATACTGCCTACAGGAAAATTAAAGAGACCTTTGGAGAAAAGAGAGCCACTTGTATGAATATCAAGAGCTCAGATGGAAACCCAGTTCTAAGCAAAGAAGGGAAAGCAGAAAGGTGGAAGGAGTATATAGAGGGTCTATGCAAAGGCGATGTACTTGAGGACAATATTATGGAAATGGAAGAGGATGTAGATGAAGATGAAATGGGAGATACGATACTGCGTGAAGAGTTTGACAGAGCACTGAAAGACCTGAGTCGAAACAAGGCCCCCGAAGCAGACAACATTCAATTAGAACTACTGGCGGCCTTGGGAGAGCCAGTCCTGACAAAACTCTACCATCTAGTGAGCAAGATGTATGAGACAGGCGAAATACCCTCAGACTTCTAGAAGAATATAATAATTCCAATCCCAAAGACAGCAGGTTTTGACAGATATGAAAATTACCGAACTATCAGTTTAATAAGTCACAGCTGCAAAATAATAACGCGAATTCTTTGCAGACGAATGGAAAAACTGGTAGAAGCCGACCTCGGGGAAGATCAGTTTGGATTCCGTAGAAATGTTGGAACACGTGAGGCAATACTGACCTTACGACTTATCTTAGAAGAAAGGTTCAGGAAAGGCAAACCTACGTTTCTGGCATTTGTAGACCTAGAGAAAGCTTTTGACAATGTTGACTGCAATACTCTCTTTCAAATTCTAAAAGTGGCAGGGGTAAAATACAGGGAGCGAAAGGGTATTTACAATTTGTACAGAAACCAGATGGCAGTTATAAGAGTCGAGGGACATGAAAGGGAAGCAGTGGTGGGGAATGGAGTGAGACAGGAATTTAGCCTGTCCCCGATGTTATTCAATCTGTATATTGAGCAAGCAATAAAGGAAACAAAAGAAAAGTTCGGAGTAGGCATTAAAATCCAGGGAGAAGAAATAAAAACTTTGAGGTTCCCCAATGACATTGCAGTTCTGTCAGAGACAGCAAAGGACTTGGAAGAGCAGTTGAACGGAACGGACAGTGTCTTGAAAGGAGGGTATAAGATGAACATCAACAAAAGCAAAACGAGGATAATGGAATGTAGTCGAATTAAGTCGGGTGATGCTGAGGAACTTAGATTAGGAAACGAGACACTTAAAGTAGTAAAGGAGTTTTGCTATTTGGGGAGCAAAATAACTGATGATGGTCGAAGTAGAGAAGATGTAAAATGTAGACTGGCAATGGCGAGGAAATCGTTTCTGAAGAAGAGAAATTTGTTAACATCGAGTATAGATTTAAGTGTCAGGAAGTCGTTTCTGAAAGTATTTGTATGGAGTCTAGCCATGTATGGAAGTGAAACATGGACGGTAAATAGTTTGGACAAGAAGAGAATAGAAGCTTTCGAAATGTGGTGCTACAGAAGAATGCTGAAGATTAGATGGGTAGATCACATAACTAATGAGGAAGTATTGAATAGAATTGGGGAGAAGAGAAGTATGTGGCACAACTTGACAAAAAGAAGGGACCGGTTAGTAGGACATGTTCTGAGGCATCAAGGGACCACAAATTTAGCATTGGAGGGCAGCGTGGAGGGTAAAAATCATAGAGGGAGACCAAGAGATGGATACACTAAGCAGATTCAGAAGGATGTCGGTTGCAGTAAGTACTGGGAGATGAAGAACCTTGCAGAGGATAGGGTACCAATGAACCACAGGTGAAGAGCAAATTAAACAAATCGACGTTGAAGCACCGGATTAGCACTGGAGGCCATGAACCAATTAGTCAGAGAGCATACCGTGTGTTAGCAATGGAACGTCGAATAATTCGCGACGAGGTAGAGAAAATGATGAAGAATGACATCATTCAGCCTTCGCAGAGCCCATGTCGTCACCAGTGGTCCTCATCAGGAAGAAGGATGGCAGTTGGCGCTTTTGGGTTGATTAGAGGAAGCTTAATAAGATAAAACAAAAGGACGTTTACCCTCTTCCACGAACTGACGATACGCTAGATTGTCTGAAGGGGACTAAGTTTTTCTCAACCATGGACATGTACTCGGGATATTGGGAAATCGGAGAAGACGAGGCTGATCGTGAGAAAACTGCATTCATCACCCCTGAGGTCCTGTATGAGTTTAAGTTAATGCCGTTTGGTCTACATCTACATCTACGTTGATACTCCGCAAGCCACCCAACGGTGTGTGGCGGAGGGCACTTTACGTGCCACTGTCATTACCTCCCTTTCCTGTTCCAGTCGCGTATGGTTCGCGGGAAGAACGACTGTCTGAAAGCCTCCGTGCGCGCTCTAATCTCTCTAATTTTACATTCGTGATCTCCTCGGGAAGTATAAGTAGGGGGAAGCAATATATTCGATACCTCATCCAGAAACGCACCCTCTCGAAACCTGGCGAGCAAGCTACACCGCGATGCAGAGCGCCTCTCTTGCAGAGTCTGCCACTTGAGTTTATTAAACATCTCCGTAACGCTATCACGGTTACCAAATAACCCAGTGACGAAACGCGCCGCTCTTCTTTGGATCTTCTCTATCTCCTCCGTCAACCCGACCTGGTACGGATCCCACACTGATGAGCAATACTCAAGTATAGGTCGAACGAGTGTTTTGTAAGCCACCTCCTTTGTTGATGGACCACATTTTCTAAGCACTCTCCCAATGAATCTCAACCTGGTACCCGCCTTACCAACAATTAGTTTTATATGATCATTCCACTTCAAATCGTTCCGTACGCATACTCCCAGATATTTTACAGAAGTAACTGCTACCAGTGTTTGTTCCGCTATCATATAATCATACAATAAAGGATCCTTCTTTCTATGTATTCGCAATACATTACATTTGTCTATGTTAAGGGTCAGTTGCCACTCCCTGCACCAAGTGCCTATCCGCTGCAGATCTTCCTGTATTTCGCTACAATTTTCTAATGCAGCAACTTCTCTGTATACTACAGCATCATCCGCGAAAAGCCGCATGGAACTTCCGACACTATCTACTAGGTCATTTATATATATTGTGAAAAGCAATGGTCCCATAACACTCCCCTGTGGCACGCCAGAGGTTACTTTAACGTCTGTAGACGTCTCTCCATTGATAACAACATGCTGTGTTCTGTTTGCTAAAAACTCTTCAATCCAGCCACACAGCTGGTCTGATATTCCGTAGGCTCTTACTTTGTTTATCAGGCGACAGTGCGGAACTGTATCGAACGCCTTCCGGAAGTCAAGAAAAATAGCATCTACCTGGGAGCCTGTATCTAATATTTTCTGGGTCTCATGAACAAATAAGGCGAGTTGGGTCTCACACGATCGCTGTTTCCGGAATCCATGTTGATTCCTACATAGTAGATTCTGGGTTTCCAGAAATGACATGATACGCGAGCAAAAAACATGTTCTAAAATTCTACAAGAGATCGACGTAAGAGATATAGGTCTATAGTTTTGCGCATCTGCTCGACGACCCTTCTTGAAGACTGGGACTATCTGTGCTCTTTTCCAATCATTTGGAACCCTCCGTTCCTCTAGAGACTTGCGGTACACGGCTGTTAGAAGGGGGGCAAGTTCTTTCGCGTACTCTGTGTAGAATCGAATTGGTATCCCGTCAGGTCCAGTGGACTTTCCTCTATTGAGCGATTCCAGTTGCTTTTCTATTCCTTGGACACTTATTTCGATGTCAGCCATTTTTTCGTTTGTGCGAGGATTTAGAGAAGGAACTGCAGTGCGGTCTTCCTCTGTGAAACAGCTTTGGAAAAAGGTGTTTAGTATTTCAGCTTTACGCGTGTCATCCTCTGTTTCAATGCCATCATCATCCCGTAGTGTCTGGATATGCTGTTTCGAGCCACTTACTGATTTAACGTAAGACCAGAACTTCCTAGGATTTTCTGTCAAGTCGGTACATAGAATTTTACTTTCGAATTCAATGAACGCTTCACGCATAGCCCTCCTTACGCTAACTTTGACATCGTTTAGCTTCTGTTTGTCTGAGAGGTTTTGGCTGCGTTTAAACTTGGAGTGGAGCTCTCTTTGCTTTCGCAGTAGTTTCCTAACTTTGTTGTTGTACCACGGTGGGTTTTTCCCGTCCCTCACAGTTTTACTCGGCACGTACCTGTCTAAAACGCATTTTACGATTGCCTTGAACTTTTTCCATAAACACTCAACATTGTCAGTGTCGGAACAGAAATTTTCGTTTTGATCTGTTAGGTAGTCTGAAATCTGCCTTCTATTACTCTTGCTAAACAGATAAACCTTCCTCCCTTTTTTTATATTCCTATTAACTTCCATATTCAGGGATGCTGCAACGGCCTTGTGATCACTGATTCCCTGTTCTGTACATACAGATTCGAAAAGTTCGGGTCTGTTTGTTATCAGTAGGTCCAATATGTTATCTCCACGAGTCGGTTCTCTGTTTAATTGCTCGAGGTAATTTTCGGATAGTGCACTCAGTATAATGTCACTCGATGCTCTGTCCCTACCACCCGTCCTAAACATCTGAGTGTCCCAGTCTATATCTGGTAAATTGAAATCTCCACCTAAGACTATAACATGCTGAGAAAATTTATGTGAAATGTATTCCAAATTTTCTCTCAGTTGTTCTGCCACTAATGCTGCTGAGTCGGGAGGTCGGTTTGTTTGTCGGTTTGGTTTGTGTAATGCACCAGCAACTTTTGAACGGATCTTCTAAGGCACCTGAAGTGGACGATGTGTCTTTGTTATTTAGATGACATTATAGTGTTGTCAGACACATTTGATGAACACGCAAAATGACTGAGAGCCGTTCTTAAGTGTCTCCAACAAGGCAGACTGAAACTTAATCCAAGAAAGTGTCCCTCTGGAAAAAAGAAATAAAATACTCGGACACCTTGTGTCAAACGATGGTGTGCGGCCAGACCCAGAAAAGGTGAGATCTGTAACGGAATTTCCTATTCCTAAAGGTATCAGAGATGTGAGAAGCTTCCTTATATTATGTTTTTATTACCGTCGTTTTAACAAAGACTTTTGTATCAAAGCCAGGGCACTCCAAGAGTTGTTAAAAGCCGATGCTAAATTTATCTAGGGTGGTGCTTAACAAGATTCTTTCGATGTGCTGCGAAAAGCTTTGACGACTGACCCTGTACTTTGTCTGTATGATGAGAGAGCACCTACAGAACTACATATAGATGCCAGCGGGTGTGGGATTGGTGCTGTTGTGGTGCAAATTTCGGATGGAAAAGGGAAGGTTATAGCCTAGGCTTCTAGGACACTTACAAAAGGCGAGAGAAACTACTCACCTACAGAAAGAGAATATCTTGCTGTGATCTGGGCCATGTGCAAATTTCGACAATATCTCTATTGAAGGCTATTCAAAGTTGTTACAGACGATCATCCACTTTGTTGGTTGACAGATCTTAAGGATCCAACAGGACAGGACGGGCTTTTGTTGAAGTTTCGAGAACATACCTTCACCGAAGAGTCAAACAGTATATCTCGCGAAGAGACCATGAGGATAAAATCAGAGAGATTAGAGCCCACACAGAAGCATATCGACAATACTCCTTTCCACGAACAATACGAGACTGGAATAGAAGGGAGAACCGATAGAGGTACTCAAGGTACCCTCCGCCACACACCGTCTGGTGGCTTGCGGAGTATGGATGTAGATGTAGAGACAACTTGCCAGGTGGGCACTACGTCGCTAAGAATATGACGTTACCATAGTGTGCAAAAGTGGAAGAAAACGCTAAGATGCTGACTGTCTCTCAAGAAACACTGTGTAACACCATCAAGACTTTCATGAAGATAGTGGCTGTCACGCTGCACTCCAGGATCTCTCTGCTGAGCAGAAGAAGGACGACAAGATATCTCAAAGTGTGCTTGCCTTAAATCAGTCAGAGGATGTGAAAGGACAATTTAAGGTAGTTAATGAATTACTTTGCAAGAAGAACTTTGATCCGTTTGGAAAGAGGTGGCTACTAGTGATTCCTAAACACATGCGCTTAGATGTTCTACAGAAATTCCATGACACACCTGAGAGCGGACATTTAGGATTTATTAAGACATACGATAGGATCCGCAAGAGATTTTTCTGGCCAGGTTTATTCAGGAGTGTCCGTCACTATGTGTCGCACTGTCGAGAGTGCCAGAGGGGAAAGGCAGTTCCTCAGAAACCACCTGGCCGACTCATACCAATTCCACTCCCCAAAAGCCTATCCAGCGTGTTTGGATTGACCACCTCGGACGATTTCCAATGTCTGCTATTGGCAATAGATGGATTATTGTTTGCACTTATTATCTGACACGTTATGCCATTACAAAAGGCGTGAAAACAGCCGAAGCATCCGAGGTAACCAAATTCACCGAGGAAGACATTGTATTAAAACACGGAGCACCAAGGTAATTAATTACGAATCAAGGGAATGTTTTTCAATCGAATTTTGTGACAGAGATAAACCGTCGGTGCAACATTACTATCACATGGTGACTGCCTACCATCCGCAAACTAACAGGCTTACTGAACGCCTTAATAAGACCGTGGCCGACATGATATCAATGTTCGTCAACGTTGAGCAGAGCAACTGGGGTGAGGTGCTAACTTTCGTGACATTGGCCTACAACACCGCCAAACAAGACATCACAGGATTTACGCAATTTTTCCTGTGCATGGGCCTGAGGCGACTACGACGATGGACACTGTGTTTCCGTTACATCCTGATGACGTGGACGACGACTACATTGGTCAGGTGTTAACCAGAGCTGAGGAAGCTCGGCAGTTAGCTCGACTCCGCACACTGCAGACTCATGAAAACGATCGCCGAAGGTATAACGCGAGCCACCGCCCTGGAGATGGATTGGGTCGAAAGTCGAACGAGGGTAGCGGTTTCAAGGACAGAGGGGAAAAAAGTGTCAAGGCAAGCGCCAAAGGGGAAAAAACCTCTGCGATAGTTAGTTCGGGTAGTACGAACGGTAGCGGATGTCTTACTGGCTCCAACAGTTCATGCAAGGGTAGGTTATGTTAATAGCGGGTATCGTGCAAGAAGATACCGTTGTAGTGCTATGGTCGTTATAGTAAAAGGAGTCCGGTGCGGCAACGCAGTGCGTCGCTTTACGCCCTCTGATGTACCGTGTCGTCAGTGACTTGGCACGGCAACTTCAGGCTGGTGCTGAACGGCGGCAGCTCGCTGTTGCTCGACGTCCCCTGTTACCGTGTGGCGCAGTTCGCCGCAGCTGCTCCCGGAGCAGCTCTGCTTGTTCGGCGTACTGTTTCGCAGTTTCATTGGAGAGCTGCTGACCGTTCTCTCGCGCATGCGCGATGTAAGCAGCCCTTTTGACTTTTCAGTCCACGGCGGTCGGCGTCGCCGCCGATGACGTTCGGGTGGCGGTTGTCTTCTTTGCACCCATCCCCAGCGGTGCTGCTGCGGCGGCCAGCGGGGCAGCATATCCTGATTGGTGACACTCACACACGCGCGCGACCACACACACACTCACACACACACAGAGTGAACACTAGCGCCACCACGCAATCAAAGGTGGCCAACGTAACATCATCTGTTGTTTGACCGCCGGCCGCTGGTGGCCGAGCGGTTCTAGGCGCTTCGGACTGGAACCGCGCGACCGCTACGGTCGCAGGTTCGAATCCTGCCTCGGGCATGGATGTGTGCGATGTCCTTAGGTTAGTTCGGTTTAAGTTGTTCTAAGTTCTATGGGACTAATGACCTCAGTCGTTAAGTCCCATAGTGCTCAGAACCATTTGAACCATTTTTTGTTGTTTGCCCTGGAAGACAGCAGTATTCCACGCAGGATTTACGCAAAGCCCCCATTTCTAAATATGTGTGAAACCTTATGGGACTTAACCGCTAAGGTCATCAGTCCCTAAGCTCACACACTACTTAACCTAAATTATCCTAAGGACGAACACACACACACACCCATGCCCGAGGGAGGACTCGAACCTCCGCCGGGATCAGCCAGACCGACCATGACTGCAGCGCCTCTGTCCGCTCGGTTAATCCCGCGCGGCCGCCCATTTCTATTCATTAGGTCACTTGCTAATTTAATATCAACTAGTATCTTGATAATACTAACCCAACAGCTGGAAGTGCATGACAGAATCCCCTTGTTATATTGCACAGGAAGTCCGGTACCAAGCCAGCATTTTGCAGCAGCGTATTTCCCTGGCTGCTGTAAGCACGTGTGACACTTAGGATCAACCAGCGACCCAGTGTATCTTTGTACAGGTAGTTCTAAGTATGTACAGCCAGATGACTTGCGTGGCATAGCGGCGATTTTATTTACGGTCAACTGCGTAGAGTTATGATTAAAATTCAGAGAACCACGTTATGTAACTGAATGTCATCACTCTCATAAAATTATGCGATATAAGCTGTGTGCACCACGTAAGTTCTCAGGAGGAATGAATGTTATCTAGTTTTTATTTAATTGGGGTTTAGAGTGACATGTCGTGGCAATAATTAAAGCTGCAAGGTATCACGACGGCTGGTCCGCTCTGAATCAATCCATCAGTGGAAACCATACGAAAACCAGCAATTCCTGAGATGAGTCAGAATATACAGAAAAAAATCACGCCAAGGGACTTTAATTTATAACAGGTAGAGAAGAAGAAGAAGGTATGTGTAGTTGTATAGACCACGGTAAACAATTTCGCCTGGCTCAATGGCCCCCCCAACATCTCCGTAGTGGACAAGATTGACTTGATCGATGGAGATATGCAGACAGCAGAAAAATGTATGAACCCCAGAAAGGAAAGCGACTATAGGCCATACAACCACGGCAATGGTGTCTTGGAGAGAGCGGGAAACCTTCGCAGCCGCAGGGAGCGGCGAAGATGAATCGGACGCTCTTGATCGTGCAGCAAAAGTCTGCACTGCGAGGGACATCACCACAATAATGAAACTGAAGATAAACGACAGCATTCACATTGCTCTGTAAGGATGGCAGCAGCGGGATGAGACAAACACGAATCAGGGTAGTGAAATAATGGACACTGAGCCGTGAACCAAGACTGAGAATACCTGAATCACTTTGTCTGTTACTCAAAACCGTGCCCTAATGCCCACAGTATCTCCAGAGATTGGACTTCACATACAAGAAGAAAAAACGCGGCGGGATACTATAATGAAGATGCTGTCAGGTAGTTTTGCAATTCACTGTTAGTTGGCAACGAAAGGTGCCTTGACATCTTCTGCCCTCGTCACTACTGCTACTGCCGACCGGAGTGGCGGAGTGGTTCTAGGCACTACAGTCTGGAACCGCGCGACCGCTACCGTCGCAGGTTCGAATTCTGCCTCGGGCATGTGTGTGATGACCTTAGGTTATTTAAGTTTAAGTAGTTCTAAGTCTAGGGGACTGATGACCTCAGAAGTTAAGTCCCATAGTGCTCAGAGCCATTTGAACCATTTGAACTACTGTTACTACTGGTAGGATTTGACGGAAGTCTGCTCAGAGGAAAACGGTGTAGCGGTCCATAGGTTCAAAAAATGGTTCAAATGGCTCTGAGCACTATGCAACTTAACTTCTGAGGTCACCAGTCGCCTAGAACTTCGAACTAATTAAACCTAACTGACCTAAGGAGATCACACACATTCATGCCCGAGGCAGGATTCGAACCTGCGACCGTAGCGGTCGCTCGGCTCCAGACTGTAGGGCCTAGAACCGCACGGCCACTCCGGCCGGCAGCTGTCCATAGGGCTACTGTTGTTAGGCAAACCTCGGATTGTTCTGTGCAATACTTCAACTCATATTTTATGGGACATTGGAACCTCACCCAACAACTGAAGTGCACTATCGCTCCAGACTGTAGCGCCTAGAACCGCACGGCCACTCCGGCCGGCAGCTGTCCATAGGGCTACTGTTGTTAGGCAAACCTCGGATTGTTCTGTGCAATACTTCAACTCATATTTTATGGGACATTGGAACCTCACCCAACAACTGAAGTGCACTATCGCATCAATTCAGCAGTATTACTGAAACGCCTGGTTAAATCCACAGGACAGAACAGGTAATTAGAATTCTGGAAAGAGGCCAAAAATGAGCGGCTGTCAGTTAGACTCGAACACACATAACTTTATTTAGTTGTCCAAACATTACAGCTTAACTATCGACTGACTATGTCACACAATCTTATGGCATAAGGGCACAATCTCTTTAATTTTTAAAACGGCTGAAGGCCCATAATTTATAACACAACTACAATAAATTTTCAAAATGCAGAAAGAGCAAAGTTTTATTCTTAAATAATATTTCAAATGAGGTTGAAAGCCTAAACAATATAAGACTTGACAAGTAAGGAATTTTAATTTTAAAACGGCTGAAGGCCCATGATTTAAAAACACAATGACAATAAATTTTCAAAAGGCAGAAGGCCTAAAGCTTTATCTAGAAATATTGTAAATGAGGCTGAAGACCCAAACAATGCAAGACTTGACAAGAAAGGAACTTTCAATTTTAAAATGGCTGAATGCTCATTATTTAACCCAACTAAAAGCTTACAGATTCAAACCATCGGCTATGAGCCATTAAAATACACAATCAAACACCATAAGAAAAGGTAGTACAGCCAGCGGCGCTCATAAGTTTCCGGGGGGTCGGTCGGCACTTGAAATATTAACGTTCGCTTAGGGGAGACAGGTATTCGGCCTAACTATATCCGATCCGCCGGCAACCCAACCAAGAGACAGTCAACAGACGCACCAACAAGACGACTTGCTTTCCACCCGACCAGTACACAAGGAACTCCAAAGCCAAAACGTAAAATGCGTAGCCGCCCGCAACCAAGTATGCATAAACTGTCAAAACTGCACACACGTGTTGGACAGCGACAACACGGTGAGGAAAGGACACTGCCTGAATTTTACGTCAGCGGCCAGGGCAGGTAACCAGAACGCTAACGGTCACAAGGCACAAAATTCCGCTGATGCACTTGGACTTCAGATAACCAAAATACAATTAAACTCCACCGAATGGTGGCCAAACCTTCGAAAACTCGAACACTCCCTGTTGTTCACGGGAATACCCCCAACAGCCAACCATGAAAACCAACGGTACAGTGTGAACAGACTGGCTTCGGTAATTAAATCACCACTCAACTTTGATGTCCCCGGTGGTTGAGCCACGAACCTCGTAGCAATCGGGACAGCTCGCACACACTCCGACACTGCGTAGAGACCGCCAGCGGGCCCGGCCCACTGCGCCGCCCGGAGATTTCCTGGATGATCCACACCAACCTGGCCGACTGCCACGCACCGGCTAGCCGGAAACTATAAGCTCCATACCAAAAATAGTACAACGTGCGGATATCGATACACACCGCTGCTGCCACACGTAGAATGAGGAAAAACCACGGCATAACCGCAATAACCGCGGGAAACCAAACGCAGAGTAACAGTCAAGGTTTAAACAAACGCTTAAGCCGGGGACAGTACGGCTCAATTACTTTGCTTGGGAACATTAAAGACACTGTAGGTATCGTCAGCTTAAAATTTCAAGGGACGTCGAGTGTAGAATGAGCAGTTCGTAAATGACCTAGCTGCTTGTGCCAGCGTGGCGTGTTATATGGGCAACCTTATCCCTGACACCACTAAATGGCTAAAGCATCATTTTCACAGCTGCAGGAGACTTTAATTCATCGCAGTTCATCCAGTCAGTACGAAATATTTATAAATTATACACACAAACCTTCCTTGTGGGAAAGTTTACGCACTAGTAAAGCAATATCAGAATGTCTACATCAGTTTCCAAGTTTTGCCCGAACATACAGACAGAAGAAGCGACCAAGGGAATCCAATTTATGTACACAGAGGAAATGCACTGGTTTCCAACGGTCGTGATCGTCTGACCAATATACGACAAGCCGCAACAGTAAGGGATACGGTTTGACAGCTGCCTCACGCAAATAAAGATCATCCTGGACAGAACGTAAAAGGGTCTTAAGCTCTGATGATGATCAGTAAACAGATTTCACACCATATTTCCGCAGAATACGACCAATCCTGTTCGGAATGTTGTGTGCATAATGTAAAAAGGCCATAGACTTTGGTGTCAACTCATTCTATTCATCGCTCACCCCAGTTACTGTACATCGATAGTGCAACGCCATTCTGATCTCTCTTTCACTACAACCATTGTGTCCAAAGCTGACTTCGAGGTGGACTAATTCAGCTGACAGACTCTCGACGTATCAGATAACGTGGACCATGTGAACCAAGGTACGACGTTTTCCTTCACGGTGAACCTGAAAATACAATTCAGTGTGAGTAGGTTTCCTATAAAAGGCATGTCAAAACGTACCATGAACCTCTCTCCAGACCATTGCATCAAGGAACGGAAGGCATCCATCCTTTACCACCTCCAAGGCGAAGCGAATAATCAGGTGGATAGAATTCAGATGTTCTAAAAAGCTGTTTTTAGTCTTATTTCCATGAATCCAAACAACAAATTAATTGCCCACATATCTGCCGCCGACTCCAATGCACGTTCCTCGAAATCTTCCGTTATTTGCCTGGCAATAATAAATGACAAGGAGCTCCCCACCGCAACTGTCTGCTCATAAAAAAAATGTCTTTCAGCATACACCTGCATATTTATTTTTTATTCTATTTGCTAGAATTTACAAATAACTTGCCACCTAGTTACGAAGACAGTTCGTGTTTTCAAAATATTAAATTGTACATACAGAGGATGCGAAGCTGATTTGATTTTTTACTATTTTAACAAAGCTAACAACCTTGCAGCTGTAGAACTTGTAAACTTAAAAATAATTAGGAAACTGAATTAGTTGTTATTGTATCCTCCAGTCCAAAGGCTGGTTTGATGCACCTCTCCGAGCTATTCTATTCTCTGCAAGCCTCTTCATCTCTGAATAACTACATAACTACTGCAAGCTTCATCCTTGTGAATCTTCTTATTGTATTCATCACTTGGTGCCCCTCTGCAATTTTTACCCCCCACATTTCTCTACTATACTAAATTAGTGATTGTTTGAGGCCTCAGAAAGTATCCTATCAACCGATCCCTTCTTTTAATCAAGTAGTGCCACAAATTTTTATCTTCCCAGTTCTGTTCCGTACATTCTCATTAGTTACGTGATCTGTTCATCTAGTCTTCAGCATTCTTCTGTAGCACCACATTTCAAAAGCTTCTAGTCTCTTCTTATCTAGCCCGCATCTCGTGGTCGTGCGGTGGCGTTCTCGCTTCCCACGCTCGGGTTCCCGGGTTCGATTCCCGGCGGGGTCAGGGATTTTCTCTGCCTCGTGATGGCTGGGTGTTGTGTGATGTCCTTAGGTTAGTTAGGTTTAAGTAGTTCTAAGTTCTAGGGGACTGATGACCTAAGATGTTAAGTCCCATAGTGCTCAGAGCCATTTTTTTTCTTCTTATCTAAACTGTTTATCGTTCATGTTTCATTTCCATACGTGTCTACACTCCGGACAAACACTTTCAGAAAAAGACTTCAATGTTAAGAATTTTTCCACTTAAAATAAAAAAAATTATGTATTAAGAAGACAGGAAATTAGGAAGACAGAAATGACTATAGATTTATACAACGCCTTCACCCGATCTTCTAATACTGCTGCTGCTACTACTACTACTACAACAACAACTACTATTCGCCATCCAAGGGCGAATGCCTCAGCAATACTTTGAGCCTCTCGCCCTCAGACTGCTTGGTTCTACATCTACGTAAAGGTACTTTACAGAGCAGCATATGCTGTCCACTGTTTCTACATTTCTCTTACCATCTAATATCAACATCTTATTAACACTTGTTTTCGTGACACTTCGATGACTAGACACTTGTGCCATGTTCCGTGTTCGTCTGTCTTCGACTGTGCCGCTGCCGTGTGAACTGCTATCCCTGCTAATGTGATCTGTCTCGCTAGTATGGTCCGCTGAATCATTTGTCGCCTGTACTCTTGCCTCGCAAGTACTCTCCATGTTGCGCTCTAGGTATTCTGTCTGCACAGTACCTGAGATCGGTGTTCAAGGTCAGATCTCTATGGGATTGGGTTATGTTGCAGTGTGAAAGCGCTAGTCGTCTTTCCTACGAGCATCGGTCACAGTGCAAAAGTGTGTGTTATGGAGTCCCTGTGTCTCCACAAGCACAATCAGCCGCATGATCGAGTTTACACCCTGCAAATCAGTGGAGTATGGCGCATGGCCGGTCAAGAAGTGAACCATGCCCCGGCTGGGATTAACATGTTTCACTACCAGTCGCTCCCTGATGTTGGGGAAGATTTTGTATACCCTACTTGGCTTTTGACAGTTGTCCCACTCGCTTTGCGATAAATTCACTCTCTATGTTTTAAGTTATCTCAGGGTCTGTATTTTCTCTTGCGTACCTACGTTTTAAATTCCCCTGCACAGCGCTCTCTCCTTGCATTTGTTCCTTGAAAGTGACGGGATGTGCAACTGTCAAAATATCGTCAGCTCTTGAAAACCTCACCCGGCTGCAATCCCGTAGATTCTTCGAAAATCAGTGTTTGGAGCAGGTCTCTACAGTGACCTCGATTACTATATTTGGCTCATATTCATTTCTGTAGTTACATCAATGTCGTCCCTTCAAAATGTAGTTGCTGCAGTTGAAGAGAAATTGTGACAGTAGAAGTGTCTTTCCATGTATGCGGTGGGTCTAATTCCTGCTCCCATTCTCTTCCCAAAAACGCGAGGAGTCGCACGCAGGGCTGTGGTATGGTGTGCCCCTCCCCCTCCCCCCGCCCATACCTCTCCGCGCTGCACCTGCTAATTACGGACGAGGGCTGCGCGCTAGGCCAACCGAGGCGAGCTGCGCTGCAAAAGCCGCTTTTCGCAACATCCAATTTGGCGTGGCCGTATTTTTCCGCAATTACGCTACTCCGTAATTCAGCCCCGCAGTTTGTGCGAACAAGGCGCCAAAGTATATGAGCTTTCATTTGAAAATGTCTGCAGATTTACTCCCCGTCGGTGCGCCGCCGCGGCTGGAAGTCGCCGAGAATACTCTCTCTGTAGCACGCCGTCCGCTTTTAAAAGCTGTGTCGAACGGCTGTTCGGACAGAGCAGGTATCGATATCAGTACCTATTCGCTGAGCTCACAAAGGAAGCATACTGTTTCCAATTAAGCTGCAATGGCTCTCTGTTGCTCGAAAATGAACCGTTATTCCCTAATGAGCCGAAACCGGTACCCCTCGCCCAAATTGTAACATTGGGGAGCTACTGCGCCAGACAATGTCTGAGTGCTTTTATTTCTATTTGCCGACGTTTCTGGTAGACTGCAACGGAAAAGCTTATCCACGTTAAGTTCTCGTTGCAATAGTATCTGCGTTATTGAAGGTATACCTGCAGCACGCAATATTCTTTTAGCCTTATTTTATCCTCAATTTTTCGCAGCCTAATGATACTGCCATTACCAAATTACTTAATCTGCACATCCCGATATATCTCACCGAGACAGCCGCATTCCCGGTGACTGAAAAGAAAAGTGTTGCACTACTAACAGTTCGAATTTGCAAAACCCTTGCCGGCCGAGCGTGGCCGTGGGTTCAAGGCGCTACAGTCTGGAACCGCGCGACCACTACGGTCGCAGGTTCGAATCCTGCCTCGGGCATGGATGTGTGTGATGTCCTTAGGTTAGCTATGTTTAAGTAGTTCTAAGTTCTAGGGAACTGATGACCTCAGAAGTTAAGTCCCATAGTGCTCAGAGCCATTTGAACCATTTTTTTGCAAAACCCTTGCCGGCCTGGGTGGCCGAGCGGTTCTAGGCGCTACAGTCTGGAACCGCGCTACCGCTACGGTCGCAGGTTCGAATCCTGCCTCGGGCAATGATGCGTATGATGTCCTTAGGTTAGTTAGGTTTAAGTAGTTCTAAGTTCTAGGGAACTGATGACCTCAGAACTTAAGTCCTATAGTGCTCAGAGCCATTTGAACCGTTTGCAAAACGCTTACTCCAGTCTTTCTACGCCTGTCGGATATGTTGCTTAAAATTAATCGTTTCGCGGGCATGTTTTTGCGCAGATAAATCCTATAAATCACTGCAGATGAAGACCTACATGAATATCAGATGTCTGTTGGGTGAGTCTACATTCCTGGAACTTTTCGGCTGCAGATCGCACGTTAGCGTGCCTAGAATAAGTACAGTGTGTAATAGAATTCACCCCTTGCTTTATCCGTATGCTCAACTGCACAGCTCTACTGTCTGTTTCACAGCATAATACGCGAGGAGACCAAGTGGTACCAACGTATTGTGTGCAGCGTACACTTGAAAAATTATACGAACATTTTAAGACCGTGTTCCATAGCATGACAGACCATGTGAAACTAAGTCTTTAATTATATATTTTATTAAGCACTGACCAACAGAGTTTTCCCTGACAAAGACAACTCAGACTTAACCCATTCATTTATTACCCACAATATATGAGCCCAACGCAATATGACTGCTATGCAATGACTACATGACTTACAATAATTAACACAAAAGAATGTCCCTGAGTTGCGAGAAATCCTAACAATAATATAAAACCAAAAAATATGAAATTAAAGAAATATGAAACTGCCTCCAACTCAGTTAATTGCCTAAACTCATTTCAATCACGAATCTCGATAGTGGAAACCCCCATTCTTTTATAAGTCACTTACCTTATGGAAAATCTTCACAACACGAACTACAGCAGTTACAGCAAGCAGCAACTACATCCAGCAAAAGAAAAAGATTCTAACTACTGTAGACTCTAACTACTAGGAGGAATATGATTAGCAAAAGAAATATTTTATTGAAGAGCGAACAATGTATTTAGAAAATTTTAGCTTATTCATGTGACATCTAGTTCCAAAAATTATATAGTTGTCAGTAATTCCACAACCCAAACATTATCAACCATACATTCATTATCACACATTTCCTTTCGTCTCACTTTACAATGCATGTACTACCAACACAGAGTCTCCACTAACAAAAAATATGTTCATACACTTCTCTATCCACTCGCCAACGAGAGAATCTCTTGCTGAGGGCGCAGAGCGCTGTCAGCGATATTAACACAGTCTATAGCTCTGACAACATACAAACAGGCTACTTACTCATGTAGCTGCTGATTAATATTTATCCGTTAATCTATGGTGTTCAATAAACAAACGAGAAAGAGTTATTTATTATGCACTGTACTAATACAAGTTAATTATACCTTCTCACGATAACGTTACGAAAAAAAATCTTTTTTTAATTAAACGAGGTATCCTAAATTGTCTCAGATTTGCAGGATAATAACCACTTTCTGCTTCTAAACGGTCAGTGTCTGTGTTCAGTCCACAGTCAAAATGAAGTAGCGTTACAGGAAGATCTATCACAAAAGTAGTCAAGTGCAGTAGTAGAGGTAGATTCATAACGAAACCCAGTTAACAAATCATTCAGTGCCATAATTAAGTCAATACAATTGACAGAACCAGAAAAATCAACCATTAGCAAGTGTGCAGTTTTGCAAGTTTTTCACCTTCAGACCTTGAGGGAACAGAGTCAAGGTAGCGACAAAGAGTATAGGGGAGAAGTTGTCTTGAGATATCTTTACTGATTGTCGATCTGAATCCAGCTCTTGCAGGACGATTGATTCACGGATCCAGTAATATATCTCCTTCCGTGTATAGCGATTTTACGACTATGACGAGTGGGGCCTGAAGATGGCATCAATGTAATGTCGAAACTGGTAGCACATAGAAATTCATAAAATAAAATAAATTTCTACGATACATAGGGCTCGTTGTAAATTATTGCATCAAGAAGTTCATGCCAGCCGTCGTCCCACGATCCATAATGGATCAACGAAGATTTGTCCTTCTGGTCTTGCCCTATTTATATAACCCACAATTTTTTACCTAAACAAGAGTCTCGATGAGCATTTGCATCAGGAGACAAGTATATGTGTGCAGGATCTATCTTAAAAGCGTTATTACGCCTTCCGAATAGTCTCCAAAATGAAATCAAATTAGAGCTGGTGTTGTCACCTGAGTCAGTTTCGATTTTGTAACATTTAACAAAGCAATCTGCTTTAACAGTTACGTTTCGATAATTCTCATATGAATGTTGTGATACCCCAGATGCTTGTCAGTACGAAGTGACCGGGAATTAAACTACGAGAAAATTACGTCAACCGCGAGGTATTGCATAGAAATTCCGTCCCACGCTCACCTGTCTTAAGATGTCTGAAAATTGAAAAGCTCATTCATCAGACACTTATCGGTGTTCATATCAAAGCATTACCAGCAGTTATATTGTAATTGTTACCAGTAATGATATTTTATGAGCATTTGGTTTACACAGAGTAAATGACAGTTTGCTTCAGAATGACATATTCGAGACATTACTGTCGACACTTTTTATCCCTTATTTCACATTTTCATCAGAACTGCCTCTCCTTTCACGTCATATGAAGCTGGAATCACACTACAGTCATTCATTTCTTTAATTTTCTTTGCAGTTTTTGAATCCCGTCTTTGGGATTTGCAAATGATTTCGATGCACGACTTGCTTTTCTGATGTGAAACTAAATGTTTACTCACAGCTTATAAAATTTCTTCGTGAGTTTTCGCATTTTGTAATCACTATTATGTTACCTTTTCTTTTGTGCTGTTATGTGTTAGAGATGGTACCAATGAAAGATTTCATACTAAAACTGTTTTAAAGTGTATAATATTAAAACGAATATTATTTAAACATAATGTTAGCAGCGTCTAGTGACGCTAAAAACGCAAATCACTTCTGGTGCATTAGATTTTTAGTCTGCAGTTAGCTTAAGGCAGAAGAACAAAAATAGCTACGACAGTTACTGGAGAGGAGAGCAGCCTAAATAAGTTTCTCTACTCTGTATTTGTCATGTTCGAGTTGCAGTAGTACATCTGGATATTATTCTTAACTACGTTTTAGACAAAAATCGTAGTTACAGAAATTCGAACAAAACTCACTGTACTATATTTCAGCTCCCAGCTGGTGCCACTGCTTCTTCAAAACGCGAGTGTCCCCAGTGGTAGGCAGCTCATAAGACGCATCGGCTTAGTAAATTTATTCTGCCTGTCGCAAGTCTAATGGAGAATTGGCAGCACTGCCCAATATGTTTGCCATTTGTGGGACTATTGATTTACTTTCTATTGTGATTCAGAATTATCCGGGTAAAATCAAATTATATTTTCTTATGACTTAGATTAAATATTTTGATTGATTCTCACTTAAGTATGACAGAGAGTTAGCTCAGTTGTGGCACTGAATGATTTGATAGTTGGATTTCGTTACGTATCTACTCCAACTGCAGTATTTGAGTACTTTCGTGGTAGTCCTTCTTGTAAGGCTACTTCACTTTCACTATGATTGTGAACTGTGATAGAATGTTTCAAAACCAAAACTGCTTATTGCCCTGGCAATTCATAACTATTTCTGGTATTTCGTATTATTTACAGAAAAACACTTTTTTGTAACGTTGTCATCATGAGTTGTAACTGATTTCTATTAATACAAAATCTACTAATAGCGTTTTTTCGTTAGTTTGTCGAACACAAAAGATACACTTAAGACATAAATATTAATCAGCGGCAACATGGTTTCTTACAATCTGTAAAACTGTCTGACAATGTCGAGATAGTTTTTCGACAAGACGCCTGAAGACAATATGTTGGTAACACTTCGTCTCCTTGCGTGTTCTACTGTGAAAGAGACAGCATAGCTGCGCAGTTGAGCATAACGATAATGCGAGGGATCTGGTGAATTCTGTTACCAGCTGTAAACATGCTGCTTACTGCCGTCTTTGTTGCTTTGTGAAATGTCGAATCATTGGTGTGAGGGACGTGGAACATCATACCGACAAATTGCCGAAGCAATTGCATGTGGGACAATGATTTCAGATCAAGTGTTAAAGAATTCGGCTCATGGGAACAGTGTGGCGAGTAGAGAAGGCACGGGTCCTTTCTGAAGGACTACGCCACGAGAAGGCTGTAGGATTGTTCGAGTTACTCTAACGAACCAATGGATGATAACACCTGAAATCAGAAGAAGAGCTTACGGGCATAGTGTCGCCACGAATCTTAAGGAACAGGTTGCCGGAAGCTGCGTTGTCAAGCATCGGTCGTTATTAGCACCACACCACAGACAGCAGCTACTTGCGTGGTATAGAGTCAGAGTCAAGGGATCTGCGTTCTGAAGTGTTCAGCGATAGCTCTCGCTTCAGTCAGTGGCGGTAAGATCGACGCCGACTTGTCCTTTAACGACCTGGTGGAAGACTGCAGCAGGCACCGCTTCTCGTTATGCATACGTCTCCAAATCCCAGAATCATGGATTGGGTAGCTATTAGATGTGGCAATAGGACTGTATTGGTGATTTTTGAAGGGAGGCCGTATGCTCGCCAGTATATGGCAAGAATTTTAAACGCTCATGTCATAATATTCATGACCAATTTACCAAATTGCACAGTCTAGCAGGATTAAATAAGACTCCTACATTGTAATACACAAACGCGTTTTCTGGCATGCCTGGCTTCTTGACTTGACTTGTCACCCATAGAGCTTATCTGGGATGTGATGAGAAAACAAACGCTCTCATACCATCCTCCAGAAAACAGTCTTTATGAACTGACAGCAAGTGTTAGAGGCACGGAAAAAACATCCCCAAGATTCCATATGGATGCGATTTGCTTCCACATCACAATGTATACAGGAGAGTGACAAGAGAATATGCCTGTGGTGCCATTCCTTCTCAAACCCATTATGTATGAACACCTCCAGATTGTCTGATAAATATCACAGTGTTGTTTGATACTGTACTAGCATTTTACTCAATGTGTCTTTGACAAGTGAAGGCTTCTATGAAAGTTATATCACACGTTCACAAAGAAATGTGTGTATTGTTATTATTATCACATTCTGTAACTTCTTTCAAATGAGTTTATACCTGTACTTGATTTATTCGCTCACCACGCATTACCTCGTTGTTATTACACCTAAACTGTTCATTTGACGGTACGTCAGTGTCCAAACTGGGGCAAGCTGAAAAGTGGTTTTGAATCTTTAATAAGTACGTACACTATGTGATCAAATGTATCCGGACACCCCAAAAACATACGTTTTTCATATCAGGTGCATTGCGCTGTTACCTACTGCCAGGTACTCCATATCAGCGACCTCAGTAGCCATTAGACATCGTGAGAGAGCACAATGGGGTGCTCAGCGGAATTCACGAACTTCGAACATGGTCAGTTGATTGGGTGTCACTCGTGTCACACGTCTGTACGAGAGATTTCTACAGTCCTAAACATCCATAGGTCTAATCTTCCGATGTGATAGTGAAGTGGAAACGTGAATGGACACGTACAGCACAAAAGCGTACAGGCCGACCTCGTCTCTTAACTGATGGAAACCTCCAACAGTTGGAGAGGGTCGTAAGGTGTAATAAGCAGACATCTATCCAGACCATCACACATGAATTACAAACTGCATCAGGATCCACTGCAAGTGCTATGACAGTTAGACGGGGGGTGATAAAACTTGGATTTCATGGTCGAGCGTCTGTTCATAAGCCACACATCACGCTGGTAAATGCCAAACGACACCTCGTTTGGTGTAAGGAGTGTAAACATTGGACGGTTGAACAGTGTAAAAACGTTGTGAGGAGTGATGAATCACGGTAGACAATGTGGCGATCCGATGGCAGGGTGTGGGTACGGCGAATGCCAGGTGAACGTCATCTGCCAGCGTGTGTACTGCCAACAGTAAAATTCGGAGGTGGTAGTGGTATGGTCTGGTCGTGTTTTTCATGGAGGGGGCTTGCACCCCTTGTTGTTTTGCTTGGCAATATCACAGCACAAGGCTACATTGACGTTTTAAGAAGCTTCCTGGTTCCCACTGTTGAAGAGCAATTCGGGGATGGCGATTGCCTCTTCCAACACGATCGAACACCTGTGCATAATGCACGGCCTGTGGCGGAGTGGTTACATTACAATAACATCCCTGTAGTGGACTGGCCAGCAGAGAGTCCTGACTTGAATCCTATAGAACACCTTTGGGATGTTTTGCAACGCCGACTTCGTGCCAGGCCTCACCAATCGACATCGATACCTCAGCGCAGCAGTCCGTGAATAATGGGGTGCCATTCCCCAAGAAACCTTCCAGCACAAGATTGACCGTATACCTGCGAGAGTGGAAGGTGCTATCAAGGCTAAGGATTGGTCACCACCATACTGAATTCGAGCATTGCCTATGGAAGGTGCTAAGAACTTGTAAGTCATTTTTAGCCAGGTGTCTGAATACTTTTGATCACATAGTGTACCTTGATGTCACTGTTCCGGACGACGTTAAACCTTACGCTGTTACTCCGTGGAACATTAACATGTAAATTCCAGATTATACGTATCTCATCCACTTACCATAGCATCCTATTATTTAATTTCGCTGTACTTGAAATACAGTCACTCAGCAATCTGGCCTTCATTATAGTTGTAACACTTCTATATGTCGAATATAAATACTTTTGGTGGCCCACACGATCGCTTCACATCTGGACAAATGCACAGTCGCTGCATTCAACCTTACACACAGCCTGCATATTCTCAACTACTGCTCAAACTACTAAGATGCTCGAGACGGAGTCGATAATGCAACTTCCCCTCTCTCTCTCTCTCTCACTCACTCACTCACTCACACACACACACACACACACACACACAAACCAAAATAAATCACACATGCACACAGACAGAACATTCATTGCACAATGTCTGACAAAAGAAAACTGATGTGGCCAGAAGACATGGCTGGATGTCAACGTAACTTCGAACATTTGTACACCGTCGACGGGTTCGTAAATGATTAGCGTTGGAATTTTTTGTAACGTGTAGAACGGCCACCAGAGTGCATTTGTGTTGCTCGTGGCCTCGCGGGATTAGCCAAGCGGTCTCGGGCGTTGCAGTGATGGAGTGTGCCGCTGGTCACGGCGGAGGTTTGAGTCCTCCCTCGGGCATGGGTGTGTGCGTTTGTCCTTAAGATAATTTAGGTTAAGTAGTGTGTAAGCTTAGGGACTGATGACCTTCGCAGTTAAGTCCCATAAGGTTTCACACACATTTGAACATTTTTTTGTTGGTCGTGTTTAGTGTTGTTACCAGGTCTGGAAGGATATGTAAGGGAGTGTGAACAGCGTTAGGATTTCAGTGATCACTGGGAAGGACTCTGAGATGCTTCGTACTCGTGTAAGATAGCGTTGTCTATATCTTACAGATTTTAAAAGGGATCCCGTTGTGACTCTCTATTTTTCTGCTTGGTCAGACCACGGATTAGATTTATGGAACATTCAGATTAGACAGTGGCCCGATGCTGGAATGATTGGTATAGGAGTCGGGTCCCAGACTCCTACAGTTGTCAGGAGAGAGTTGGTCAGGATGTGGTGATGAGACCTAGCTACACTCGGGAGCACCAAGAAAACATCATTGATAATAACACGTTTGCCAAGCAACAGTACAGGGTTGTCTCCCAAAGCGGCACGCCACAGCCAGGCCAGCAGAGCAGCTATCTTATCAGCAGAAGACAGCACCATTACGCGCTCGACTTGCAATTTCGCCAGCACACCGAAGTCTCGGGTGGTGGCCGTTACATCACAGGGTGTGCCGTCGACTGGTGGGCACCAGAGGCCTACAGCTCTACATACCAATCTCCAAAGTGCTCTCGTTGATGTCGAAGATTTGCACTCAGGACTCATGTCACCAGGTTCACCGACTGCTACGGTCGCAGGTTCGAATCCTGTCTCGGGCATGGATGTGTGTGATGTCCTTAGGTTAGTTAGGTTTAAGTAGTTCTAAGTTCTAGGGGACTCATGACCACAGATGTTAAGTCCCATAGTGCTCAGAGCCATTTGAACCATTTGAACCAGGTTCACCTGAAGTACTCTCTGACTCGCATGAATCTGCAATCAGCCTCCGTCTAGAAGACAGGAGCCAGCACCATTGGTGTTGGTCTCAGGAATAGGATGAGCAGCTGTAGTGGCTCTCCATCTCGAAGGCGAATGATGGACACCTTCCTGGTCACAAAGGACAAGCCTCTAGCAGATCTGCGGGGTGATGACTTCCTCCACGCCCCATCAGTGGCGCCTCAGAAATTGGCAGTGCTGCTGGTAGCAACAGCGTCATTGCAGCTAGATTCACGGATCCATAGATGATTGAAAACGGCTAGGCGTGTCAGGAGCTGACTCTCATAGCTACAAATGACACAATGGCTGAGAGTACACAATGGGCAGTCAGTAATACGCACTCAGTAATCAGATATTTGTTAAGCAGGGATGGGCATTTATGTTGGAGTTTCCCGTGCTCTCGTAGGTGGTGGGAATTACAATGAAAACATGTGTCCTGGTTCCCCCTCAGCATCAGCTCTCCTAGTGACCTCAGACTTTCGCAACTTCGTCTTTCAGAGGCTCTTTTTTGCTAATTCGGCACCTGAATAGTTATTGTTGCGTTATACATAGGCTCCTCACGACACTCTGCTTTTTCACTAGTATGACGGTACATCCCAGTTTCCATGACGTCATTATGCTTCACTTGCAGACTTGAGTGCTCGGTTGTTCCACCGTGCTGCAATACAATCCTTGTCTGATGTAACTCGCTCAGCATATACCTCTAGCTGTCAGCCTGCTGGTTATTGACACAGGAGGTTCGACTTCTGGGAGCTGCCAGTGTAGAATTTGGACTATCATCTCCTCGTTTTCAGATCTGAGTACCCACGATAACCGTACCCTACACATTTTGCACCAGTATTTACACATTATATATGTTTAGTTACATTTTCATTACCGTACCGCTAATTTACATGATTTTCAACAGCTGATACATTGAATCAATGAAGCACGTCTTTGTAGAAGTCATTTCTTACACATAACACAATTATTCATATACGTACAGGTTCTTCTGTTAGTTTTCATTTAATTCCCTTACTATATCTGAACTCTATTTGTAAACCAATCAACGTATACTTGGTGCACAGGTGAATATGAGCGGTGTATTGACTTTTGTTTGAAACAGAAGTAGATTACACAAATCACCATCAGAACTACTACAGCTCTGTCGTGGTATTCCTGTATGTGCTGGAACATTCGTTCTGCATTAAATCTCCCTTTTTGCATTGCTACTAGTTAGTCTAGTGAGCGTAAAAAGTCTATATTCAGGGTATTATTTAGGAAGGTACACAGTATCTCTAGCGGTTTCTCAGGCCAGTCAACATAGATTCTTCGCACTTAAGTGTGATCGCACTAGTGTTCATAGTTGGTAGACCAAATGTCGCGCCTGCTAAGTCACAAGTCCTGCCGTTTATTATTATAATCCTGCTCTCCCGTAACTTTACTCTCTTCATACCCGCTGGATTCCCATGTTCGCTTACTACGACTATTCTATCGCTTGAGCCTGGTCCCGCAGTTACGCAGGGTCAGCCTTTGTTAGTCGGATTTGGCATGTTAACTTTTAAGGTGTGGCCGGATGCCCTTCCTGCCGCCACCCCGTACCCCCTAGGACGGAATTAGTGTACCCCAGCTGTCTGCGTCGAGTGTATTCACGTAGCGGGATGTGAAAAACCGCCTAAAAACCACATCCAGGCTGACCGGCATATCAGCCCTCGTCGTTAATACGCCGGGCGGATTCCATCCGGGCCCGGCGCGTCGATCCGAGTCCAGGAAGCAGAGCGTTAGCGCTCCCGGCTACCCTGGCGGGTGTTCGTCTACTATGACTACCTGTCGTGAAAAAGCTGAGTAGACCCAACAGGTGGCTACTCTCTGGAAATGTGGATGCAGCGTTAACACTTCCCTTTGACATTCACTTGCTCGGGCTTTTCCCAGGAATAAGTGGACCACATGCCATTACGCCAGACTGTATCATATTATTTGGGCAGATCGTAACACTTTTCCCGTGGCATCTCTATACGTCTTCCAGCGGCGTTAGAGCGTAGGCATCACTCTGCTCTGAAATTATTACTACATCTTTGATCCGTACCTCAACCCATTTCCCCGCAGTTTCCCATTGGGGTGTATGGTAAAGCATTGATACCGCACATTGGCGCCTGCTACTGGGAATCGAATTAACACAGTCGGAACTTATTTCAGCGATGGCCACGTGATAGAATAGTGCCAAATATCCTTTGTTGGTTCCACTAAGGGCCGTAATTCTGCTGTAAATTCTTTTTGTGCTTTTCGTAGTCTGGTTAGAAATAGCTGTGGTGGCAATAATATAGAACTTAGCTGTATAGAAAGTGCGAAATGCACTCCTTCTTCCAGCGTAGTTACTCTTGTCCTTGCAACATTTACACTGTCTTTTAGTGCTCGTAGCAAGGAGGTTATGGCCATTCTCCCATCCAGTGCGTTCATTCGATTTTGCACTCTCAGTAATTAAATGTGTAAGGCTTGCTCCGTATCTCGTGTATCCCGCGCTAGTTCGGCAGTTAATTCTCGCACGATCCTGATATTCTAGGTTTGACACCTGAGTGATATGTCATTCCACTCTGGATCTAGTAGTGTCCGCTGCTTTTTACATTCACCTCACTATTTCGTTCAAATCCCGGATATCTTCGCTGTTGGCTGTGCCAAACACTGTAATTTCCCATCAGCATGTAACCAAACACTCTCTTTACACACCATTGTTCGTGGTACCAGATCCATTACCAGATGTAAGCCTCAGTGTTACCCTTGTACACCAATAAAATCCCATCTTTCTGTGCTTCTTGATGCATCTCTCCAAAAGCGTCTTCCAATCTATACACTTTATTCCAATGGATTCAGAGTAAGTCGATGGTTTGTCGCCGGCCGCAGTGGCCGAGCGGATCTAGGCGCTTCAGTCTGGAACCGCGCTGCTGCTACGGTCGTAGGTTCGAATCCTGCCTCGGGCATGAATGTTTGTGATGTCATTAGCTTAGTTGGGTTTAAGTGGTTCTAAGTCTAGGGGACTGATGGTCTCAAATGTTAAGTCCCATAGTGCTCAGAGCCAGTCTGAACCATTTGATGGTTTGTCAACAGCACGTCCGGTCGCCTGGAGAATAGTACTCCAGACTCGAGTGGTTGGTCACTCATGCAGTTGTTTCTCAGGTACGCCATCATCAAGACCACGATATGCTTCCAGTGTCCCCACACCGGTGTGCAATCTGAGAGAAAGGAAACTGTATCATTATTTCCTCCTCCTTTAAATGGGGACATTAGCTAGACAAAACTATATCCCCATATACAGAAACAACACCGAGTCGATCGCTCTTCAACGAAAAATAAAAAAATAACACTATAAAATCTATTGTAAATAGAACAAAATAAAACTGGAAAACTTTGTAATAAGCTACTCAAGAACGAATGAAGTGCAATATAGGCAAAAAACTCTCTCAAATCTTATGTGTCAAAGTGGCCTAATAGTGGAAGGCATTTTAGACGTACTATGCCACCAGTCGTCTCTTTTTCTTTGTTCTACAAGGCTTCGCATTCTGGACTGCAGATACTGCTGGTATCTATGGCAATGCAACGACAGTTTAATGAGAGATTATCAAAACTGAGTCTGACGTCAGTGCTCACTTTAAAGTATCAAACACCAGCCAATATTTTGTACAACATTCAAATTTTGCTCTCTTTCGTAACAAACATCTCAAAGGTCTTGGAATTTCAGCAAAGTTCCTTACAAAACGACGATAATAATTACAGAGACTGATGAAATTCTGCAACTGTTCAGCTGCCTTTGGTGACGAAAAATTCGGAACTGCTGAGACCAGGCGGGAATCTGTTGTCACACCCTCCTTGCTAATTTCGTGGTCAAAGTAATTTACTTCTGTTACTGCAAAATGGCATTACTCGATGCTTAGCGTTAGTCATACTGTTTTCAGTCTCTTGAACATCTCCTCCAACAGTCGTACATTCTCATCGACGTTCTTTGAGAACATTACCATGTCATCAAGACAGATCATACATTGTTTTTGTTTCAATACCCTACTCACTCGAAAGTGGTAGGTCCATCCTGGAGTCCGGATGGCATTTGAAACATTGGAAATGACCCCCCCAGAACGGAAAAAGCTATATTTGGTCCATCCTCTGGCTCTACTTCTAGTTGTCCGCAGCTCGTGGTCTCGCGGTCGCATTCTCGCTTCCCGATCACGGGGTCCTATGTTCGACTCCCGGCAGGATCAGGGATTGTCACCTGCTTCGATATGACTAGGTGTTTGTGTTGTCCTCCTCATTGCATCATAATTCATGAAAGTGGCGAAATTGGACTGAGCAAAGGTTGGGTATTTGTACGGGAGCTGATAACTGCGCAGTTGAGCGCCCCCCAAACCAAGCATCGTCATGATCATCATCATCTACTTCTAGTTGATGATATCTGCTCTTTAAATCCATTGGGGAGAAATAGTTACAATCACCCAAGTTGTCGAGAGTCTCTGGTAGTTTGCTATCAGATATGCATCAGTGATCTTTCGTGCATTGAGGTATCGAGAGCCACAGCAAACTGTATTTTTAGTGTCATCTGGCGACTCAATCAGGAGAAAAATTATGGGAGATGCCCAGGAACTATCACTTCACTGAGCGGTAAATTCTTCCATTACCAGTTGGATGTACTTCAGAACCCAATATGGTTCAAATGGCTCTGAGCACTATGGAAGTTAAAACATCTGAGGACATCAGTCCCCTAGAACTTAGAACTACTTAAGCGTAACTAACCTAAGGACATCACACACATCCATGCCCGAGGCAGGATTCGAACCTGCGACCGTAGCGGTCATGCGGTTCCGGACTGAAGCGCCTAGAACCGCTCGGCCACACCTGCCGGCACTTCAGAACCCAATAGGTTTGTTGTACACTGGAGCATTATTCTCTGCTGATATTCTGCGTTGCCTGAGTAGTGTTGCTGGTAATGGACCACTCAGATTAAACAAAACCGTAAACTGCAGTAACAAGGCTTAAATTACTTCTCTATAATTTCCCTCTAAATGTTCCACTTTCTCACGTAATGCAGCTGTATCAACGGTTTGCTTGTGGCAGAGGTCCTCAATTGATCTATCTGTGTCATATTCCTCCAAAATATCCAAATTAGCGGTTGGTAAACCCCTTGGCAGAGTCATTTTGTCCCTGTCAAAATTATCAACCGGAACAATAAAATCTCCATCCATATCATTGATGCGTACTATACCTCTGCGTACAAAACAGAGTGACTTACCCAATACGTCGATATTTTCAAATGGCTCTGCAACATATAATGCATCCTTACATAGATTCGTGTCTATGCTCATCCAGATCATCTTCCCTGTATCATGTTGTATCGTATCTTGTGTATTGATGTTCAGTGCCTGTGCCTGCAGTTTATTGGGTGCCAACTTCATGATCGGCCAAATCCCAGGATCGCACAAAACTCCTCCCCAACACACAGCAATACTTCTACATACTCCTGAAAATACATATTTTCTACACTAAAACTGAACAGCGTTGTCCCCAATGAATGCACGTCATTATTGCCTACTCCATGTAACCTACACCATGGGGACCTCCGCTCCTTCTTCCAAAGAGATCCAGACTGAGTACTGACTCGGAGTGCCTAATTTATGTTCCCTACCACTTACGTCGCCTAGAAAGCAGCATTCCATCTCTGTATATTTTTCTAGAGTCTCTTGTTCTCCTGAAAATGCCGTCTGACGAATGAGGCACTCTTTCCTTGTTTAACGAGCGATTTTTAGGACGTTGCTTGTCACGTGGTTTCTTCTGACTATCACATGCTATATGGCCCACCTCCCCACGTTCATAACGTTGAAGCTGTCGACATTGTTGCCTGACGTTGCCTGTGCGCCCACATCTAGAACACTTCACTTCAGAAGTAAAAACACTGCCATCACCTTGTCTTCGTGCAGCAATTCCGATCTCTTTCAATTGCGTAGCAATCCTAATGACAGCAGATAAGTCACTTGTATTCTCTAGTCTGACCCTCCTCGACATATCAGCAGAAATACCTCTTAGAAACAACTCCAGAGCTCTATTTTCTGCCTCATGCAGACTCACTTGATCGGCTTCTGCATTCTCTGTTAGTTTATACGTTTGCAAGTTCAGTTTCCTAAACCTGTTAGAGAAGGATTCCACTGATTTTCTGTGCCTCTACTAGAGTCCCTTGAGTTTCTCTCTAAAGAATCTCGAGCTGTTCTGCTTCTGATAGTGCTGTATTACACGGTTATAGATTTCATCCAATGTTTGGGCCTTACTGAGGGTCATGCGGTAGATAACACATATTTTCGTGTCACCCACTAACCCTAATCTAGCCATATTCAAGAACGTTTCTTCCGACGATTTTCCCAATTTTGTGACATCCTTAACGTCACTATAAATAGATACATCCTCCGTAGCTTTCCCCGAAAAAGACACTGTGAGATTAACTGCTGCGGGATCGATGGAATAGGTGTGTACGTTCAACACCGTTTTATTTTTCTTGAATCAAGGAGTTCTTGCCTTCCAGGGGCTATTCCCCTATGCAATGCTTCATTGTCTTGCTCTTGTTGGGTTGTAGTTTGTAGCCCTTCAAAGCTTCTACCATTTCATTTAGAGTCGCTGTTCGTCTGTCTGGCATTTGTGCAAACTCCATCTGCCGTTATACCAGAAAAGGAGGGAACCGCACACACAGTAGTAAAAAAGTAATTAAATTACACTTAATCTTTACGCCCTATCATAGCCTAATGAGATTCTCTGCACTGGTGTTCTTCGTGACCACTTCTACACGTACTACAGGTAGCTGATACAGTCCGAATACACGGAAAATCGTGCCCATATGAATTACAGTATGGACAGATCACTGGCTGCAGGTCAACTCCTCTGTCGTTCCCACAGAACCGAGACAAGTCTGTAGGTTCCTGCAGCCCAAAACACGACGCGTTTAACGTACTGTAAAGATCCCTACGGCTCAACATGGTCATAAGAAACTACAAAATAAGAAATCAAATAAATATCAGTCACTCACCACAATGTAGTGTTATGAACATTATCTCGTAGCTGTTGACCTCATGTCGGAGTTTCGTAATGATTGATTGCTTTTGTCCTGGATGTTTGGGTATGGTACCATGTGTAGACGTCTCTACCACGTGGAACCACTTGCTGACACCAGACATAGGAGCCCGCTTCCAGACTCCTATAGTCGTCAGGAGACAGCCAGTAGGTGTGACGTGATGAGGACCTACCTACGCTCAAGAGCGCCAAGAAACATCATTGGAAATAACACATTCGTCAAGTAATAAAGGATTGTCTTCCAAAGCACCGCGCTGGGCTGGCAGAGTTGTGGCCTCATCGTCAGAACAGGGTCGGTATGAACTCGACCAGTAATTCCATCAGCACAGCAAAGTGTCGGCGATGCTGGATACGTCAAAATAGCTCTGAGCACTATGGGACTTAACTGCTGCCATCAGTCCCCTAGAACTTAGTACTACTTAAACCTAACTAACCTAAGGACATCACACACATCCATTCCCGAGGCAGGATTCGAACCTGCGGCCGTAGCGGTCGCGCGGTTCCAGACTGTAACGCCTAGAACCGCTCGGCCACCCCGGCCGGCGTGGATACGTAACAGGGCGGCCATCAACCCTTGGACGCTGGCAACCTCTATCTCTATGTATTGGTCTCCAATGTTTTCTTGACGACGTTGAAGGTTTGCAAGTAGAATTCACACTCCCAGGTCCACCAGAAGCACTCGCTGACTGGCAAGGTCAGCTCTCACCCCCTATTTAGGAGACATTAGCTGGCAGTATCAGTGTCGGCCTCAGAAACTGGATGAGCAGCAGTAGTGATCTTCCCTCTCGAATGCAGATGACAGTCAGCGTCTTGGTCATGCAGATCAGTCCTCTAGCAGGCTTTCAGGCTGATATTGGCCCCTGTGTCCCATCAGTGTTGCCTCAGAAGTTGGCAGTGCAACTAGCAGCAGCAGCGTCCGTCCAGCCAGTCTTGTGTCTCCATAGACGATTGAAGACAGATAGGAATGCTGAGGGTCGACCTCCATAGCCTCCCGTCTCTCTGGATAGCTGCAACTGACGCAAGGACTTAATGATGCACTCATGGTCAAAGGATGCACTCAGGGTAACCAGCAATCCACGCTCAGCAATCATACACTTGTTAAGAAGGATGGCGTATCTATGTTGGCACTTTTGTGCGCTCTGCGGCGGTGGGGATGGCAGTGACATCATGTGTCCTGTCTTTTCCTCGCTGTCAGCTCTCCTGATGACTTCAGTCTTTCACTGAGTCATCTTTCAGAGGCACTTTTTCCCTAGTTCTGCAACTGAATACTTATTGTTGCGATGTATCTAGGTCTGCTTTGTTACCAGTATGGCAGTGTCTTTCACCTTCCGTGATGTCATTAAGCTTCATTTGCAGGTTTGGGCGCTCAGTCATCCCCCCTTGCGGCAATATCTTCCACGTCTGCCCCAACTCACTCAGCATTTCCCCCTAGCTAGCTGCTCAATAATACAATAACACAGATAATTCGGCTACCAGGAGCTGGCAAGTATCTGTCAGGGATACGATACTGGGGTGCAGCGCTGGGAACGATAGGCAGGCATTCTCGTCACCAAGATTCTGTTCGAGCGTCACAAGGGAGAATCGCTTGCTGTTTACTCCGTTTCAGTTCTGCGCTTGCCACCCGAGAACAAGTAAAGGACTTCGTGCAAAATTTCCTTTCAACGTGTATCGAATTAGGAAATTACCATCCCATGCGTAGGGTTCCAGTAACACAACACAAACAGCTTCGTTTAGAGTGGTGCTATGACCAAGGAGCATGGACTGCTCATGAACGACATCGCATTGTGTTCAGCAATGAACCGCTGTTCTGCACTAATCTGATTGACCATCGTCACCAAGTATGGCTGCGACATGAGGAGTGCTTCCATTCTTCCAATGTCTTGGAGAGGCACAACGGTGTTCCTCTTGCCGTCACGGTGTGTAAAGCCATCAGGTATGACTTCATGTCATGGCTGGTAGTGATTGGTTGAACTCTGACCTCACAACGGTGTGTCACGGGCATCCTGCATACTGTCTTACCTCTCACGCAACAGTATCGTTGTGCCCTTTTCCAACAGGACAGTACTGGTCCACAAATGGCACCTAACTCTATGAACTGTCTGCGTAATGTTGAAGTATTCCAATGGCCAACAAGTCAAGTACCACCCCAATAGAAGATGTATGGGACCATCTTCGACGTAAACTCTGCCCCAGTGCCAGTATCCAGTACATCAAGGATATCCAGGTAGAGCATCAGTAGCTGTGGACCAGTTTACCTCAGGAGAGGACACAATAACTTTATGGCGTCCTTCAAAGCCAAATCAGTGCATGTATCCAGCCAATAAGGGGTGGTGAACGTCATACTGACAGTGGACTCATACTGCCAAGTTCTTTTTGAAATCAATGACCTAATATCACATACTCACCCAATCCATGAGGTTTCATTTCGTTTTCTCCTTCCTGTCTGGATGCTTCAATTTTTGGTCAGGCAGCGTGTATGATTGCCCCGCTTCCTTATTAGGCACATACGGTCCAAACATCCTAAATTAGCATCAACCTAGATAAATAAATATGAACAACGAGTGACTACGAGCAGTAACATTAAATTTCTTCTTGAAAGTTCCACCTGTTTTCTAGTCGCTATGTTCTTTAAAACTGACGAAATGATGTAACATTGGAGTAGTAAATGTGTGGCAAACACACTGTCTACACTTACATCAAACATCACACCACAGTAGCACAATGTTTCAGGAAACACGTTGGTATTTCTGTGGCTATTACCATCAGTAATAATTGTTTATGAACGCCAGCTGTCACGGCTTTGCAGATGACATGTTTTCAAGGCATAAAATGTGCGACATTACGGATTGATCAGAATCTAATGCCTTTTACATCGAAAGCATATGCCCAGGATCTATAGCACATTATACTAATGTCTGTAGCCAGTTCCAGTACAACATCCGTTGCTGCCGTACAGAGGTTGCGAAGTGGGGCCGAGGCTGTTTCCCAGATAAGTTATTGCAATATGACAATGTATTACTATATTATAGTTTTTAGTTTTGACGTTGTCCATTATGGACAAATCGTAGTTCCTTTTATTCTGAAGAAGGTTGGGTCTAGGTAAATCTAGGTAAACACTGCAACTGTGGCTGTTGTTAATTTAAAATTAATTAAAAAGAGGGACCGTATTACGATCTTCCGCGGTGAAGGTACTGGTAATAATGTCTGAATTCAGATTTATAACAAAAAATAACTGATGTGCTTCGGCATCTTTGATATAACACGATGGGATTTGGAAATTCCGCAGTTCAGGTGATGAATGAAACAGTGGCCGTATTGTTGAACTTGAATTTCGATAATGTTTTACGCATAAAATTACCTTGCCTGAAGTACAAGGTTTCCATTCGCAAATCATTAACATTTTTGCACGATGAGTCCCCTGTCAGTAAGGAATTTAACATCACGTTTCCTATTGAATTTACAACAAATAAACAAAGTCAATTATCAGTCATGGTTTTCCAGTATAATTCCACTCCTAAGTTTCCATTTTCCGTCAAAATTTAGTAAACATTATCTTTCTTGTATTCTCAAAAACTCAGCTCACCAAATGTTACTGTAAAAATAAAAAATAAAAAATTGTCGTACGCTAACGACGCCTGGAAACCATCAGAAACGCTCAGGTTCCTCGTATATCTGCCTGTCCAGGGATCTGATATCAAAAGTAAAAGGGATCAGGGTTCCTAGGCGGAATGGACAACCTCTTCGCTTATGGTTATCAAAAATGGGCCATTGTTACGTCTCTAATAACATCACGATGGGTGTAATCAACATCTTCGACAATATAACGAGGTTTAACTTTCAAAGTAAACTAAATTGTGCGTTACTGTAGAAAATCGTATTGATCGGGCTATGAGCACACCTTCTTTCAAATGCGCAGTTAACTCAGAGACATGGTAGCAGCAGAATTCATATTCCAAGTCCCATACCTCGTGTCGGTGGATAATAATGAATTTTTTGAGGGGAAAGCACCAACGTCTCGACAATGAAAACTGTATTTCTGACTTCAGCTGTACCAACATATTTCTGCAAACGTTTCCCTTTCTGTTGCCATCCGATTTTACAGGAGCCTGCAGTGAGAAGCAGCAGGGAGAGAAAGTTTCGACGAACGCAGAACGCAGAGTGCAGTGATATGAGTTTCTGGGCCAGGAATTACGGGCCACTCCGTAGCTTCCGCAGCTCTAAACGTTCCCACTAAATGGCAAATCCGTGTAGTACCTGAAGTATTAGTTCGCTCATCTCCGCTTGTGCAACTGTGAAATTGAAGTGCTTTCTAAACTTCAGTACTAAAATTTCTTTGGTGGAGCCCTTGGTGCGAAGAATGGCAGTCTGTGGACGCCTTAGCGTCTCTCACAACACAATAACACGTACCGGTATTAAACCGAAAGTAGGTGAACAGGATTACTTAGGTAAGTAATAGCATCAAAGACTTTCCAGTTACAGTGAAAAAGTTTCCAAAGTTCTTGTCGCACCAGCAGACCAATATCAGCAACCGAAACCGTCACAGTGTGATTCTTTACGTGTTCCAAGCAGCAAAAAGCTAAGTGGAGGCACTGGTTTCTGCGGATCTCTTTTGCCGTCTCTTGCTGAGTTCTTTGTATTACTTTCCCTAAAAGCAATCATATAATGGCGTCATTAGACATGCACGTTACAAATATCGTGAATGGATTGCCAACGTTATTCGAAGACCACTGGCATTTTGCGAGTATTACTGCTTGATAAACTTCCGAACCGTCCTTCTGACCGAACGCTTAAAAGTGGAAATTTTCGATGATTAGTAAGAGGGAGACCCAAATGTGTAAAACGTTAGCTTTTAAACCTGGAGAAAGTACATCACCCGCTGCAGGACCCTATGATTACAGTGTTTTAGCTCAGACATAAATATATGACTGTATTTAACATGTTCTAAAATTGGACAGTCAGTAGTTCATTACGGTGAACATTTAGGAATTTCATCAACTAGCTTGTTAGCGCTACCCTTTGGCGAGTTTGTGGGCAGACTGTTCGCAATCTATTTGACATGAGATTATGTCACGTTTCTTGCGCATTGTGTGTCGGGGTACATCATAAATTTGAAATTTGTGGTAAGTTCTATGGGACCAAACTGCTGAGATCATCGGTCCCCTACATTACGTAATCTAACTTAAACTCACTTACGCTAAGGACAACACATACATCCATGCCCGAGGGAGAACTCGAACCTCCGACGACGGCAGTCACGCGAGCCGTGACAAGACCCCCTAGACCTCGCGGCTACCCCGTGCGGCGGAGTTCATTATACACGATGGATCACTTAAATCTTGCACTGCAAATATTTCGGAAATAGGGGAGTGTTATTGATGTGCGATTTTCACAGAATGAAGTGGTTAGTCCAGGGCTCATATTGTTAGCCGATAAACAGATTGTAATTATAAACACATCAAAAAAAATTTTGCATCACCTCTGTTCCGAGCGTTCTTGAATCTGTACAGAAAATTGGAGTAGAGACTAACATAAACATCATTTCCGCCCTTTTTATTGCTCATAAAAACCACACACTGCATGTTGTACCACCATACACCTAGAGATTCAGAGGTGCTGGTCCAGATTTCTGTACACACGGATACCCCTAATACCCAGTAGCACATCCTCTTGCATTGATGCATGCCTGTATTCGTCGTGGCATAATATCCATAAGTTCATCAAGTCACTATTGGTCCAGATTATCCCACTCCTCAACGGCGTGGGTCACGTCTTCCGTAAACAGCCCTTTACAGTCGATACCAGGCATGTTAGATAGGGTTCATGTCTGGAGAACATGCTGACCACTCTAGTCGATGCCGGTATCTTGAAGGAAGGCTTCCACAACATGTACACGATGGGGGCATGAATTGCCGTCCAAGAAGACGAATGCCTTGCCAATATGCTGCCGATATGGTTACACTATCGGTCGGAGGATGGCATTCACGTATCGTACAGCTGTTACAGCGCCTTCCATGACCACCAGCGTACGTCGTCCCCACGTAATGCCACCCCAAAACATCAGGGAACCTCTACCATGTAGCACTCGCTGGACATTTTGTCTAATGCGTTCATCCTGACCTGGTTGCCTCCAAACACCTCTCCGACGATTGTCTGGTTGAAGACATATGCGACACTCGTCGAAAAAGAGAACGTCATGCCAAACCTGAGCGGTCCATTCCGCATGTTGTTGGGCCCATCCGTACCGCGCTGCGTGGTGTCGGGGTTTCAAAGATGGACCTCGCCATGGACGTCGGGAGTGAAGTTGCGCATCGTGCAGCCTATTGCGCACAATTTGAGACGTAACACCACGTCCTGTGGCTGCACGAAAAGCATTATTCAACATGGTGACGTTGCTGTCAGGGTTCCTCCGAGCTATAATCCGTAGGTAGCGGTCATACACTGCAGTAGTAGCCTTTGGGAGGCCTCAGCGAGGCATGTCATCGACAGTTCCTGTCTCTCTGTATCTCCTCCATGTCCGAACAACATCGCTTTCGTTCACTCCGAACTGCCTGGTCGCTTCCCCTGTTGTGAGCCCTTCTTGGCACAAAGCAACATTGCGGACGCGACCGAACCGCGGTATTGACCGTCAAGACGTGGTTGAACTACAGACAACTTGAGCCATGTACCTCCTTCCTGGTGAATGATTGGAATTGATAGACTATCGGGCCCCCTCCGTGTAATAGACGTTGCACTTGCATGGTTGTTTACATCTATGGGCAGGTTTAGTGACATCTCTGAACAGTCAAAGGGACTGTGTCTGTGACGCAATATCCATAGTCAACGTCTATCTTCAGAGGTTCTGGGACCCGTGGTGATGCAAAACTTTTTTCGATGTGTGTATTTAGAAAGTGTATTTTTGTGCAAGCGTGGAACGATGCCTATTGATATTAACAAACTAAAACTAGGATAAATTCGAATGTCAGTGGTGGGTGGTGCAGTATTCTAGTTCGAGTCGCGTACGAAGTATCGTTTCCTGAAAGTTTCCCACACCGGCACTTGTATAGTACCTTTGATAGCACTCTATAAAGAACAACGCAAATGCCTACACTAGCTATGTAATGTAGATTCTGACCAGTAACGAGACAACTGACATCACAGGTTATGTTCAAATTGACCACCGGCGGCGTCAGTAGCACTCTGCACGCGAGACCGCTACGGTCGCAGGTTCGAATCCAGCCTCGGGCATGGATGTGTGTGATGTCCTTAGGTTAGTTAGGTTTAAGTAGTTTCAAGTTCTAGGGAACTGATGACCTTAGAAGTTAAGTCCCATAGTGCTCAGAGCCATTTGAACCAAGCACGCTGCACAAGTTGTAGTACTTCAGCAGATGTCCGTGCAGGCTGCAGTAAACACATCGTTGCTTATCGTCGACGTAGTTGTTATGTGCTTGTGTACAGCATCTTTCAGCTTTTGCCTCAGAAAATCGTCAACAGGCGTCAAATCCAAGGAACGACCCAAAGATTTGGAAACAGTCCGTGAAGACATGCTGTAGTACTTCGTGCACTATGGGCTAGGCAGCCATCATTTTGGTATCACAGGTTCCTCTATTCTGCAGAGGAACATCTTCTAACATCCGTGGAGAATAGTCTGTTAGTCACTTGGATCCTTCCGTTAGGTTGTCTAGGGGCTACACAACGAAATTCACGTAACTGCTTGAAGAGGTTGATTAATTGCAGAGGTGGCTGACGTCTATTAGAATATCTTGCAGCGTACACCTTACAAGAACAAGCTGCATTCTTCCTACCTCTCCGTACACCGTGAGCGTGTCGGCTTTTTCTGCGTTGGTAAAACTTTACTCCATTCACGACCTACTGCTTGGGTTGACACACGCTGACAGACTAGCAAGTCGATGGACTCAGGCGACACACAAGCACACTGTAAGCAAAAACAAGAACGTCGAACCTAACAACTACGCAGGCTAGATGGCAAAAACAATTGTCGGTGTGGAAACTTTTCAAAATACCTCGTAAACGACTCGTACTATAATCCTGCAACAAATACCACTAACATTCTAATTTACCCTACTTTTAGTTTATTAATGTCAATAGGCATTATTCCATTTAAAATGTGGGTGTATGCACAAAAATACGGGAATTACAGCCTGTGAAATACAGACGCCACTGGTTACTTTACCCTACAGCAATAGCAAATGTGACCGCGAGTTGTAATTGATGATCCCCACTACACCATGAAGCCTAGTTTGGAACCTGTTTATCGTGCGCTAACGCACTAGGGAACAGGCACCTCACCGCGTATATGCCATACACGTGCACGTCCGTCATTCGCATACAGACAGGACTACTCTCGTCACTGATAACGACAGAGCTCCATTCCATTCTCCATTCAACACTTTCACGACACCAGATTAGTCGAGATTGGCGGCCTCTTGGGTCAGTGGCAGCATGGCCAGTGACACACGTGATCTCAGTCCTGATGTAAGCAAATGATTCCCAGTAGTCCCTGCTTAGACAGCAGGTGGAAGATGTTCCCGCATTTCGTCTCGGATGATTTTCCGTCGGCCAGCGCTGAGCGCATAATGCGTTGATCGTCACGTGCTCCTCTATCTACGTGTATGTCTAGAACCTTGTCTACGGGTGTGGGATTGTTCCACATACCACTGTTGGAAGCAGCGACGCAGCATCGATACATTGTGCCCAACATGTCCAGCAATTCGTCGACATGTTCCTTCAACTTCCTGAAGCGCCAAAACGCGACCCCATTCAAATGGGTGAAGCTTTTCAGTATGAGTGGCGTGGCTGTACCCTAGAATGAATGTTGCACATTCTTCTCTTCTTCTTCTTCTTCTTCTTCTTCAGTAGCGCTACAGCCCTTGGTAAGCCTTGGCTTCTTCAACAATCTTCCTCCACACTTCTCGGTTATTTGCTGCTCTTTTCCACCCCCGGACTCCCATATTGGTGATATCCATTGTTACCTCGTCGATCCATCTTCTTCTAGTTCTCCCTTTTTGCCTAACTGAATCTATCATACCTTTCATCATTTTCTTTGGAATTCTATCCTCTGCCATTCTCTTCAAGTGTCCTAGCCACCGTATTCGTTGTGTTCTCACAAATTTTACTGTGTCCCTGCCTTGTATTAACTCTTGTAATTCGGCATTGTAGCGTATTCTCCAGCCTTCTTCCTCCCTTATTGGCCAATAGATTTTGCGTAGTATTTTCCGCTCAATGCTTCTTAGTGCGTTTTTATCGTGTTCTGTAGGCGTCCATTCTTCTGAGCCGTATCTGATAACTGGGCGGACTAGGGAATTATATATTAGCAGTTTAGTTTTTCTTGTAACAAGGCTATTTTTGAAAAGTTGCATATTTGCAAAGTAAGCTCTGTTTCCTGCTTGTATTCTTTCCCTTATAGCCTTTCCAATACTGTTATCATTTGTTATTAGGGCTCCCAAGTAGTTAAAAGAGGACACTCCATTGAAACATTCCCCATTGATGTTTAGGTTTTTAGGGGTTCTTCTGGCCTCAGATTATGACATTACCATACATTTTGTTTTGTTTTCATTTACTATGAGGCCAATTTTAAGGCTTCTGTATCCATTGCCCGGTGTGTTTCTAGGAGTGTATTGGTATTTCTTCCTACTATAGCAATGTCATCAGCGTATGCACATAGCTGGCTAGTTTTCATAAATATGGTGCCTCTTTTGTTGATTTTATTTACTACACTATGCAGGGCTGTATTGAATAGGACAGTGGAGAGACTATCCCCTTGCTTCACACCTTTATTAAAGTCAAAGCTTTCACTGGTTCTGCTAAGGATCTTTGCTTTTGCTCTTGTCTCTGTCATTGCCATTCTGATTAGTCTTATTAATTTAGCACATATACCAACTTCTTTCAGTACTCTGTATAGTTCTTGCCGATTTATGCTGTCAAAGGCTTGTTTGAAATCGATGAATAGGAAAAGCAGATCTATATCATATTCATAGAACTTTTCCATCATTTGTCTTATCACAAGTATCTGATCAGTTGTTCCTCTGCCTGGTCGAAAGCCACACTGATATTCCCCTAGTTTGCCTTCTGCACACTTCTGTATCCTTTCGTTTAATATACTTGTGAAGATCTTATAAGCTGTACTTAGGAGTCTTACACCTCTATAGTTTTCACATGCTGTTCTGTCCCCTTTCTTATAAATGGGGACTATTATTCCAATTTTCCAATTATCTGGTATAGTTTCTGTTTCCCATATATCTGATATTAATGTGTGCAGTTCCTTTATTACAGCCTAACCACCAGTTTTTATTAATTCAGCAATTATGCTGTTTTCCCCAGGGGCTCGATTGTTTTTTGACTTGTGCACAGCCTGGGAGACCTCTTGTAGTGTTGGCTTTCTTGCCTCATTGGTTTCATTGTCTACCTCCAGCTCCACTCTTCCCTCCTGTGCAGCTGTCTCTTATCTTCTAGGCTGGTGCTTTGTATATCTTTGAAATACTCTGCCCATCTTCCCACTATCTGTTCTTCCTCCCTTATCATTTTCCCATCTTTACTGGAACAGGCCATTGTTTTTGGTTGGAATCTATTCTTCATTTTGCCTGTGGCATGATGGAACTTTCGTATTTCACTCTGTTCCTTTAGTTCTTCTAGTTCTTGAAATTTCTTCTTATCCTCTCTCTTTTCCTTCTCTTGCACAGTCTGTTAGCTCTTCCCCTTAATTCTCTATATTGTTCCACATTATTTCTGGTTTCTCTCTGTAGCACTTTTGTTCTTGCCCTGTTCTTTTCCTCTATTGCTGTCCTGCAATCTTCATCAAACCATTCCTGGGTTCTTCTGTTCCTTCTTATGCCTATTATTTCCTCTGCGGCATCCTGAATGGCTTTTTCAAACAAGTTCCACCTTTCATCTACTCCTACTGTGGTCTCTTCATTGCTCAACTTCCTGCTTAGTGTTACTTGGTATTTTTTTACTTCATCAGGGATGTTCAGTTTGTCTGTATTCCATTTCATTATCTTTCCCATTCTGTTGCCATTTGTTAGTGACAGTTTCTCTCTCAAGACGGATTTTATCACAAAGTGGTCTGAATCACAGTTTGGTCCTCTGCAGGTCCGTACATCCGTAACTGACGTGGAGTGGCGTGCACATTCTGTTCACCTCTAAATTCAGGACGGTTGCTATCTGCAGAGTCAAAACTGAGGGTGTACAGACAGACCTTCTGAGCGTCATCTGGCTGCGATGACTGTGACACATTATTCACTAAAACTACAAGCCCTCAACATGTGCAAATATTATATCCAGGTGACACTGAACAAAGCACTTGAAGGTGTTACTTTTTTTCGACAATACATTTGGTTATTTTTGTTACAGAGTACTAAGTAAACAACACGTGTTCACAGTCCCTTGTTATTCGTTTCTTATCCTTGATAATTCTATAACAAAAATCAAGCACTTATAATGTAGTCGGCTGTGATGAGTTAACTGGGTCAAGTTGAGGACATCGTCATCCACTGAGCACTGCTTATTCTGAAACAGCTGTAGTCGGTAATGCAGTTATTTTGTTCAAAATTGTGAGACCGAACCGTATGATCGCCTTTTGCTCAATGAGAATGATGTTTCTTCGGCGAACCTGAATGCCTCGGCTCAGGCTGGAGCATCTAGAGGCCAGTCCACACAAACTGGCAATTAATATCCCGATCAGCATCAAGTAGCATATAATGAAGATGCAGGATCTACAAAAACTGCTGCTTCCATTAAGCCAAATCGGTGCCTAATGAAAGGCCATGTGTGAAAAACGGAATACTTATGTTACACAAAGTACAACCGTTTTAATAACCCCAGATATATAACAGATAAGAAAGCACACGATGTGGAACAAGAAAATGTAAAACAACAAAGAAAAACTTCCAAAAAAAATAAAGAACAGGGTTTGTGACGAGATCTCCATTGACCCTCCGCTACAAGACTGGGTACACCGTTGCAAATGCCACTCATGGTGGATCGAAGACTATTGAAACTTTGAAGGAGGGAAATATGTGTGAAGTTTTTGTTGTTTGGAAACACTGACTAATTTTTCACCTAGTGCTCATTTCATTAAATATTATTCAATCAGATATGCACAGCAATGTTTATACTGTTAGTGTAATATCAAATATTTCCTAACAACAAAAAGGTACAAATAAAAGAGTTTCTGCGTCAGTCATTTATTTTGCCATTACGCGTTTCGATGGCTCACCATCATCTTCAGATGGAGAACTGTTTATTTGCATAGCTAGTGTGGTGAAGCGTGCAGACGCCTTTTGACGGTAGCAGACCAAGGGCACTCTAGGTTGTTTTGCGTCTTTTGCTAATAATAAAAATTGCTTATTTAGAAAAGGCATTTTTGAGGTTACAAAAGATGAATATCTGACAGTGAATTACGCTACAAGTGACGGTTGAGTTGTAAAAAATCAACATACTGATGCCTAATGTACACTAAGTGATCAAAAGTATCCGGATACTCCGAAAAACATACATTTCTCATATTAGGTGCATTGTGCTGTCACCTACTGCCAGGTACTCCACGTCAGCGACCTCAGTTGTCATTAGACATCGTGAGACAGCAGAATGTGGCGCTCCGCGAAAATTACGAATTTCGATCGTGGTCAGGTGATTGGGTATCACTTCTGTCATACGTCTGCCAGAGAGATTTCCACACTCCTAAACATCCCTAGGTTCACTGTTTCCGATGTGATAGTGAAGTGGAAACGTGAAGGGACACGTACAGCACAAAAGCGTACAGGCCGACCTCGTCTGTTGACTGACAGAGACCGCCGACAGTTGAAGAGTTTCATAATGTGTAATAGGCAGACATCCATCCAGCCCATCACAAAGGAATTACAAACTTCATCAGGATCCACTGCAAGTATTATGACAGGCGGAAGGTGAGAAAACTCGGATTTCATGGTCGAGCGGCTGCTCATAATTTTTGCATCACGCCGGGGAATGCTAAACAACACCTCGCTTCGTGTAAGGAGAGTAAACGTTGGACGATTGAACAGTGGAAAAACGTTGTGTTTAGTGACGAATCACGGTACACAATGTGGCATCCGATGGCAGGTTGCGGGTATGGCGAATGCCCGGAGAACGTCATCCGCCAGCGTGTGTAGTGCCAACAGTACAATCCGGAGGCTGTGGTGTTACGGTGTGGTTGTGTTTTTCGTGGAGGGGGCTTGCAACCCGTGTTGTTTTGCGTGGCAGTATCACAGCACGGGCCTTCACTGATGTTTTAAGCACCTTCTTGCTTCCTGATGTTGAAGAGCAATTTGGGGATGGCGATCGCATCTTTCAGCACGCTCGAGCACCTGTTCATAATGCACGACCTGTGGGGGAGTGGTTGCACGACAGTAACATCCTTGTCATGGACTTGGCTGCACAGAGTCATGACCTGAATCCTGTCGAACACCTTTGGGATGTTTTCGAACGTTGACTTCGTGCCAGGCTTCACCGACAGCCATCGATCCCTCTCCTCAGTGCAGCACTCCGGGAAGAATGGGCTGGCATTCCCCAAGAAACCTTCCAGCACGTGACTGAACGTATGCCTGCGAGTGTGGAAGCTGTCATTAAGGCTAAGGTTGGGCCAACACCATACTGAATTCCAGCATTACCGATGGAGGGCACCACGAACTTGTAAGTCATTTTCAGGCAGGTCTACGGATACTTTTGATCACATAGTTTGTCCTCTCCACTGCACATTACGTTTATTCTGCCACTTCAGAGATGCACTTGTTACAGTCATTTTTGTTTACATTGGATACAGAGATAAGAAGTTAGATGGTTTCTGCATAAATACGTTTTTATTTTTGAAGAAATAATGATGGACTGCTCCAGAATATTGACACGTGGACGGTTCAGTCACATTATATGCAACATTCTTGAATTCACAGTGTAAACGCAATGTGCAGTGGAGAGGACATACATCAGGCAGCAGCATGTAGACCTTTCACAACTTACTGTCCTGTAAGTACAATTCACTGTGACAAATTCATGTTTTTTATCCTGAAAAGTGCCTTTTCTAAATAAACAGTCTCTGTTATTAGCAAAAATAACCTACACTGCCCTTGCTCTGCTACTTTCCCCAACACCAGCTGTATCAGTAAACAGTTCTCCACTTGAAGGCGATGAAATTAAGCATAGAAACGCCTAGTGGCAAAATAAAAACAAACGACTGACACAGTAACTGTTTTGTTTGTATAACGCGCGTCTCTTACGAACGAAATATTCAACAAAAAGTTAGTCAGTTATTTTCAATATTGTCATATTACTCGATACTCAGACTCAACTTACCCCGTTACTGGGGTACATCTACATCTACATCTACATCCATACCCGCAAGCCACCTGACGGTGTGTGGCGGAGGGTACCTTGAGTACCTCTATCGGTTCTCCCTTCTATTCCATTCTCGTATTGTTCGTGGAAAGAAGGATTGTCGGTATGCCTCTGTGTGGGCTCTAATCTCTCTGATTTTATCCTCATGGTCTCTTCGCGAGATATACGTAGGAGGGAGCAATATACTGCTTGACTCTTCGGTGAAGGTATGTTCTCGAAACTTTGACAAAAGCCCGTACCGAGCTACTGAGCGTCTCTCCTGCAGAGTCTTCCACTGGAGTTTATCTATCATCTCCGTAACGCTTTCGCGATTACTAAATGATCCTGTAACGAAGCGCGCTGCTCTCCGTTGGATATTCTCTATATCTTCTATCAACCCTATCTGGTACGGATCCCACACTGCTGAGCAGTATTCAAGCAGTGGGCGAACAAGCGTACTGTAGCCTACTTCCTTTGTTTTCGGATTGCATTTCCTTAGGATTCTTCCAATGAATCTCAGTCTGGCATCTGCTTTACCGACGATCAACATTACATGATCATTCCATTTTCAATCACTCCTAATGCGTACTCCCAGATAATTTATGGTATTAACTGCTTCCAGTTGCTGACCTGCAATTTGGTAGCTAAATAATAAGGGATCTTTCTTTCTATGTATTCGCAGCACATTACACTTGTCTACATTGAGATTCAATTGCCATTCCCTGCACCATGCCTCAATTCGCTGCAGATCCTCCTGCATTTCAGTACAATTTTCCATTGTTACAATCTCTCGATACACCACAGCATCATCTGCAAAAAGCCTCAGTGAACTTCCGATGTCATCCACAAGGTCATTTATGTATATTGTGAATAGCAACGGTCCTATGACACTCCCCTGCGGCACACCTGAAATCACTCTTACTTCGGAAGACTTCTCTCCATTGAGAATGACATGCTGCGTCCTGTTATCTAGGAACTCCTCAATCCAATCACACAATTGGTCTGATAGTCCATATGCTCTTACTTTGTTCAATAAACGACTGTGGGGAACTGTATCGAACGCCTTGCGGAAGTCAAGAAACACGGCATCTACCTGTGAACCCGTATCTATGGCCCTCTGAGTCTCGTGGACGAATAGCGCGAGCTGGGTTTCACATGACCGTCTTTTTCGAAACCCATGCTGATTCCTACAGAGTAGATTTCTAGTCTCCAGAAAAGTCATTATACTCGAACACAATACATGTTCCAAAATTCTACAACTGATCGACGTTAGAGACATAGGTCTATAGTTCTGCACATCTGCTCGACGTCCCTTCTTGAAAACGGGGATGACCTGTCCCCTTTTCCAATCCTTTGGAACGCTACGCTCTTCTAGAGACCTACGGTACATCGCTGCACTACCGCATTAGCTTTTAGAGTTGGTTCAGTAATTGTGATGGTACGGTTGAAACATAAAAGTTTATAAAACGGTGTACAATAAAAAAAGACGATTCAGTTAATACATGCAAAGAAACATGTACTATCCCGAAAAAAGATATTATAAAAATGATTAACCACCAACATCGTCCACTTGTCCCGGTCTCTTCTAATAGTATGTCACTTTATCTTAAGACTGTAATATTCGTGATGACTGGTGATGTTAGGGAATTATAACTGCTATTGTAAGAAAATGACTTAGCTTCCCGTAGCAGCCTCGCGTACAAAATGACGAACAGTATCTGAGGCTGTGTCAAGGGAACGCGCCCTCGGTTCGCAGCCAGGCGGCTCCCTCATAATCGGTCACTCGCTCAGCCATCCACGCCAGTCAGTAACCTCAGTTCCAGGCAACAGGCGTTTTACCGCAGTGCTAAATCAGTAACACCCCTACTCTTGTGCAAAGTAATTTCTCAAGTGAAGCGCGCCTGGACACTTACGAAAAGTTAGAGAAGCTTTGTTGGAAGTTACTATTTCGCAACTTTCGCTGAAACACAAGTCGTTTTAAAACAACCAATGTCATAAACGCTGACCAACTTCATCATGCGGTAGAAATGTCAAGATTTCGACACCCAGTTGGCCCTAGAAATTCTGTCATCGTTTCTTTCGCGTCTGGCAATGGACTGTTCAAGCGAGAAACGCCAGGTCTTGCCCTAATTCGTAGTCCACGTTAGGTTGACCTGTTCAGCCGGTAATACCCGACACAGCTATCGTGCACACGTCTGCTCCAGAGCCCTATGCGTACAAGTCTGAAACTGCCAACTTTTTCGATAGGCCTAATACACCTGCTGGCTTGTGTACATTGTTGAGTATGAAAGCTGATATTTTTGTAAAGTTGTTATTTGCTTATATTGAACTTCTGGGAGGTCTAAGTTATTGTAATCTTGTACAACCAGAATGAAATTACTTTATGGTAATACAGACTTATGGACTAAAGTGCTCGTTTTATGTCTTGCAGGTGCAAGCGTATGATTATGTATGTTCACGTTTCACAACATTTTAAACAGGTAGGACATAATTATCTATCCAACATTTGCCATGACAGTGGGCACTGATGTTGTTAGGAGAAGGGCAGAACGAGGGCTTAATGTCAGCAGTAGGAACTGCTTTCGAAGCTGGCTGAGAAGGATTTAAGGCAGGAACATATACTCCTTGTTAATGAAGGAACTGAGATTGTAAGAACAAAGTAAGTTCGGAACTTCGACAGAATGGATTTGTCTTGTTTTGACAAGCTGCTGTCGATCGCGCATGATGGGATTCGTGCAAGCGACACTGCAATGACGCAGGCTACTGTATTTCACCTAATTGGTTTATGCACTGTTATTGCACCTGTGCCACTCGTCTCAGTACCTCTTATCTTTTTGAGTTCGGCACAATAGAGCGACTGCAAAGATGCAAAACGGCTTTTATAGTCCTCACTGGTCGCGGCTGGCACAACTGTTCAGACTTTTGTTGCTATTCCCTCAACACTATACTTCCTAGCATGATCAAGTAATACAAAAGATGCAGTCAAGTCAATGACGTGTGGTACTTTCAGTAGTTAAGGTGATATGTGCATATACCGAAAGCCTAACTATATGCGCATTTACGTAAAACATTTAAATTCAGAATTAAACATTTACAGACGTACCTTATTCTGGTAAAGCATGTCTAGGTTCTTTATTCAATTCCATTTCTAGGACGAGAAACCATCATTAGATATACAGGTTTTCTCAATGGTAATACAAAAAAGAGTGTTTTCATTTCTATTATTACTGTGCTTATAAAAAATTACTCACAGAAAAACGTGTAGAATAACTCGCACAATATCCAGAAGAGTCCTCAATAACTCGCGTACATCTCACATGTTGCCTACAGGTGAAAAGTATAACAACTAGGAAGCCCACTCGAAATGCTGTGTTCTGCCCATGCGCGATTACGCCACTTCTATTGCCAATGCGAGGATCCACAGCAGAATAGAACGGCGGATAAACCGTTTGCTAAAGTTGTAGCTCCACCGGTTCTGCTGATATGTGGCAGCCGGTCTACACCTAACAGTGTAAGTTAGATGTGTCGTGTAATACCAGCTTTAGAGGCTGAGTGAGGTAGTCCGGAGGTTGGAGGAAGGGAATATCACCTCAAACGAGCATGCCTAATAAAGCGCTGCCATGTTCAAACCATCATTGTCTCGAGGACTGCTGTACGCATACAAGATAACTACCTCCTGTAAATAACACAGGAACAAATTAAGGAAAAAGGTTGTCGTTAATAGAAGTCTTACAGACTGACGTACAATTTGTGAATATGAACAACGTTGCAGCATTTTTCCATAGTTAAGGTAGTCGAGAAAACAGTGTAAAAATTGAGAAAACCTCCGCTAGTCCACAACCCCTATCAAAGAATGCCACAATGCAAATTTAAGACATAAATAATATACATTAAGATGAGCAACTACAGGATGATCAAAATAAAACTGGGCTGGAAAATATTTACAAGACTGGCGCAGAACTAACCCTTGTCAATGAAGAGGAGAACTGCCAACATAGAAAATGTCGGAAACTGTTATTTCGATGTACCCAATGGTTGCTGTCACATGTCTGTGCACGTGCTTTTCCCTCATGCTCTGTCCCGATTACTTCCCTGCATGATTACGTCGGAATGAGTGAGACGAGCAGACGTGCTTAGCGACCAGTTGGATGCAATACAATATGGCGCTAGTGATAAAACAGTGTGTGTTCGTAATCGAGTTTTATGCGAAGCACATCTCGTGGAAAACGTGTACGAAACTGTTTATCAAAGAGTTGAAGACCGGAAATGTGGCAAAAGCAAAAGACTGCAATGCAAACCTTGGCGGGAAAATGGTGTGAAACGGGCTCGGTAAAGACTGAAAACCTTAACAATCCGAAAAGAGTTACAGCACCAGGAAACACTGCTAGAGTGAAGGGAAACCTGGAACAAAGTCTGAGGAAATCCTTACGCCGTTTATCTATGGAAGTGGGAACTAAGAGAGATCGTCGGGTCGAAGCATTATCAAGAATGAGCTTATAAATTTATTGTTGTGCATACGTTAAAGCGTCCAAACGAGCATTAATATTTTGAGTTCTGCCGATGGTATCTGAGTGACGTGAAATCAGGACTTCTGCAGACTTAGTTCATCGTTTCTTAGCATGAGACCTGCTTCCGCCTCTGAAAGTATATGACCTCATAGAGCATGCACCGTTATGTACTAGAAAATTCTCATGGGAACTCTGAAGAGTTGTTAGAAAAATTTCAATACTGGTGTTTCGTGTGCATTACCTGGTGTCTGCAACGTAACACGATTCTTTCGTCAAATTTTTAATGTACTTCCAGTATGTCCAAAAACTGTTTAATCTGTATGTGGAGCAACTCACAAAAGATGAACAACTGTAAATTTATTTTCACCAAGACGGAGCAGCAGCACACACCGCCTCGACAATCTTGTTACAAAGGTAAAAAGCTCTTTCAAGCCAAATATATTAACTTATCATAACGAAACCGTGGTAAAGTACCTGGAACTCAAATAAGCCCAAAAGATATAATATCAAGCTTAGTAAAAAATATAAAAGAATTAAAATCACCACTTAAAAAAATTAAAGCCAACAACATTCTCCTAAAAACAATTCTTTTATATTCAGCCAAAAAAATTGTAGTGGTTAATAAAAAAAGAAAAGAGAGAAGAGAAAAGAAAAGGTTGAAAATGTGGGAAGAAATGGTGAATAAAAAGGGGGTTTTAAAATTGTAAATGACCGTGAAAAAGGGAAAGAATGAAATGCAAATCGGACTTCGTATTACAGAAAACTTATCGGACTTCATGATTCGGAAAAGTTATTGTTGGGGTGGTCCTTGTGGCGTTTCTGAGCAATTTCCACTACAAAAATTATTGAAAAAGAACAGAGACTAACAAAATGTAACTGACAGGGGGAAGTGGCGTAAGTAAGAGTTCATCCTTTACCAGGTTAAATGTCTTCTTTCATGCGGCGTCCAGGTCTTCAAAATCTCCTTCATTTCTGCGTGAAAAATCTGCTCCGAAATCTTGCAATAAGTTTCATTGTCCAGGAATTTCTAATGTATCCAAAACCATCTTGATATTAAATGCAATTTATTTTAGTTGCTTCTCTCCATCCTCCGAATTTCATAACAACTTCCACAATGTCTACAGATAATACGTTTTTTCGTCTTAATCAGATCACGTCTGCACTAAGCTTCCGCTCTCGAGAGACAATAATGAAACGCATAGAAAAACAAAAAAGAGCTACAATTTTAGTATTTTCTCTGCCGTCGAGCGCTAATACCGCTGCGACGGTATAATTTTTATCTGGGGGAACGAGTGTAGCGCGTCGAAATTCAAAGTCCCGCTACATCGCCCCCTCGACTGTCACGCTAAAACATTTAGCGTGGCAGGCTAGCAAACAATATAATAGATATACCTAAATGTCAATATATACATATTTTCATAGGAAAGGCCACGTGCATTCATAGGGGATAATCTTTGTCAATACATACACTTTCTAAACCTATATACTAAAGACAATTGTTACAGTTTTTATCCTTTTTACAAAATTAATATACATATATTTACATAACGTGTGTTCGAGGAAGTTGCTCGCCAGCGCAGTTAATGTTGCGCGCTTCTAGCGTTGGTATCCCAATGCATCTCTGGCAGCATGTAGTCTTTGCGCATGCGCAATAGCATCACTGAATTTCGCGTGTGGCAGTTTCAAAATCGCTGTGTTATGACAGTCTTGCACAGTATTCACTTTCACATAGTGTTCATTACAAGTTGTTATTCCAGCATAAATGGCGTGTTAAGTCCGGAGACACCATAAGATTGAGCGTGTGCGTGATCTCAAGCAATGTCCATGTCTTCTGTTACGACAGAACACTCCAGGTCCTTGTGCGTTTTCATGATTATTGTTCCCGGGGCATATATGGTCGATGTAGTTTTTAGCCTCCACATCGCCTACGACAGGTGCTGAGTTTATTGTCTCAAAAGCATCTGAAGGCCGGCCAGGAACAACGGTGTCGATGTTCGGAAAAGTAGGTGTATCATCACATTGTTTACACTCGCCAACAAACGTTCATTTGCAGTGTGAAAATCCTCATTATCGTCGAAGTAAATTGCAGTTTATATCGATTTACAAATAGTTATTTGGTTTATGCACCACAAGTTTCACAAATAACACAAAATTCGTCGTTTATAACGTTCACAGTTGAACACAGTTTGCAACACTTTTTTGCCATATTTACATTTTAACAAAGTTCACTGTGTCCAAGCATGTTTACATCGTTAATTATAAAAGCTTACATTTCGTGGTCACATTTCAAAATATGTTAACAATATGCAAAGTTTTAACACATATACAAATACATATAAATTTACAAGAATATGCATGTGTAATATTTACACTAAAAAATTATACTAAGTCCCATTGGCTTTCTTTTATTGGGGTATTAACCTTTTTTATTCAGCTTTGGGCGTGCCAAGGGATATCAGACTTGATATATAAAGCACGGGCTTTCCTTCATTTATTATTTCTTTCTTTCTTTTGATTCCATATCTTGGCTAGTGGTTGTCCAGGCTTGTAATGCCATCAATATTCATGTCTTTTTATTCATACCTGAAAGTTTACTGTCACACAATATATTCTTACATTCCATAAACAAACAATACCCAGCTGCAGGAGGTGGTAGGATAATGGAGAAAGAAAAAAAGATGGAGTGGAAGAAACTATTCACTACCTATAAACTACCAAATCCTACAGCTAATATATAAAAAGAGAACATAATACATTATAACGTTTGCATCACCTTCATGGGGTGTGTGAAAGGAGGTGCTTACAATTTACCAAAATCATGGGTAAATGTAAGTGTCCTTACGTCAAGTCTGTGTAGTGTAACATCATGACAGATTCTCTGTTTGTGTTCTGACTGCTCATATGACTAAGTGTATTATACATTAACAAATCCTTGCATGAGTAAATCACATAGCTGCTCAGTACTTCCTCGATATCTCCACTTCTTGTGGATACCGTCTATAAAAATGGAAAATATATCCCACAGAGATTGTCTCTCTCATAATGTGTATTATACAATAAAATATCAAATTTCCTCTCAAGAGTTCAACCATGAACTTTCTTCTACTTTAGTGAAGGTTAAACATCATATATATATATATATATATATATATATATATATATATATATATATATAATGATTTCTTTCTATAAAACATAAATAAAGAACATAGTATTATAATTGACAGTAAAATGTCTCTTTCTCAGCGTCTGTTGCTCGACGTTGGTTGCACTGGTGGTCACTGCTCCTTTGCACTTACCTTGTATTACCTGAAAAGTCAAATGTTGTCTTCAAAGTAGACGTAATTTTGTCATCTATTCGCTTAAATGGAGGTGTTGTACGAGTCGCAAAAACGGCCTTAGTAACTCTTCTATCTTTTGCTTCCTCAGGGTTTTCTGTTATGTGTAAGTATAATAAAGGCTAACATGGCACTAAATTTCACTTTCGTAAACACAAATGGATTCACATGAGGGATGTGTAAAAACTATATTTCAACTTAAGTTCCTTAAAATATCATTCTCCTGTCTGAACACTAACTATAAATGTTTTCTTCCACACAATGGCTTAACAAAACTTAACGAAAGGTTACTAAGTTACACTTCTGAAATGAATTAAGCCTAATTTGTTTCCAAGTTACATTCTTATTACACTTCTTTCAACAGCTGTAATAATCATTACTTTTACTCTGCTTTTCTTGCATTCGTTCATTTTCAAGGGCACTGAAAATAGATTCACATTTAACGTCTTGTACTCACGTGTTCTAACTGATCACAAATGTTTTCTTTCAACTGAAATTCTTATGTAATCTTAAAGATGTAGAATGTTTACTCACTTCTCTATGTAGCACAATATTACCAAAACATTCTCACTCATTCCTTACTCACATATTCATCATAATATATATATCCTTATACATTAAACATATTCCTCATCAAACATTAATATATCACATACGTGGGGCCATTTGGCACTTCCATTCTCATAAATCTCCAATAATATTTTCCTCAAATAATCTGTCTCCATCAACTGCTTCACAGTAACTTACCTTCTTATATTAACTTAAGTATTAACTCATTCATACTGATCATTCAATCTTACATCCTCATTCATTCTGCTACATACCTATGTCATTACTGATCTCAATAGCTATTATCTCCTGTCATTGGAGTGCCTTGAAATAACTAACTAATTGTTGATTCACCTTATAATTCACAATTAACAACAAATATAACCTGTGTAGATATAATTCCTATATGAATATCTTTTCTCATTCAGTAAGTGTACCCACCTGGGTTTACATTCTCTTCATAATTATGTGTACAAGTGTAACTGCAGTATATAATTTCCATAAATTAACGTTTGTGTTCTTAGGCTGTATAACTTAATGTTCGTGTATTCAATACAAATATTTACGATCTCGTTTTCACAGCAACTCGCTCATGTTCAACTTAGTTATCATTATATTATGTTGTTTTAGTGCACAAAAGGTTTCAAATGTCTGTGGGCCTGCAGCCCCCTCGGCTTGTGAGATAACGGGTATTCTAGGGAGTAACAACCTGGGTGAGGTATGCTTGCTATTCTTAAAGGACCTGAATATAATAGCTGCCATTTTCTGTTCAGTTGTTTTAATTTTGTAGACGTGGGATGTGAACGCAAAAGAACAAGGTCATCAACCTGATAGGTTTGTTAATTCCTGTTCTGCTGTCGTTTTGTCGTCATACCTGAGGAAATAAACCGTCTCAGCCGTTGCGCTCTTACAACACCTCACGACCGAAGCACTGGCGCTAAGTTCTGTCGTCGACTGTTTTCCGTCGTCTGCTGTGTTTGGCCGGGTTCATTGACCAGCTCCACTATGTTTACATTCCGGCCGGTTGGCGCCCATGCGTCAGCTGATGGCGCGCCGCAATTGTTATTGCTACTTCGTGGCGGGGAGTGCATAACTGTACTGGGGAATGGCGGCGGATTCCGTGGAGGGTTATGATTTGTCATGCGTGAATTTTGTGTGTTCCACATTTTCTGTCGGTGATTGTTAGGATTGTTATTGTTTTGGTGGTAATTATGTCTGTTATAAGGCATGTTCCTGTCAAACTAGCCCGGGTTGTACCGGTTATTCTCACGCACGTCTCCCATTGCGGTTGTTGTTGTACTGTCTCTGATTTTCATTTTGCATGTAGTTACCATTTTGATATGGGTGATAATTATTGTTACTATTATTCCATGAATTTCTGCGGTTGTTCCTACCGTCATACACGTTTCCATTTGAATATGTTTCGCGCGCATGCATCGTATTGTGTCGCGGCGCGGATGGATAGTTCCACCAACCACCGTCACTACGGTTCCTTTGGGGTGGGTGCTGATTTTGGTTACTAATATGAGTAAAATTTGAATGGCGTGAGTCGCCTCTGTAAACTACGTCCATTTGATCTAAGAAGTTTAAGAAAGTCTTAACGTCATTTACTGGTACTCCTAGTAATCTGTCTCGGTATGGAAAGGGTAAGTGGCTCTTTAAAGTGTCAATTATCGCTGGCAAATCGGCTGGTTTGGACCAGTATAGTGTCTTGTCTAGGTACCTCTCAAAGTATTGTCTTAATGTCTCATTTTTAGGATCATAGGTCTCGGGGTTGCACACTTCTCTCCTTAGACTCTGTTGCTCATTCTCGGACCAGAATTCGTCCCAGAAGGCTTGTTCGAACTGTTCAAACGTAAGGCACCGACGTTTCATAGCGGCACCCCACTTAGCTGCTCGTCCTCTCATGAGATTGGTGACGTATCTGATTTTATCAACTTCTGACCAACTACGTCGAAAAACACTGCCAAGTGATCTAATAAACACAATAGGGTGGACTTTGTGCTTGTCCTCACTGGAAAATGTCTGGAAATACCCATGCCTTACAAACGTGTCATCGGCCATGCCGGTTGGCATAACTGCATTGACGTAGTTTGTGTCACTTGCTACTCTAAGTGTCGTACCGTAATATTGCTCGTTTGGTGGAAAAGAAAGCGGCACATTGTAATTTTGATTGGAAATAGGTGATTCCACAATAGGTGTTCTGTCTGTGTCATTAGCCATGGTTTTATGTGTTCTGTCGTTCCCTGATGATGCGTTTACACCAATCGCCAAACACGGCACAACATTGTCTCGCAATTTTGTCACTTCGTCTCCTATGTGTTTTGTCTCGTCTTTAACATGTGTCTTTGTTTTTGAAAGTATATCCTGTGTAATTGTTTCAAGTTTTTTGTCCAGATAGTCGTCACACAATTTACATTCACGTACAATTCTCTCGGCCATGTTGGTGTCGTTGTTTAGTGACGCGAGGTCCGCTCGGTCTTCTAATTTTTCTATCTTTTCTTTGAGGTGGATTTGTTCGAGAACTACCATTGTGAGCTGTTGGGTAATATTTCCCACTTCTTCAGTCAGGATTTCGTGGGTGGAGCTAGCTGAAGCGTGGGCCTGAGCTAACTCTTCCACACGGGTGTTCACTTCCTGCTGCACATTAACTATTTGAGTTAACTGATTCTCACATCAGGTGATATTGTTTTCTGTTTCATGTGTGAAGGCAACCAAAGTTTCTTCCTGTTTAGTGACTTGGTCGGACAATGTCTCAAATCGCTGGCTGAGCTGTTGAGTGGTGTTATTTAATTCTGTCATCTGTTTTGTCGTTCGTTCAGAATTTTCGGTCATAGTACGGTTTAATACGTCAAATTTTTCGTCGCTTTTATCTAGCCTTTGTTTAAAGTCCTGACCAAGTGCGTCCAGTTTTGCGTCAATTTTCTGACTAACGTCTCGTTTCACGTCTGCAAATAACTCTAATAGTCGGTCCAGTTTGTCAGTTTCCTGTGTCCGATTTGTGTCACATTGCTGAATTTGTCTCATATTCGGTTCTGACATTGATGTTAACAATGACGCTGATGGTCTAGTCTCGCGTCCATTCCACACTTCGTCATTTAAAGTCGCCATCTGTGTATCATCACAAATGTTGCGAGTTTGAGGCAAAATCATTGCATTGATCTGCGAACTCGTCCATGGAAGGAAACGCGAACTTTCTTGTTGGTTGAACGATGAATCTACCTCACTTAACTCATCTGCCGAAACTATCTCTACCTTACCGCGTCCCATTGTAATAGGATGTATAATCGTAAGTCAAAAAGGGAATAATATAAGTCTGATTAATAAAGATTTGACTCAAATTTAGGTTGAAATATTTTCTCGTCAATGTAAATGATTGCTCTATTGCAGACAATGGTTGAGAAAAATGCAGCAGGGCGGAAAAAATTTTTCGTGACAAATGACTTTTTGGCGGTGAAATTCACGATCTTCATATGCTACAACAATGCTATAATTACCACAAATTACAATAGAGATAGATAATTTAGAAAAAATCTAGAAGAAAACTACAGGATGTGTGGAAATGGAAAAATGGCTTCTGCAGTTGGCTATTGAATGTTTGAATGAAACATAATTGTGTGACCCACCTAAATTTTCTGTCCTGTAGCGGCTGGTCAATTACTTCTACGTAAATCGTATTCGTCACAATAAGGATTTTCTTAATACATCTCCATCGGATAATCACCAAAAGGTCTCAAAATAACAGTTTTGCAGCAATATATGCCATGCAAAGGAAAACAGTTTGAATTAGTTACAAAAATTCTTTAGAATATTGTTGTATAATCATTTGCTTAGGTACAATAGAGTTGGTCTTTTAGTTACCCTTTAAATTTCAGGATTTTTGGTTATTCTCTGTTGGGAAAAAATACAAATTAAAGTTTCAAATTTGCTAAAAAACGACACATCCGAAAATTGCGTCCTGTCACAGTCGCCAGTTGTAGTGGTTAATAAAAAAAGAAAAGAGAGAAGAGAAAAGAAAAGGTTGAAAATATGGGAAGAAATGGTGAATAAAAGGGGGTTTTAAAATTGTAAATGACCGTGAAAAAGGGAAAGAATGAAATGCAAATCGGACTTCGTATTACAGAAAACTTATCGGACTTCATGATTCGGAAAAGTTATTGTTGGGGTGGTCCTTGTGGCGTTTCTGAGCAATTTCCACTACAAAAATTATTGAAAAAGAACAGAGACTAACAAAATGTAACTGACAGGGGGAAGTGGTGTAGGTAAGAGTTCATCCTTTACCAGGTTAAATGTCTTCTTTCATGCGGCGTCCAGGTCTTCAAAAATCTCCTTCATTTCTGCGTGAAAAATCTGCTCCGAAATCTTGCAATAAGTTTCATTGTCCAGGAATTTCTAATGTATCCAAAACCGTCTTGATATTAAATGCAATTTATTTTAGTTGCTTCTCTCCATCCTCCGAATTTCGTAACAACTTCCACAATGTCTACAGATTAATAAGTTTTTTCGTCTTAATCAGATCACGTCTGCACTAAGCTTCCGCCCTCGAGAGACAATAATGAAACGGATAGAAAAACAAAAAAGATTTACAATTTTAGTATTTTCTCTGCCGTTGAGCGCTCATACCGCTGTGACGGGATAATTTTTGTCTGAGGGAACAGGTGTAGCGCGGCGAAATTCAAAGTCCCGCTACAAATTTAAAGTAAAACCACCTGCACCATCTTCAGTATTAAACCAAATTCAATATTGAAACCAATTCAGACTCACCGTCAGCAAAATAAAAAGGAGTTCGATTAGTCTCAGCCAAACAAGAAGCAAAACATGGAAAGCTAAAGGGAAAGAAATAATGATAAATCAACAATAAGGCTGGTGATTTATAAAATCAAACATGTTAAAAGTACTAATTAAAATAATTAAAGATAATAAAATCAAAGCTAATCTAACTTCATACGAAACTGTCTGAGCAACAGAACGCAGGGAACCTAATAAAGAATAACTTCAATTTGAAGATTAACTAGCAATTATAACAGTATAAACATCTAATCTAGTAGAACATAAAAAACACATGTAATTTAAGTAAGGAATAATTACTCAAACAACCAACGAAATTATTAAATTAAAAACAGGAGAGAAATAATAAAGTAAATAATTAGATATAATAGGGATGGGCTGCTCCTTACAGATCAGTTTAATAGCATCACAAAAAGGCTAAGGAAGCCCTACAAATCCTACTTTATTTGAACCTTTACGAATCTGAATATAAGCTAAACCCTTTCGCTCCAACAAAGTTAAAAAAGCCTCACTAATTAAAACACAAAAACCCAACAAAAGAAAGTTTAAAAGAAACACAAATAAATCATAAAGTATCAATACTATTTGTAGAAAAAATCTACATAAATGAATTCTAAATTCAGCACATTAATCTGTCAAAATAGTAAATTAATTAATATTAATCAATATAATAAAAAATATTTGAACCTTATGGTCCTTGTGTTAATAGTCTTAGGATAGAAAACAACCTGGCTCACACCAGTCTGAACTCAAATCATGTACGAATTTAAAGGTGGAACAGACCTAATCATCGGGCTCCTGCACCTGAAATTTTTCTTAATCCCACATCGAGGTCACAATCTGCTTTGTCGATATGAGCTCTCGAAAACAATTACGCTGTTATCCCTAAGAAAGCTAAATCTTATGATCATAAATTATGGATCAAAAGAACACACACAAATCAATGATATAATAATGAAGAGTGTATCTATTCTTCATGTCACCCCAACAAAACATTATCATTAAATATAGAAAGACTAACAAAAAACTACATAAAAGTGAAATGTTAAGCTCTATAGGGTCTTCTCGTCCTAAAGATAAATTTACGCCTTTTGACTCAAAAGTTAAATTCAAAAATTTATTAAGAGACAGTTGATTTCTCGTCAAACCATTCATTCCAGTCACTAATTAAGAGACTAATGATTATGCTATCTTTGCACGGTCAAAATACGGCGGATTTTTAAAAATTCGCTCGGTGAGCGGGCCAGACCTCAAAATATTTTCAAGAGGACATGTTTTTGATAAACAGGTGTAAATAAATTTTGCCTAGTTCCTTATAATAACTTTACAAGGTAAAATTTTCATACAAATAAATATACTAATTCTGCCATTATTACAAAGATTAATAAATTAAATCAAGAATCTCGGTGAGGAGAGGACAATCAGCAGAGGCAGTACAGTCCGCTTATCACCAATACTGCCTGACATCTGTACCTGTAATTCTTACCTGTGGGGCCAACTCAAATGTGAGGTGTACTCAAAAACACTGAGGTGACAAAAGTCATGGGATAGCGATATGCACATACGATAACATACAGATATCGGTAGTGTCGCGTACACAAGGTACAAAATGAAAGTACATTGACGGTGAAACATTCCATTTCGGAAATCGTTAGGTAATTCAATATTCTAAGATCCGCTGTGTCAAGAGAGTACTGAGAATACCAAATTCTGGGGTTATCTCTCACCACAGACAACGCAGAGGCCGACGGCCTTCACTTAACGACCGAGAGCAGTGGCGTTTGCGTAGAGTTGTCAGTGCTAGCTGACAAGCAACATTGTATGAAATAACCGCAGAAATTGGTGTGAGACGATCGACCAACGTACCCATTAGGACAGTTCTGCGAAATTTGCCGTTAATGAACTACGCAGCTGACGATGGACGAGAGTGCCCTTGCTAACAGCGCGACATCGCCCGCAACGCCTCTCCTGGGCTTATGACCATACGGTTGGACCCTAGACGACTGGAAAATGGTGACATGGTCAAATGAGTCCCGATTTCAGTTGGTAGGATCTGATGGTAGGTTCGAGTGTGGCGCAGACACCACGAAGCCATGGACCCTAGTTGTCAACAAGGCACTGTGCAAGCTGAGTCCATAATGGTGTGGACTGTGTTTACATGGAATAGATTGGGTCCTCTGGTCCAACTCAAACGACCACTGATTGGATATGGTAATGTGCGGCTGCTTGGAGACCATTTGTGACCATTCATAGACTTCATGTTCCCTAACAATAATGTCATGCCACTGGGGCACAGTTGTTCGCGAGTGGTTTGATGATTCGAGCGAATGCTTTGGCCACCCAGATCGCCCGACACGAATCCCATAGAACATTTATGGGACATACCAGAGAGGTCAGTTCGTGCACAAAATCCTGCACTGACAACAATTTCGCAATTATGGGCGGCTATAGAGGCACCATGGCTCAGTATTTCTGCAGGGGTCTTCCAACGACTTGTTGGGTCCATGTCATGTTGAGTTCTGCATTACGACGGTCAAAAGGAGGTCCAACACGATATTAAGAGGTATCTTATGAGTTTTGTCTTCTCATTTTAATCCTCACGTAATGGATTAGGTGTAGCAGAACACTGAAAACGCTATTGCTCCTATCCCTCAGACAGGGTTGCTACGCGTGTCTCAGAGTTTGATAAATCGAACACAGTGCTGCATCGACGTCAACGGTGGCCACTTCCGGCGTCTTCTGTGACTTTCATCGACAAAGGTCAATCTTAACGTAAACATTCGGTGTACAAGTTTTCTTTTATCCACCCTGCATAACAAAAACCAACGCACGTACTGTATTTTGACCTAAGAAGTAATCCTGAAATTCTTATAAAACTACGTTCTTCTATTTCTTTATACTGTTTACGGTACAACTGGATGAGCAGTTCACAATGTGGTAACCGGTTTCGCTCGGTCAGCAGTCATTTCCATATCATGAATAGATAAAAATAAACAAAGGATGGTAATAGAATTTGTAAAATCTGCTAGGTAACTATACAGTGTGTCTCTCCCAAGAGTCGTCAGGCATATTTTCTCTAGTGTTTTGGCAGATATTTGGAGTTTCACTTTTGCCACGTGTAACTGCAGTCAGCCCGAACAAATACTCCTCATAATGTCATTCACTCGATGCTCAGCTAGGATGGAAAGTATCGGTTGGTTTCTCGCAACAAACAAAATGTTTTTTAAAATGGAATTTTAGGTGCACATTTCACACAGACGCCCCAAATTAAGTGCATTATCCGTTTTATCGATGTATATTGGCAGGGACATTAAAACACGTAGAATAGCCAGTATTCCAGCAGCGGCAGCACCGCTTTGACCCGCGCTGACTCAAAAGTCGCTGCTGGAATACTGATTATTCTCCGTGTCTTACTGTTCCTTAAATACATATCGATAAAAACTAATAACGCACTAGACTAACTTGGGGTCGCTCTACTGAATGGACCCCCAAAATTACGATTTCAGAACCTCCCCCCCCCCCCCCCTCTCTCTCTCTCTCTCTCTCTCTCTCTCTCTCTCTCTCTCTCTCTCTTTGTAATGAAAAACAACCGACGCTTTCCGTTGACGCTGAGTGACTTGTGTGAGACGTGAAGAACAGGATTTGTTTGGGCTGACTTCAGCTACACCTTGCGAAAAGGAAATTGCAGATATCTGCCGAAACACCATAAAAAATGCGCCTGACGACTCTTGGAAGAGAGACCCTGTGCATGCAATGGTAGAAAGAATAAAATTATGTCTAAAGGCACGTGCTGCAGGGGACGATGCGTCGTTCATATTGCGTTATCAACAATACTACATGCAGTAGTAGGTAGAGTTCGAAGAGCTGTAGGTGGAGTGAAAATCTTCCTTTGCCTGTTCGTATACGTCTAATTTCGTGAAAGAAATATTTAGTTTCTCAGACTTTATAATGAAATCATTAGAGCAAAGTGGTAGATATATAAACAATTTTTAAAAACTTTACAATGATTTAAAACAAATTTGTGAATTTGTAAAAAGGAAAGTATGGATTCCGGGGCAGCGATAGTGGATTATTGGCGCGTGGTGATGTGGCTCCTTTAAACAATCAAATTATTGCATAGAAGTAATAATTAAGAATACTAAGGCACGACAGCAAAGGAGGGAAAATAATTGGATGCATATTTCGGTCGTCAGTCAAAATTAATTTGCAGTACACGTTGACGTAAGGATGGCGCTGAATTTATCATGAAGTGTAACAGTAGGGCAGCTTTTCAACTAGGTAGACTTACACTATACTGCATTTTTACAGAAATAAAGTAAAAAAACGCATGTGTAGTATGGTATTGTTGGCTGGGATAGCCCCTGGGGTGGGATCAGATGCCTGTCCGAAACAGTGTTCTTCCTTCGCACACTTGACCTCTTTCCTTGTAGCATATGAAAGTTGTGTCACATGTGTATTGCAGAATGTAATGGATGCATGTTTAGTATAGTGTTATGTTTGCTTGTATCATTATGATGAGAGAAGGGAGGGGGTGTAACCCACTCCAATAGCAACAAGGACGCCGCCAAGGTTAACGACGGACAAATCACCGTCAACAGTGTGACATGCCCTCACGTAATGAGACATGAGAGTACTGGAATTTGTTCCGAAGACTGGTCATTAGGAACTTTAGGTCACGACCTCTCCTCCCCTTGTTGGCCAAAGACAGGCACTGAAAACTCCATCCACCACCAGTATTCAGAGCGGCTTACCTCCGTGTCGATGGCCATCGCAGAGGCATGCGTCAGCGACCTCGGCTTCGGAGGCGGCTTTAGAAATAAAGTGGCATTTATAGAAGCAGACCCAAGGGTGCCGGATCTTTCGTTAACAATCAGAGCAGAAACATTTTTGAAATGCTGTAGCCAGCCAGGTGCTGGGAGTGGTAAGGTGCCAGGCTGCAAAAAAATATTTTAACCAGAAAAAAATTATTTATAAAAAAGTGCTACTTCAAATATTTGTATTGTTCTTTAGCAAGTTATTAGTAGTTCTGAAAAGATCAATGACATACATGACATAATTTACTACTAAAAATCATCCATAAAATACTTGATAATGCCCTAAGGCCGAAATTATACAATCGTATATGGAATAAAGAGAATGGCAGCCGAAGGCATCATGATATCTTTAAAAAAGTTCTGAGAAACTTCAATAAAGAACTATAAACGAGACACTTTAACTGGAGATACCAAATTATTATATGTCACCAAATGCAAACAAATAAACAACATAACTTTAGAATTAAAAATTGAACAATTTAACAAAAAATACCAAATTATTAAGCTTCACCCGAGTTTGATCGTTCTCTTACAAAAGAGGTTAACAAGAACAGTATTAAATAAATAAGAGAGAAAAATATTTCTATTAGCAGAGGTTACCTGCCAATAAAATATCATGAACGGAGATTTATTTATAGCTCAGAGCAGGCAATGAGCCACTATTAAAAACGCTATCAATGTGAAACGACAATTGATGTACAAGTAAACTTAAGAAACAATGTCCAACTGTCTTCAACTACTAGTAATACACGGAAGCCACAAATAAACTGGCATAGGCATGCATATTCAAATACAAAATTGTTCAAATGGCTCTGAGCACTATGGGAGTTAACATCTGAGATCATCAGTCCCCTAGAACTTAGAACTACTTAAAGCTAACTAACCAAAGGATATCACACACATCCGTGCCCAAGGCAGGATTCGAACCAGCGACCGTAGCAGTCGCGCGGTTCCGAACTGAAGCTCCTAGAACCGCTCAGTCACAGCGGCCGGCTATCCAAATACAAAGATATGTAAACAGGCAGAATATGGCGCTGCAGTCGACAACTCCTACATGAGACTACAAGTGTCTGGCGCAGTTGTTAGATCTGTCACTGCTGCTACAATGACAGGTTATCAAGATTTAAGTGACTTTGAACGTGGTTACAGTCGGCGCCTGAGCGATGGGACACAGCATCTCCGAGGCAGCGATGAAGAGGCGATTTTCCCGTAGCACTATTCCACGAGCGTACCCTGAATATCAGGAATGCCGTAAAACATCAAATCTCCGACATCGCTGCGGCCGGAAAAAGATCCTGGAAGAACAGCACCAACGACGATTGATGTGAATCCTTAAACGTGACAGAAGTGCAACACTTCAGCCAATTGCAGCAGATTTCAATGCTGGGCCATCAACAAGTGTCAGCGTGCGAACCATTCAACGAAACATCATCGGCTTTCGGAGCCGAAGGCCCATTCGTGTACACTTGATGACTGCACTACACAAAGCTTTACGCTTCGCCTGGGCCCGTCAACAACACCATTGGACTGTTGATGACTGGAAACATGTTGCCTGGTCGGACAAGTCTCGTTTAAAATTGTATCGAGCGGATGGAGATATACAGGTATGGAGGCAACCTCATGAATCCATGGACCCTGCATGTCAGCACGGGACTATTCAAGCTGGTGTGGACTCTGTAATGGTGTGGGGCGTGTGCAGTGGGAGTGATATGGGACACCTGATACGTCTAGATACGACTCTGACAGCTGACACGTACGTAAACATTCCGTCTGATCACCTGTACCTGTTCGTGTGCATTGTGCATTCCGACGGACTTCGACAACGGGACACCACACACGTCCATAATTGCTACAGAGTGGCTCCAGGAACTCTCTTTTGAGTTTGAACACTTCCGCTGGCCGCCAAACTCCCCAGACATGATGATGATTATTGAGCATATCTGCGATACTTAGCAACGTGCTGTTCAGAAGAGATATCCACCCCTAGTACTTTTACGGATTTATGGACAGCCGTGCAGGATTCATGGTGTCAGTTCCCTCCAGCACTACTTCAGACATTTGTCGAGTCCTTGCCAAGTCGTGTTGCGTTGCTTGTGCGTGCTCGTGGGGGCCCTACACGATATTAGGCAGGTGTACCAGTTTCTTTGTCTCTTCCGTGAGTATTTAATTCTGTGTTCCCGGGATTACTCAATTACAAATCAGGCTCGAATCCAATCAACAGGTATATCTGTAACAAAAAGAGGCAGAAACTCTTAGCAATGTACATAGCTTACCTTTCTAAAAGGTCTATAAATATAATTTCAAACAGAACGCTTACACGGCTCCTACTAAGACAGGAAAATTCAACTTGCCCTCATGCTGAGTACACATTACAGTCACAGCTCACAATATTCGTGAATTGTTCACAGAGCACAAAGGTAGCAGACAACCACAAACAAAGCATAGCAAAAAAAATTATATATTATGAGTTTAACTACCGGTAAACGCCTTTTAGCAATACCCAGGTAAATTGAACCATAAAACACACAGCATAAGAACCTCACGGCTCAGCAGATCCCTCTAAATAGCTTCTCGTGCAGTCTATACATTAAGAGGCTCGCCAAGGATGTCCGTATGTCTCAGCCATTCCACTTTGCCGGCAACTTCCGTAGATACTAAACAGGTTGTCTTCCACCGGACTGGAGGATCGTGTTGCTCAGGAATGTAAACTGATTGATTGCCAAAGCAGATTTTCGCTCAAAGTACTGTCCAGTTCCGGCGGTTGTTTGCAGTTTCCTTGGCCTACGAAACTGCCTACAGCTGCCGTCGGATGGCCTCCTCCTCTTATAGGTCGCCAATAACTGGAGTTCCGCTCTACCAAAACTACTGTTTGGTAGTTTTGGTACAGAATGACGCAGTAAATGGTACGATTAACGGTTCTATAGGTAGCGTTGGTGGTGGAAGAAACGTAAATGAATGTGTGAGAGAGTAACAGGGAGACGACAACTTCTCTCTCTCTCTCTCTCTTTTTTGCATGCAATTAGAACTGCAGATCGTTCACTGTTAAACTAGTGTGTATTTTACATTCTTAAAAATATAAACAGCTTTCTATAAGTAATAAAAATTAGTTGGTCGAGTAACTTCTGCGCTTTTTTGTGATCAAAGCATTTACTTTTAATGCAAGTACAGTTTTCATGCACAATCGTTAAAAAAATCCTATAATTACTGTTGTTATTTTGTACTCAGTAGAACAACTTTCTCCATGATCAAGGTTAGAGTTTCCTAGTATTATTGATAAGTATGTAAGTTGTTTACAAATAAGAGAAACATAGATCGACGAAATACTGAAGCGGTGTTTCGTATATTTTTATTTTGCGTCTTTTTTTAAATTTTTGGTTTTCTTGAGAAATTGCATTTCCTAGTGCTGTACGACAAATATGTATTTTTCAGTTTTGCTACAACATCCCTGTGTTTCACATTACAAATGAACAGGTTTCGAATAAAGCCTGAATTAAATATTTACAATTTGAATTTCGTTATAAATAATTTTTATTTTTAAGCAACAGACAGGAGGATAAATGTGTAGAGCAAAAATGTTCCATTGGTTATGCGACTCTTCATATATACTCACTTAGTTTCTAGATGGTTCTACACTTCCGTTTCCTAGGGGAGTCTAGTAAGACACTGATGGCATGTGCAGACAAAGCGATCAAAATGAGGTAACGCCTGGTAGGTATGCAACACACCTAATGTCCAGGTAATGCGATCACATTCTTACCTGACCACAGCTACTAGGATAACTATCGTAGTCTACACTTACTTGCGACAGTCTACGATAGCCTATGGTAGTTTTACACTCTAATAACAGCTGAGGCCGACCTGATCTGGCGCGACATTATGTCGAAGCGGTAAACCGCGGGCGTCCACCCCTGTCGAGACACTAAGCGGGCCACTGCTTAGCTACAGGAAAAGAGGCTGAATCGCGCTTTAGATATCGAAAGCACGCACGACTCCATTTTTTTTTGTTTTGTTGCAAGCACATCCATAAGAATGCAATGTATTGTACAACAGTTTCCAGGTTTTCTATTTTGTAGGCTGTGGAAAGTGCCTGAAATCTCTTTGTATTCAATTAGGAGTACATCCTTTCATGCACCTAGGTGACTAGCACGATATCCACGCCGGTAATATAGCAGACACAAAATATAGCAGACACCAGCCTCTGCCTTCAGGCAGCCTGTTTTCGTATAACTAGCCAGGGTAGCTGCAGTTTCCGTCGCCTCACTGGTGACCCGGAGCTATTGGGATGCGCCACGCCGCGACGCAGCTGTGTCCCGAGCAGCTGACGCCTTGTGGTTAGGCCAACCGCCGCTCACCCACCCTCTTAGCGATCCCTGCGCAGCTCTCGCAGTTCGCTGCCTGGAGTACCAAATTATATGGCAACTTTGCTACCCTCCTCCCCCATCTCTCTCTCTCTCTCTCTCTCTCTCTCTCTCTCTCTCTCTGTGTGTGTGTGTGTGTGTGTGTGTGTGCGACTGGACTGAGCCCTGCCGGGATGAAGCTGTGGGTTATTTCATCCCGGATTTCTTGCCCCGTATTTCTACAAACAGCTCTCTGTCGTGAAGATAACTGTCCTCATTCTTAATTTAACAATTTTGTATCGTTGAATTTCACCCGTTGAAATTTGTCCGTGTGAATTCCGTTATCCGAAGTAGCTGCAGTTCTACTGACAGTTTTGCATGAAATTCTTGTGGCTGATTTCGGTTGGCAGCAATACGAGACAAACACAATGTAAAATAAAAAGTAAAGAGTGTATAAATTTAAATAACACCAAAATCCAGTGTAACCTAAACCTTGTGAGGAGTCCACAACTGTGGTGAAACGAGTTTGGGTGTTAGAACACTTGCAAAAAGAAAGACCCGTACTTAATTCATTATTCTGAGTCTAAAGCTCTACCAAATTTATGTATCCCACATAGGCGATCGCTCCGTTATCAAATTGCAAACTAGGGTCGATTATGCAATATAATTAATTCATGCCACTTCTTCCATTTATATGTCCAAAATCCAATGTTTTTACCGCGATCTATAACCATTTCAATCAATATCATGAACTTTTTCGTCTTGTAAAAGTGTAACAAATACAAATTTATACCATTCATCTTCTTCTGCAGTCATTCTATAAACAATATGGTACGTTCCATGTGTATTACTTTTCCTTCAGGAAACAGAAGTCTTAACAACTTTTGATTGTTTTTGCGTGATGTTCCCGTTCATCACTAGAGCTTAAATGGTTTATAGTATCAGTGTTACAGATTACGCAGAGCAAAAACGCAAGGCTGAAGCTACTCTGTTGTGATACCTTGCGTATTTCTGACTCCATTTAATCTCTCTAGTGCGTAACGGACTTTTTCACAGCGCTTCACGAAATTTCACACAATCTTCCCGCTTCTTCTACATCGGCATAACATTGTCGACGATTTGCATGAGTTTACGACATTGTGTCCTATGATTGTCAACATTTGACCATGACGTTGCAGCGACTTGAAAGACAGATGATGGAGAAATATACACTTTCAGAATATAAATCGTGTGTAGCTATTTTTTATTTCTGAGTCACCTTCTGCCATTATCATTGGTTTTTATATTTGCTTTCTTTCCTAATTTTGCTACGGAAGCTAGCCTAATTTTAAAAGTGCTCCCGTAGAGAGCAGCTATTCTGGTTAAATCGTACAATGCGGTCTTTCAGCTGCACGAGCCTCGGGAAGTTTCTTAATTTATGGCGGTTAGACCATGGGTTCCGGACCATCGCTAAGTTTTTCTTTTACCTTCAAGTCTTTTATGCTTGTTAGACATAACTGATTCTCAAGATTAGCTGTTTCTTAAATATCAGTTTAGCTGGAACTTGCTCCAAGTTTTATATTCATGCTTTTGAGGTACCTGCTGAATGAGACAACATCACTTTCGATGGGTGCATAATAACCTTTCCGTTAGCGTGATCTGGAATGCATGAGACTTTCAGCCACTGACAGCACTCGTGTGTAAACCTAAGTAATTAACTCTCGTTGGAGGCCGGATATCACCAGAATCGATACAGATATCTCGTGTACATCGTATGTTAATCTCTACCATCGAGACCATGGATCATTAAGTTGTCTATCCCGCCATGACATTATTATCAAGTTGCTTGCCTCCATCCATCTAGAACTGCAGGCCACAGCGTTAAGCAAGTCAATGGAAAATACAAAATCAGTCTTCTCCAGCCGCGATATGTACAGTACATGCGCTTTGCTTTTAGCGTTCTCTGTAACATCGTGGTTTTTCTTACAGCTCTCTTTGCCAACATCTTAAACAGTTTTTATGATTCAAATTACTATTGTTAAACAATATTAGATTACTATTATTACTCACGGTTTATTTGTTTCTTACTACCAGTCATAGGTGTTCGATTTAAGTAAGCTGCACTTCACTGACACGGAACATCTTTTCGTTTTCATATACCTCGTGTACTTATTTCTGTTGTTGTGGGATGTGATTTTTATTTCATGTTTTTGCCTTTGTTCTAACTGTTCTATGGGCTAAAAGCAAAAGAGAAAACTTTCATGTGATGCCCACTCGAGCATTTCCTAGCGGTCTTTACCTGAAGTACCGAAGTATTCACTTCCATGTACATCACACGATTCAACTCATCAGTTTTAATAAAAAGCGTAAATTTAATAACGTAGCACCTAAGCTTGTTAATGTAACAGTCACATGCTGCACAAGAAACAAAGTCAACATTTCAAAAATGCTGGCCCACAAATGAAATTGGAATATTAAATACTAACGTCAACTGAAAATCAAATTGTATGGGACACAATTACACTGAGCTGATACGATAAACAACAGGGCCCTGCTTTCCTATATACTGGAAAAAGTTGAATAACATACCTGTAACACCAAAGAACAGCTGAAACAAAGGCAGCAAAAGGAAACAATAACCTCATCTCTCAACATCAAAACAAAGTACACGAAGTGTAAGTGGATCTACTAACCATAAGAAGGAAAATATATTTCATGTCAGTGAAGTATCTAGGTTTTTTTGCTATCGTTTCGGCCTGCTATGGACCACGAAGATTTTTATCTCTTCCCTGGTTGTGTTTTCCTCTTTTGCCAGCAGATTTTCATTTTGGCTGACTGTGCTTCTTTTCTCTGTTTTGACCATTTGCATACAGGACGTGGAACTGACATAGTAAGCGAAATAAGGTTTTTAGTAATTCTGACTTTTTCTCTGAAAACTTCTCGATCCCGAATGTCATCAAATGAAATTTCAGCTTCCTTTAAATCCTTTTTGATTTGGCTTGCCCATTTTGAATACGATTTTGTTTTTGAAATTGATGAATGTATGCGATGAGAAAGTCTTTGCGGGTTCATTCTTTCCAGATGACCAAAAAACATCATTCTCCGCTTCCTCATGCTGGTAACTATGTCTTCTGTATGTTAGTATAATTCATGGTTGTGTCCTCGATAGGGCCAAGGATTTTCCTTAATATTATCCGGTCTTTTATTTCAAGCTTTCGTAGTGGTCCTTTCTTCGTCATGTTTAAACATTCTGATGCATACAAAGCTGGCGGTCTAATTACAGTGTTACAATGACAAAGTCTTAGGTTTAAAAACAGGCTTTTGCTTTTGTATAAGTCTTTGCACAGATGAAAAGCACCTTCTAGTTTAGAACACCTACTTTCTACAGTTGCATTTTTTGTGCCATCAGGTATAATTATTTCTCCGAGATATTTGAATTTCTTCTACTGCATGATTTTCTCTTGTTGTATTTCAATATGAGGAGGAGCATGTTTGATGTCTGTGATGACTTCAGCTTTGTTAAATGCTATTTTTAGACCAGTCTTAGAAGCAATTGATTTTAGGCTGGACACTTGAACCTTAGCTTCGTCAATATTATTTGCAATGACTGCCAGATCATCAGCAAAAGCCAAACAGTTTCCACTGAGGCCATTTCTTTCGTGTCCAATTTGAATCCCATAACCTGGCGGTACGGTTGTTTTCCACTCTCTGACTATCTTTTCCAGGACACAGTTGCAAAGCAATGGAGAGAGCAGGTCACCTTGTCTCACCCCTGTACAGATTTCAAATGGTTGTGATAGTTCGCCTCTGTACTTGACCTTTGACACTGTGGTATTTAAAGTGGCGCTTATCAGATTGATTGTTTTCCTATCTAGAGCAAATTCGGTAAGGGTGATCTTTATTGTTTCTCGATCGATTGAGTCATACGTTTTCTGAAAGTCGACAAAGACCGATGACCGTAGCAGTCTGGTCCCTTCAATCCCACAACCACAAAGTCGACAAAGGTCACAACATACGTTTTTGATCTTGATTTGGCGTATGATATAACAGATTTCAGGTTATAGATCTGCTCTGCGCAGGATCTTGATGTCCTGAAACCAACTTGATCTTCGCCCAATTGTTGATCTAAGACTGATTCAGCTCTGTTTAACAACAGTCTGGAAAAGATCTTGTACGTCGTTCGTAGCAAAGAGATTCCTCGATAATTATTCAGATCACTCTTATCGCCTTTTTTATGAAGTGGGTGAATAATTGCTACGGTCCAATGTGGAGGTAGAGTTTCAGTTTCCCAAATCTTCACTATGATATCATGGATATGTTTTATTGTATCATGATCTGCGTATTTCCATATTCAAGCCAAGATGCGATCCTCACCTCCAGATTTATTATTTTTCAAGCCTTGTATACTTTTCATGATTTCATCTAATGTGGGAGGGGGACTATCTACAGGAGGTACAGCAGGATAGAAATCAAGCTTTTCATATGGATTTTCAGCATTCAGCAGGGATGAAAAGTAATTTACAAAAGCTGCAGCATATAATTTGTCATTCAAATTTAGTTTTCCATCGAGTCCTCTTATATGTAACGCAGGAGGTTTAAATTTCGATAGTTGTGATTTAAAGGCTTTAAAAAATTCCGGAGTGTGATGTCTTCTAAAATTTGCTTCTGTTTCATCGATTTGGTATTTAATAATACAATTGAACACCTTTTTGTAGAAGAACATTGGGAAGGAAGGAAGAAATAAACAGAAAAAAAGTTAAGTAATAATAGTTACTTAGTACTGTTTAATAATAGTAAAACATGGGAAATGTTTACGATCTTGGCAAACAGATTCGTAATAAAAATTACATTGTTACGGTGCCCACTGAAGATACTTCAAACAAAGTGAAACACGCGTGGTGTAAGTAACACCTTTGTTACAGTCAAAACCGACGCTATGTAATCTATACCACGTGATTTTTAATGCTTTACATGTGCGTTACACTCAGTAACGTTGAAGACTGATCGAATCCCGTCCTTTTGTGGGCCTTGCCGCAAGACGACAAAACACAGCTCTGGGCAGAAGGCCTGCCAGTTCCGGCAGCCGCGCTGTGAGCGGCTATCGATTCGTGCAACTCGATACGGAGTGGATATCCGTCTTCAGGTGTCCGCGGCCGAAGTGGCGGCAACATTCTGAGGCGCTCACAAGCCAAGCGCCACACAACGCCGCGTACGTCCAAACACAGTCCCACCGACTCACCTTGCATTCCGTTGTGTTGCGTTCCCCAAATGGCATACACACTCGTATGTTTTACTTTCCAGGACGAAAAGACAGTTTCTAATCCCACCTGAAAAGATAATCTCAAATGCTATGAGCTCCGTTGTACGACTGTTAAGACAGTTGACGTACTCTCGGGAGATGCAATCTTCAAACGAGTGCGCGACATCCTGGTTTAAGTTTACAGCAGTTCGTATAAATTACTTCTGGCGGAAGCAGAAATAACCACTGCTGTCAGTTTTCCCCTTTCATCTCCACCTGAAACATTATTTTCTCTAATAACCTGATGTTGACTAGACACAAACTTGCAAGCATCCCTATTTACGTCTTTAATTGCTTTCTGGGAGTCTCAAACGTCAGAAGAGGTGCCACAATAGTACCCCTTCACAGCTGGTTCTCTGTGTTAACACGCATTCATACACACTGAAGAGCCAAAGAAACTGGTACACCTCCCTAATATAGTTTAGGGCACCCGCGAGCACACAGAAGTGCCGGAACATGACGTGGCATGGACTCGACTAATGTCTGAAGTAGTACTGGAGGGAACTGACACCCTGAATCCTGCAGGGCTATCCATAAATCCGTAGGAGTACGAGGGGGTGAAGATCTCTTCTGAACAGCACGTTGCAAGGCATCCCAGATATGCTCAAGAATGTTCATATCTGGGGAGTTTGGCGGCCAGCGGAAGAGTTTAAACTCAGAAGAGCGTTCCTAGAGCCACTCTGTAGAAATTCTGGACGTGTGGGGTGTCGTATTGTCCTGCTGGAATTTCCCAAGTCCGTCGGAATGCACAATGGAGATGAATGGATGCAGGTGATCAGGCAGGATGTCACCTGTTGTAGTCGTATCAAGAAGTATCAGGGGTCCCATATCACTCCAACTGCACACGCCCCACACCATTGCAGAGCCTCCGCCAGCTTGAACAGTCCCCTGCTGAAATGCAGGTCCATGGATTCGTGAGGTTGTCTCCATACCCGTACACGTCCATCCACTCGATATAATTTGAAACGAGACTCGTCCGACCAGGTAACATGTTTCGAGGCATCAACAGTCCAATGTCAGTGTTGATGGGTTCCTGGCGAGGCGTAAAACTTCGTGGGGTGCAGTCATGAAGGTTACACGAGTGGGCCCTCGGCTCCGAATACCCATGTCGATGATGTTTCGTTGAATGGCTCGCACGCTGACACTTTTTGATCGCCCAACACTGATGTCTGCAGAAATTTTCGGAAGTGTTGCACTTCTGTCACGTGGAACGATTCTCTACAGTCCCGTTCTTGCTGGATCTTTTTCCGGCCGCAGCGATGTCGGAGAGTTGGTGTTTTACGGGATTCCTGACATTCAGGGTACACTCTTGAAATGGTCGTACGGGAAGATTTCCACTTCATCGCTACGGCGGAGGTATTGTGTCCCATCGTTCGTGCGCCGACCGTAACACCACGTTCAAACTCACTTAAATCTTGATAATCTGCCATTGTAGGAGCGACTACCGATCTGACATCTCCGCCAGAAACGTGTTGTCTTTTATAGGTGTTGCCGACCGCAGCGCCGTATTCTGCCTGTTTACATACTTCTGTATTTGAATAGGCATGCCTATACCAGTTTCTTTGGCGCTTCAGTGTATTATGTTACGAATCCTAGATGTACTTCATTGTCCTAGATCAACCCTGATCTATCCGACACAACCTCATTACAAAGCCTGGTCTTAATAAGTAATCATTCTCACCTTCCGAGCTTCACTGTAGAGGTTTTGTCCTTACTGACTGTAAGCAAATTCGATACACGACTTACATTCTTCGGTTACTTCATTTATGACAGTACCTGCGTTGTTACAAGTCGAACTAAAACGCGTCTACTCGTAAACATAGTAACGTTGTCAAGTTATACATGACTGTTGCCTTTTGAATGAGACTAAGCTGTCTGTACCCGCCCGGTTAGCCGTGCGGTTTAACGCACGGCTGTCCAGAATGGGAAGGAACGCCTGGTCCCCGGCACGAATCCACCCGGCGGACTTGTGTCGAGGTCCGGTAAGCCGGCCAGTCTGTGGATGGTTTTTAGGCGGTTTTCCATCTGCCTCGGCGAATGCGGGCTGGTTCCCCTTATTCCGCCTCAGTTACACTATGGCGGCAAGTTCTCCACGTACGCGTACACCACCAGTACTCTACCACGCAAACAAAGGGGTTTCACTTGTCTGGTGTGAGACGTTCCCTGGGGGGTCCACCGGGGACCGAACCACACAATAACCCTGGGTTCTGTGTGGGGCGGCCGAGGGGTGAAGTGGACTGCGGAAGTCGTCGTGGGGTTGTGGACCACTGCGGCTGCGGCAGGGACGGAGCGTCTCCGTCGTTTCTAGGTCCCCGGTTAACATACAATACAAAACAAAACAAGATGTCTGTGGTTGTTCTTAGTAACACATGCATCTTGATAACTAATTTGCTCTGAAACAATTGTCATTCAGGTAACAAATAACTATCGCCGCTAAACCAACAAAGCGTAGCTTTATAAAGAGCTTACCGACGGATAGTGAGCGACGAAAATTGCTTCGATAGTGTAACCGTTAAATATCAGAAAGCATCAGAACTAGACAACGAATAATTATAAGGGGGAGGAGGAGCTGCATCCGCAGGTGAAACATTGGACTATAACTCAAACTGTGCGAAGATTACATTGGAATTTATTACTGAGGAATAACACACAGTTCTATATTGGAAGTAAGACAAGAGGTTTACATAAATATATAGGATAGCCCAAAAAGTAATTGTACGCACTTCGTGTTTGTAATGTGTGCATCAAACTAAGAGTAAAATGTCTGAAATTGCATTATTTCCGTGTTGTGATGCACAATGTCGTTTGTGGTAGGCATTACATCGTGGGCCAGCACAGGCTTCTGGAGAGTCGTGCTCGCCTGCACATCGACTGATGTTGGTTTGTACAACATTCTACACTGCTCGGTTGATTATGGCACGAAGTGCCTTTGTTTACTTGGCTTCGATTGGGCCCGTTGTACTCTGTGGCGCTGTTGTAGTGTAACGGTACCAGACGTATTACGTACATTCATTCTGTCGGTAATTCATAGCCTGCAGTTCTTGTGTACGGTACAATGTCGTACACATACAGTAAATACGCGAATGTGTACGTCCTTTATGATGCAGCAGAAGACAATACACCAGCAGCAAGACGACGGTGTATGGTAATGTTTCCAAAGAGTAGAGTACCAAATGATCAGACTTTCACAGCTGTAGACAGGCGTTTAAGAGAATATGGCATTCGCGTTGCGCCTCGGTTGGGTCGGTCTCAATTGGATGGAGTAAATGTTGAGGTCCTGGAAATGGTAGATGAAGATTCGACAGTGAGTACTCGCCGTATAAGCGCCACTGCAGAGGTTTCTCAATCAACTATATAATGCCCGCTTCGGGGACAGCAATTCCACCCATTTATCTACAGAAGGCTGACATCTGTAGACTACAATAGCCGTCAGAATTTCTGTAGATAGTTACTCGAGCTCATGCTGATGATCCAGTGTTTACGGATGAAAGCCTCATTTTTTCCCGTGCGGGTGTCGCGAACGCTCATAACGTGCACGTGTGGTCGTATGAGAACCCTCACGTAACTACAGTATCGTTGCCCTCGCTGTAACAAAGCAAAAGCTGTTGTTATTCTGTGTTTTATTCCTTTCCTCCCTTGTTATTTTGTTTACATGTTTTATTTAGTGAAGAAAACATCTACATCTACATCTACATTGATACTCCGCAAGGCACCCAACGGTGTGTGGCGGAGGGCACTTTACGTGCCACTGTCATTACCTCCCTTTCCTGTTCCAGTCGCGTATGGTTCGCGGGAAGAACGACTGTCTGAAAGCCTCCGTGCGCGCTCTAATCTCTCTAATTTTACATTCGTGATCTCCTCGGGAAGTATAAGTAGGGGGAAGCAATATATTCGATACCTCATCCAGAAACGCACCCTCTCGAAACCTGGCGAGCAAGCTACACCGCGATGCAGAGCGCCTCTCTTGCAGAGTCTGCCACTTGAGTTTATTAAACATCTCCGTAACGCTATCACGGTTACCAAATAACCCAGTGACGAAACGCGCCGCTCTTCTTTGGATCTTCTCTATCTCCTCCGTCAACCCGAACTGGTACGGATCCCACACTGATGAGCAATACTCAAGTATAGGTCGAACGAGTGTTTTGTAAGCCACCTCCTTTGTTGATGGACTACATTTTCTAAGCACTCTCCCAATGAATCTCAACCTGGTACCCGCCTTACCAACAATTAATTTTATGTGATCATTCCACTTCAAATCGTTCCGTACGCATACTCCCAGATATTTTACAGAAGTAACTGCTACCAGTGTTTGTTCCGCTATCATATAATCATACAATAAAGGATCCTTCTTTCTATGTATTCGCAATACATTACATTTGTCTATGTTAAGGGTCAATTGCCACTCCCTGCACCAAGTGCCTATCCGCTGCAGATCTTCCTGTATTTCGCTACAATTTTCTAATGCAGCAACTTCTCTGTATACTACAGCATCATCCGCGAAAAGCTGCATGGAACTTCCGACACTATCTACTAAGTCATTTATATATATTGTGAAAAGCAATGGTCCCATAACACTCCCCTGCGGCACGCCAGAGGTTACTTTAACGTCTGTAGACGTCTCTCCATTGATAACAACATGCTGTGTTCTGTTCGCTAAAAACTCTTCAATCCAGCCACACAGCTGGTCTGATATTCCGTAGGCTCTTACTTTGTTTATCAGGCGACAGTGCGGAACTGTATCGAACGCCTTCCGGAAGTCAAGAAAAATAGCATCTACCTGGGAGCCTGTATCTAATATTTTCTGGGTCTCATGAACAAATAAGGCGAGTTGGGTCTCACACGATCGCTGTTTCCGGAATCCATGTTGATTCCTACATAGTAGATTCTGGGTTTCCAGAAATGACATGATACGCGAGCAAAAACATGTTCTAAAATTCTACAAGAGATCGACGTAAGAGATATAGGTCTATAGTTTTGCGCATCTGCTCGACGACCCTTCTTGAAGACTGGGACTATCTGTGCTCTTTTCCAATCATTTGGAACCCTCCTTTCCTCTAGAGACTTGCGGTACACGGCTGGTAGAAGGGGGGCAAGTTCTTTCGCGTACTCTGTGTAGAATCGAATTGGTATCCCGTCAGGTCCAGTGGACTTTCCTCTATTGAGTGATTCCAGTTGCTTTTCTATTCCTTGGACACTTATTTCGATGTCAGCCATTTTTTCGTTTGTGCGAGGATTTAGAGAAGGAACTGCAGTGCGGTTTTCCTCTGTGAAACAGCTTTGGAAAAAGGTGTTTAGTATTTCAGCTTTACGCATGTCATCCTCTGTTTCAATGCCATCATCATCCCGTAGTGTCTGGATATGCTGTTTCGAGCCACTTACTGATTTAACGTAAGACCAGAACTTCCTAGGATTTTCTGTCAAGTCGGTACATAGAATTTTACTTTCGAATTCAATGAACGCTTCACGCATAGCCCTCCTTACGCTAACTTTGACATCGTTTAGCTTCTGTTTGTCTGAGAGGTTTTGGCTGCGTTTAAACATGGAGTGGAGCTCTCTTTGCTTTCGCAGTAGTTTCCTAACTTTGTTGTTGTACCACGGTGGGTTTTTCCCGTCCCTCACAGTTTTACTCGGCACGTATCTGTCTAAAACGCATTTTACGATTGCCTTGAACTTTTTCCATAAACACTCAACATTGTCAGTGTCGGAACAGAAATTTTCGTTTTGATCTGTTAGGTAGTCTGAAATCTGCCTTCTATTACTCTTGCTAAACAGATAAACCTTCCTCCCTTTTTTTATATTCCTATTAACTTCCATATTCAGGGATGCTGCAACGGCCTTATGATCACTGATTCCCTGTTCTGTACATACAGATTCGAAAAGTTCGGGTCTGTTTGTTATCAGTAGGTCCAATATGTTATCTCCACGAGTCGGTTCTCTGTTTAATTGCTCGAGGTAATTTTCGGATAGTGCACTCAGTATAATGTCACTCGATGCTCTGTCCCTACCACCCGTCCTAAACATCTGAGTGTCCCAGTCTATATCTGGTAAATTGAAATCTCCACCTAAGACTATAACATGCTGAGAAAATTTATGTGAAATGTATTCCAAATTTTCTCTCAGTTGTTCTGCCACTAATGCTGCTGAGTCGGGAGGTCGGTAAAAGGAGCCAATTATTAACCTAGTTCGGTTGTTTAGTGTAACCTCCACCCATAATAATTCACAGGAACTATCCACTTCTACTTCACTACAGGATAAACTACTACTAACAGCGATGAACACTCCACCACCGGTTGCATGCAATCTATCCTTTCTAAACACCGTCTGTACCTTTGTAAAAATTTCGGCAGAATTTATCTCTGGCTTAAGCCAGCTTTCTGTACCTATAACGATTTCAGCTTCGGTGCTTTCTATCAGCGCTTGAAGTTCCGGTACTTTACCAACGCAGCTTCGACAGTTGACAATTACAATACCGATTGCTGCTTGGTCCCCGCATGTCCTGACTTTGCCCCGCACCCGTTGAGGCTGTTGCCCTTTCTGTACTTGCCCAAGGCCATCTAACCTAAAAAACCGCCCAGCCCACGCCACACAACCCCTGCTACCCGTGTAGCCGCTTGTTGCGTGTAGTGGACTCCTGACCTATCCAGCGGAACCCGAAACCCCACCACCCTATGGCGCAAGTCGAGGAATCTGCAGCCCACACGGTCGCAGAACCGTCTCAGCCTCTGATTCAGACCCTCCACTCGGCTCTGTACCAAAGGTCCGCAGTCAGTCCTGTCGACGATGCTGCAGATGGTGAGCTCTGCTTTCATCCCGCTAGCGAGACTGGCAGTCTTCACCAAATCAGATAGCCGCCGGAAGCCAGAGAGGATTTCCTCCGATCCATAGCGACACACATCATTGGTGCCGACATGAGCGACCACCTGCAGATGGGTGCACCCTGTACCCTTCATGGCATCCGGAAGGACCCTTTCCACATCTGGAATGACTCCCCCCGGTATGCACACGGAGTGCACATTGGTTTTCTTCCCCTCTCTTGCTGCCATTTCCCTAAGGGGCCCCATTACGCGCCTGACGTTGGAGCTCCCAACTACCAGTAAGCCCACCCTCTGCGACTGCCCGGATCTTGCAGACTGAGGGGCAACCTCTGGAACAGGACAAGCAGCCATGTCAGGCCGAAGATCAGTATCAGCCTGAGACAGAGCCTGAAACCGGTTCGTCAGACAAACTGGAGAGGCTTTCCGTTCAGCCCTCCGGAATGTCTTTCGCCCCCTGCCACACCTTGAAACGACCTCCCACTCTACCACAGGTGAGGGATCAGCCTCAATGCGGGCAGTATCCCGGGCAACCACAGTCGTAGTCCGATCAGGGGATGCGTGGGACGAGCTGGCCGTCCCCGACAAACCCCCATCCCGACCCCCACAGTGATGCCCATTGGCAACAGCCTCAAGCTGTGTGACCGAAGCCAACACTGCCTGAAGCTGGGAGCGAAGGGATGCCAACTCAGCCTGCATCCGAACACAGCAGTTGCAGTTTGTTTGTTTGTTTGTTAGCGACGCCATTCGGAAAATTATAGTAATTTACTTGTGACGCAGTACAGTAGGTATTTGTTGTACTGTACTTTACAATAAACCAGAGAAGACCGCATGACCGACTTATAAAATAATAAATCTCATCATATCGCTGACACATGATTGCCCAACGCAATGAAAAACATATTACCTGCCAGTCGCAAGACTCGAGCCTGAACCGCAGGCGCTAAGGTCGCGCACATAGCCCAGAGCCACACGAAACTGAATACTTGACTTGGTTTGGGATGATCATGTGCGATTTGACGTCACATGTTCAACATTTGTCAACTACTTTTGGGGTATTTGTTGACATTTGCGGCCCCATATATCTTACATTAAACTGTTTGCCTCAGCGTCATCTATGTCACTTTGTGGCAGCGCGGTTCCTTTCGTCCTTTACCTGCACCCACCTGTGAACTCGTTGCAGCAGATCGACGGTAGGAAAGCCGAGCAGAAACCTACCGTACTGCAACTCGCACCAGGCTCCATACAGCGTAACTATTCCAAGAATAGCGAAAAGGACTTAATTTTGAGTGAAAGGTGTAAATACTGGCAAAACTTCGGTATATTCTGAACCTTGATAATTTACACGTTCACTGCCAAGCCCGTGCTAATGTTAACACAGTTACGCACAAACCCTTTGATTCACGTTAGCAAATTTATGGTAACGTATTTCCCGAAATCTGAACGGCTACTAAGCACGGATTGTTCTTAAATGAAAATACTCGTCATGCTATTGAGTTTATCGGTGTCTAAACTCAAGCTTTTAGTCACCGATCTGCTCAACATGCCACAAAGAATTACTGTCTTTTCTTATACACAAAATTACTTAAAAATCAGTACTTTCTAAAAAAAACACACAGAGTAAATATTCCTTCACTTTAAAACACCTTTGAAACATGTAGCACAACTAAAACCGGCAAATTACAACTTCCTTCAGGAGTAATACTACTCACGACCGTACCACTGACAGCCTAGGCTCCGACTCCTCACACTGCTGTAAGCATTCTCCACCTCCAAGAGAATGGACGCGCGAAGAATGCTCCGTTCTGATTGGTCAGTTTTATTTAAGGCTAATAGAAAAACACTATTCTCCCGCGTTAGTACACGCTTTTCATGACTAACCAATCAACAAATAACATACTTTCGAACTGTACTTTTTCCCAAAATAAATATTTAACATTCTGATATTTTATTTATATTTTACATTATTAACTATCCTCATTTGCACTCGAATTAGCTCTCCTTTCACCATAAACTTACTTAAGATATTATGATACAAAATACCCCGTTGTTTGCATTCACACTCTCCTAAAAATTTCTCAGGCTAGTTCGTACAGCGTTTATCAGTAGAACAATGATCTACATATTTACTTTAGACCACATTCACGCATCATTCACACTGCTACAAGCATATACAGAACTATACAAACATAAACAAACAAAAAAGCCTTCAATAAATAAACAGAACAATTCAAAAAACCATGCTCTTGACCTGTTTCTTTGATGTCTCTGTCCGCTACTGTACTCTGGTGGATGAAAATTAGAACTACGTACTAGACTGAGCGAATTCTGGGATAGTGATTCTACATAGAGAACACTCCACCACTTCCTAAAAATGAGCGTGAAGTGTTTAGATAGTATATCAGCACGGCCGCACTATGTAGGTTAGAGTAAAGCCATTTAAGAGGGATACTGAATGAGTAATGCACCACTTTTGCTTTCTCGACGAATTTTGGTTGAAAAAATTCGAAATTTGTTTTGAGAGGCCGCTGAATATTGCTACTTCAGCCCATATAGTTTAACGAAGTTCAAATAGATGCCGGCACCATACGTTGCCTTCAAAATGGCATCTGTAACGAAGGTGCGTTCCAAGCAGACAGCTGTCATTGAGCTTCTTCTGAAGAAAAGTCAGAGAATCACAGATATTCATAGGCTGTTGCAGAGTGTCTACGAAGACTTGGCAGTGAACAAAAGCGAGGCAACTCGTTGGGAGAGGCGTCTGTCATCATCGCAACAAGGTCGCACGAAGCTGTCTGATCTCCCGCGTGCCAGCTGGCCGCACACAGCTGTGGCTCTTGCAGTGTTGGAACGTGCGAACACTCTCATTCGAGGTGATCGACGGATCACAATCAAACAACGTGCTGCTGCACTGGACGTCTCATTTGGTGGTGCTGACACACTCGCGTACCGTTTGGGGTGCTCAAGGTGTGATCCCTCTGGGTTCCTCGCCACCTAATAGAAGACCGTAAAGAGCAAACGAAGGACGATCTGTGCGGAATTGCTTGCACGTTACGAGGCTGATTGTAACAACTTTGTATCTAACATCGTCAAAGGCGATCAATCATGGGTTCATCACTTCGAACAGGAAATAAGAGAGCAATCAATATAGTGACGTTTCACCACCTCTCCTTCGAAGAAAAAATTCTGAACAGCACCTTCACGCTGCAAAATCATGGTGAAGGAGTTGTTATGTTTGATGCCCCCCGTTATGGTGCAAAGATGAACTCTGAATGTATTGTGCTACGGTCAGGAAATTGAAAAGACGAGCAAAGGAGCTTTTCCTTGCCCATGGCAACGCAAGGTCTCACGCAAGTCTGCTCATCTGAGAGTTCACAAAACTTCATGAGACTGTTCTTCCTCATCCACTCTACAGCCCAGATCTTACAGAACGGAGATTGTGTTTGGAAAACAGACCTTTGTAGCCAAAAGAATAAGGAATAATTCTGTAATCTTGAATAAAAGTAACCTGCTTTCAGAAAAACACCTCTCGTACATTCAATGTACAAAGAAAGGTTACGCATCAGGTTCCTCATTTAAAAATTTCATTTGAATGTTGATTGTTTATGAGAAGATCGTGTTACGCCTCGTGTAACAAAATGAGAAACATGTAGCATCACATGTAGGAATTTTAACAGCGTAAGGAAAAGTCCTATCGCGACTGCTGTTTATCGCTCTGCGAAGCTACTGCTTGTGTTGGTGGGGTTCCCAGACCACCATGACCTTAAGGAATCTGTGGGTTCAGGAAGGCCATACTCAACACGATGCACCATCTCAATGACCCCACGCGAGTAGTGCGCGAGAGGACAGGCGTATTGCTCGCTCGGCCGTATAGTCTCCCACAGCCCCGTCAAGAACCTTGACTCAGCAGCAAGATAATTATTCAGACTGACAGCACTACGACATCTGGAGCACCATAAATTGTCAGCACACTCACCATTTTTGGGGCTTTTCTTGCCGTGGAAGCAGAGAAAGGCGTACGCTCCACAACAACGCTGGACACATCGCTAGCATCACGGCGTGTGCCCACTTCTCTGTGTAGCATCGCGCTGGCCGTATTCCAATCTGGCACCTCTGAGGACGATCAATGTTGGCACATTGCATTCGTCATTGCCTTACTGGTCCACTACCGGCAGCGATTGTATGGGGTGCCAATGGCTGAACAACACGACCACCTCCGGTTCGCACGGCCGGTAATTTGGACAACAGTCGTTACATTCTGATGTGTCAAGGCCGGCGGCTGTACCCTACCTTCGACGTTTCCTTGGTGTTACCTTCCAACCAAGTATAGCAAGAATGAATATTGACCCTGCTGTCCTGACTGAGGCAGAGGGTGTTCAACTATTGCCCCTGCCTGCACGTTGTCCAGATCGGTCACCCATTGGAAACATCTGATTATGGGTTGCTGAGACACTAGTATGGCACTAATCGCCAGTCACTAAAGTTGATAATCTATAGCAGAGACTCGAAGAAGCATCAAAGACGTCTCCATATTTGTCATCCAAGCTCAAGTGTAATAGATACCCAGCTGCGTCAGAGCCGTTTTTAGTAACAAACGTGACTGGTCTGTGTGCTGTGTGGTTACAATTGAAGTGCAGCTACTCACAGTCGTCCTGTGTAGGCTGTAATTATCGCATGGCAGCGAAACTTTGTAGTTATCCTAATGCGTTATTGCGGAATCAATTTGCAGTGGAAAAAATTAGTACCTATTTTGGCCACCAGGTGAAAATCTGGATAGACGTATACGTATGTTTCCATATGTAATGCATTAGGAACTGGGCTTGGGCGGGAAAGGTTAAACAAGTGAAAAAAACATGATGCTGATTTTATTATTAACCGCTGATTACACAATTTTTTCAGTATGAGCAACGGAGACATCAACGAGAGGCTGTTTCCGTAAAACGACGTAATGAACAGTTACTCTCAACAGACCCGATGCAACTTGCGCAATGTGTTCCTGTATGTTGGCCTTCAGACCGAACGTTTCCCTGGAAAACGCGTACTTTTAGATATCCCTATAGCCAAAAGTCACATGGATTCAAACCATGTGACCTTACAGGCCATACGTCTGGAAAACCTCTGGAGATAACATGTTTGTGCAAGGCTGCGTTAAGCAGATCTTTCACTTGGCGAGCGACACGAGTTTCTGCCCAATCTTGCATGAAAACAGTGATTTTCACGCAGTTGCGCTCTTCCCAAGCAGGAATCACATGCTGTACAAGAAGGTCTCGATACAATACAGATGTCACGGTACACTTGCAGGCCCTCTGGGTGTATTCTCTTCAAAGAATAACGCTTCGAGCATAAAGGTGTTTGTGAACCCACCAAAAGCCCTTTAACAGAAACTCAAATTCAGCAGTTCTACGTACGCAAGTAATGTAAAATGTGCATCTCCACTCCGTAGAACATTCGCTGGCCACATGTTATCAACTTCGATGAGTTCCAGGAACCGAAGAGCGAGTTCAGAACTTTGATGCGGATGATGAGATTTCAGCCTCTGCACCGACTCGATGTTGTAGGGATGCCAGCGTAAAATATATCGCAAAACTTTCCGTACTCTTGACCACGGGACGAACAACTCTCGTGACACTGCACGAACAGTGGCACTACGCAGGCCATGTGCTGCATGGTTAGTTACAGCAACAGCAACTTCGCTGCTAACTTGCACAGGCATAGGACGCCTCCCTCTTCCGGGTGCCACACCAAGCTTACCCATGTTTTCCAATTTCTTTAAACCAAGTAATGATGTCGGGCTTCTTCTCAGACCTTTCAGTCGGCGATACTCTCTCAATGCAGCACTGTAATTGCCGCCGTCCACATATAACAGTTTCACTAACATCGCCCTGTCTCTCCTCTCGATAGCGATACTGTTCACTCACGTTATGGCAAGTCAAATGACAGCGTGTATGTTATACTGTCATACAAACAGTGTAATGCGTCAGATTTTCACCTGGTTGCCACAACTGAAACTAATTTGTTTCCAGCGCAAATCGGTTCCCCATTAACGCATTAGCGTATCTACCTAGTTTCGCTGCCATACCATAATTACAGTCCACACTGGACCTCCGTGAATAGATGAATTTAATTATAATTGCCCGGTACTTCATTTCACACCCTGTATACGCGCAAATCTTTTACTGATTTAATTTGATACAATGCTGATTTATTTTGATACAATGCTATTTACGGGTAATCACAAAAAACTGAGTTATTTGCTATCCATCATAGTCTTGCAATTTTAATACTTGGCATTTTGATTAATATATATATTCAATTTTTTTTTGTAAATTTTTTTGTGTATATTTTTTGCCAAGCCACATGTTTATCAAAAGTTTCTACTAGAACAGGTATGTTAATCAGCTCTGCGATCCTGAAAAATATGTATTCCAAATAAACGTTTCAGCATATTTCTAGAGCTTACACCCAAACACACCTTTAGGGAGATGTTGGTATCTTAGGTCAACAGTATTTTTTTTAGTTAATAACTCTTATCTGTGGCAAGTTTCAATGAAATTACCCTATACATTCTTTGGATACACCTATTTTTGTACTACGCGGCATGAAAGACCCATCCTCCCTCATAGGAGTGATAAAGATGTTTCACCCTCACAGTGTGTTTCTCTGCGTACTAAGTTCTTCTTCTTCTTCTTCTTCTTCCGTTACGATCTCTATAGGTTTGCGTTTTCTTCTTCTCCTCTTAAAATCTCCTCATCTTTTCTCTTCTGCTCTCCTGCTCGTGTTCCGAGTTCCTCAGTGTCCTTTTTCTTGTCTGCTCCACTGATGATTCTGTATTATTTTCCTGTATTCTTCTCTGTTGTTGCACTCTGGCATATTGGTCGGTGTATATTTGCTTCGCCAGTTTTCATTCCCTTCCACTTTGGTCTCCAATTCAGACCAAGCCTTGCAGCTGAAATCGTTAAAACTGAACTGCAGTATTTCTTGATTTCCGGAAAACATTTGATTAAGTAGGACACATATGGTTATTATCAAAAGTAAAATCGTACAGGGTCTCAAGAAAAATTTGTGACTGATTAAGGATTCTTTTTTAGGGGTGACGCAGCAAATTTCCTTGGATGGAGAGTCACCGACAGACATAGAAATAACTTTGGGTGCAAGCCAGGGAAGTGTGTTGCATCTCTTTAAGTTATGCCGTATATTAATGACCTTGCGAACAAATTCAGTACGAACCTGAGACATTTCGCAGATGATGCAGTTATTTATAATGAAGTGCAGTCACTAAGATGCTGCACAAAAAGTCAGTCAGATCTTGATAACAACTCAAAGTGCTGCAAAGACTGTCAGCTTGCCTTAAATGTTCAGAAGGCAATGTAAAATTGTGCTCTTCACAAAACGAAAACAACGTAATATCCTACGATTGTAATATCAGTGAGTCTCATTTGGAATCTGTAAGCGCACACAAATAGCTGGGTGTAGCAGTTGATAGGGTCACGAAATGGAACTGTCATAGGCATAGTCGGGGGTAAAGCGGGTTGCATATCTCGATGTGTTGGTGGAATATTAGGAAAACGCAGTCACTCTACAAGGGAGACTGGTTACAAATCACTAGAATCCTAGAATATTGCTCAAGTTTTCGAGGCCCCTACCGGATAGGACTGACAGAGGTTGTTGAACTTAAACGGAAAAGATCAGAACGAATGGACACAGGTTTGTTTGACATGCAAGAGTGTGTCACAGAAAGAACTGAAGTGGCAGACCCTTGAAGATAGGCACAAATAATTCCAAGAAAGCCTAGTTACAAAGTTTCAAAAATCGGCTTTAAATGATGACTATATATAATATACCACAACCTCCCACACATATCTTACACAGGGAACGTGAGGTCAAGATCAGATTAATCACAGAATAAACAGAGGCATTTTAAGCAGTCATCCCTCCCGCGCTCCCTGTACGAATGGAACGGAAACATCTCCTAATCGTTGGGACAGTAGGATGTACCCTCTGCCATACACTTCACAGTGGTTTTTGGAGTATAGACGTAAATGTAGATCATTCCTGAGTTCAACAACACAGTCGGTAACTGTCTTTCCTCTTGTCTCCCCCTCGCACCACCACCATTGTTATTTTCAAAACATCATTCAACAGTCTACCCGTATTTGTCTTGTTCAAAATATCCTGCACATCGTACAGTTCCCTGTTGATCTAGCACCGAGCGAGATGGCGCACTGGTTAGTACACTGGGCTCGCACTGGGGAGGAGGACGGTTCACATCCCATTCCGGCAATCCAGCTTTAGGTTTTCTGTAATTTGCCAAAATCGCACTAGGCAAATGCAGAGATGATTCCTTTAAAGGGCACGACCAATTTCCTTCCCCATATCTGATACACCCCGAACTTGTACTCCGTCTCGAATGACCTGATGTCGAAGGGACGTTAAACCCTTATCTTCCTTCCTTCCTTCATGCCCTTGCACAGTTCTTTCCTAGGTATTTGGGCCCACTTCTCGCGACGCGTTTCCAAGCGAATGTACGTTTGGAACAATGCATTGTGTGGAAGTGACACAGGAACTGTGAGAAAACCGAAAAAGTACAGAATCGAAACGTTTGAGACTGGTGTTACGGAAGGTTGCTGAAAATTAAGTTCAAAATGGTTCAAATGGCTCTGAGCACTATGGGACTCAACTGCTGAGGTCATTAGTCCCCTAGAACTTAGAACTAGTTAAACCTAACTAACCTAAGGACATCACAAACATCCATGCCCAAGGCAGGATTCGAACCTGCGACCGTAGCGGTCTTGCGGTTCCAGACTGCAGCGCCTTTAACCGCACGGCTTCTTCGGCCGGCTGAAAATTAAGTGTACTATAAAGAAATGAGGAGTTCCTCCGCAAAATCAGCTAGGGAAAAATTAGTGGAAGATAAGTAACGGAAGATAGGAGAGTGAAGTAGATGAAAATCGTTAGGTAAGACGTAGACTGGATTATGTCCAACAAATGATTAAGAACGAATATAAAACTAGGGAGCTATACAAATGTACACAACCATTGGTCAATGTATCCTATGTTACGCTGTTATATTAATAGACTAGCTAATATCCGGCGTTGCCGAGTATGTATGTATTCACCGAGCGAGGTGGCGCAATGGCTAGCACACTGGACTCGCATTCGGGAGGACGACGGTTCAATCCCGCGTCCGGCCATCCTGATTTAGGTTTTCCGTGATTTCCCTAAATCGCTCCAGGCAAATGCCAGGATGGTTCCATTGAAAGGGCACGGCCCACTTCCTTCTCCGTCCTTTCCTAATCCGATGAGACCCATGACCTCACTGTCTGGTCTCCTTCTCCAAACAACCCAACCCCAACCGAGTATGTATTCATTCCAAACTGTTATTAGTCTTTCTCTTCATTCCCACTCTTTCCATCCGCTTCCTCCTCACACCTCTTTGTCTATCTGCTCCACCCCACTCTGTTCGTCCATCTCATGCATCCCCCACTCTCTGTCCATCTCCGTCTGCCCCTTTATCTATCCATCTGCCCCTTCCCCTTTACCTGTCCATCTGGCTTTCCCAAACTCTTTCTGTCCATCTGCTCTTCCTCTCCCTGTCTGCTGTTTTTCCCCTCTGTCCATCTTTTCCTTCCCCTCTCTTTGTCCATCTACCACTCCACCTGTGTCTGCCCATCCTTTCTGCTCTTACTGTCCATCTCCTCCTCCTTTCTGCCCATCTATTTCCTAGCTCTGCCTATGTCTTCTTCTCCTCTCACCTCTCCCTCTGTCCATCTCCTCCTCTTCCATTTCTCTGTTCATTTCCCCCTACCCCTCTTTCTGGCCATCTCGTACTTCGCCTGTATCTATACATCTCCTCCTTCTCCCTCCCACTGTGTGTCCAAATCTTCCTTCCCCCCTTCTTTCCCCAGGCAGTTAGCCACACCTCATAATAAGTTGCTGGTTTTTATTCAACTGTATCTTTCTCAATAGCATGTAATATGTGCTCCACGTTTGGTTTAAATCTATGCAAGGCATTAGGAGGAGCGTTTTGTCCATGAATTTACCCGCAAACACATATAACATATATTTCACAAATATTTAGCGCATTTCACACATATTTGTACACATTTTTCACCCGTATCTCTAGCGAATTTCGCCTTACAAGTTCATTTTCACGCAGCTCAATTTTTATAACTTCATTTCTCCTTAACTATGAGTAGTACCATGATATAATCTTGGCGACGTATGTTTGCGAAACATGTTGCGAATAGAGTTAGTAGTAAAGAAGTAATCAATTAAAAGATTATTCGTGATATGGCAGTTTTATGTGCTATGCTTCTTTTCCATCGCCAACCACAATGGTTTTTTCCAGACAGTTAGTGATGTGTGTACCAAGTTTGGTTGAAATAGATCCACTAGTTTAGGAGAAGATGTGGGACATACATACGTACACTTTTATAATACTCAGACAGAAAAAAAATCGCGCCACCAAGGAGTTTTGCGACATGAACGAAAGTTGGCAAGCGTGTTTCTACATCTGAAAGTTGATGTGTGTTCGAATTTCACACCAGTCGCATAAGAGTGACGCTAGTAGCGCCTCTATGAGGATGAAAATCAGGTTTGCATTATAACACGCTGTAAGAGTCGTGAGCATGAGTTATCTTTGAGATTGGACGTGGTGAGGTGATGTTAGTTAAGAATGCCTTTAAGGCAACAGAGACGCCACTATCAACACCTGACTGAGCTTGAACGAGGTCTTGTTATAAGGTTAGGAGAAGATGCGCCTTCCTTCTGCATTACTGCAGAAAGACTAGGCGGGAATGTAGCCACTGTACATGATTCCTGGAAGTGGTGTTGACGAGAATCTACAGCAACAGGAAGACCGGGCTCCGGATGGCCTTGTGGCATTACCGAGAAGGAAGACCATCGTGTTCGGCGTATGGCTGAGGCGTATGGCAGTGCCTTTGCAGCAGTAATCTGAGCAATAGCTGACACGAACCGTTACAAACGGACTATTTCAAGGACAGCTCCGAGCCAGACGCAATGTAGCGTGCATTCCACTGGCCCCAACCCACCGCCATGTGCGACTTCGATGGTGTCAAGCGAGAGCTTATTGGAGGGCAGCCACGCGGGATTAGCCGAGCGGTCTAGGGCGGTGCAGTCATCGACTGTAGGGCTGCTCGCGACAGAGGTTCGAGTCCTCCCTCGGGCATGGGTGTGTGTGTTTGTCCTTAGGATAATTTACGTTAAGTAGTGTGTAAGCTTGGGGACTGATGACCTTAGCAGTTAAGTCCCATAAGATTTCACACGCATTTGAATTTATTGCAGAGCAGGGTAGAGGTCTGTTGTGTCCTCTGATCAAAACTGGTTATGACTCGGTGTCAGTGACGGGTTGTGTTGGTCAGGGGGAGGCGAGTTGAAAGCCTGCAGTCAAGCTGTTTGCGTACTAGACGCAATGGACCTACACCTGGAGTTATGATCAGGGCTCCGCTTTTATGTTAACAGAATCTTCCGTCGGTGCTTGGTAGCACAACATTGTAATAAATATTGTAGAACAAAAGCAAACTGCTGCACTTTTACATGGCAGCAGGAGCACTCTCTTGGTTATTCCACGCACCGTGACTGCCAAACTGTAAGTAAATGTAGCGATTCGACCTCCTGTGCTGCCACTGGTGTACAGCATTCCTGGGGGTGTTTTCTAACAGGATAACGCTCGCCCACATACCGCTGTTGTAACGCAACACGCTCTACAGAGTGTCGACATGTTGCCTTGGCCTAATCGATAGCCAGATATGTCTCCAATCGAGCACTTAAGAGACGTCGTTGGACGGCAACTCTATCGTCATCCGCAACCACCATTAACCATCCCTGTATCGACCTACCAAGTGCAACAGGCAGGGAACTCCACCCCACGAACTCACATCTGGCACCTGTACAGCCCAATGGATGCACTTTTCCTTGCTTGCATTCAACAGTCTGGTGGTTACACTGGCTATTAATGTACCAGCATTTCACATTTGGAATGGCTTCTCTCGCGCTTACATTAACCTGTGATGCTGCAGTTTTAATCACTTAAATATGTTAGCTAGACAAATGCATTCGCGAAATTTAACTACTCTATATCAATTATTTTTTTGGTGTTGCGATTTTTATCCGCCAGTGTATGTACGGATTATACTGCCCGCTCATGCCCACTCTCACTATTTCACAACTGCTGTTTTCTTATTGTAGTTTTATTCTATTAGGAAGTTACAGGGTAGTTGAAATTGGTCCATCCATAGCTGTAAAACCTTTCCCACTTGTACACCCTCCCCTAATGGCGGCAGGGTGTCCTACTCCACAGAAATTTTCAAACGATGGAAAATTCAGGATGGAATGTGTAACAGTCTGTCTGTCCGCATGAACAGCCACTGACAAACTGTGGCCAAAAAACAAGTGGACCACCCTGTTGCTGAACACGCTGCCAAACAAATCCCTCATCTCAACAACTGCTTCACAGCCTGTGCCATATGGATCCTTCCCACCAACACCAGTTTTTCTGAATTGCGCAGGTGGAAACTTTCCCTGCAATACATCCTAAGTTCCCGTAACCCTCCTGGCCTCAACCTTCGTTAGGCACTGTCCTCACCCATCCAGCCCCCTCCCTGTTCCCATTCTAGCATTACACAGCCGTCATTTCACTGCCACACCCAGTCTTTTAATTTCTCTTTATTTCTTTTTATTGCTCTCCTTTCCGCGACTTACCCACTCCCTCCTGAGCACCTCCTCTCCTGCCCTCCTTCTAAACTGCAACACTTCACTGTCAGTCACTCCCACCACAATATCCCTCTCCCTCCCCGCCCCAGCCTTCTCCTTACCCCCACCCAGTCGACACTCCCATCATGCACTGGTGCTGCTGCTCGCAGTGCGGTTTCAGCTCACTGTGACTGCAGATGTGTGTGCAAGTTGTGTGTGTGTGTGTGTGTGTGTGTGTGTGTGTGTGTACTGCTGACAAAGGGCTTATTGACTGAAAGCTATAATTGTGTGACTCTTTTTGTTGTGCCTATCACAACTCAGCATCTCCGCTATATGGCGAGTGGCAACTTTCCTTCTCCGGTATTGTTCCACATAATTTTTTTTATACATATGATTTCATTGCGCTGTTGTCTGGCAGGTGGAATAGACTAGTAGTAATTAATGTACACGCACCAACTGAGGACACTGAAGAGGTTGTTAAAGACGGATTTTATGAAGAACTAGATCAACTGTGGGATGAGTTCTCCTCGTACGATACAAAATTAATCCCAGGTGATTTTAATGCAAAGATAGGGAAGAAGGAAGCATTCTGGCCTACACTTGGGAAAGAAAGTATGCATAACATTTCGAATGATAATGGCACAAGGGTGGTTAATTCTGCTGTTTCAAAAGACTTGATTGTTGAAAAAAGTGGAGAGAAAACTAAATACCTGGTTACCACTAGCATGCCAACAGCAGTAGATCAGGAAATGTTAAGAGTTGGAGACATGCAGTTTGAAAAAGTGAACACATTTAAGAGTCTGGACATCACTTCGAGAAAAGAGATTGAATCCGAACTGAAGAAGAGATTACGGACGGGAAATGCGTGCTACTTCTCACTGAATAGATTACTTTGATCACGGATATTGTCTAGGTATTTAACTATTTGAATATACAAAACTATTATTCTACCAGTTATGCTGTATGGGTGTGAGACTTGGTCTCTCACTGTGCAAAATGAAAAGCCGTTTCGAGTATTTGAAAACAAAATTTTGAGGAAAAATTTTCGGAGCAAAAAGGGATGACATTAGCGGAGAGTGGCGAAAACTGCGTAACGAAGAGGTTCACGAACTCTATTCAAGCCCTGACATAATCGGCATTATTAAATCACGTAGACTGCGATGGGCGGGTCACGTAGCTCGAATGGGTGAGGGCAGGGCAGCGCGCAGAGTACTGGTAGGGCACTTGGAGGGAAAACGTCCTGTGGGGAGACCAAGGCGTAGATGGGAAATAGCCCAAGACAGGGACAGATGGCGAAAATACGTTGCTGCGGTAATGGACTCTCGAGTCCGGTATGACCAGTGTGTGTGTGTGTGTGTGTGTGTGATTTCATCTGTGAGCGAGTTTTGTTGATTTGTTCCAAGCAGTGCAGAGGTGTGATTACTTTTGGGTGCGACTGCCCGGACGCTCTCTCTGCCGCTATGTCGCGCCGTCCTGCCCTGTACTGCAGGTGACTGTGTGGTGTTTGTTGCAGCGGTGTGCGAGCCGTCGTGGCAGGGCCTGCCGGCGCTGCTGAACGCGGTGCTGGGCAGCGACTCGGCGGGCCTGCTGGGCTCCCCGCCGCCGCCGCTCTGCCACACGGTGGCGGCGCTCGCCGCGCTGCGGGCCACGCCCTTCGTCTCCTGGTCCTGTCCCCAGGTAAGCCGGCCACACCGCCACCAGCGCACACTACACCCACTCGCTTGGAAACTTGAATATACTGGGAAAACAAGATACAAAATCCTACAAAACTGGGTTCTTTTTAGATCTTTGGGGTCGCTAATTACGAATCAGATGGTGGATCCAATATGGGGAACCAAAAATTACAAATTTAGTTGCTTTGGGTAAAACTTCGGGTATAAAGTGTTTTGAAGCCGCCTTGAGTAACGCAAAGAGAAACCTCTACCAGTACTCGATGTGGTTCCGTATACTTTCCCCACGCAATAATTGGTTCTATGCATGTCGGGTCTCCAGCCGGAAAATATCGTTATCTGGACACAATATTTCGGCGGTCCACCTGGCCGCCTTCTTCAGGTGAGTAGGCCGTCACACTGACAGATTCTGAGGACATGTATCAAGCTGTCATCCATCGTACCAACGCAGTGGGGTGCTATGTACGAGGGTAATCCCAAAAGTAATGTCTCCTATTTTTTTATAAGAACAGAACTCTGTTTGTGTGGCAGTTGGTCACACTGTAATGAGGAGTGCTTCACGCGCTTTGAATAAACACGCGTACGCCGCGCTGAGGCGCTCAGCCCTGGCTTGGCAGCCGTTGAGAATGGTGCTCCCGTTGGATGTTACCGCCAAGTGCGAATTGCGCGCAGTTGTGCGGTTTTTGAACGCAAAGGGCACTGCGCCGACTGAAAATCATCGCCAATTGACCGAAGTGTATGGTGAGTCGTGCATGGATGTCAAAAATGTTCGTAAGTGGTATAGAGAGTTTGCAGCTGGTCAGACCGAAATTCACGACGATCAAAGGAACGGGAAACCGTCAATTTTTGAGGAGACAGTGTTGGAGGTTGAGCAAAGCATGCGTGAAGATCGGCGGATCACTCTGAATCATCTCTGCACGTTGGTTCCTGAGGTTTCCCGAAACACCACGCACAGAATTTTCACGGTAACATTGAACTACCGGAAGGTGTGGGTGCAACGCATGATGACTGAGGACCACATGCGGCAGCGAGTTGATGCTTCCCGTGCATTTCTTCACCGCCTTGCAGCCGAACAGGACAACTTTCTAGACTCTATTGTGACGGGTGACGAAACCTGGGCATACCACTTTACACCTGAGACCAAGCAACAATCACGCCAGTGGCGGCATCCTTCTTCGCCAAAGCTGCGGAAATTCAAACAAACACAGTCTGCCGGTAAAGTAATGACTACTGTTTTCTGGGATAGAAAGTGGTATTGTTGGTTGACTTTATGCCCACTGGGACCACAATTAACGCTGACAGGTACTGTGAGACTCTGAAAAAACTCAAACGGGCAATTCAGAACCGGAGAAGAGGAATACTGAGCAAGGGAGTACACATTCACCATGACAACGCTCGCCCACACATCGCTCGGCAAACCGTTGCTCTCCTGCAACAGTTTCAGTGGAACATAATCACCCACCCATCCTATAGTCCTGACTTGGCTCCCTGTTCTCTAAGTTAAAAGAACATTTGGCCGGAAAGCGATTCAGCTCCGACGACGGTGTGAAAGAAAAGGTTCATAACTTTCTGAACAGCATGGCGGCGAGCTGGTATGACATGGGCATACAAAAATTGCCACAGCTTCTACAAAAATGCATTGACAGAAATGATGATGGGTCTCAGCACTATGGGACTTAACATCTGCGGTCATCAGTCCCCTAGAACTTAGAACTACTTAAACCTAACTAACCTAAGGACATCACACACATCCATACCCGAGGAAGGAGTCGAACCTGCGACCGTAACGGTCGCGCGGTTCCAGACTGAAGCGCCTAGAACCGCTCGGCCACACCGGCCGGCAGAAATGATGATTACGTCGAAAAATAGCTAAATATTCAAGCTGTAAAGTGATGTAAATCATTGTAGAAATAAACAGGTCTATGTACTTATAAAAAAATAGGACACCTTACTTTTGGGACTACATTGGTAAAATGAGCTTACGCTATCTCAGATGCAGATAGTTTCACACAAGAACTGGATCATCTAAAAGCTGTTTCCAAGCACAATGGTTATACTGCATCCATATGCATACTCTCAAAATCACATTAAGTGCCTGGCAGAGGGTTCATCGACCCACCTTCACAATTCTCTATTATTCCAATCTCGTATAGCGCGCGGAAAGAACGAACACCAATATCTTTCCGTACGAGCTCTCATTTCCCTTATTTTATTGTGGTGATCGTTTCTTCCCATGTAGGTCGGTGTCAATAAAATATTTTCGCATTCGGAGGAGGAAAGTTGGTGATTGGAATATCGTAAGAAGATTCTGTCGCAATGAAAAACGCCTTTCTTTTAATGACGTTCATCCCAAATCCTGTGTCATTTCATTGACACACTCTCCTATATTTCGCGATGATACAAAACTTGCTGCCGCGCGGGATTAGCCGAGCGGTCTAGGGCGCTGCAGTCCTGGACTGTGCGGCGGGTCCTGGCGAAGGTTCGGGTCCTCTCGCGGGCATAGGTGTGTGTGTTTGTCAAAAATGGCTCTGAGCACTATGGGACTCAACTGCTGAGGTCATTAGTCCCCTAGAACTTAGAACTAGTTAAACCTAACTAACCTAAGGACATCACACACATCCATGCCCGAGGCAGGATTCGAACCTGCGACCGTAGCGGTCTCGCGGTTCCAGACTGCAGCGCCAGAACCGCGCGGCCACTTCGGCCGGCTGTGTGTTTGTCCTTAGGATAATTTAGGTTAAGTAGTGTGTAAGCTTAGGGACTGATGACCTTAGCAGTTAAGTCCCATAAGATTTCACACACATTGGAACATTTGTTTTACAAAACTTGCTGCCCATCCTTGAACTTTTTCCATGTACTCCGTCAGTCCTATCTGGTGTGAATCCCACACTGCACACAAGTATTCTAAAAGAGGACGGACAAGCGTGGTGTAGGCAGTCTCCTTAGTAGATCTGTTACATTTTCTGAGTGTCATGCCCATAAAACGCAGTCTTTGGTTAGTCTTCCCCACTACATTTTCTGTGTGTTCCTTCCAATTTAAGTGGTTCGTAGTTGTAATTTCTAGGTATTTTGCTGAATTTAAGGCCCTTATATTTGACTGATTTACCGTGTGACCGAAGTTTAAGGGATTCCTTTTAGCACTTATGTGGATGACCTCAAACGTTTTGTTATTTCGGGTCAACTGCTAATTTTCGCACAATTCAGATATATTTTCTAAATCGTTTCCAGTTTGTTTTGGTCTTCTGGTGACTTCATTAGTCGATAAATGACAGTGTTATGTGCAAACAACCTATTACGGCTCCTCAGATTGTTTCGCAAATCGTTTATATAGACAAGGAACAGTAAAGGGCCTATAACACTACCTTGGCGAACGCCAGAAATCACTTCTGTTTTACTGATGACTTTCCGTCAATCACAAATCCAACACACAGCACGCAATTTCACTAAAATCCGCTTGCGTGGTACAGTTCAAAAGCCTTCTGGAGATCCAGAAATACGGCGTCTACCTGAAATCCCTTGTTAACGGCACTCAACACTTCATGCACTTCACAACAACGTTGTTTTCTAAACCCATGTTGACTGTGTGCGAATAGCCCGTTTTCTTCGAGATAATTCATAATGTTCGAACACAATATAAGTTCCAGAATCCTGCTACATATCGACGTTAATGATATGGGCCTGTAATTAAGTGGATTACTCCTACTACCTTTCTTGAATATTGGCGTGACCTGTGCAACTTTCCTGTCTTTGGGTACCGATCTTTCGTCCAGCGAATGGTTGTATATGATTGCCAAGTATGGAGCTAATACATCAACATAGTCTGAAAGGAACCTAATTGGTATACAGTCTGGACCAGAAGACTTGATTTTATTAAGTGATTTAAGTTGATTCACTACTCTAAGGATATTTACTTCTACGTTACTCATGTTGACAGCTGTTCTCGATTCGAATTCTGGAATATTTACATCTTCTTCTTTTGTGAAGGCATTTCGGTAGGCTGTGTTTCGTAACTCTGCATTGGCAGCACTGTCTTGGATACTATCTCCATTGCTATCGCGTAGAGAAGGCATTGATTGTGTCTTGCCGCTTCAGATACGACCAGAATCTCTTTGGATTTTCAGCTAGGTTTCGAGACAAAGTTTCGTTGTGGAAACTGTTATAAGTATCCCGCATTGAAGTCCGCGCTAAATTTCGAGCTTTTTTAAGAGATTGCCAATCTTGGGGATTTTGCGTCTGTTTAACTTTGGCTTGTTTGTTCCCATGTTTCTGCAACACTGATCTGACCCGTTTTGTGTACGAAGGAGGATCAGCTCCGTCATCTGTTAATTTATTTCGTATAAATCTCTCACTTGCTGCCGATACTATTTCTCTGAATTCAAGCCACATCTGGTCTACGCTTATATTATTAGTTTGGAAGGAGTGGAGATTGTCTCTCAGGAAGGCGTCAAGTGAATTTTTATGTGCTTTTTTGAATAGGTATATTTTTTGTTTATTTTTGGAGGATTTGGGAGTGGCGGTATTCAATCTCGCTAAGACAGCCCTATGTTCACTAATTTCTGTATCCGTTTTGATGTTCGTTATTAACTAAGGATTATTTGAAACTTCCTGGCAGATTAAAACTGTGTGCCCGACCGAGACTCGAACTCGGGACCTTTGCCTTTCGCGGGCAAGTGCTCTACCACTGAGCTACCGAAGCACGACTCACGCCCGGTACTCACAGCTTTACTTCTGCCAGTACCTCGTCTCCTACCTTCCAGACTTTACAGAAGCTCTCCTGCGAACCTTGCAGAACTAGCACTCCTGAAAGAAAGGATATTGCGGAGACATGGCTTAGCCACAGCCTGGGGGATGTTTCAAGAATGAGATTTTCACTCTGCAGCGGAGTGTGCGCTGATATGACTATCAGATCGGTCGTGCTCTACAGATTGGGTCTTCGCTGGAACGAACAGGAGATACAAGCAAACCGGTGGCATTCCCACCTTTTGCGGGAAGCAGATCTTCAAAAATAGGAAGAATTTTAAAGGAATTTGGTATTAAAAGTGTATTCCGTTCGCCGGCTAAGACCATTGCTCTGTGGGCACAGTGAAGGATGATTTGGGTTTGAGAAATCCCTGGGTCTTCAAGATTCCCTGCCATTGCGGGAAAGCCTATATTGGACAAACGATTCTGACGGTTCAGGATCGTTGCGTGGAGCATCGTCGCCATAAGCGTTTATTTCAGCCAGAAAAATCTGCGGTGGAGGAACATTGTCTTGCTGAAGGACATAAATACGACGTGACACAAGTGGTGCCCCTGCGTAGTGGTATTGGAACTCTATAGTGAAAAAAATCCGTTGAAATCCGGATATGTGACAATACTATAAATAGAGGTAAGGGGTATACTTTAAGAGTTGGAACCCTGATCTATTTGACATTAAGAAACAACGGTCCTTGTTTCGGTCATCAAAAGCCGTCAGAAGTGTCTGATATCGATTTATCCTTTCCGCGAGCTTTCACCACCGATGCTTCGTTGTGTCTTGCGCTGGAGGGCAGTTATGTTCGCGCACGCGGTAGACTCACTGTCGGTGTGTAAAGGAGCCGCCACGGCGTGTTTGATTTCAGTTGCGACGAGTTAGTGTGACTGCGTACTCATCTGAAGATGGGGGCCAAGCTGACCGCCGAAATATTGTGTCCAGATGACGATATGTTCCGGCTGGAGACTCGACATAAATACAACCATCTACCAGCACTTTTTGGAATTCTAAAGTGCCACTATAATGGCCTATCCAGACTGTTGTTTATTGTTGTGCGAAATTGCTATTGCATTGGTCGGGATCCACGACTTTCGAGACATTATGGAACAGATGGGTTTAAGAGGGCCATGCTGAGCACCGTGCAGCATCTTAGCGCCACAACGCGAATAGCGCCGGAGAGGACAAACATATCGCTCGCTCGGCCGTGCAATATCCTACAGTCACGCTTTAACACAAATGCAGATGATAGCCATGCGTGCAGATTGCACTGTTGTAACTGACCAAGAACGGCCCCTGCTCAATGACCTCGACATTAAAAGTACCTTCATGCTCAGAATAGTTTTCCGTGTAGTTGTGAGTGCATCGTGTCGGAGCTAAATGAATTCGAACGTGGGTACTTGTTTGCGCTCGTGTGGTGAGTGGTTCTGTAACGAAGGCAGCCGAAGTGTTTGGTATTTCAAGAGGCATCCTGTCGGCGATTTATATCGCCTACAGGGAAAACGGAAAGAAACAACCCATTAACACACAGCGCGGACTAAAGTCTGTGTTCAGTAATCGTGACAGAGGGTCATTGTGGAGGAATGTGACGAAAAATAAGAGGACGGCAGTTGCAAAAGTCACTCTACAACTGAGTATCGCACTCGGTAATCATGCCAGCACCAGAACAACACAAAGGTAGCAACGTAAGCACGAAATGCAGGTGAGTTGGAAATCCATAGACACTCAACAGTGATGCAAATGCCCGTAACAGGAAAACGTGATGCCCAGAGCCATAAAACCTAGACTATAGATCAATGGAAGAAAGTCATTTGGTCGAATGAGTCTTGTTGCACACTTGTTTCCAACTTCTGTCCGAGTTTACGTGTCTAGAGTGAAACATGGCAGGGTTTCGCAGATGATTAGGACAGCCATATAGTGGTATTCCATGGCTCAGTGGTTACTCTGCAAGGTGGCATTACTGCCTAGGATTATGGGACGATTCTAGCCGAGCAGGCCTATCCCATATACAGTCTTTTACCTAATAGTGATACCATGTTCTAAGTTGGGCTGTTGATATTTTTAAAAATATCGGGAATCCAATATATCTATATTTAAAAAGTATCATTATCATATCGAAAAAAGTATTGATATATCGACGGAAAAGTTATCGACGTACCGGCCTATAAAAATATCGACTTCATATTCTATATACTCAGCCGATTTTAGAGCTGTATATTTATTTCAGCGTTGAGTTATTACTAGATATTCTGTATATCAAGAAGCTAGCAGTCTGCTTATCCGCCATAGAGTAAGAATTGAAAGGAAGACCTTCACTTAGCTAACAATGGTAACTTCATGTAAATGGCACAATAAAAGATATCCGATGGGTCGATCGTTCAATTCCGTCATAGTCGGGTTTCTCCGGAACACTTCATGTCGACTTCCCGGTTTTTTTTTTTTTTCGTTTCTGCAAACACCGGCGAACTAGCAGCTGTAGCGTCAAAATTGCGTGGTGAAGTTAAACGTTGCAGTTTCCGTTGGTAGCGACGAGCGCCGATAAGTCAGCGCTTTACCTCACACGTCTCTGCCCATTGCAATGACCAGACTTGTCATTTAGAGTTTTGTTCATTATCTCCAGCAACTGTTTTTGAAGAATGCCGATGTGAAGAAATAGCACACTCGTTGCATTAAAAATTGTTTTTAAACGCAACTAGTTTGCTGTTTCTTCACATCGGAAATCTTGTTACTCCATGCACACCGCCACTCCTCAGTTCAACCCTACTACTTTGCGCCAGCCACACTTGCCTCACACAGCCAAAGAGAGAGAGACTGGGCGTGTTGATAGCTCAGAAAGTAGTAAGACACATTGAACCTAAAAGTATGTTCTACCACAATTTTAAAAGAACAACTTCAAATATATACTGAAAATTGCGAAGAATATAATATAAAATACAAAAATTGGCACTCGGTATTGCCATTACGATACCGATATATCGCCGAAGAAAATATCGCAGATGTATTTTTGCAAAAAAAATATGGATATGTATATTTTATCAACAGCCCTAGTTCTGAAACGACAGTGCTCCTTTTCACAGAGCTCTAATCATCCGGGATGGGTTTTGTATGCACGACGATGATAACGAATTAGAAGTCTACACTGCCATACTGAAATGTTTGATTCGTAATTGCATTTTTCGCTAGAGCCATTTCATTATAAGGAGGTAGCTGTAGGATTTCCCCACTGGGGGTAGTTTGTTAAGGAGATCTTTTACCTCAGGTGGCATCCGCTTATCTTTTCCAACTGCGGTTTTATGGAATCTCGAGATGAGTGGATCCCAAGATGCCAAAGCCGATGAAATACGCTACGAATCGTTTTCTCGCAGAAATCTTCTTTGTAACGCCGGATATCTTTATTGAGCTTCCTGTCTTCAGACAACCGACCAATCAGCAATGGAGCAGCATCAACTATGGCACATCCGACCATCAAAACTATGTAGACTGCTGTCGGCTCAAAATGGTTCAAATGGCTCTGAGCACTATGGGACTTAACTTCTGAGTCATCAGTCCCCTGGAACTACTTAAACCTAACTAACCTAAGGACATCACACATATCCATGCCCGAGGCAGGATTCGAACCTGCGACCGTAGCGGTCGCGTGGTTCCAGGCTCTAGCGCCTAGAACCACTCGGCCATCCCGGTCGTCAGACTGAAGTCGGCATCGAACATTATAGCAGAATATTTTGCGGTATTTGACACTAATTGCCTACCAGAAGATGTCAAATTAAAGACCTTCAGCCGTCAAATTTACAACCTCATTTTATTTGGCAACCAGTTTCATCGTTTTACTATGCCATCTTCAGGCCCCTGACCGACGTGTTGGAAGAATCTACCTCGGTTGTGATCAAAACAGGGGCCAGCAATGGCGGTGTTAGTGGATTTTTGCTACAATGATCACTTCAACAGTCACCTGCCGGCTGCGTAGTAAAACGCTGAAACTGGTTGACAAATAAAACAAGGTTGGAAATTTGACCGTTGAAGGTGTTTAATTTGACATTCTCTATCGAACAGCCGAGTCCCGCAACCATCTCTAAAATAATGGACATACAGCGAACTGTCTACCATGTCGTACTATCGTACAATACAAAAATGTCGGTTCAGCAAATACATTTTAACTAGTTAATTATACTATTAAGCTAGTAGGAGAGCTATTTACAAAAGTTGAACAACGGAGAGGAAATGTTGTAGCCAACAATTTTGGATAAAATCAGTAGTAGTTTAATTTTAAGTCGATATACGTAATTATACCGGTTAAAAATGTCATAAACATACCTTCTGGAATGCTACCCGTCTTATTTTATCCTGACAACTTGGCAAGATTGCTGTCATACTTTAAACAGGCCACACTAACGTTACCTGAAAATGTGTAGTTTTCCATTTACTGGTAAATGTCTGGGTCCCATATCATATCGACTTATGACTGTAATGTCATCGAAGCATTGAGCTGCGCCAGTGCAACCTACGAGACATTTTGCTGGACTTTAGTCGGAACCCGGACCTTTTTCTATTTCTATTCTGTCCGCGTTTTTAGGCGTGTTGGTCCACCGAGGGACGTGGGAGGGAGGGGGGGGGGGCGAGGAACTACACTTGAATGGTTTTCAACATTTCAGTTCAAAGTAAAGCGGAGACGCATAGAGAGGTATGTGGAATAGCAGAGGAAACATCCATCATGCCACGAAGGACAATCGCTACCAATGATCGCGTCCGCAACATCAGGTTACTCGCAGAAGGCTTGTCAACCAGTAAAGTTGCTGGATGTGTGCACCATAGTTCAACTGATGTGAGCCGACCATGTAATGGATTCCAACTGACAGATAATGTAGAGTTCTTACGCCACACAGGCTGTTCAAGTCCGACAGGTGCATAGGATGATCGTTATCTACGATTTCTGAGTCGAAGTAACCGTTTGGCGTTCGAAGAGGCTACAGGACGTCACGTATCGCATCGAACTGTTAGGATACGATTCCGTGATGCGAATAGCCATTCCTGGCGAGTGTGTCGAACACCATGTCGTACACCACAACACAATGGACTCCTTTACAGGAGGCAAGAAATCATGCAAAATGGGCACCACAGGATTGGTGTTCGGTGTCGTTTACGGAAGTAACTCGGATTTGTTTGTACCTTGGAAAAAGCAGGGAACGTGTTTGTAGACAGCCAGGTAATGTCGAACGCTTCCAGCATACTGTCCCACATGTCCAACACGATGGTGGTGGAATGATGTTTGGGTGGCATTAAATGGAGCCATTGTACGCCTCTCGTCGGCTGAAGGCAAACTCACTGCGGAGGAAACATCCATCATGCCACGAAGGACAATCGCTACCAATGATCGCGTCCGCATCGTCAGGTTACGCGCAGGTACAGGGATGATGTTCTGCAACCAATAGTGTGACCGTATCGCCAACATTTTGGTGACAATTTATCTTGGCGGATGATAACCCGCTTGCTCATCAATAATTTCTCGAGAAAACGTTCCTCCAGGATGCCAGGTCACCAGAATCGAGTAACCTGCCTACTATCCAGACATGGATCCCTTCGGACGAGTCTAGATTCGATTGAAACGCGCTGCGCTTGGACGTCAACATCGACCATGTAGTGTGCGCGACTTATGCAGAGCCACCATTCGAGAACGTGTCAGTTTGGACAAGGGCTGGCTTGACGATCACATCTAAGATGTGCCACGGCGGATTCTAGCCTGTATTCGAGCAAGGGTACCTTCCACCCAATACTGATGTTGCTCGAGAGTGCTGTGAAAAAGCGCCCTTGGAAAACAGACGACTTTGCCGTACACAAAAGTTTGTGTTTTTGATTTAGTGATACGGACACACTTCGAAATGAATGTAGACGCATACCTGAGAGCCAAGTTTTGTTTTTTGTGTCACGAAGGTGTGTGCGATTTTAGCCAGGGCACATACGAACACAGTTAACCGATGCTACTCTTTGATACACTCTGAGTCCCTTACACTACTTTGCTCACAACACAGTATGAACTGCACGTTTTTTTCGACTAGTTTGATTGCAGAAAGACATACTGAGCAAAGAGGTGAATTTCTACCTGTGCATCTGGACTTCTCAAAGTCAGCGTCCGATGCAGGACGAAGGGTACTTGGTGGAGTAGTGTTATTTGCTTCCCCCTTATTCCATTCGAAGATGGTACGCGGGAAGAATGACTGTTACTACCTCTGTGTATGGACCCAAATGTCTCTAATTTTAGCGTCGTAGTGTGACATGCTCTTTCGATAGAGAATACATTTCCAGTGACGTATCATCTCTACAGATATTTGTCATTTTTGCGTAAAATTGAAAGTAGTCATGCCCACACTGATAAATTACAAAATCTGGTACCTAGCTGTTATCTTTTCCGGAGTATGATTGCTAGCAAAGGCCTCATCAGTTCGAAGAAATTACATACAACTTTCAATGTGGGTTCTCATCGTAGCTCCTGCTCGTAAATAATAAGAGTTCCCATAAGTTGATCTCTTCTGAATCTTTTCATGGTTAACACGCAAACTGTTTCACAGTGCTAAACCAACTTTCAGAGAAATGTAACTCCCTTCGACTGCACAAAAATTTCTCTATTACCAGTCAAGGAAGGAAGGAAGATTAGGGTTTAATGTTTCATCGACATCAAGGTCTTTGGGGATGGAGTACTTACCCTGATTGTTTCAAGGATGGGGAAGGAAATCGATCGTACTCTTTCAAAGGAAAGATCCCGGCATGTGCCTGGAGTGATTTAGGGAAATCACAGAATATCTAGATCTGTGTGGCTGGATTTGAACCATTGTCTTCACTGGTGTGAGTCCATTATGCTAACTACTACGCGACCTCGCTCCATTATTACCAATGACTCCACAAAACTAACAAGTTCAACGTCTTTTCAACAGAGATGTTACAATTGCAAGTAAAGAGTCTAAGCATTTACATAGCTGACAACGAATGTTTTTAAATTTACTTAACACAAGTTTTTACACCAGTATTACAAAATTTTGTGAAAATGTTATTGAAAATAAATTTATAACCAAAACCACACATTGAGGTGTAGAAAATTCTCGTTTGAAATCATGTATGAGGTGAAACAATCTGTGTGCTGGATTACGTGCCTTTCTATCATAGTTGAACGTGGCTGCGAGAAATAAATCGAAACCGCACATTTTCAGAGCATAGCACAGAAATTTCTATCTCGCATTCAGTTCGAACATGAAGTCTGTACATTGCCGTTCAAGGTAAGGTCTGTCAGAACGCTTATTACTCTATCGTAGGTCGGTCAAGAACTTCTGGTTCAAATGGCTCTGAGCACTATGGGACTCAACATCTGAGGTCACCAGTCCCCTAGAACTTAGAACTACTTAAACGTAACTAACCTAAGGACATCACACACATCGATTCCGAGGCAGGATTCGAACCTGCGACAGTAGCAGTCGCACGGTTCCAGACTGAAGCGCGTAGAACCACTTGGCCACACCGTCCGGCCAAGAACTTCTGAAGATTTTTGATAGCAATGTAAAGCAACGACTTGCTGATTAGATTATTTTCGGTCGAAGTATCAAAGACGGACCCTAAAGTCAGTTTCATATACGGTTTCCAGCAGAAAAAACACGAAAGTGGTAATCCAAATTGTTATTCGTTACTGCCCGTCGTCGTCAGAAACTGCCCTCCAGAAGTCAACAAAAATGCTCAAAAGGCAGGATGGTAATGCTAGCGTGTACACGACGCTTTTTATAGGCCAGTTAACTCACAGATTCAACGGTGCTGCAAGTGTTTACTTTCGTTGCTTGCTTCTGCTTTGCCTTCGTTAGCGTTCCCGCTTCTGACTAATACTTTGTTAGCAAGTTCTTACCGGCAGAATCCAGGGGATTACAAGAAGCGAACGAGGCGCGGCTCTGTTTTCTCGCAAACTCTGCCGACGGAAGAACAGCAACACTGTTTAAAACGGCTCGAGCGGGTCTGCGCGCGCACACAGTGGGCTTAGGGTGCGGTCAGAAGACAAACACAGCGGGGCAGGGGCTGGCTGTAGCTACACAAAGGTGGGCGCCCACCTGCGCCACGCTGCCACGCATATCGCACGCACCGGCCAGGAGGCGCAGGGGAAAGAATTTAATCAGCCACGACTCAGAAGAGGTAGGCGGTACACTCGTCCAGCTGGCGAAACGAGAAGGAGAGGCCGAAGGAGCGACACCACCGCTGTGCTGCGATGCGGGGGTGTAGCCAGAGACAGCTGGAGGAGAGAATTGTGGAGGCTTGCGATTACAAAGGCACCGAGCGACTCTGTAGGCGTTGTCTGGAGCGTGGTTGTGTTCCGTACGCTGTACGTATTCCGAAATGCAGTAACAACAAGGAAATGTTCAGTACATGAACCAGGCCTCCAACGACAAACTTTCAAAAGTGGTGCTATGGCTCAAAACAAGAAAAAAGGAAACGCTCAGGAAACATGAGCAACAAAATGCTTACCTTAACCCTTTGAGTCACAAGAATATAAAAAAATTGAATTTTAAAACTGTTCACAAACTGACCTCATCATAGTAAGCTCAAATGGTTCAAATGGCTCTGAGCACTATGGGCCTTAATATCTGAGGTCATCAGTCCCCTAGAACTTAGAACTACTTAAACCTAACTAACCTAAGGACGTCACACACATCCATGCCCAAGGCAGGATTCGAACCTGCGACTTTAGCGGCAACGCGGTTCCGGACTGAAGCGCCTAGAACCGCTCGGCCACAACGGTCGACCGTCAGGGTCTGCCGAGCGCTGTTGGCATGCAGGGTAGTGTCCTCGGTCACGAAAAGTTACAACGGTGGGGGGGGGGGGGGGGGGGGGTGGGGGGGGGGCAGCCGTGTGCTGCACACATGCCGCCCCCCTCCACCATATCCACATCCAGTGACCGATACATCGGTACCGTTGGGCCTGCCGAGGCCTATGCGGAAAGGGGAGGGGGGGAGGGTGAAGAGTTTCTATGAATATATGCTGTTGGAGAGCAGCAGCTCACTGGTTTCTCGAAAACGTGTCGTAATGGGTACGATTTGTTGTAATAAAATGACTGGAAACGTCAAATTGATCATAAAGAATTTTTTTTATTTAGTTGTTTTCGTACAGCTAGTTACGGAATATGAAAGTATACCGTTTTGACGCAACGACAAATTCAACATTTATCAGAAACGAGTTTTTCGTGCTAAGATTTGTTATAAATAAATTTCAGTTTGTAACACATAGCTGATTAAGGCCTACAAGAGATGGTAAGATAAAGATAAATGTGTGAAATCTTCAGGGACTTAACTGCTAAGGTCATCAGTCCCTAAGCTTACACACTAATTAACCTGAATTATTCTAAGAACAAACACACACACCCACGCCCGTGGGAGGACACGAACCTCCGCCGGGACCAGCCGCACAGTTCACGACTGCAGCGCCTTAGACCAGGAGATGGTAATATAAAACCCAAGGCCATATGTCACACAATTTCAATGTAGTGTAACGGATACACACACCGAGTAACGAAATCAAGGTAACGTTTCCGCGCATTGCTGTATCAAAAATCTCTTTTATTCGCCTAGTTTGTTATTAATTTTAGAGAAATATTACCTGTAATATTCGAAGTTACGTAAACGGAAGTGCACTCCCTCTCAGGAACTTATATAAGCTGATGTGCTTACAGACTGGACGTGGAACTTTCCTTTCTGTCTTCTATCACGTCCATAATACTGAAATTTTTGTTTATGTGTACTAAAGAGAAAACAACATTACTATCGTGCGGGCAAGAGAGGAAGTCTGTGCTTTTCTAGAACTATCGTATAATTTTACGGTGGTCTATGTTCGGCCAGCTGTTGTGGCCGAGTGGTTCTAGGCGTTTCAGTCCGGCACCGCGTGACTGCTACGGTCGCAGGTTCGACTCCTGCCTTGGTCATGGATGTGTGTGATGTCCTTCGGTTAGTTAGGTTTAAGCAGCTCTAAATTTTAGGGGACTGATAGCCTCAGATGTTAAGTCCCAGAGAGCTCAGAGCCATTTGAACCATTTTTATCCATGTTCGTAAACAAACTGTGTGTTATCCGAGCTGGATACAGGCGACATCTGCTTCTGGAGAGCGCTACAGTCGCGAATCACGATAACCAGCACGTCCCGTGTGATCAGGGCTGTACGGTTGGATATCGCGTCCACTACGTGAACTTGAGCTGCCTAGTCTCACGTGAGGACGGCTTTAGAGTGAACAATTTGTATGCCAGCGATGGCCCCCTCGTAAGGGACACCTGCAATTTTTTCTCTTTCTGATTTCCTATGTTTTAATTGTTTTGACGCTGCTTTTCTTGGCTGAACGTTTTGTTAAATTTACACTATTTTCTTAACACACAATGAGCATTCGGTAATCATAATTGATATAAACTACTAATCACATAAAAAGCCTTGCGATCAAGAACTAACACATATTCTGCAAACAGTAGACCATCAGGTACTTAAATAGTTTCATATCGCGCATTATAAGTCATATGGCATTCACCCAGTGACAACTTTCATCTGCTGTCCTGCTGTCTGCAGTCTGTGCCTAAGAACTTTTTTTTGTTTTATTTTAAAGTCCCGTCAACCTCAATAACATAGTTTTACTTAAGTCGGACAAGGAACAGAGATGAATTCGACCGAGGCATTATAAAGCAAAAATCTTGGGTTCTGCTAGAAGTGGTATCGAGAACGTAGAGGCAAATCGTTATCAACTTGGCCAAATGCGGATTTGAAGCCCGCTATACGCCACCACGCGCACAACGTCTGAATCGGAGCACCACCTCATTCCGTGCAACAGCGGGCCAATTCTCCATCGCTTTTCTCTTTATAGCCGTCACGTGCACACAAACGCTACATTTTATTTCTACGGGTTGCGGCGTTCCCTATAAAATACCGTAACTTCTTCTGGTGGCCGTTAACGCTAAAATGCTCGTAAACCAAGCAACGTAAAATAATTTTGCATTTTTTGTTTGTTTGCTCGCACCTGTTTTATCTCCACAAAGCACATTAAAGTCAGCAAACATATTTACGAGGCTCTAATTAACGGCTGGTAAATAAAGTACGTCACCATGAAATAAATATTTATTTGTCAAGTGGCTCGTTTTTACACTTGCCCAACGGCGTATACTAAATGCCGAAAATGCCCTCTACTAGTAGAAATCGAATATTGCAATAGCTACTGCAATGGCGTTCGTAAAAAATAGTACTGATACTCAAAAACGGCAGTGTGGATCTAAAGCACCTAGAACTGGGTATTGGAGATACGGCCTAGTATAGGGCTTCGGTCCCTTCCAGCCAGATAAGAAATGAGCTTGTAATGGACAGAGGGGTACCCAATTGGCAAGAGAGTGATATAATTATTATGTGCGATTAGACCCTGTTGTATCACGCAAATCTTCTTGATCCTTTTTCCTTTTTTTCCACACTGCTCTCATTTTTTCTGCATGGGCTCTCTTCCTTTGTCCATTTTGTTCGTGCTTTCTTCGCAGCCTCGTTCTCTGATTTAACTTCCCATCTGTCAACTTTCTGCTTAAACACCTTTGTATCCAAAATATCGGAATAATTCATCTGAGCTTCTTGTAGGTCCTTTTTGACCTCTTGTATCCAGGGTATAGTTTTAAGTCCTATGTACTTAAGAATTTTGTGAGTAAGTCTTGTTTTGGGAAGCCTACAAACGTGCCCAAAAGTTTTTAATCGCCTTTTTCTAATGTCTGTCGGAAGGTTGGACAAGTTCTCAGTTGTTTGACGAGACTGTAGTCTATAGCCCTCTTCTGTTTTCGCCGGTCGGTGTGGGCGAGCGATTCTAGGCGCTTCTGTCTGGAGCCGCGCGACCGCTACGGTCGCAGGTTCGAATCCTGCCTCGGTCATGAATGTGTGTGGTGTCCTTAGGTTAGTTAGGTTTAAGTAGTTCTAAGTTATAGGGGACTGATGACCTCAGCAGTTAAGTCCCATAGTGCTCAGAGCCATTTCTTCTGCTTTCCTTTGCCCTAGTATGTTTATTATGATTTTACGTTCTTCCTTTAATAGGGTTTCTATGTCACCTTTTATGTGGACTGTCGAGGTTTCACTGGCATACTGAGGACTTCAGGATTTAATACTGTACTACACTGCCTAACTTTAGTGATTTTGGACAAGCATTCTTTGTTGTACAGCTTGTATGTTCTTCCATAAACTAGTTTTTGGAGGTGAATGTTTTATGCTATTTTCTCTCGCCCGTACGTTCAAGGACTTCACCTAAGTATTTAAAATATGGGACTCTATTGATATGAGCGTATTTTGTAGTCACGTTTTGGGTGTCAGTTTTCGTGGCGATGAACTCAGACTGTAGGAAAGATGTTTGCAGACCAACTTTGTCTGCACATTCTTTAAGGGTTTCAACCTGTTCGATTGCTGTTGTTTCATCGTCCGCTAGAAGGGCTAAGTCGTCAGAAAAAACTAAACGTGAAATTGTTATGTCATCCTTGGCTCACCCCATCTGTATAGGTTTCCAGCAGTTTTTATTCTTCATTTAATTTTCCCATTCGCGGATGGCCTTGTCCAGCACCATGTTCAATAAGAGAGGAGACATACCATCACCTTAATCTAACCCTTGTTCTTCAAGGATATAAAAAGTGCTTGCCGGTCAGCTGAGTTTTATGCCTTTTTAAAGCAAAAAACCTGCAAATTATTGGGCTGTTTCTGACTGCTTTGTATTTTAGCACGATCTTTATATTGAAAATTTGTTCTGTGCAGGATATATATATATATATATATATATATATGTGTGTGTGTGTGTGTGTGTGTGTGTGTGCGGCGTGCGTGTGCGTGATAGTGGAGACTTCATAAAGTAAGTTACTCATGACGTATGACGCTAAGACTATTGCTGAACAAATGGTGCATTGTCAGAAGAGACTGTATGCTCCGGGTTTTCTACAGACACAGTTCTGCTGTGGTACAAATAACATGTGCATCAGAATGTGGGAATGAAGTGGTGTGACAAGTGGAAACCTACTTTAAAGTTGAAGTATACGGGACAGAACATTATTGTAGGCGAATACGTTTAAATTGCATGCAGATTCACAGTAAAATTCTGGCGATTTATAGACCAAACGAAACTTCGTGCCTAGCGGTAGTGAAATGGTGCCAACAGTATGACCAAGACCGCACAGAAGTGGGTGACGCCGATTTGGAACTCCAGATCTTGCACCAAGTGATTTCCATCATCTCGACAAACTGAAAGAACACCTGGGCCAAGCCAGAACCCCTCCCACTAACCCTGAGCTCATTGTCTCCGTTCGCCCCATCGACCGGCCTATCCGCCCCAACAATTCCCTGCGCCCTCCCCCTACGGCTGCAGACATCATCCAGTTACTGACTATCATCCTGCACAACATCCACCCCTTGGGGCGAAAGAGAGTTTCCAGCATAAGGGTTCTGGAATGACTCTGTGACCAAGGTGCGGATTTTTATCGTCGAGGAACTGAATGCTTCATAGAACATTCAGACCATTATTGACAGAGACTTGGTAAGTGTGTCGAAAAACAGTGTCTTGTATTTGTGTCACGTTGAATAATAGTGCAGCCTCCAATAAAAATTACATGCTATGCCAAAAAATTAATAACTTACTTTTTGAAGTTCTCTTGTATATAAACAGTAGTGTGTGAAGCTGGGTAGGTGCATCACGTATTATTGGCCGCCATGTTTTATTTAGTCAGTAGGTGAAAAAGAACCACTTCATAGGGTTTTTATATTCATTTATTTTCCCCGGAATTCCAGATAAATCGAGAACAATGCAAAAATTAACATTAAAAAATCGTAATAATGATAGTATTCCACGTTAAAATGTGCTCTCGAACGCTCATAATTGCTCTCGAGTAATTTTAAATCCACCGTAATACTCAATAATACCCTAATTAGAAATAAACTTCGTTGTCAATCATTTACTTACAGAACACGGAGAGTATTCCTAAAGATTCCTGAACGTGAAAAAGATTCAGAAAATTTCTAGAAAATTCGAAAATCTAGAACATTCGGAAACCTACAACATTCGAAAATCTAAAACATTCGAAAACAGTCGTTAACATTCCAAAACTTGTAATACAAATCTCGAAGTCTTTCCCTTAAAATATACATTGGGGGATGCGAAAGAGACGGAAGATGTCCGGATGACCATCGCAGTGTGATAGCGACCACTTGAAATACTCGTATCTCCAGAAACACAGTTGCCGCAGCACAACGGTTAAAGTACACAACAGGGTAACCAATGAGTGACACCTGATATAAAAATCAGTGATTAGTGGTAGGTAATTTTTATATATATACTAAAAGAATCAACCTTTAAATACAGAAATAATGAAGCTGTACTAAATCATCATGTTCTCAATATGGCCGTATTTAGTTTAGTGAAGAAAAACTTCGTTTTATTTTCACTATATTTCATACTTAGTTATTCCAACACAATACTTCTTATGAACTACGTTTCTCATCTTGTGATTTGATGAGTTGTTGTTGTTGCTGTGGTCTTCAGTCCTGAGACTGGTTTGATGCAGCTCTCCATGCTATTCTATCCTGTGCAAGCTTCTTCATCTCCCAGTACCTACTGCAACCTACATCCTTCTGAATCTGCTTAGTGTATTCATCTCTTGGTCTCCCTCTACAATTTTTACCCTCCACGGTGCCCTCCAATGCTAAATTTGTGATCCCTTGATGCCTCAAAACATGTCCTACCAACCGATCCCTTCTTCTAGTCAAGTTATGCCACAAACTTCTCTTCTCCCCAATCCTATTCAATACCTCCTCATTAGTTACGTGATCTACCCACCTTATCTTCAGCATTCTTCTGTAGCACCACATTTCGAAAGCTTCTATTCTCTTCTTGTCCAAACTAGTTATCGTCCATGTTTCACTTCCATACATGGCTACACTCCATACAAATACTTTCGGAAACGACTTCCTGACACTTAAATCTATACTTGATGTTAACAAATTTCTCTTCTTGAGAAACGCTTTCCTTGCCATTGCCAGTCTACATTTTATATCCTCTCTACTTCGACCATCATCAGTTATTTTACTCCCTAAATACCAAAATCCTTTACTACTTTAAGTGTCTCATTTCCTAATCTAATTCCCTCAGCATCACCCGACTTAATTCGACTACATTCCATTATCCTCGTTTTGCTTTTGTTGATGTTCATCTTATATCCTCCTTTCAAGACACTGTCCATTCCGTTCAACTGCTCTTCCAAGTCCTTTGCTGTCTCTGACAGAATTACAATGTCATCGGCGAACCTCAAAGTTTTTACTTCTTCTCCATGAATTTTAATACCTACTCCGAATTTTTCTTTTGTTTCCTTTACTGCTTGCTCAATATACAGATTGAATAACATCGGGGAGAGGCTACAACCCTGTCTCACTCCTTTCCCAACCACTGCAACCCTTTCATGCCCCTCGACTCTTATAACTGCCATCTGGTTTCTGTACAAATTGTAAATAGCCTTTCGCTCCCTGTATTTTACCCCTGCCACCTTCAGAATTTGAAAGAGAGTATTCCACTTAACATTGTCAAAACCTTTCTCTAAGTCTACAAATGCTAGAAACGTAGGTTTGCCTTTTCTTAATTTTTCTTCTAAGATAAGTCGTAAGGTCAGTATTGCCTCACGTGTTCCAACATTTCTACGGAATCCAAACTGATCTTCCCCAAGGTCGGCTTCTACCAGTTTTTCCATTCGTCTGTAAAGAATTCGCGTTAGTATTTTGCAGCTGTGATTTATTAAACTGATAGTTCGGTAATTTTCACATCTGTCAACACCTGCTTTCTTTGGGATTGGAATTATTATATTCTTCTTGACGTCTGAGGGTATTTCGCCTGTCTCATACATCGTGCTCACCAGATGGTAGAGTTTTGTCATGACTTGGTCTCCCGAGGCCATCAGTAGTTCTAATGGAATTTTGTCTACTCCCGGGGCCTTGTTTCGAATCAGGTCTTTCAGTGCTCTGTCAAACTCTTCATGCAGTGTCTTATCTCCCATTTCGTCTTCATCCACATCCTCTTCCATTTCCATAATATTGTCCTCAAGTACATCGCCCTTGTATAAACCCTCTATATACTCCTTCCACCTTTCTGCCTTCCCTTCTTTGCTTAGAACTGGGTTGCCATCTGAGCTCTTGATATTCATACAAGTGGTTCTCTTCTCTCCAAAGGTCTCTTTAATTTTCCTGTAGGCAGTATCTATCTTACCCCTAGCCTCTACATCCTTACATTTGTCCTCTAGCCATCCCTGCTTAGTCATTTTGCACTTCCTGTCGATGTCATTTTTGAGACGTTTGTATTCCTTTTTCCCTGCTTCATTTACTGCATTTTTATATTTTCTCCTTTCATCAATTAAATTCAATATTTCTTCTGTTACCCAAGGATTTCTATTAGCCCTCTTCTTTTCACCTATTTGATCGTCTGCTGCCTTCACTACTTCATCCCTCAGAGCTACCCATTCTTCTTCTACTGTATTTCTTTCCCCCATTCCTGTCAATTGTTCCCTTATGCTCTCCCTGAAACTCTCTACAACCTCTGGTTCTTTCAGTTTATCCAGGTCCCATCTCCTTAAATTCCCACCTTTTTGCAGTTTCTTCAGTTTCAAATTGCAGTTCATAACCAATAGATTGTGGTCAGAATCCACATCTGCCCCAGGAAATGTCTTACAATTTAAAACCTGGTTCCTAAATCTCTGTCTTACCATTATATAATCTATCTGATACCTTTTAGTATCTCCAGGATTCTTCCAGGTATACAACCTTCTTTTATGATTCTTGAACCAAGTGTTAGCTATGATTAAGTTATGCTGTGTGCAAAATTCTACAAGGCGGCTTCCTCTTTCATTTCTTCCCCCCAATCCATATTCACCTACTATGTTTCCTTCTCTCCCTTTTCCTACTGACGAATTCCAGTCACCCATGACTATTAAATTATCGTCTCCCTTCACTACCTGAATAATTTCTTTTATCTCGTCATACATTTCATCTATTTCTTCATCACCTGCAGAGCTAGTTGGCATATAAACTTGTACTACTGTAGTAGGCATGGGCTTTGTGTCTATCTTGGCCACAATAATGCGTTCACTATGCTGTTTGTAGTAGCTAACCCGCACTCCTATTTTTTTATTCATTATTAAACCTACTCCTGCATTACCCCTATTTGATTTTGTATTTATAACCCTGTAATCACCTGACCAAAAGTCTTGTTCCTCCTGCCACCGAACTTCACTAATTCCCACTATATCTAACTTTAACCTATCCATTTCCCTTTTTAAATTTTCTAACCTACCTGCCCGATTAAGGGATCTGACATTCCACGCTCCGATCCGTAGAACGCCAGTTTTCGTTCTCCTGATAACGACGTCCTCCTGAGTAGTCCCCGCCCGGAGATCCGAATGGGGGACTATTTTACCTCCGGAATATTTTGCCCAAGAGGACGCCATCATCATTTAATCATACAGTAAAGCTGCTGATGAGTAGATGCACGAATTCTTTAGGATTATTGTACCAAGAGCAAGCTACACACAACTGACCGTGGGAAATCATGACTCTTTGAAGTTAGTACCACAACACCTTAAAGTTTGCCTTTGTGCCTTATTTACAGTGATGTTAATCGCTAATATTACTGGCAATTCCAGTCTTTGGAACTGAAACGGAACTTCGGTTTTTCCTTTGTGGTTTACTGATATTACTATTGTTTAAATTGCGTTGATTGACAATTGTTCATGTTCATATCTTGTATTGAATTTTTCAATTAATGTCATCAACTACCTCATATCTTACTGCTAAAATGGTTCTTTCAAATAACAAGCGTAATTTTGAACAACCTTTGGAAAATCTTTATCTATTAATTTATTTGATCTGTTGACAATGTTACAAAAATCATTCTGTAAGTTCAATTTGGCTAGTTACCAAATTCGTTAATTTGTAAAAGTTTTTCGACAAAGCGTTTCGCTTCTTGATAACTGGATAGATGAACTATATTTGTTATTAATTGTACTTTTCTCACTCGAGTCCAAAGAAATGATTTCTGTAAATATACGTTGATTTCATCTGCTGGAGTTCACTTATGAATAACTCGAAGCGTTTGTCAAAGTGACTTAAGTGTGTAAATAATGTACCTCCCATTCATTCCAAATTACCTCGGAGATCTAGAACACTCTCGAATCTTCTGGAAGACTCTACAACATTTCGGAACATTCTGCAGCATTGTACAAGGAACATTCCGGCCAGTGTCGGCCACTTGGGCATTCGATTCCAAGCACGTTCTCTGTCTTCCCTTAGGAAGTCCATTGGTGCGATACCCTCTTTGACACATATGTCTTTGAACTCAACCTGTGCGCTTCCAAACCAGGGCTTCTTCGTGTATGGGGGATTGAGATTTACCTTCCATGTAACACCCATGGGACTGTGGGAGTGTTGGCGGAGTTATAGCGGCACGCGCGGGCAGTTGTGTCATTGCGAACAGATGCGCTCTTTAGACGTCCGTATAACTAATCCCTGCATTTCCAAAACGAAACCTCCTTCGTGGAGCGGGGTAGTGACGTGGGGGGATGGGGGAGGGAGGACTACCACACATGCAATCCACATTGGGCTGCGAAATTCGTTCACAAAGTTTTATTATATGCTATCGAACCCGGCAATTATTCGCAATTGCTAAAAATATATGGGAATTAGATACAAGTGCTGGACTCCCCCCTCTTTCTCTGCCATCCCTTCCTCTCTCCACTCATTTATCTCCTCCTCGCCCTACTCCCCCTCTCTTTGCCCGTCTCCTCCTCCCCATATCTTCCTCTACATCCTCCTCCGTTCTCCTCCCCCCCCCCCCTTCCCTCCACCCCCTCCCCCCTCACTGCCTATTTCCTTTTCTCATGCGTCCGGCCATCCTGATTTAAGTTTTCTGTGATTTCCTTAAGTCGCTTCAGGCAAATGAGAAAAAGATTTCTTTGAAAGCGCACGACAGACTTCCTTCGCCATCCTTCCCTAATCCGACGTGACCGATGACCTCGCTGTTTGGTTCCCTCTCCCAAACAAACAAATATACCGACCATCTTCTTCCCCCTCCCCCTCCCCCCCTCCCTCGCTGACCTAGATGGCTAAATGGTTTGGGATCATTGGTATAAGGGGTATGACACACTTCTCTTACTGCTGAATCTGCGACTATAGTAATTTCAGTGACACCATTCCGCATAGTTTTAATCTGCGAACAGGTAGGATTACTAAGTCTCGGACGATTCAGATTCCATTGTAGAATTCAAATCATAAGCTAGAAGTGTTCTCGGTTAATACCGACTACGAGGAACAAAACAGCACATACATTATGTGATCAAAAGTTTCCAGACACCCCCAAAAACATACGTTTTTCATATTAGGTGCATTGTGCTGCCACCTACTACTAGGTACTCCATTCAGTCTGTTGACTGAACAGAGACCGCCGACAGTGGAAGAGAGTTGTAATGTGTAATAGGCAGACATCTATCCAGACCATCACACAGGAATTCCAAACTGCATTAGAATCCACTGCAAGTACTATGACAGTTAGGCAGGAGGTGAGAAAACTTGGATTCCATGGTCGAGCGGCTGTTCATAAGCCACACATCACGCTGTGCCAAACGACGCCTCTCTTGGTGTAAGGAGCGTAAACATTGGACGATTGAACAGTGGAAAAACGTTGTGAAGTGAAGAATCACGGTACAGAATGTGGAGATCCGATGGCAGGGTGTGGGTATGGCGAATGACCGGTGAACGTCATCTGCCAGCGTGTGTAGTGTCAACAGTACAATTCGGAGGCGGTGGTGTTATGGTGTGGTCGTGTTTTTCACAGAGGGGGCTTGCACCCCATGTTGTTTGGCGTGGCACTATTACAGCACAGGCCTACACTGATGCATTAAGCACCTTCTTGCTTCCCACTGTTAAAGAGTAACTCGGGGATGGCGATTGAATCTTTCAACACGATCGAGCACATGTTCATAATACACAACGTGTGGCGGTGTGGTCACACGACAATAACATTCGTGTAGTGGACTGACCTGCACAGAGTCCTGACCTGAATCTTATAGAACACCTTTGGGGTGTTTTGGAACGTCGACTTTGTGCCAGGTCTCACGGACCGACATCGATACCTCTGCTCAGTGCAGCACTCCATGAAGAATGGGCTGCCATTCTACAAGAAACCTTCCAGCACCTGATTGAACGTATACCTTCTACAGTGGAAGCTGTCATCAAGACTAAAGGTAGGCCAACACCATACTGGATTCCAGCATTACCGATAAACGGCGCCACGAACTTGTAAATCATTTTCAGTCAGGTGTTCGGATACTTTTGATCACATAATGTAGAGTAGTGGCCTGCGTCGCGAAAAGGCGATTCCCTCATTTTATATTCATTTGCGACGTTACTAAAAGCCCTTTGCATCTCTTTAGAACAAAGTGACAATTTTTTTATTCCGCCTATAGTTTTAAATTCCTTTGGTCTTCACTTCTACAGAAGTTATTGACAGTACCTACGTTTATGGATGCATTACTGATATTTTGCCACCGAAAACTTATAAATCACCAGCTGCAAGAAGGAGAAAACTTCTTGTCATCTATCTCATTAGCTGTATCTCTCCTGTCCTTTCAAAAAGAGCGGTGGAGAAACATAGTCTGTAAGCGAAAACGAAGTTACTTTTTGTAGGGTCTGTTAACAGAAGAGAGAGAAGTGCTTGCTGTCCTCCAACTGTTTCGCTTACGGCGGCGGACTGTGGAGCAACAGGTGTGCTGCCAGGGTGTGAGAGAGCAAAATGCTCGCTTGGAAATCTATATAGCCTACCGTAATAGCACCATCAAAATACAGATGGATCGCTCACGTCCAACAGCCTCAGAACTGGATTCTTTCATGTTTATTGATCTCTTCCAACTCAGAGTCAATTATGCTATTTATTATATAGCAACGTGGATTTTCTTCTGAATTAACACAATCGTCCTCGAACTGTGAATAAGCAGGTATTTTAAATAATTGTCAACAGAATTCTCCGCGCTGAGACACAAATGATAAAAAATAGAACGAGCTGAAGGGCCAAGACATGTCGACCGGACGCCGTGTCAACATCTGCCTTGCGGCGTCACGAGGGAATGTTGTCAGCACATTGCTCCCGCAGCCGTTTTCTCGACCTTCCAGGAATTGGAGCCGTTATTTATCATACAAGTAGCTCCTCAGTGGGTATCACAAGGCTGACTGCACCGCTTTCCACTCCTACCACCAACGAAACACCCTTGTTAGTACTGGGAATCGAAGCCAGGTCCCCCTCATGGCAGCCATGTACACAGGTCACATTTCCTTTTTCCTTTTCTTGTGTAGATTTCTTCGTCATTTTTCTTCTGTAGCTTTGTGCGGATGACGCGCGACACCTGTCAAATTCTCTTGACGAGAACTTTACTAAATTTTTTTCTATTACAGAACGTGGCCAGTCCCCTGGCCGGACACGCTCAGCTACCGTGCCGGTTCCACGCAGCTACGGGGATGGACAAATGATAAATATAACACAATGCAATTCTACGAAATTGACTCAAGATCAAGTATTGCGTCCTCCTTCATTTACTGGAGGTGGAGTTCCGAAGAGAAAGTCGTTTATGACAATTCTTTGTACATAACTAGATTTTTCCAATAGCTGTGTCTGCAGAATAATGAAGTTAAGCCCCAGTAGAATAATCTTTTGCTACGAAGTGAAAGCGTATGCTTAACAATGTCTAAATGCACATACTGCAAGCGGTGACATAAGTTTCTTCCGTTGCATTGGCAATCCTCATGTTGACGTCGCAATGAAAGCATGTATCACCGTTTGCAGCGTACGAATTTAGACGTGCTTATGATGACCACTGGTTGTTCGAAGCCAGTGACTGCACTTAGAGATTTTCTTCTGGTTGTTACTGATTGGAAACAAACGGTAGCCTATCTCCACTGACACTATGTCATCTTTTTTTACAAATAATTACCAGAACACAACGTTTTCAATGATTTTAGAGTGAGTAACACGACACAATAAAACTGTGCTTAATATACAATACCTGATTTCATTTTTGAATTTATCACAGGCGACTAGCTAGGGAAGCATGCACCCAACGGGCATCGAGTTTGCTCATCTTACGCACGATTGTAGTACATAGTTAAATTTAACATATGTTGCTTTTTTATGATGCCCTTGTCAAACTTTTAGAGAAACCGGGTTTCAAAGTTTTACTAGCCTGTTGAACAGTAACCGAGAGCGCCAGCCGTCGCACAGCGGCAATGGTGCGCCTACGAAAGCGGCAAGCTGTACATCTGTCCCCACTGCTTTCCAGTCTCGTCATTTTCTTTTCATTCTGTCCTAACTTCCAGCAAACAACCGCACCGCTACAGCGAATCACGATTCTTCGGAAATGATTAGGCATAAACGACGTTAAAAGTAGTCGGTGGAAGATCAGAAAAAAAACCTCGAACGCAATATAGGTGGACATGTAGTCCGTTGTCTTGGGCCGACTGCTTGGTTGCCGGTGCTGTCGCCTGGTATTCAGCAGGCTGGTAAAATTTTCAGAGATACTCTGAACTATAGCAGCATTTTTAACACTAACTACAAAAAACTAAACTACACTCTGCCCGAACAAGCCACGAAGGCCCAAAAGTACCGACAGGCCGCCGTGTCATCCTCGGACCACAGCCGTTACAGTATGCGGATACGGAGGGGCATGTGGTCAGCCAGCACACCACTCTCCCGACCATATGTCAGTTTACGAGACCTGTTCCGCAACTTCTCATTCAAGTAGCCCCTCAATTTGCCTCACAAGGGCTGAGTGCATCCCGCTTTTCAACAGCGTTCAGCAGACTGGATGGTCACCAATCCAAGGGTTAGCCCAGCCCGACAGCGCTTAACTTCGATGGTCTGACTTTTGAACCGATGTTACCACTGTGTCAAGGCCGTTGGAAACAACAAGTATAGGGTAGTTATAACTAAACTTTAGCTGCTTGAGGCAGTGTAGACGGCAAACTAGGTACCTTATGGGAACCCAACTTAATAGGAACGATGTTCAGGCTGTGCGATGAAGGATTTGCGCTGTTAGTAGTGTTAATATCATGACCTGCCGTTACGCGCCGGTACCGGTATGGCGACGTAGAGTTGAAACACGAACACCAGTGTGCATTACAGTTGCAGACAGACAACATGGGTCTGGACAAGTTGAGCATGGCCTTGCTCGTGAAGCTGTTTTATCAAACAACAGCAACAGTGATTCTGCTCTTCGCGAGTGCCGAGTCGTTAAAGAAATACGAAGAGATCCCCTTTCGGAATGGGGGTCAAAGAATGTTATTTGGAAGTGAATAACTGATAATTTGCGAATAGCTCCAGGGAGAGGCCGACGGCCAATTGCAGCACGAATTGTTGGAGGGCATGGGTGTGTGTGTTTGTCCTTAGGATAATTTAGGTTAAGTAGTGAGTAAGTTTATGGACTGATGACCTTAGCAGTTAAGTCCCATAAGATTTCACACACATTTGAACATTTGAACAATGTGCGATATCCGGACTGTCCACGCGCTGTGTCACGACAACTGAACATTCCATGTCCGTTGTTTGAAAAGTGCTGCTAAGAATTTGTAGTGCGATTCCAGTTTGTCGTGCATGAAGATTGTCGTCACATTCAGTAACGCTTGTAACCTGGAACGTAAATATGGTTCGAATTAACAAATATTACCCTCTCATGTGGAAATTAAAATGTGTTTCTTTCAATGCTTCCTTCATTATTTCTCTTCCGCTTGTTGTGATAAGTATTTCCACAAAGTTTCATTGTGCTACGATAACTCTATTTTCATGGGGGCTCTCTCATGTAGCGAAATTTTATTATAACCACCATGTTTGTACTACAACCGTGTGAAAGATCCACAGTATCGGTGACCAATTGGCTGCACTCTTCCCTTGTTAGCTAAGAACACCGTTCATATTCCCGGTGTAGCATCGCCGCCGTTTAGGGCAGGGAAAGTTAGTTTTGTGCGATATTCTGAGCACAAGTTACAGCCAGCGGCGGGCCACTCTTCAGCTCGCTACCACAGGCAGTCGTCTAGGCTCCCGACACACGCCGGTGGTGTCAGAAGATGTAGTGGATGGGTGCCAGGAGGTGCCGTATTAAAACTCGGAGAGAACTTTCCAAACGGTTTATTGTTTCTTAGCCACAGTGCCGTTATTCCTCTTGATCTGCGTCACAGGGTCCCGCAATGCTGAGGAAGCACCCCAGTGACCCGTGTAATGCAATGCTGTGTCGAGCCGGCCTTGTACACCAGCGGAGCTGTGGTGTCGTCACGATGCCGGGAACTGGCTTTGCGGCCTGCGTCCCCGCCGACTCAGCGCCGCTCGGTGTGATCTGCAGGCGGCCAGCTGCGTCCCTCATCTCGCCGGCGTGGCTGAGATCGTGGCAACGGCTCGCCTCGGGATGGCTTCGGCATGTGTCGGGGGCCGAGACGACTGCCGGCGGTAGCGAGCCGAAGAGTGGCCTACCACTAGCTGTAACTTGTGCTCAGAATGCTGCACAAAACTAACTTTCCCTATCCTAAACGGTGGTGTCGCTTCGACAGAAGACGTCATGATTACGACTGACTGCAGAATAACCGTTGCTACGGCATGGGACGTCGGGCAGTTCCTCTAGCTCTGGTAGGCCTAAGCAAGTGTCTCTCTGGGGTGCGCCTTCTGGTGAAACGGCAGCATCACCGCTGTGGAGGCGCCGCGTCTCTGTTTCGCCAGCACAAAAACCGTGTCGGTATGGGGAGCGCCTTAGCACGCGTTTTAGTAAATTCTAACCACGTCGAAAGGCTTACTGGACTCTGGCACTTCACACAAATTCCTTGCGATTCGTAGCGAATCAGGTTCACGCATACTCACTCAAACACAGCCTCAGGCGCACACACGTTTCCAACTGTTTTTGTGACAGTGGATAATAATGACTCAGAAATAAATCGAGGGTAGTTTCAATGCTCTAGTTCACACTAATGTTTTCAGAAGGTTTCCCCTGGTCATCAGTCTAATGTCAGAAGTGGGAAATCCAAATATTCCCAATTAGGACACCTCTGCCGCTCTCCAAAACAAATATTTGGCTGGAAAGAATAACGTTGTACAACAATCCGCGCTGCTCTCTTGAGCAGGCAATGAAAGATGTAAAAAAAACTTTTAATTTTTAAGAAAAGGTACTGTACTTTGTGATCTTAAATTCAATAGCACTGACAGCTACCGAAAACTCCAGAATTATACTCAACTTTTTGATTTTATACCATTAGTTCTTCAGTTCCCTTCTTATAAGAGCTGTACGGACAGTTCCCTTTAGGACCACCCTATAAAAAACACAAGATTTCCCACAGAAGAAACGTCAGTATTGAGGGATATGATAGGAACAATAATTCTAAGCAAAAACAGTTCAGTAAACACGATTTCTAAAATGCCTATGCTGATAGCTCTGGGCACTTCTTCATCTTCGATACTTTGAAACAAATCTCTTCTACTGGGAGCTTTTGGCTTTTCATATTTTTCGAGGTAGTAATATGGACCAAAAGAAGAAGAACTGGCGAATAAACAAAGGGTTTAAAGTGCGTACTTTAAGAGCTAAGGACATTTGTTCATCTTGGCTATTGTGAAACACATCTCCTCTACTGAACAATAAGCATCTTAGAGCCCACGGTTACTAGAGTCTTTTTTTGTTTTTTTTGTTTCGAATTCATATCCATGAATTTGACTATTTCTCCTGCGAAACCCTTTATAGATGCGACACACTGCAAGGCTGTCGACAGTTCGAACGTCACTGGCTCTCCAAACAATGAGAAAGTCGATCGTCTCTTGTAGTATACACTTCAGCGTTATTTGTTTTGGATAGATTCCGCATTGAGCAAACACAGCTTTTTCTTCTTTTCTGCTCTACTCTCAAACAATTATCGGACGACGAGCACGCATATACACGTATACACACACACACACACACACACACACACACACACACAGAGAGAGAGAGAGAGAGAGAGAGAGAGACAGACAGACAGACAGACAAATATATACACCTCTCAAAGATTATGGCCAAAACAACATTCGATACTACCGCCAAGAACACTGTCGGCTTTTCACAATCATGTTTTCGTACCCTGTAAAGAGTGAGACAGTGTAAAGTGCAGATTCAGAGTGTAGGCATTGCGCAAACCTGTAAATGTAAGTCCAAACATATTGGAAAACAAACACAGGCGTTCACATAGAAAAAAATTATATTAATCACAACAGTATAACATCCCCTGTCACAAATTTTCCATGTACACAAGTTTCCTGTAGTAAGCTGTAAACGCTAGAAAGCTATAACGCAAGCACGGAAAACCCACATAACATATCATTTGTTGGTATCATTTCTTGGCAAGGTATATAAAAAGCTTTTTCTGTTTTCAGATTAGTGAATTTTTTATTAAAAACTGAAATTCTGTGTGTATATATACCATAACCAGCTTTTCTTGTCATCTAATGAAAAAACCCATTGACGATGCTGGGACTTCAGCGAAACGTAAGTGTTAAGAAAACAAGAAAAAAATGTGTTTGCTCAACAGAAAACTATCGAAAAACAACTTTTTGTGAGCAACTACGGACACAAAACCTCAAAATGCAAGGATATTGTTGTGGTGTACAGGTGTGGGAAAGACAGAACAAGAAATTGTTTCTCAGCTCTCAGCTGATGAATGGAGTGATTATTATTTTTTTTTAGCATCAGCCAGCCTTCACACTGCCTTACAAGAACCCCTAGACTATAAACTTGAGCCAGACATTTTTCACTCAAGTAGCTTACAGTAAACAGAAAAAGTACAGCGGTAATAGGAACCGACAGTAGGCCTATCTGTATGTACCATGTTCAAGAGTGTTGCGAACAGCTTAGTAGCAGTCTCTACAAACATTTAATTTTTCACTGTTTAATGAGGTACACGTCACTCAGCGGAAAAGAAGTATACTGTAACCAATACCAAAGAACGAAAACTCGCAATCAGCTTGTGATTAGAGGCCGATACCATCTGTCCGCTGCATCCAAACAACTGGAATATACTGTTCCCAAGCAGCAAAAAAATGGTACAAATGACTCTGAGCACTATGGGACTTAACATCTATGGTCATCAGTCCCTAGAACTTAGAACTACTTAAACCTAACTAACCTAAGGACAGCACACAACACCGTCATCACGAGGCAGAGAAAATCCCTGACCCCGCTGGGAATCGAACCCGGGAACGCTACCGCACGACCACGAGGTGCGGACCCAACCAGCAAAAAATATATAAGGCAATCTTCACTACGTGTAAAAGGAAATGTCCTGACTCATTCAGTGACTCACTATAGCTCAGCCCAAACCACTAAGCACAGAAACTTGAAATTTGGAGAGGATGTTGGTTTAAGAAGTGCTTTTTCGAAATTCCACCCTTAAGCCAGTGAAATAATGGATGAAAGGTTTTTTGAGAAGATGACGCTATTAATACAATTTTGAAGCTATAAGTGCGAAAATTGGTATTTCGTTTCTTGGTAAGAAATAAAAGAAAGATACGTATTTGAGCATTTTTGGAAATTCAACCTCTAAGGGGATGAAATACTCAGCGAAAAGTTTTTAATTAAATTAAACATTATTAAAGAACTGCTAAAGCGTTTCTAAGCCTACGTCATTGAAAACTGACATTTGACTTATCGGTTAGAAATTAGAAATATGTGTCAACAGATGAAAGTTTCTATGGAAATATCACCACAAGAGCTCAAAAGACAGGATTAACAAAAACCTCCGACTCTAGATCGCAGAATCTATTTTCGGTCAGAAGTACGTTGGGAAAAGAGCATGCTTATATGGTCTAATTAGCGTGAAAATCTTAAAGGTGTTGCAGTTTGTGAACTAAATCAAAGAGAGCTATTTGACAATCACCACAGCTAATTTGCTTTGTCATAACGCGTAGAAATAACACATTAATTTTTCAATAGGGCTAATCTATGATCGTAATTTTTTTTTTTTTTTTTTTGTAATTACTACACAACCGCGAGCGAAGCAGGCGATGCTAACGTAATTCACTTCATGTAGCAAATATATGTCCGGTGTTCATAAACAGCATAACACAAACACTACCCTAACTTAAGTACTCGATGACTTGAAATAGCAGGCCGCGGTGGTCTAGCGGTTCTAGGCGCTCAGTCCGGAACCGCGCGACTGCTACGGTCGCAGGTTCGAATCCTGCCGGGGGCATGGATGTTTGTGATGTCCTTAGGTTAGTTAGGTTTAAGTAGTTCTAAGTTCTAGGGAATTGATGACCACAGATGTTAAGTCCCATAGTGCTCAGAGCCATTTGAACCATTTTGAACTTGAAATATTTCGTAGACAACAGCGAGGCCATAATATTGATGCCACTAGGCTTCAGCAATTTTTAGACGGTATGCTGGAGCGGTGTAAAAGCAACTTGGGAAAGAAACGGCACTGTATTGTCCTTGGGAGTGAAAAGACGTCCTCGAAGCATGTTCTCTCAGGAGTGCCACAGGGGTGAGTTCTGGACTGACAGTTGTTTTTCTTGTGTGTCAGTAATACATAACTGATTCTATCCCTTTGTAAACATCATTTGTATGCAGAGGACATCTAGCTTTACTTAAGTACCAACCTGAAAGTCTCATCAACGCCAAAGCACTGACAAACGGTGATCTGTATTGAGTGGTCAGATGAACACAAAACCTGCTTTGGATCAGCACCTTAACTGGGTGTAAAAACAGTCCGCACGAGCAGGATGACTTCCCCTTACATTTATGACCTCCAGTTTAGGAACATATTTCCAAAGGACATGAAACGTAAATTTGTGTAGTCACTCGTTCCGTTTAACCTCCACTATTGCATATAGAAAAAACGTGTAACTAACCCTGAATGATTGCGTGCATTACATCTGAGACATCCATCCACTTGATGACGTCGGTGCTTCATACACCCAGTTAGCATGGTTGCTGCCAGACAAGCTGCATGACTACCAGTCGCCGTGTCTGCTTCACCGGTTCGTCAGAGCGCATTCACCCTACTACCTAGCAGCAGGGATCTAGTACTTAGCGTCTCATCACAATACCACAATCTCAACACAATGTCTCACTTATGTAATAATTAACTGTGTCCACCCACAGAAGAAGAACATACAACAACTCTGTTGCTGCTGCCTACTTCTGAACCAAGCTACACTGCATTATGCACACAATTCAGTGCTCTGCTGAATTAAAGAAAACGTTGAAACACCTCTTTTTGCCAAGCTCATTGATTTTCCCTAAACAATTAACAGATGTCGCCAGTTGCTTTCTGTAAACTCGTAAAGAAAATTCTTCCATTCTCTTCCAGTTATGTTTATTTCTTTTTAGGGTTCCGTAACTCAGTTGGTAAAAACAGTATCCTTATAGGGTCTGTCTGTCTGCCTGTCTGTCAAGAAAGATTTTTCTCAGAAAAGTGTAGACATATCAAGCTGCATTATGTGTCACATACTGATGTCTACGGCCCGTTGCCGGTGTAAAAGATTTACACTTTTAAGTCAGTGTAGTCGAAAGATACGGTTATTTGTTTCACATGTTTTGACCATCGCAAACTCAGTCATCATAACCTATACGGTACTTTCTGTTGAGCTAGAATCATAAAAATTTGGCAACAAGTAAGGTTTCTCATTACAAGTAAAGGAAAAATTCCTAAATTTGTTCATTTGCAATTACATCACACGAATATATTGCATTTGTTATTCTACTCTCTTTCTGTCCGCCTGTTAAGACTATTTTTCTCAGGAACGAGTTGAAATTTCAAGTTCAAATTCACGTCACGATCTAAGGTCTATGGTACCTTGGCGGTGCAAAAAATTTAAGCTTGTAAGTCAGTGCAGTCAAAAATATACGGACATTTGTATCACATGTTTTGATTCTCGCAAACTCACTCATCGAAACCTGTAGAATACTTCTCGTTCATCAAATTAAATTTGGCAGGAAGCAAAGGTTCACAGTACACGTAAGGGGAAAAAACCTTAAAATTTTTCATTTGTAATTATATCACTAAATAATTTTTTTTGTCATTTGTTATTAGACTGTCTGTCTGTCTGACCACTTTTTCTTTGGAACGGGTAGACGTACATTTTTCCAGTATCGGTATCGTTAACAGGCAAATATCTTCGAGGTTCTCGATTCCCAGGATAGACTACCTGTGTACACAATTACGTTTGTACGGAACCCTCGGTGCGAGATCTCTACTCGAACTTCTCCGGAAATTTTTAGTTTTTCAGTCAGTTACACCACATTAGCTGTGCTTCTATTATGTCCTTTCACGTCACTTCCCATCCCTATCCACGATCTCTCTTCTTCGCCCTCATCCGTTGCTACACACGTACTGATTCTAAATCTTCCTGAATGTCATTTGTCTTTGTGGTTATAGTTTTCATGAGGTAAAATATACTGGAATAACTTTCTTTTCAGACGGCCTCTGTGGCTGAGCGGTTCTAGGTGCTTCAGTCCGGAAGCGCGGTGCTGCTACGGTCGCAGGTTCGAATCCTGCCTCGGGCATGGATGTGTGTGATGTCCTTAGGTTAGTTAGGTTTAAGTAGTTCCAAGTCTAGGGGACTGAAGACCTCAGATGTTAAGTCTCATAGTGCTTACAGCCATCTGAACCATTTGAACTTTCTTTTCAGTATTTACGTCGTAATTATTACTAAATATTTTATCTCATACTGCATTTAAGGCTCCTTACAACATGAGTGTCGTAATAAACGAAATATAAAATGTCTACAATGCCAAGTTGTATTAAGAAATGCAGTGTATCGTCTATACAATTAATTTTCCAATCTGTATGTTTATCCACACTTGTAAAGCGATCGCTATATTTTCATTCGGAACCAAATTAACTGTTAGGAAATCAGTAGTCATATAAACCGACGAACAAGTTTGCTACAAACGGAAGTAATTGTCTCCTTTTAAAACGGTTATTTCACCTCGAATAAGGGCACACAAATGCAAATGGACTCAGCCTGAGTTACTGTTTGGTCATAAACTGAGCCATAAATTTTTTGTGGATCTCGCAGCGTTTGATTGCAATGCCGCATGCCGTAGATCGTGTTCTGCAAAGGGAAACTGAGATTTTCGGCAAAGTTTTTTCTGCTGATCACGGATGCCAGCCAGATGTTTCCTTATAACACTAACGTATAACAAGGCTCTGTAACATTGTCTTATTTGTCATGTTCCGCACTAGTAACTCTCAGTTTCTTAAACCACCTAACTCCCGATAAAACAACTTCAAACGTCTAATTACTTTACATATGAGATAATGTCATAAATATTTTAGGTTAAGCACATAACACCCTTATGACTGAAGACGCACAACCCTAATTATGTCTTCAAATGAGATGATAAGATGAGCACCAAGAAGAGAAAAACAAAGCCGATGGAATGTACTCGAATGAAATCAGTCGATGATGAAGGAGTTCGGTTACAAAATAAGATACTGAAAGTAGTAGATGAGATTAGCTATTAGTGAGAAAAATAACTGACGCTTTCCGAAGTAGGGAGAATATATAATGCAGACTGGCATTAGCTAGAAAAGATTTTTCGAAAAAGAGATTTCTTTTAAATTTGTAGGTATTTGTCTGTAGTGTATCCTTGTTCATAAACGGAAAGTGGACGGTGACCAGTACAGACAGAAATAGGGTAGAAGCTTCGGGAAGGTTATGCTACAAAATAATTCTGAAGATTTGATGAATTGATGGTAACTTACGAATAAATACTGAATCGATCAGTGGAGAAAAGAAATTTATGACACATCTGAAGGAATTATTGCATAGGACAAACCCTGAGGCATTAAGCAACTGTAGCTAGGCAACAATGGAGATAAGCGTGAGGGATTAAAATTGTAGACGAAGATCCAGACTCGACTATAGTAATCAATTGGGTGTGGATTGCAGTAATTATGAGGAGATGGAGAGGATTGCACAGCAAAGATAACGTGAAGAGTTTCATGAAATGAGTGTTAGGACTGAAGAGACGAATGTTGTGTAATAAACGGAAACTATAAAACGCAGTTCCGGCTCGTAGCCTCGTACTTTCAAACAACATCGAAGGGTTCGCCTCAACCGACAATATATCACCATCAACAGTGCCACATGCCTTCGTTAAATCATATGCGGAGTCTTCTGTCTTGTGAGCACCTGGGGAATAGAAAACAATATTCCTGAAAACTTCCCATTCATCTCCTTCCGTCGAGGTCTTTATGTTTCTGATACTCTGATCAAGCATATGTAGTTATTTAAGGACATTCAGAGACACCTTATATTTTGGATCGCATCAGATACCCTTCGACAGGGTTTCCCACACTAGGGGTAATCAAAATGAAATTTTCTGATAGGAAAAAATGAACAGGTCGATTATTATTCAGTCATGATTTTCAATTCTTTAAAAAAATTCTACTGTAATTGCTTTTATTGTACTGTAGTATTTATGAGATCGTCGTCGTAGTCATCAACCATTTGACATCCACAGCTGGACAAGAGCTCCCTCGAAAACTTTCTACGCATCATGGTGCGCAGCTTTATGAACATACGCGGCACCTATATGTTTTCTGTCACCCATCCACATCCAGTTATGTCGATGTCTCGGTATATTCACATTCTTGTGGAAACTAATAAAGAACCATTGACACTTGCCTTCCCTCAACTACCCTGGTTAAACGTCGTTCCATCATCCATTTGATTTTTCATTGCAGCCGTTCTGTGATCAATTTTCTCGTCTTCATGCCTCCGCTAATAACTCCCTGCATGTGTCTTTCCGTTTCTCCCTCAGTTTATGAATGGTTTTCGTGTCAAAAGCCCATATCTCACTACGCAAGTTAAAACTGTTATCACGTACTGACTTTAAACCTTCCATTTCAGACACGTCTTACGTTTAGGTTTTGAAAATTCGTTAGTTCACCATATGTACCCCATGCTACTTTCTGACACCTAACCGAATACAAAAATTATTGCTGGACATAAGTACTGGGTTGTTGCATAAGTTCGCAGCGTTCACAACGGTTACACATAACAGAGTGTTTAGTGAGCAATAGTATATTCTCCTCTTCCGCTTTCAATAGTCTGTCAGCGCTAGGGTAACTTTTTTGATGCCGCTACTGTAGAAATCACATTGCTCTGAGGCGAAACACTCGTCGAGCCGTGTTGGAAGCGCGTTATCACCCGGAAAGGAAGTTCCTTCAAGACTGTTCGATAGAGCGGGAAAGGTCAAAAATCTGAGAGCCTAAGATCAAGCGAATAGGGTGGGTGCGGAATGACTTCCTAACCCAACTCCTGTATAGTGTTTTCTGTCAGTCTAGCATAATGCGGGCGGGCGTTATCGTGGATTAGCATCAACTCATGCAGTCTTTCTGGTCGTTGTTCTTGGACTGCGTCTGCAAGACGACACAATTGTTGACAATAAATGTCAGCAGTGGTGGTTTCGACTAAGGGAAGCAGTTCGTAGTACACCCCACCGTCGCTGTTCCAACAAAAATGGTTCAAATGGCTCTGAGCACTATGGGACTTAACATCGGAGGTCATCAGTCCCCTAGAACTTAGAACTACTTAAACCTAACTAACCTAAGGACATCACACACATCCATGCCCGAGGCAGGATTCGAACCTGCGACCGTAGCGATCTCGCGGTTCCAGACTGAAGCGCCTAGAACCGGCCGGCCTGTTCCTCGTTATCTTTTGTGGATGCGCGTGGGTCTTTGTACTGGGGGTTGCTCCTTTGTCTGGGCTCAACCATTCCGTGCATTTCCTTATTTTAGCACCAAGACACCATTTCTCGACACCAGTAACTATACAGGGCAAGAATGGTCGGTGTTGTTCATGAGCCAATTGATGACGAGGAAGCAGAAATGTACATGTGGCCACCCGCTGTTTTTTGTCATTTTTGCTTAGAGCATGCGGTACCCATACATCCGATTTTTGAAACTTCCCCATTGCATGCAAATGTCGAGCGATGGTGGAATGATTACATTTCATCACATTTGCCAGTTCTCGAGTACACTGACATGGATCATTGTGGATTAAAGCATTTACATGACCTTCAAACTCCCCGACCGTCTTCTTGAACGTGGAGACTCACTAATGCGAAAACAACCATCCTTAAAACGCGAAAACCATTTTCTTGCATTGCTGTGACCAATGAAGTTGCCACTATAGACAACGCAAATGTTTCTGTCTGCCTCAGCTGCTGTATCCTTCACCTGAACTCAAACAGAAGAATATTTCGGATGCGTTCCGACTTCTCCGCCGGCCGGAGTGGCCGAGCGGTTAAAGGCGCTACAGTCTGGAACCGCACGACCGCTACGGTCGCAGGTTCGAATCCTGCCTCGGGCATGGATGTGTGTTATGTCCTTAGGTTAGTTAGGTTTAAGTAGTTCTAAGTTCTAGGGGACTTATGACCACAGCAGTTGAGTCCCATAGTGCTCAGAGCCATTTTTTTTTGACTTCTCCATTCCTTACTCAATTTTATAGCGTCCATAGCTCCACTCATTAACTCTAAATGACAAAATGACATTACGTAAATTCAAATAGCAACAGTGAACTACAAATGAAATGATATCTGGCAGAAATTGTGAGATTGTACAGAAAAGGGGCGTCGCGTTTGCTCCTTTTTCGCAAACATCATGGAATGAATGAGGCTAAGACACACGGGTACCACAGATGGCATGGTCCATTTCCTCAACGACCATGGTACATACCCAGAACACCTCCATCGGATTAGTCTCATCTGAACACCCAAGTGTACTTGCAGAGAACTGGTTCAAATGGCTCTGAGCGCTATGGGACTTAACATCTGAGGTCATCAGTCCCCTAGAACTTAGAACTACTTAAACCTAACTAACCTAAGGACATCACACACATCCATGCCCAAGGCAGGATTCGAACGTGCGACCGTAGCAGTCACGTGGTTCCAGACTGAAGCGCCTAGAACCGCTCGGCCACTACGGCCAGCTGCAGAGAACTAGGAACTCCTCAACATGCCACTTTACACTGTGACAGACTAACAGACATACGATCCCGAATTGAGTATGACAACGTAGGATGAATTCTACAACAGCCCGACGATTGGAGCATACTGTATGAAATAACCGATAATGAGTCACGTACATTACACGAATTATACAAACAAAAACAAAATTAAACACCGAACAGGTGTTCAATGACCCAATGGTATCGCCTGACTGCTGTGTCATTCTTAGCCCACAGGCGTCACTGGATGCGGATATAGAAGGGTATGTGGTCAGCACTCCGCTCTGCCGGCCGTTGTCACTTTTCGTTACCGGAGCCGCTGCTTCTCAATCGAGTAGCTCCTCAATTTGCCTCACAAGGGCTGAGTGCACCCCGACTGCCAAAAGCGCTCTGCAAACCGGACGGTCACCCATCCAAAAGCTAGCCAAGGCCGACAGCGCTTAACTTCGGTGATATGACGGGAACAGTGTTACCACTGCAGCAACGTCGTTGATACAAACAAGAACAAACATGTACACAAATAAGAGGAAGCACACAAATATGGGACAGTATACTTGGAGGACACAGACAAAGACACAAACACAAAAATACTCAGATGCTTAAACAGATACAAACAGTGAGATTAATATACATACCCAGATGTAAAATAAGACTAAATTAAGGAACAGAGAAAGAGATCAACTGTCATTTTAATATATGTAGATACGTCTTGTAATAAATGTAATTTCAATGATATGATTGTTATTAAGCATAGGTAAAATAATATCTGTACTGAATATGATGCAATGGGTTATTAAACTTAGATAAGGTTTTACCTTACAGACAAAACCAACGCCATGCACACAACATGTAGAAATAAAAAAGTCAAAGATGCAAAAATAATATACCGATTATGGCTTCAATGGTTCAAATGGCTCTGAGCACTATGCGACTTAACTTCTGAGGTCATCAGTCGCCTAGAACTTAGAACTAATTAAATCTAACTAACCTAAGGACATCACACACATCCATGCCTGAGGCAGGATTCGAACCTGCGACCGTAGCGGTCGCTCGGTTCCAGACTGTGGCACCTAGAACCGCACGGCCACTCCGGCCTATACCGAATATGCCCGTGTGTAAGGCACATATGACCTGTAACAAATTTAATATAAGAATAATACAGCAGGCGTATGTACGCATAAATTTATCAAATGAGTATTAAAGATATTTGGTACGTCACCTCGAACATGGCAGGTTTGATGATTTTCCGAGCCTTTACATCTGGTTGGTGGGATCTCTAATACAAATCTATGTGCTTTCCTGTTATCTTTTAGTTATCCTTCTTATACGTAAGTTTCTTGTTATTTTAGAAAATTTTTCCGGTTTATCTTCATTTCTTAATTGCTTTTATGTCTATATATGCATTCAAAGCTGCAATATTGGTAACCCCTATGGAGCGAGGTGGCGCAGTGGTTAGCACACTGGATCCACATTCAGGTGGGAGACGGCTCAAACCAAAGTCCAGCCATCCTGGTTTAGGTATTCCATTATTTCCCTAATTCGCTTCAGCCAAATGGCGGGATGATTCCTTTGAAAGGTCACTGCCGACTTCCTTCCCCATCCTTCCCAAATCCGATGGAACCGATGACCTGGCTGTTTAGTTCCCTACCCCAAATCAGCCAAAATTATTAATTCCTATTACAAATAAGAAATATCAAATAGTTTCACATCCTGAACATGTATAATTTTATATTGAGAAAATACGACGAGTCTTAGAAACCAGTGGCAGGTCATTTGTAAATGACAGCACCAAATAAATAAATAAACCAAATAAAAATAAAAACTGGAAATAGATAAACAAACCCAAAGCAACCGGAATACAACCACCAAATCTAAAACCTCACGAACTTGTGCACCAGCCTAACTCATTTTTTTTTGTTTTAATGAAGCACATGGGTTTTGTAGGACTGGACGCCGAGTAAATATTTATTACACGTCATTTACACAGAAGGGGCAAAGAAACTGATACACTTGCCTAATATTGTGTAGAGCCCCTGCGAGCGCGCAGAAGTGCCGCGACATGATGTGGCATGGACTCGACTAATGTCCGAAGCAGTGCTGGAAAGAATTGACACCATGAATCCTGCAGGGCTGTCCTTAAATCCGCAAGAGTACGAGGGGGTGGAGATCTCTTCTGAACAGCACGTTGCACGGCATCACATATATGCTCAATAATGTTCATGTCTGGTGAGTTTGGTGGCCAGAGGAAGTATTAGAACACAGAAGAGTGTTCAAGGAGCTACTCTGTAGCAATTATGGACGTGTGAGGTGTCGCATTGTCTTGCTGGAATTGACCAAGTCCTCGGAATTCACAAAGGACATGAATGGATGCAGGTGATCAGACTGGATACTTACTTACGTGTCACCTGTCGGAGTCGTATCTAGACGTATCAAGGTTCCCATACCACTCCAAGTGCACATGCCCCACCCCGTTACAGAGCCTCCACCCTCTTGAACAGTCCGCTGCTGAGATTCAGGGTCCATGAAGTTACATCCATACCCGTACACGTCCATCTGCTTGATACAATTTTAAACGAGACTCGTCCGACCAGGTAATATGTTTCCTGTCACCATCTAAACATTCTGTGTGGCGTCTGTTTGTTCTATATCGTGTCTCCCTACCACTTTCGCGCAACGACGCTCTGAGCGTGTTTTTAGGGAATTGACTAGTTTGAACCTGGGACCCGTTGCTGGTAAGGAGACGTCAGACCACACATAACATTTAGAATTCAGAAGAGTTCAGTTACACTAGCTATGATATAACCAAATACTTAATGATCTCAGCGTCATCTCCACTGCACTCCCTGTAAAATAATCTTAATACCAACTACATTTAGTGGAAGGGGTTCAAGGATTTCCTATTTTTAGTTAGCTGGTAAAATAACGTCGAAAAAGCAGTTAATTTTACCATTGGAAATTTTATTCTACTGACAAAACATCGTTTATAAATTGCACTATTGATAAAAGGAATTGTTTTAATACAGGATGGTAAAAACCGACTGCGTTCAACAAAAATGTGAACGAATATTCCCTGAATGGGTTTCCAAGTTCTACAATGGATTGAAGGATGACCAATGCCATATCACATCTATAATCTAGGTTTAAATTAAGTTTCACAAAAGAGAAAACTATCAAAATGGTCTACAGTGACCCTCAATTATCTTTAATTACTTATCTGACTTGTCGTAAATTACAGAGGCTGATGAGGCTTCTCAATAACTATATAACAGAAAAATCATCGCGTTTCAGATTTTTGCTTCAAGTGGCAAATGTGAACACCATGAGCTTTAATTGACGATCGACACTAGTATTACGCAAAGGGGATGTACCAGATGAGACTTCTGCAGTTCTGAGTGAAGCCTTATGCGATCAAAAATGCGGCATCGCGTGCATTCATTACCTTGTCGGTGTTCGTCAGGGGGTGACGGCCGGCGCAGCTGCGTCCAGCTCGCCTTCTCGGAAGCAACTCTCCGGCAACTCTCTCCTAACTTCTCCTTACTACGAGGGCGGTTCAGAAAATAACCTCCAATTGGTCACAGTGCGGGTTGTGGGGGGAGTAGCGACGCCATCTGTGCGTTCACGCACTCAACAGGTCAGTCGGCATCAAGCCGTGGTCGAGTGAACGTCGTACCTGCGCTAGTTTAGTTTTTGTGGCAGTTTGAAATGTGTGCTGCAATAGAAAACCCCGCCAAATGTGAAGGGCGTGCTGTCATAAGGTTTTTTACAGCCAAAGGATATTCTGCAGCAGCTATTCATCGTGAGCTTTGTGCCGTGTACGGACCAAGAGTTATGAGTGAAGGAGTTGTTCGTGAATGGGTACGTTTATTTAAAAGTGGACGAGAAAACGTTCATGATGAAGAGAGGAGTGGTAGACCATCATTGGTGACTGACGAACTCGTTCAGACAGTTGATGCAAATGTTCGTGAAAATCGACGTTTCTCAATGTCGGAGTTGTCTACTGGTTTTCCACAGATTTCTAAGACACTCTTGTACGAGATAGTGACAGCAAGATTGGGTTACAGTAAGTTCTGTACACGATGGGTGCCCAAAATTCTTACCGACCACCACAAAACTCAAAGAATGGCCTCTGCATTAGACTTTCTGTCACGTTATGAGGACGAAGGAGAACCATTATTAAGCAGAATCGTGACCGGTGACGAAACCTGGATTAAGTACGTGAACCCTGAGACAAAAGAACAATCAAAGATATGGGCACATTCAAATTCGCCTACCAAACCAAGAAAAGCCTCGCAAGATTTTTCTGCCAGAAAACTGATGGCAACGGTGTTTTGGGATGCCAAAGGGGTGTTGTTGGTTGAATTCATGGAACGTGGTACGACCATTAATCAAGACGTGTACTTTGAAACAATAAAAAAGTTACAACGGGCTATACAGAACAAACGCCGTGGTATGCTGACTTCCGGTATCGTTTTTTTGCACTATAACGCCCGTCCTCACTCTGCTCGCAGAACAACGGCCCTTCTTGAGTCCTTCAAGTGGGACGCTATCAACCATCCACCTTACAGCCCAGACCTGGCGCCAAGTGATTATCACCTCTTCATGCATTTGAAGAAATGGCTCGGGTCACAGCAGTTTGATGACGACGAAGAGCTCAAAGATGCGGTCACAGGCTGGCTCCAGGCACAAGCGGGTGATTTTTATGCAGAAGGAATTTCAAAGCTTGTGAAGAGATACGATAAATGCCTCAATCGCTATGGAGACTATGTAGAAAAATAGTGCAAAGTTGTAGTTGTAAGATGTATATATTTAAATAGTTTTATTTAACTTGGTGTATTTTTTAAAATCAACCGGAGGTTACTTTCTGAACAGCCCTCCTACAATTTACCGAAGTTGGTTTTAAAAAAACAATCTAGCTGCGTTTTCATCTGACCAGTCAGGGTCTCAATGTTAACCTTAAGCTCTGCCTACAAAAATTCTGTCTATCCAATGAGAAACGTTATACTTTTCGTGGTGGGGCAATGTTTTTAAAGTTTGCAACGTAACAGAGACACGAAAAAGTCTCATGCTAAAACTTGCAGCTGGTGTGGTCCTTTTAGCATTATCGTAAGATCTATACTGTTCTTCTGGAGGGCTCTATCTTTTAACATGGGCTGGGGGGTGGTCCTAACGTAACAGAGATGCAAAAAAGTCTCACGCTAAAACTTGCGGGTGGTGTAGCCCTTTTTGTGTTATCGTAAGATCTATACTGTTCTTCTGGAGGGCTCTAGCTTTTAACATGGGCTGGGGGGTGATCTTGACGTAACAGAGACGCGAAAAAGTCTCACGCTAATAAACTTGCGGGTGGTGTGGTCCTAGCAGTTAGCTGGCGACGTGGGTGTCCGTCCGTCCCTTATCGTAGGGCTTTCTCACTTAACACAGTTCTGCTGTCGGCTTCTGTTGTCGTTTCTCCCCTCGGAACTGCATCTGTCTCACGGTGGGAAGGTATGACATGCATTTAGGCATTCTTGTGTTAGTCTGTGGTATTCCATTTGCTCACTTGTTACTCGTATTACTTTGGTTAATTTAATGTCACGATTTATTCGGAGCTATGTGACATACTACTGGATTTGCTTATCATGTCAGGGTTTTCATGGAAGGTGTTGGATTTGCCTGACACCTTACAACCAACAGTCCAGTGTCGGTGTTGATTGGTCATGGCGAGGCGTAAATCTTTGTGTTGTGGGGTCGTCAAGGGTACACGAGTGGACCTTCGGCTCCTAAAACCCATATCGATGATGTTTCGTTGGATGGTTCGCACGCTGACACTTGCAGATGGCCAGCATTGAAACGTATCACCACCCTTCGAACATAATTTTTGCGCTGTAGTTAGGCAATGATTGAATCGTTGTCTAAGTCAGTCAAAAATTATTGCTTTATCTAAATTTTGTTGCCTACTGTTCTGCCACATTATTCTGTATATTCTGTTCTATGCTAGTTTGTATTACTAATTTATATTTTTATATTCTTCCACATTATAATTAAAAATGACAAGAGAAGAATATTTTTATGCTATTATTAATTTTTTAATTATTTGGTTTCTTTATTCAAGTGTGAAGTTTGTTTTTTAAGAAGTTTGTTATCGAAAGTGAGGAGTCTTTCACATCGATTTTCTTAGAAATATTGTTTTTGTAAATGAAGTAATTAAGTAAAATCTATTCCTAACTCATTTTTTAAATATCATATACAAGTAAAATGTTTTTGTTTCTAGACACTCATTCCAACATTGTTACACTAACAAATAAGAATTATTTCCAAGAATTGCTTTGACAAAGAAATATACATACACAAGTATTGAGATATTATCCTAACAAATGGTACAAATGTTAAAAAAAAGGGAAAACATCCAACAAGATAATCTTTTATTCTTTGTTTTTATAAGGAGAAAATAGGTAAAATATATTCTTTTATTTTTATGAGGAGAAAATAAGTGGCATATAGTTTTAGTGTTTATTATGCCTTACTTTTGTTCTTTATATACTGTCCATTTCAGAACTAATGACATTTTTATCGATAATCTATTTTTTTATTTAAGTCCATAGTCAATGATTGTTATTTTGTAGTTTATTAGCTGTCTGGTGTGCTTAACTTATCTAGTTTTTCAAGCGTTTTTTTGCACAATTCCTACATCACATAATTTAATTTCACACATTCACACAATCCTATGAATGTTAAAGCATGAGGTTGGCGAATGTTTTTGCACGAAGGTGGTGGACTTGAGCAAGATGTATGTGGGCAAATATTTGGTGTACAGCTTCGTTCGTCATTCCTTGTTGGCTTTGCAAGTGTGTGTTGCTGTTGTGGAGGTCCCATAATGGAATGGAGCTGTGAGTTCAGAATGTCGTGGTTTACTGGCTTTGTATGCGTGAAAGGCATCGTTATGTGTCGCTGAAAGCGGTCGTTTTTCGTTGTAATACTTCGCAGACGACTAGTTTACAATAGGATATGGATTTGGGAAGGTATGTCGTCTATTCTTCACCCATCTTCTTTCTTGGTCTCAATCTTGCGAATCTTCAACTTCTGTTCATCCTGCTTTTTCTCTGCTTCTTACTTGCTTCTTGGTTCTTCTCTGGACAGGATATGGAAATATTTAGTGATAACTAGTCGCTTTGAAGTTCTCCTCTTAGTAACAGTTTAATAAATTGTTTGGGCATGTCATTTCTACTTTGTGGACGTTTTCTTCAGTTTCGTGCGTCAGCGTGCTGTTTAATAGCGTTTTTTTAGTGAGACTTTTACACATATTTTTTGCCAGTGGTGGCTTGCCCAAGCGGTCTTCTCGTCAGGACGTTTTTTTCTCGCTCCGCTGAGTGGGGGCGCTCGGAGGCCTTTCCGGCGTTCGGCGTCCCGTCTCTGCAGGGCTCCGTCACTGTGCGGTTCCATGTTCGTTCCAGCAGGGTTCCGCCTAGCGGTCAAATTTATTGCCCACTTCAGCTACCCTCTGTTGGTCTCGCTGTCCTTTCCCTTCTCTCGATGCTTCTGCCTTGTAGGAATCGTGTCTTGCTAATTACGTCCTTTTCTTTCTTGATACTTCTCGCATTGCAACTTGTGGGTCGTTGCATCTCGTCCTTGCTGGAGTTTTTACAATGGTTCTTACAAAAAGTTTTACTTATAGTCATCTAACATATGTCTAGTACCTACATTACTTTGCGCCTTCTTAAAAGCTTTACAAATTTCGGTGCCATTTCCATGTTATAATTCTATGATATTTTGAGTCTTAACTTATACAAGAAACCTCAAATTCGTTTTTTATTTTTGTGTAGTGTCGTGGTGTATAGCATTTTAGTATTTCATGCTGTTAGACTATCTACACTTTATCCCTTCACCCTAATCTATGGTACTATTGGTGTTATTATTGAAACTACTTTCTTTTTCCCACCTTCCTCTCTCTTCATTCTTCTTTCTCCTGACGATATTATCTGCAACATAATCTTGAAATATTGTGCTGATTATTTACCAGTAATAAAATTAATCTTCAAACTTGTACTGAAAGTGTTTAATACTGCCAGTCTTAGGTAAAAATAGCTCTGCTTTATCTCATAAAATACCCTCTAATTCTCTTTTACTGTGTTCCGAAATACCTTGAACTTCTTGCAATTTTTCGTCGATTTCATTATGGACTTCTAACATGAGTTGAGGCGATTCCCCCTTTTGTGCATACCATTCTAATTCTTCATCCTCTTTATCTCGCATCATTCTTAATTGTTTGTTTATGACTGGTATTTCTTCTAATATTAGCTTTTGCTCAAAGAGAAGTGTGACATTCCCGAATGTTACGCTACCTTTCCCCATATCTATTATCGCTCGTCTCTCATTTAAAAAATCTGCACCTATAATCAAATCTAAAGTTAGTTTAGGTATAATCACGAAGTTAGCTTCGATCTTTTGACCTTGGCACGAAAGAGTTAACCTTGTTTGTCTCGTAACTTCCGCAGCATTGTTTCTAATAGGACCTCTTACTTTAATCTTACGTGTTTTCAGAGCTGGCAATTCCTCATTGGCATTACACTGCATGAATAAATTTTCTGAGATCGCAGTCAGTTCACTTCCGCTATCAATTGCAATATTGACTGGGATATGCTTTACCATGCCCTTCACAATTGGTTGAATTTGAAAGGGTTGGTTCTGTTCTTCTTCTTCTTGCATCAACGAATCCTCCACTGAATCATACATGAGTCTTTTTAGGAATTTCCCTTGTGAACTCGAACTTTCTGTAGGATAAGCTTCGACTGCTACTTCTCTCTCTATTATTTCCTCTTCTCTATTTCTTCCTTCATTTACGCTTTCTTCAACATCCTCTACTTTTTCCTTATCTTCGTCTATCTTCTTCTTCATCGCTACTTCCACATAATCGCATCTAAATGCTGTAATTATCGCTTCATAACTTCCTTCATTATATACGTTGGGTTGTGTGCCCACTCGTAACGTATTTTCAACTTCTGTCGGCTGCGCATTATCCTCATTGAATTCGCTTTCCCTGGTTTCCATCTCAAATAGCTCTGCAATACTCATTACTTCGTCCTTTCCTCCTACATTCGTTGTGCATGCCTCTGGCAATTCATCTTCCTCATCAGTATTCTCCCAATTAATTTCGTCCCAACACGATATTATTATTTTCTTGTCTTCGTTTTCATCTGGTCCCTGCGGATTTGTTTCTTCCTTCTTCTCTTCTCGTGATAAGGTATTTACTTCTCTGTTCAAGGTGCTGCAATTGTCCTGGGTCGGTGCGTCATTCTCTTTGGCATGGGCGCTTAGCTGTCAATTCGAACGTTTATCGGGGTTTGGTGGTCTTACCTCCGCCTCTTCTATGTGTATTCTCTTTTCTTGTTCAGCTTGTTGATAGTGGTTTCTTTGTTGATAATTTGTCGGTCTATTGGTTCTCCAGTACCCGTTCCGGTTGTCGTTATTCCCTCTGTCATAGTTGTTGCCGTTCCTGGGTGAATTATAGTTATTGCCATATTCTCTTCTAAATCCATAACCGGTTCTTTGTTGAAATCTATTGTCGTTTCTTGGTGCGAAGTTATCACATGGTTCGTAATTATTGTTTCTTCGTACTGTGTTTTGTGGATTCCACTGCTTTTTGCTTTCGTTTTCACGTGCGCTTCGTCTTTTTCTTGTGTCATCTTCCGAAAATATGAACTCTAGTTCCCTTAGAATAGCTTTAAATGCTTCGACGTCATTGCCTCCGCGACCTACTAATGATTGCTGGTATTTCAATAGCAGCTTCATCGCGCATAATTTAATCAACTCTCCGTCACTGTATGGCACATCTAAGCATCGATTTTTCTTTGCCATTAATTCGAAAAATTTCACGGGACTCTTCTCTCCTGAATTTTCAAAATATGGGTTCTGTAATAATTCGTACTTCACTCTGTTCTGTGCTTCGCTGGACCAATATCGCGAGAGAAACTTCTCTCTGAAATCGTACGATCGGCATGTCGCTGCAACATTCTGCATGGTTTCTGCGACTGTTCCTGACATGTGTGCACATATAAAGTCTAATTTGTGTGCTAGCGTCCAGTGTTCTGGTAATCCTACTCGGAATTGATCAATAAAAGTTCGTGGATGTAATGAGTTTCCTTCTCGAAAGTGTTGAAATTTTCTGACTGCGAGGAAATGATCGTTGTCGTACTTCGTCATAGTTCCATATGAAATTCGCGATTCTTCGCCACTTCTGTTTCTGATCATTTCTCCCGTCGTTCTTTCCGGTTGTGGTAGATCCATTGGATATTGTCCACTGTAACTTTCGCCTACCCTTGCGTAGTATCGTTGGAGTGGTACGCAATAATTTTCTTCCATCGGTTGTGAACGTGTAGCTGAATGCATTGTACCGTACTCTTCGCGACCTGGCTTTCCATTGTCACGTATGTTACCTTCAGCCTGTGATTGGAACCGCAAATGCGTAATATCTTCGTTAATTGCTTGTTTTTCCGGTGCTGTTACAGATACGGATGTGGTTGCAGGCTCAGTGCTTGTTCGATCCTGTTAACTACGCTCTTCAATGGTTTGCAAAAACTCTGTTCGCAATTTCTGAAATTGTCGCTTCGTTTGCGCTTCTATTTTGGCTATGCGGTTATCATATCTTTTCAGCGCTGCTTTTGGGATACGTTTGTGTAACATACTGTTTTCAACAACTTTACGCGCTGTACCGGCTGCTTGTCTAGTAATTACGTTTATCCGTTTCTCTAGTTTCTTGACTTCTCCCTGGGTGTTGTTACGTAATGTTTTGATCTCGTCCTGATTGTCATTACGCAATGTTTGTACGTCCGCTTGTACCTTGTCAATGTCTGTTCTCAATTGATTGTGACCTGTTATTAAGTTTCCTATCACTTCTCGAGATTCTTTTGCCTCGTCTTCCATATGACTTAGGTGTAACTGAATTTTTTTGTTTTGTTCTTTAATCTCAGGCATTTGTCTCGTGGTTTCTGCAATTTGAATTTGAATTTGATTCGCTATGTCTTTATTTTGCCTTGTCATGGTTTCCGTAATTTGTTGCAGTAATTCTGCCAGATTGGTGGGTCCTATTGCGTTTCCTTCCGACGTCCTACGCTCTGTGTTTTCGCCCAAGTGTTGGTTCGCAACCGATTGCATTGAACTGTGCTGTGACACGTTTCTGCTCGCATTCCTTGTACTCTGTGGTGAGGGAGCTTTGATTACTTGTACTATGGGTTCTACGTATTCAAGACGCAAGTTAGAATCCTCATCGACTGTCTCTCTACTTTCCTGCTCCTCTGTCGTATGCTGACTTCCGTTTTCTATGCCTTGACGTACATTATCCTCGTTATGGTGCGTTATATGTCCTATTTCTCGCGATACTGCATCGTCTGTTGCACTGTCCTCTATTCTCTGTCCATTTTCATGCTGGGTCTCTACCTCAATTCGGTCAAGGTCTCGATCTGCCATTGCTAATCTTTCCGAATCCCTTTTTTTCTGTTTTAAAAGCAATTCACGCGCCCTACTTCGCGTCAACATGCGCTCATACGATCTCACGCGTTTCATAAACTTTTTGTTCACACGACTTTACACTACCAAGACTGACAATCCATTCACTTACTTGTTGGGTCAGAGCCAACTTGTCAACGATGTATCCGCCACCTGTGCGCTTGCATTGGAGAGAAAACTTAATTCTAACAATATTAAAATTCATAACTTAATTATGCTATTGTCTCTGCCAGACTCACTTTTTCTTGGATACTTTTACTATCTATCGCTGCAGCTACTGTTTTCGACTATGTATAACTTAAAGAAAAAAAATTTTTTACTACGAAAATTTTTCAGCAGGATATTTTTCTGACCTAGTTAGGCATTTGGTCGACCTTCAATCATGGTATTTTACCATCCTGGCAGGGTCGCCATTTTCTAAACATACTGTGTGGTGTCTGTTTGTTCTATATCGTGTCTCCCTACCACTTTCGCGCAACGATGCTCTGAGCATGTTTTTTAGGGAATTGACTAGTTTGAACCTCGGACCTGTTGCTGGTACGGAGACGTCAGACCACACATGACATGTAGAATTCAGAAGAGTTCAGTGACACTAGCTATGATATAACCAAATACTTAATGATCTCAGCGTCAGCTCCACTGCACTCCCTGTAAAATAATCTTAATACCAACTACATTTAGTGGAAGGGGTTCAAGGATTTCCTATTTTTAGTTAGCTGGTAAAATAACGTCGAAAAAGCAGTTAAGTTTACCATTGGAAATTTTATTCTACTGACAAAACATCGTTTATAAATTGCACTATTGATAAAAGGAATTGTTTTAATACAGGATGGTAAAAACCGACTGCGTTCAACAAAAATGTGAACGAATATTCCCTGAATGGGTTTCCAAGTTCTACAATGGATTGAAGGATGACCAATGCCTTATCACAACTATAATCTAGGTTTAAATTAAGTTTCACAAAAGAGAAAACTATCAAAATGGTCTACAGTGACCCTCAATTATCTTTAATTACTTATCTAACTTATCGTAAATTACAGTGGCTGATGAGGCTTCTCAATAACTATATAACAGAAAAATCATTGCGTTTCAGATTTTTGCTTCAAGTGGCAAATGTGAACACCATGAGCTTTAATTGACGATCGATACTAGTATTACGTAAAGGGGATGTACCAGATGAGACTTCTGCAGTTCTGAGTGAAGCCTTATGCGCTCAAAAATGCGGCATCGCGTGCATTCATTACCTTGTCGGTGTTCGTCAGGGGGCGGTGGCCGGCGCAGCTCCGTCCAGGTCGCCCTCTCGGAAGCAACTCTCCAGCATCTCTCTCCTAACTTCTCCTTACTACAATTTACCGAAGTTGGTTTAAAAAAAAAACAATCTGGCTGTGTTTTCATCTGACCAGTCAGGATCTCAATGTTAATCTTAAGCTCTGCCTACAAAAATTCTGTCTATCCAATGAGAAACGTTATACTTTTCGTGGTGGGGCAATGTTTTTAAAGTTTGCAACGTAACAGAGACGCGAAAAAGTCTCACGCTAAAACATGCAGCTGGTGTGGTCCTTTTAGCGTTATCGTAAGATCTATACTGTTCTTCTGGAGGGCTCTATCTTTTAACATGGGCTGGGGGGTGGTCCTAACGTAACAGAGACGCGAGAAAGTCTCACGCTAAAACTTGCGGGTGGTGTAGCCCTTTTTGTGTTATCGTAAGATCTATACTGATCTTCTGGAGGGCTCTAGCTTTTAACATGGGCTGGGGGGTGGTCTTGACATAACAGAGACGCGAAAAAGTCTCACGCTAATAAACTTGCGGGTGGTGTGGTCCTAGCAGTTAGCTGGCGACGTGGGTGTCCGTCCGTCCCTTATCGTAGGGCCTTCTCGCTTAACACGGTTCTACTCTCGGCTTCTATTCTCGTTTCTCCCCTCAGAACTGCGTCTGTCTCACGTTGGGAAGGTATGACATGCATTTAGGCATTCTTGTGTTAGTCTGTGGTATTCCATTTGCTCACTCGTTACTCGTATTACTTTGGTTAATTTAATGTCACGATTTATTTGGAGCTATGTGACATACTACTGGATTTGCTTATCACGTCAGGGTTTTCATGGAAGGTGTTGGATTTGCCTGACACCTTACAACCAACAGTCCAGTGTCGGTGTTGATTGGTCATGGCGAGGCGTAAATCTTTGTGTTGTGGGGTCGTCAAGGGTACACCAGTGGACCTTCGGCTCCTAAAACCCATATCGATGATGTTTCGTTGGATGGTTCGCACGCTGACACTTGCAGATGGCCAGCATTGAAACCTGCAGCAGTTTGCGGAAGGGTTGCACTTCTGTCACGTTGAAATATTCTCTTCAGTCGTCGTGGATTCCGTTCTTGCAGGATCTTTTGCCTGCCGCAGCGATGTCGGAGAGTTGATGTTTTACCGGTTTCCTGATATTCACGGTATACTCGTGAAATGGTCTTAGAGGGAAACCCCCACTTCATCGCTGCTTCGGAGATGCTGTGTCCCATCGCTCGTGCGCCGACTATAACACCACGTTCAAACTCACTTAAATCTTGATAACTTGCCATTGTAGCAGCAGTAACCGATCTAACAAATGCGTGAGATACATGTCTTATATAGGCGTTGCCGACTGCAGCGGGGTTTTCTCCTGTTTACATATCTCTATTTCAATACGCACGCCTATACCAGTTTCTTTGGCACTACAGTGCAAAAACAAGTCTGTTACATGTTTTCTCATTGTGAAGTTTATTGAGGTGCCAAACGTTGTTGGGTGCTATGGCAAATATCTGATGCTGTCCAGGATGGGTCTTGATAATGTTTGGAATCATTAAACTAATTTGAGGAATTGCTTTTACAATTTTTTTATTATTCATGTAGGGGTGCTAGAAAAGAAATTCTGCCCTCTTTGGTAAATGGGGTATATACTACACTTTCTCTCCTGGAATCTGTTGTTTTTGGCTTTGACCATTATTGTTTTGCACAGGCAAATCGTCACTAAGGGAAATAAGCCTAACCGTGGTGAATAGTTTAGGATACATAATGACGTGTTTCAATTTAAGACAGTCGCCTACTGCATTTGAAAGATAAAGTGGCTCTCTGTAGTATGATTTATTATCAACCGAAATCGTAGACGCGTGAAAGATCAACGTCGAGAACCTTAAGTACTGAACAACAAACGTTAGGACCATTGGGGGGGGGGGGGGGGGGGGGGAAGAAAGCCAGTGTTTGTTCAAATCAGTAACCATGCTTACAAAATAAATTCATAACCATTGCTCATCAGTGGAATGACCACATGCTACTGATTTTCAGATCCCTTTCGCCTGATGGCGAAGACAGCGCGTGCTGTCATAGGTTATTCGAAGAATCCAAGGCGTTGGGGGGAAATCAGGACGAAATGACGTGCGACGAGTCACAATATTTCTGTCTCTGAGTTTCTCATGAGTGAATACCGATCACGAACTGGTGACGATGCGTTTCGTGTCCTATTCTGGCGTGAACGAGGCGACATCCCCGATTGCCTATAGGCCGATAGCTCCGGCAGATGGGGTGCATGTTTGAGCTGCCGAATTCCCGCAGTGGTAGCCGTTTCTTGCGCTAAAATCAAGGTCATCGGCCTGTCTGCATGTCACGAAATCGCTTGAGACGCGGTCAGCGAACAGTCAGACGAACGAGACATGACCGTGCTACAGCCGCCGTGGCGGCATTGGCATCGGTTTGCCACTCGCCTAGCGTCACGGAATAGTCACCGGCAAGTATCATAATTGCATCGGCTGGGAATCGTACCCGGGCTGCCAACGTGGCTGCCGTTTTTATTTCTTTTTCAAAGCTTTGTTGAAAAAAATTAACATTTCAAAAACACATCGCAATAACGCTATAAAACAATACAATGACATCAAAGAAAATCAGTTCATGAATATTTATGCACTCTGGAACACATTCACAATTCCAGTCTTTAGTATGTGAAGCTGTTGGAATGCACTTCCTACTTGTTTTGCGCAATGTGGTCCTTCCTTGTAAACCAGCATCAGCTCAGATTGACTTATCGTGAAAGTAAATTCTTCTTTTTTGTGATTAACGAGTGAAAAACTTTTTCTGTTAGCACGAGGGCGTAGTGAAAAGTAAAGCCTCGGAATTTTCTTATGTGAAATAATTCAAAACTTTTTTAATAAGATGAACGCTGTTAACATTCTACACCTTTATTCTTTTGTCTACAGCTCTCTGCCCCTTGAGGGCTCCGAACTGCAGCGTGTAACATGGCGGTGTGTAACGTAACTATGCTGGTGAGTGAAAAACCATGTGCTGCAAATCGAGTTTGGAATTCAAAGAATTCTTCCACACATGGAGCACGCTTTCCTTCGGCATGAGAGTGGCAGACAACATACGGCGCTGCAACATCTGCAGCAATCCGATGCCTTGGCTTCACTGTCATCGATCATTCTCCGTACAGTCCCGACTTGGCCCCATACGATTTCCATTTGTTTTCGAAAGTTAAAGAACACCTTCGAGAATTTCATTTTGATAGTGATGAAGCGGCGCAAGCAGAGGTGAGATTGTGGCACTCTCAACAGAGTCAAACATTGTTTATAACCAACTGGTCTCTCGTTTGGAGAAATGTATTCTTCACCAGAGTGACTTTGTTGAGAAATAAATATATAGACATGAAGAATAAAGATGAAAAAATAAGGTTAATAAAGTTTATTTAATCTAAAACGCTTTAAGAAAGTTTCATATAAAAAATTCAAAGGCATTACTTTTCAGCAAGCCCTAGTATTATCCAGTTTTTCTTTCTTCTGGTCATTTTCAGTTTGCCAGTTGTTTGTTCCGCAGTCGTTAGCGTCAAGAAGTTTGCGAAATTTTCCTTTTCTTTTACATTTTAAAAAAAGTTATAATGCTGTGATAGTGATATACAGACAAAAACATACCTTGCTTTCATTTTGTTATGTCAGTATATAGCGTGTTGTCTTTCCTTTAATCCAGTTCACCGCAGTGTGTTTTGTGATTGGGTGCGGAGCATTATCTAGATTTAGGTCTTCTGGTATAATAAATCCGGAAGCCGTTCGGTTTATGCTCTCTAGCTTCTACCTGACAATTTCCCAAATTTCAATTACGTTTTTGTACAGAAATGTCTGTTCTAGGAGCCGGCCGGTGTGGCGAGCGGTCCTAGGCGCTTCAGTCTGGAATCACGCGTCCGCTACGGTCACAGGTTCTAATTCTGCCTCGGGCATGGATGTGTGTGATGTCCTTAGGTTAGTTAGGTTTAAGTAGTTCTAAGTTCTAGGGCACTGATGACCTCAGATGTTAAGTCCCATAGTGCTCAGAGACATCTGTTCTAGTATGTCGATTAAACTATAATATGGGCACATGGCTGTGTCCGCTACATGGATATCACGAAGTCAGTTGGTTGTAATCACTGAACCATCGATGCCAACGACGAAATAATGAGTATTATATCACCTTTCCAATTATGAGATTGAGTTGTTTCTTTATTTCTGAGTAAATAAGTCAGTAACAAAGAAAGAGCACCTGTAACAGAATTTGCGCGGACATAGTATAACACACACATACACACACACACACACACACACACACACACACACACACACACACACACACGCACAAATAAAAAGCACATAACTGCAGCCTCCTTCCCGCCAGCCCGCATCAGCTACAGTGCATTAGCGTTACGGTTATTTAAAAATGTCTCTGGCAGACTGTTCGGAGTCCTACCGGTAGCAGCCGCTAAAATCCCCACATCCTAGGTAGCGTAGGTCCATACTGCAGATAACAACCCAAGAGACTTGTTTCATGGCGGAGCGGCGAAAGCCCGCTCCTGTCGCGGGAACTCATCGCACGCTGCTAGTCTGAAGAGCTCCCGAGAGTGCAGTCAGACTTTACAGTCGGAAACTGCCGATACTTCGGTAGGGCAGTCGTGTCTTGAGTGTGGCGAGAACTTTCTCTGGTCCTCAAGGCAGCGTTGATCCCGCGAGATCTCCAGTTACAAGAGAGGGAAGACATGAGATTTCACACTTGGTATTTCTTTTTACCTCCAGTTTCAACGCACCTGGACTCGTCACTCTACTAACCCCACAAGTTGTACATTAGTGGCCAGGCGCATCTCCCGGACGCGATGTCGCACTGGTAAACTTAACAACTGTGAGCTCAATTTATGTTGATTTTCTGGGATTCAGTGAAACTCTCATTACTAGATGCCCAACTCCACAACTTCCTGTGGATAGACTTATCTTAGTTGATGTAGTTTCGTCCAAGGTTACAGGTCAAAGGTTTCATTTTTCAACATGAGGTGATATTGAGGATCCATCTTGTTTTCTTCTTTTCTTTCTTCGTTTGGATCATCTAAGGACCACGCACCAATTTCAGTGCTTCCTTCTTTGTTGTTCTTTCTTTTACCTCCAGTATTCTTTCATCTTTTCACTATGTATCCTTTTTCTCTGCTCGGACCATTTTGACCCTGTCTTCTTCTCCCGATTGCCTTGAAATTCTTCCATTTTTAACACTTTCCTCTTGAAAAATCTCTCTTTCTATTGCATCTTTTCCAGTTATGTTGTTTCTTTCCAAATCTTTCCTAACTTCTTGAATCCAGGCTATTGTTGACTTCTTGTCCCAAAGATATTTAAAAATCTGTTTGGTTAACCTGTTGCTGTTCATTCCGTATAAGTGTCCAAAAAATAGCAGCCACCTCTTTCGTAGTGTTTCATTTATGTTTTCTATGTTGCGATAAACTTCTTCATTGCTTATTCATTTCCATATCTCTGTATTTTTTGGCGGTCCAAATATTTTTCGAATGATTTTTCTTTCTAGGACTACAAGTTTGTGTAATTTGTAGTTCAGTACTAGACATTCACTTTCATAAAGACATTCTGGTTTTACTGACGTGTTGTAGTGCTGTATCTTCAAAGGTTTACACAGACATCTTTTGTTGTAGACATTCCCAGTTATTCCATAAGTTCTCTCCATTTTACGTACTCTTTCTTCTATAGCGAATTCTTCTAAGTCATTTTCTTGGATAATTTCTCCCAAGTATTTAAATTTATTTGCCCTTTTATCTGGCCAATATCTGTTGCTAGGGATTCCGGAGGATTTTTTGTATTTGTCATAAATTTTGTTTCTTCTATAGATATTCTTAAACCTGCTTTGTTGGCTATTTCTTCTAAGAGATTGATTTGTATTCCATCTTGTTTTATTTATTTTTTATTTTTTTCAAAAAGGAAACCCAGACGAAATGTTTATTTACTACAAATAAACCAACTAAAATACATATCAGAAGCGAAATGTTTATTTACTACAAATAAACCAACTAAAATACATATCAGAAGCACTCCAATAAGGCGTCCACCAGTGCTGCCACCGAATCAGTACCTGAAAGTGAGAACTAACCACGGTAACTGCTCATATTCAGCTGAGGCAGTTTCTTTTTTAATACTCGCTTATGACGTTATTCTTACGGTATCAGCCAAGCCATACGTCATAATAATGAAATGTGTTTCAGGTAAGACTACCTATTCATACCTTCGAGTAACGCAACTTTATGGAAGTTTCAGTGTATCAAAACTAAAATAGGAGTCCCTCACAGATGGCCCCGTCTGTTCGCAAGCAAATCATGTTTACAATACGTTGATTCAAACGTGGTGGCGTAGGACAAATAAGCTAAAACCACATAGAAACAAAAAACAGTGCAAAAATTTCGAAATAAAAATTGAACGTAGCATTGCTATGTCTGTCAAATGATAACAGTAGATTTGGAGGGTGCAAATCGTAAATCTCATTTTGTCAAGGCAAAGAAAGAGGGCATGCTGAAAAAAAATGCTTCCGAAATTTTTACGTGAAAATTCTTATAGCCTTTTACATAAAACAAACTTTCTTAACATTCTACAACTTTATTCCCCACGTCTACATATTTATTTCTCAACATAGTCACCCTGGCGACGAACACATTTCTCCCAACGAAAGATCATTTTGTTGATACCGTATACCGTAGAATATTTGACTTTGCTGACGGAGCCACAACCTCACCTTTGTTTGCACCGCTTCAACACCATCAGAGTGAAGTCGTCGAAAGCGTTCGTAAGTTCTGGAAACAGATGAAAATCGGATGAAGCCAAGTTGGGACTGCAAGGACGATCATCAATGACAATGAACCGAAGACATCGGATTGCTGCAGATTCTGGCATTATCATGCTGAAGCAGAGGGTGTTCCATGTGTGAACGAACTCTTCGATTCCGCAACTCGCTTGCTGCATGATGTTTCTCACTCGCATACGTACTTATTTTACACACATTGTTGTTACACACTACAGTTTGGAGCATTCTAGCGCAGACGGCTGCAAATATGTACACATGTAGAATAAAGATGTAGAAGATTTGTTTTATATAAAAAGCTTTAAGGGTTTTCACGTAAAAAAATCGGTGGCATTACTTTCCAGTACACTGTATTTTGTAAGTTATTGATGCATCTTATCGACGTATTAATTAATTTAATCTTTTAGATGAAAGTAGTCACCTGACTCAACGTATTTTGATTTCGTGTCCCGAGTAAGATACCACAGTTGTTTCAAAACGCCTTTTAAACAATGGGTCGAAAAGTGAGTTGAGCAGGATTAGCACATGGATGCTATATTCTACAACATGTGTTACGTTACTCTGAAGGGGAGGTAGTTCTGACTTTCAGTAAATGTTAGTAGTGTTCCGTATAATTTTTGAAACGACTGCAAAAACCGACAACTTGAATACAGAATGATAGCTGAAAGAGTAAAGAAGTAAAGTGACAGGAATTAAAAGAGATGGGTAGTTTCTGGCAGTTTTGTGTTGTAACCGAAAGTGTTTGTTACGTTACATCAGAACCAGTTTATATTACATCAAACTTTGGGTTATGATTAACAAAATGTGTTCTGGCTGATGCACTCAGTTACATGTGAGTCGTGTGTTTCAGTTCTCCATTACTTTTGTCAATCTAAGATCGATGGCAACAGAAATATATCACAACAGGCAGATTACTTGTACGTTTTGTAGTGCCTCACTGCTACTATAGACCAGTATCTCTCTCCAACACTGCAAGCAAGAGCTCTCTTTCAGACCTCACTGGACATACGCCCCCTGGAGAATGGCTTAGCTACAGCACAGAAATGGTTCTCATAGTCAGAATTAATCTTTCATTCAGCAGCGAGTTCTGCAATTTGTTGAAACTTCCTGACAACTTAACTGTACCTGTCGGATCTAACTTTGAAAAGTAAAAGGCCAGTTTGAAACAGAGAGGCAGTTCGCGCGTCGTATCTAAACTAAACTAAACTCAACTCCTCCCGCACAGGCCACGAAGGCCCAAAGGTACCGACTGGCCGCCGTGTCATCCTCAACCCACAGGCGTCACTGGATGCGGATATGGAGGGCATGTGGTTCGCACTCCCGGCCGTATGTCAGTTTACGAGACCGGGGCCGTTATTTCTCAATCAAGTAGGTCCTCAATTTGCCGCACAGGGGATGAGTGCACCCCGTTTGCCAACAGCGCTCGGCAGACCATATGGTCACCCATCCAAGTGCTAGCCCAGCCCGACAGCGCTTAACTCCGGTGATCTGACGGGAACCGGTGTTACCGCTGCGGTATGGCTGTTGGCTCGTGTCGTATCTAAATGTCAACGTTTTGTAAGTGCAGAGCCCTTGATGTGGTCTAGTTCGTTAACGGTGTGAAGTATGGTAATCAACGGTGAACTGTATTGTGTAAAATGCTCATTAAACCAGTAACGTGTTCGAAACAACAGACCACTCTTCCGGTAACAGGAATGCACTTGTTATAGTTCCACCATTTTGATAATCATAATGTGGTACCTTTCCCTATACTGCACGGTGCTATCTATGAATCATTTTTCATGTTTCGTCACGTCTTTGTAGTTGTTCTCACCAGTATACCTGTATCACAACACTTGATTAATTTAACGTCGCTCAAGCGACGCACGTAAACTCGTACGGCGTGTGGCTTTTATATTAGGTCACCGCTATTCACAGAGATATGTTTATAAAACTTCTCGCGCTCTTATCAGTGAATGAGGCATATGATTTTATGATAGTTATACATTTCTTATTAACATTGCACTTACAAATAATATTTTAAAAATAAAGAAATTCGACGAAATAAGCTTAACAAGGTGAACAAATGGTTGGCTTTTTAATTTGCCGCATCCTTGCTATAAATAATTAAAAATGCTAGCTTCTAGGAATAAATATTCTTCTTTATAGCTTGTTTGGAGCAGTTTTCTTATTATTACAGGTGTCAAGCGTTCCTGCATGGTTCATTCACTTGTTCCAGTTTATTCTGAGTGAATATTCAACCATTGTCTCTCCGATCAACTCTCTCCTTCCTCGCTTGACGAAAATGGCCTTTCCGCCATTCCTCTATTCAGATTTTTCCAGAAATTCTCACCGAAACTGAATTATAAATATATGGGAGTATCCCAGTAATTCTGGAAAGGTTTTGGAGTGCCCGCAAGCGTTTTATATATTAGCTTGTGTTTCACATCTTTAGCGCGGTGGAATTTCTTACCAAGAAACGTTAGTTTGTTCTCGCACGGAGCCAGAAACACTTACCCCATACCGTTACACAGCCTCTGTCAACCTTCACTGTTTTATCGGTATTTATTTTATAGCTCACTATTACTTTGAGTCATCTAATGTTGTGATACAAGGTGCTTTCAAGAAGTAATGCAATACAGGGTGAGTCAGCTAACGTTACCGCTGCATATATTTCGTAAACCACATCAAATACTGACGAATCGATTCCACAGACCGAACGTGAGGAGAGGGGCTAGTGTAATTGGTTAATACAAACCATACAAAAATGCACGGAAGTATGTTTTTTAACACAAACCTACGTTTTTTTTAAATGGAACCCCGTTAGTTTTGTTAGCTCATCTGAACATATAAACAAATACGTAATCAGTGCCTTTTGTTGCATTGTAAAATGTTAATTACATCCGGAGATATTGTAACCTAAAGTTGACACTTGAGTACCACTCCTCCGCTGTTCGATCGTGTGTATCGGAGAGCACCGAATTACTGGGGATCCAAAGAGAACGGTGATGGACCTTAGGTACAGAAGAGACTGGAACAGCACATTACGTCCACATGCTAACACCTTTTTATTGGTCTTTTTCACTGACGCACATGTACATTACCATGAGGGGTGAGGTACACGTACACACGTGGTTTCCGTTTTTAATTACGGAGTGGAATAGAGTGTGTCCCGACATGTCAGGCCAATAGATGTTCAATGTGGTGGCCATCATTTGCTGCACACAATTGCAATCTCTGGCGTAATGAATGTTGTACACGCCGCAGTACATCTGGTGTAATATCGCCGCAGGCTGCCACAATACGTTGTTTCATATCCTCTGGGGTCGTAGGCAGATCACGGTACACATTCTCCTTTAACGTACCCCACAGAAAGAAGTCCAGAGGTGTAAGATCAAGAGAACGGGCTGGCCAATTTATGCGTCCTCCACGTCCTATGAAACGCCCGTCGAACATCCTGTCAAGGGTCAGCCTAGTGTTAATTGCGGAATGTGCAGGTGCACCATCATGCTGATACCACATACGTCGACGCGTTTCCAGTGGGACATTTTCGAGCAACGTTGGCAGATCATTCTGTAGAAACGCGATGTATGTTGCAGCTGTTTGGGCCCCTGCAATGAAGTGAGGACCAATGAGGTGGTCGCCAATGATTCCGCACCATACATTTACAGTCCACGGTCGCTGTCGCTCTACCTGTCTGAGCCAGCGAGGATTGTCCACGGACCAGTAATGCATGTTCCGTAGATTCACTGCCCCGTGGTTTGTGAAACCCGCTTCATCGGTAAACAGGTAGAACTGCAACGCATTCTCTGTTAATGCCCATTGACAGAGTTGCACTCGATGATTCAAGTCATCACCATGTAATTGCTGATGTAGCGACACATGAAACGGATGAAAGCGGTGACGATGCAGTATGCGCATGACACTACTTTGACTCAGTCGACCGGCTCTCGCAATGTCCCGTGTACTCATGTGTGGGTTCATGACAACAGCAGCTTACACACCAACTGCACCCGCTTCTCCTGTGACGGGCCTGTTACGGACCCGTTTGCGTGCTACGACCATACCTGTTGCATACAGTTGGCGGTAGATGTTTTGCAATGTGCGGCACGTTGGATGCTCTCTGTCCGGGTACCGTTCTGCATACACCCTGCAGGCTTCAGCTGCATTTCGTCGACACTCGCCAAAGATGAGTATCATCTCCGCCTTTTCAGAGTTCGAATACACCATGGTCACAGTTCCTACAACACTACACTACCACAGACGTCTGGTAACACGGTGTACTACAGTTGGTCTGCGTGCGGAGACGAATGCAGAATAACAATAGCAGCAAGCGCTACATGCGGACACTGCGACAGCTAGACCAAACCACAACAGTGCACTGCAGCCACACTCGTAAACACGGTCGTCATCGTAAACATGTCCCTGCAGATGCTGCTCGCCGACCGTGGCCCGTGTTTGTTACAACACGCAACTGAACGTCGAAGGTTTCAAGCGTCAACTTTATGTTACAATATCTCCGGATGTAATTAACATTTTACAATGCAACAAACGGCACTGATTACGTATTTGTTTATATGTTCAGATGTGCTAACAAAACTAACGTGGTTCCATTTAAAAAAACGTAGGTTTGTGTTAAAAAACATACTTCCGTGCATTTTTGTATGGTTTGTATTAAACAATTACACTAGCCCCTCTCCTCACGTTCGGTCTGTGGAATCGGTTCGTCAGTATTTGATATGGTTTACGAAATATATCGAGCGGTAACGTTAGGTGACTCACCCTGTATATGTTTTTTTGTCAGCCAGTTTTGGTTGAGAAAATGTAGAATTTTTTGTGGGAGATCGTAGAATATTCCCTCTTCAGCCCCTATAGTTTCATTATGTCCCGACAGGCGGGGGCGCTATACGGACGAATCCATCAAAATGGCGTCGTAACAGATGTGTGATCCAAGCAGAGAGCTGTCGGTGAATTTATTTTGGCGGAAAGCCAGAAATCGCATATATTCTTAGGTGCTAGCAGAATGTCTACGGAGACATGCAGTGAACAAAAGCACGGTGAGTCGTTGGATGAGGCGGCTGCCATAACTGCAAAAAGGTCGCACAAACTTTTCCGATATCCTGCGTGCCGGCGGGCCTAAAGCTGTGTTGGAGCCTCTGGACACTCTCATTCGGTATGTTCGAAGGATCACAATCAAACAACCGGATGCACAACTAGTCGTCTCTGATGGTAGTGCTGACACACTCGTCCACCAGTTGGGATACTCCAACGTGTGCGCCCGCTTGGTTCCCCGTCGCCTAACAGAACACGGTAAAGAGCAACGAAGGACCAGCTGTGCGGAATTGCTTCCGCGTTACGAGGCTGACCATGCCAATTTCTTGTCGAACATCGTCACAGGCGATAAAACTTGGGTTCATCATTTCGAACCGGGAACAAAATGGCGATCCATTAAGTGTCAGCACACTAACTCTTCTCCGGGAAAGTTATGGCGACGGTCTTCTGGGACTCTCAAGGGGTTATTCTGTTTGATGTCCTCCCTCATGGTGCAACGGTCAGCTCTGTAGTGTACTCTGTACGCTCATGAAACTGAAGAAACGACTTCAGCTTATTCATCGTCACAAAAATGCAAACTACTTCTCCTTCGCCACGACAACGGAAGGCCTCGCACAAGCCTGCGCGCTCTAGAGAAGATCACAAAACTTCATTGGATTCTTCTTCCTCATCCACACTACAGCCTGTATCTCGCAACTTCCGACTTTCATCTGTTTGTCTCAACAAAGGACGCACTCTGCGGGAAGCAGCGAGACGTTGGCGCCGATGTCGACCAGTAGAACGCTACCGTGCAGGCATACAGGTCCTCACAGTACGGTAGCGCAAGGCTTTCCCACTGAAGGGAGATTATGTCAAAAGTATGCGTTTGTAGCCAGAAGAGTGGGGAATATTATTGTGTACTAGCTATATCCGGTGAACTTCGTTCCGCCTCTGAAAAACTTTATATCTTATAGCTGACCCGGCAAACTTTGTTTTGCCATATAAATTATCTCTAGTCTATAAGAATAATGTATACGTGTAACACAATAGCCGTTGTTGGCGGGAGCACGTGACACAAACAATAATAATGGCCGAACACTGTGTGCGGAGTAAGCATTATGAATAAGGCCAAGTGCACACGCATCGATTTTTATCGTACGTAAAAATATTGTACGATTAAACTCTTTTAGAGGAACAAAGGAGAACATAGGAACTTCTTCGTTTCACTAAAAGAATTTGATGGTACGATATATTTCCGTACGATAAAAATCGATGCGTGTGCGCTACGCCTAAATGTCAGTTTGGCGAATGAGGCGTGCTACGTAGTTAAACGTCTCGGTCTAGTTACGTCGATTCAAAGAGGGATATTCGAGTCGTTGATTTGGTACATTTTCTTCAATTACCTATCTATCGAACAGAGAAAGACTATCACCGGTAGACACCTGGCGGGGATACCTGATCAAGTGGTAATTGATCAGTTTTCGACTGGGGTTGAAAATTATTAAATTACTAAAATCGCTATTAAAAAATAGGGGTTGGTGGTAGAAGGGTGAAAATTTAGGGTCAGGTGTATTTTGTAATGCCACACCATAAAAATGAAAATAAAAAGTTCTGTCCAAAAATAAGAAAAAATTTTTGGGGTGAGCCACTCTTATCACTTAGGGGTATTAAAAATAGATTACGACCGATTCTCAGACCTACCGAATATACATGTAAAATTTCTTCAGAATCGATCAAGCCGTTTCGGAGGAGTATGGCAACTAACACTGTGACACGAGAGTTTTATATACAGGGTGTTACAAAAAGGTACGGCCAAACTTTCAGGAAACATTCCTCACACACAAATAAAGAAAAGATGTGTATGTGGACATGTGTCCGGAAACGCTTAATTTCCATGTTAGAGCTCATTTTAGTTTCGTCAGTATGTACTGTACTTCCCCGATTCACCGCCATGATTTCATACGGGATACTCTACCTGTGCTGCTAGAACATGTGCCTTTACAAGTACGACACAACATGTGGTTCATGCACGATGGAGCTCCTGCACATTTCAGTCGAAGTGTTCGTACGCTTCTCAACAACAGATTCGGTGATCGATGGATTGGTAGAGGCGGACCAATTCCATGGCCTCCACGCTCTCCTGACCTCAACCCTCTTGACTTTCATTTATGGGGGCATTTGAAAGCTCTTGTCTACGCAACCCTGGTACCAAATGTGGAGACTCTTCGTGCTCGTATTGTGGACGGCTGTGATACAATACGCCATTCTCCAGGGCTGCATCAGCGCATCAGGGATTCCATGCGACGGAGGGTGGACGCATGTATCCTCGCTAACGGAGGACATTTTGAACATTTCCTGTAACAAAGTGTTTGAAGTCACGCTGGTACGTTCTGTTGCTGTGTGTTTCCATTCCATGCGTAATGTGATTTGAAGAGAAGTAATAAAATGAGCTCTAACATGGAAAGTAAGCGTTTCCGGACACATGTCCACATAACATATTTTCTTTCTTTGTGTGTGAGGAATGTTTCCCGAAAGTTTGGCCGTACCTTTTTGTAACACCCTGTATAAGGATATAAGGATTGGAATCCTAAATTAAACCAACCTACGTTCCGGAAAAAAAAGTGTTGCATTACTTATTGAGTGCCAGTCGTAATAAATTTACTCGTCCACAAGTACAACTTAAGGTGCATACTCAACATTTTTCAGTGCATGAGTTTATAATAACACTAGCGAAACAGACAGTGCTTCTCAATTGCTTAGTATGTGTGGGAATTCCATATATGTTGTAACCTCCTTTTCTCCCATCTCTTGTCCATCTCCTCCGTCCTGTCTAGCACACTGGACTCGCATTCGGGAGGACGACGGTTCAATCCCGCGTCCGGCCATGCTGATTTATGTTTTCCGTGATTTCCCTAAATCGCTTCAGCCAAATGCCGGGATGGTTCCCTTGAAAGGGCATGACCGACTTCCTTCCCTAATCCGATGAGACCGTTGACCTCGCTGTCTGGTCTCCTTCTCCAAACAATCCCCCCCCCCCCAATCCTGTCTTTTTCTCCATCTCCTCCTCAACCCCCTTTCCTTGTGCATAACGCCCGTCTTCTCTTTACCGCTTTCTCTGACATGGCGCCATGCTTATTGTAGTTGCTAATGAAATCTGAAGTCATTTAAAGTCAATTAGTAAATCTTTTGGAATCATTGGCATACGGGTTATGAGAGAGACCTCTCCAGCTGCTGGATCTTTGAGGACAGTGGCTTCTACGACAGTATTTCGTATAGTTTTAATCACGAATGGGTTGGAATACAAAGTTTCAGCCGATTCGGATTTCGTAGTAGCATTCTCATCGTAAGCCAATAAGCCCTAAACGCAACTTTTCTTTGTTCTGTTAAAGCAGAGTGCCAGACATATGGCCGAGCGGTTCTAGGCGCTACAGTTTGGAACCGCGAGACCACTACGGTCGCAGGTTCGAATCCTGTCTCGGGCATGGATGCGTGTGCTGTCCTTAGGTTAGTTAGGTTTAAGTAGTTCTAAGTTCTAGGGGACTGATGACCTCAGCAGTTAAGTCTCATAGTGCTCAGAGCCATTTTTTGCGAGAAATAAAGCAAAACAATACAATTTTGTGCGTAAAATTTTTGTTCAGTGTTATATACAAAGAGAAAAACATGTATATTGGAAAAACAATCTGTCCAAATGTTTAAATTCTCTGCTCATATAGTTAAAATTGACTGCCAGAAAGAAAATCAAACCGCATCTTTTCAAAGTACAGCGCTGCATTACCCTTCTCGCAATTCGTTGTAAATGAAGCCCTGTACATTGCCGTTTAAAAACTTATGTAGCCTGCATCTCTCTAAACGTTTATTAGACGATAGCCTAATAATTTGAAGCAAATCAGTCAAGAACTTTGCGAGATTTTTATTAATGATGTAACCTGTATCCGTCTGAACGTTTGTGGGAGTAAAAATTTGAGGTCAATCAGGATGGGCACAGATATTTTTATACGTCGTACCTTAATTCGTACACACATCAGTGTGTTGCATGTTTTTCCTGTGTTTCGAACAGTATTTCCACAAGCACATCACATAATTTACTACCTGATATCTTCTGCAGGATCGTAACTGCACAAAGTGGACTACACCTGTCAGCATAGACTCGCCGTATGGCAGTCATGAGTCCATACTTCACCAACTTACCTGGCCGCCAGGAGAAAATAAACATTGCCATGTATTGGGAGGTACTACCTAATCTAAAAACGCACACCTTGTAATAGCTATAACTATAATTACCAGTCTGCAGATTATGGAAATACTGTAGTAATGAAACCTCCTGGCAGATTAAAACTGTGTGCCCGACCGAGACTCGAACTCGGGACCTTTGCCTTTCGCGGGCAAGTGCTCTACCAACTGAGCTACCGAAGCACGACTCACGACCGGTACTCACAGCTTTACTTCTTCCAGTACCTCGTCTCCTACCTTCCAAACTTTACAGAAGCTCTCCTGCGAACCATGCAGAACTAGCACTCCTGAAAGAAAGGATATTGCGGAGACATGGCTTAGCCACAGCCTGGGGGATGTTTCCAGAATGAGATTTTCACTCTGCAGCGGAGTGTGCGCTGATATGAAACCTCCTGGCAGATTAAAACTGTGTGCCCGACCGAGACTCGAACTCGGGACCTTTGCCTTTCGCGGGCAAGTGCTCTACCAACTGAGCTACCGAAGCACGACTCACGACCGGTACTCACAGCTTTACTTCTTCCAGTACCTCGTCTCCTACCTTCCAAACTTTACAGAAGCTCTCCTGCGAACCATGCAGAACTAGCACTCCTGAAAGAAAGGATATTGCGGAGACATGGCTTAGCCACAGCCTGGGGGATGTTTCCAGAATGAGATTTTCACTCTGCAGCGGAGTGTGCGCTGATATGAAACCTCCTGGCAGATTAAAACTGTGTGCCCGACCGAGACTCGAACTCGGGACCTTTGCCTTTCGCGGGCAAGTGCTCTACCAACTGAGCTACCGAAGCACGACTCACGACCGGTACTCACAGCTTTACTTCTTCCAGTACCTCGTCTCCTACCTTCCAAACTTTACAGAAGCTCTCCTGCGAACCATGCAGAACTAGCACTCCTGAAAGAAAGGATATTGCGGAGACATGGCTTAGCCACAGCCTGGGGGATGTTTCCAGAATGAGATTTTCACTCTGCAGCGGAGTGTGCGCTGATATGAAACCTCCTGGCAGATTAAAACTGTGTGCCCGACCGAGACTCGAACTCGGGACCTTTGCCTTTCGCGGGCAAGTGCTCTACCAACTGAGCTACCGAAGCCCGACTCACGACCGGTACTCACAGCTTTACTTCTTCCAGTACCTCGTCTCCTACCTTCCAAACTTTACAGAAGCTCTCCTGCGAACCATGCAGAACTAGCACTCCTGAAAGAAAGGATATTGCGGAGACATGGCTTAGCCACAGCCTGGGGGATGTTTCCAGAATGAGATTTTCACTCTGCAGCGGAGTGTGCGCTGATATGAAACCTCCTGGCAGATTAAAACTGTGTGCCCGACCGAGACTCGAACTCGGGACCTTTGCCTTTCGCGGGCAAGTGCTCTACCAACTGAGCTACCGAAGCACGACTCACGACCGGTACTCACAGCTTTACTTCTTCCAGTACCTCGTCTCCTACCTTCCAAACTTTACAGAAGCTCTCCTGCGAACCATGCAGAACTAGCACTCCTGAAAGAAAGGATATTGCGGAGACATGGCTTAGCCACAGCCTGGGGGATGTTTCCAGAATGAGATTTTCACTCTGCAGCGGAGTGTGCGCTGATATGAAACCTCCTGGCAGATTAAAACTGTGTGCCCGACCGAGACTCGAACTCGGGACCTTTGCCTTTCGCGGGCAAGTGCTCTACCAACTGAGCTACCGAAGCACGACTCACGACCGGTACTCACAGCTTTACTTCTTCCAGTACCTCGTCTCCTACCTTCCAAACTTTACAGAAGCTCTCCTGCGAACCATGCAGAACTAGCACTCCTGAAAGAAAGGATATTGCGGAGACATGGCTTAGCCACAGCCTGGGGGATGTTTCCAGAATGAGATTTTCACTCTGCAGCGGAGTGTGCGCTGATATGAAACCTCCTGGCAGATTAAAACTGTGTGCCCGACCGAGACTCGAACTCGGGACCTTTGCCTTTCGCGGGCAAGTGCTCTACCAACTGAGCTACCGAAGCACGACTCACGACCGGTACTCACAGCTTTACTTCTTCCAGTACCTCGTCTCCTACCTTCCAAACTTTACAGAAGCTCTCCTGCGAACCATGCAGAACTAGCACTCCTGAAAGAAAGGATATTGCGGAGACATGGCTTAGCCACAGCCTGGGGGATGTTTCCAGAATGAGATTTTCACTCTGCAGCGGAGTGTGCGCTGATATGAAACCTCCTGGCAGATTAAAACTGTGTGCCCGACCGAGACTCGAACTCGGGACCTTTGCCTTTCGCGGGCAAGTGCTCTACCAACTGAGCTACCGAAGCACGACTCACGACCGGTACTCACAGCTTTACTTCTTCCAGTACCTCGTCTCCTACCTTCCAAACTTTACAGAAGCTCTCCTGCGAACCATGCAGAACTAGCACTCCTGAAAGAAAGGATATTGCGGAGACATGGCTTAGCCACAGCCTGGGGGATGTTTCCAGAATGAGATTTTCACTCTGCAGCGGAGTGTGCGCTGATATGAAACCTCCTGGCAGATTAAAACTGTGTGCCCGACCGAGACTCGAACTCGGGACCTTTGCCTTTCGCGGGCAAGTGCTCTACCAACTGAGCTACCGAAGCACGACTCACGACCGGTACTCACAGCTTTACTTCTTCCAGTACCTCGTCTCCTACCTTCCAAACTTTACAGAAGCTCTCCTGCGAACCATGCAGAACTAGCACTCCTGAAAGAAAGGATATTGCGGAGACATGGCTTAGCCACAGCCTGGGGGATGTTTCCAGAATGAGATTTTCACTCTGCAGCGGAGTGTGCGCTGATATGAAACCTCCTGGCAGATTAAAACTGTGTGCCCGACCGAGACTCGAACTCGGGACCTTTGCCTTTCGCGGGCAAGTGCTCTACCAACTGAGCTACCGAAGCACGACTCACGACCGGTACTCACAGCTTTACTTCTTCCAGTACCTCGTCTCCTACCTTCCAAACTTTACAGAAGCTCTCCTGCGAACCATGCAGAACTAGCACTCCTGAAAGAAAGGATATTGCGGAGACATGGCTTAGCCACAGCCTGGGGGATGTTTCCAGAATGAGATTTTCACTCTGCAGCGGAGTGTGCGCTGATATGAAACCTCCTGGCAGATTAAAACTGTGTGCCCGACCGAGACTCGAACTCGGGACCTTTGCCTTTCGCGGGCAAGTGCTCTACCAACTGAGCTACCGAAGCACGACTCACGACCGGTACTCACAGCTTTACTTCTTCCAGTACCTCGTCTCCTACCTTCCAAACTTTACAGAAGCTCTCCTGCGAACCATGCAGAACTAGCACTCCTGAAAGAAAGGATATTGCGGAGACATGGCTTAGCCACAGCCTGGGGGATGTTTCCAGAATGAGATTTTCACTCTGCAGCGGAGTGTGCGCTGATATGAAACCTCCTGGCAGATTAAAACTGTGTGCCCGACCGAGACTCGAACTCGGGACCTTTGCCTTTCGCGGGCAAGTGCTCTACCAACTGAGCTACCGAAGCGCGACTCACGACCGGTACTCACAGCTTTACTTCTTCCAGTACCTCGTCTCCTACCTTCCAAACTTTACAGAAGCTCTCCTGCGAACCATGCAGAACTAGCACTCCTGAAAGAAAGGATATTGCGGAGACATGGCTTAGCCACAGCCTGGGGGATGTTTCCAGAATGAGATTTTCACTCTGCAGCGGAGTGTGCGCTGATATGAAACCTCCTGGCAGATTAAAACTGTGTGCCCGACCGAGACTCGAACTCGGGACCTTTGCCTTTCGCGGGCAAGTGCTCTACCAACTGAGCTACCGAAGCACGACTCACGACCGGTACTCACAGCTTTACTTCTTCCAGTACCTCGTCTCCTACCTTCCAAACTTTACAGAAGCTCTCCTGCGAACCATGCAGAACTAGCACTCCTGAAAGAAAGGATATTGCGGAGACATGGCTTAGCCACAGCCTGGGGGATGTTTCCAGAATGAGATTTTCACTCTGCAGCGGAGTGTGCGCTGATATGAAACCTCCTGGCAGATTAAAACTGTGTGCCCGACCGAGACTCGAACTCGGGACCTTTGCCTTTCGCGGGCAAGTGCTCTACCAACTGAGCTACCGAAGCACGACTCACGACCGGTACTCACAGCTTTACTTCTTCCAGTACCTCGTCTCCTACCTTCCAAACTTTACAGAAGCTCTCCTGCGAACCATGCAGAACTAGCACTCCTGAAAGAAAGGATATTGCGGAGACATGGCTTAGCCACAGCCTGGGGGATGTTTCCAGAATGAGATTTTCACTCTGCAGCGGAGTGTGCGCTGATATGAAACCTCCTGGCAGATTAAAACTGTGTGCCCGACCGAGACTCGAACTCGGGACCTTTGCCTTTCGCGGGCAAGTGCTCTACCAACTGAGCTACCGAAGCACGACTCACGACCGGTACTCACAGCTTTACTTCTTCCAGTACCTCGTCTCCTACCTTCCAAACTTTACAGAAGCTCTCCTGCGAACCATGCAGAACTAGCACTCCTGAAAGAAAGGATATTGCGGAGACATGGCTTAGCCACAGCCTGGGGGATGTTTCCAGAATGAGATTTTCACTCTGCAGCGGAGTGTGCGCTGATATGAAACCTCCTGGCAGATTAAAACTGTGTGCCCGACCGAGACTCGAACTCGGGACCTTTGCCTTTCGCGGGCAAGTGCTCTACCAACTGAGCTACCGAAGCACGACTCACGACCGGTACTCACAGCTTTACTTCTTCCAGTACCTCGTCTCCTACCTTCCAAACTTTACAGAAGCTCTCCTGCGAACCATGCAGAACTAGCACTCCTGAAAGAAAGGATATTGCGGAGACATGGCTTAGCCACAGCCTGGGGGATGTTTCCAGAATGAGATTTTCACTCTGCAGCGGAGTGTGCGCTGATATGAAACCTCCTGGCAGATTAAAACTGTGTGCCCGACCGAGACTCGAACTCGGGACCTTTGCCTTTCGCGGGCAAGTGCTCTACCAACTGAGCTACCGAAGCACGACTCACGACCGGTACTCACAGCTTTACTTCTTCCAGTACCTCGTCTCCTACCTTCCAAACTTTACAGAAGCTCTCCTGCGAACCATGCAGAACTAGCACTCCTGAAAGAAAGGATATTGCGGAGACATGGCTTAGCCACAGCCTGGGGGATGTTTCCAGAATGAGATTTTCACTCTGCAGCGGAGTGTGCGCTGATATGAAACCTCCTGGCAGATTAAAACTGTGTGCCCGACCGAGACTCGAACTCGGGACCTTTGCCTTTCGCGGGCAAGTGCTCTACCAACTGAGCTACCGAAGCACGACTCACGACCGGTACTCACAGCTTTACTTCTTCCAGTACCTCGTCTCCTACCTTCCAAACTTTACAGAAGCTCTCCTGCGAACCATGCAGAACTAGCACTCCTGAAAGAAAGGATATTGCGGAGACATGGCTTAGCCACAGCCTGGGGGATGTTTCCAGAATGAGATTTTCACTCTGCAGCGGAGTGTGCGCTGATATGAAACCTCCTGGCAGATTAAAACTGTGTGCCCGACCGAGACTCGAACTCGGGACCTTTGCCTTTCGCGGGCAAGTGCTCTACCAACTGAGCTACCGAAGCACGACTCACGACCGGTACTCACAGCTTTACTTCTTCCAGTACCTCGTCTCCTACCTTCCAAACTTTACAGAAGCTCTCCTGCGAACCATGCAGAACTAGCACTCCTGAAAGAAAGGATATTGCGGAGACATGGCTTAGCCACAGCCTGGGGGATGTTTCCAGAATGAGATTTTCACTCTGCAGCGGAGTGTGCGCTGATATGAAACCTCCTGGCAGATTAAAACTGTGTGCCCGACCGAGACTCGAACTCGGGACCTTTGCCTTTCGCGGGCAAGTGCTCTACCAACTGAGCTACCGAAGCACGACTCACGACCGGTACTCACAGCTTTACTTCTTCCAGTACCTCGTCTCCTACCTTCCAAACTTTACAGAAGCTCTCCTGCGAACCATGCAGAACTAGCACTCCTGAAAGAAAGGATATTGCGGAGACATGGCTTAGCCACAGCCTGGGGGATGTTTCCAGAATGAGATTTTCACTCTGCAGCGGAGTGTGCGCTGATATGAAACCTCCTGGCAGATTAAAACTGTGTGCCCGACCGAGACTCGAACTCGGGACCTTTGCCTTTCGCGGGCAAGTGCTCTACCAACTGAGCTACCGAAGCACGACTCACGACCGGTACTCACAGCTTTACTTCTTCCAGTACCTCGTCTCCTACCTTCCAAACTTTACAGAAGCTCTCCTGCGAACCATGCAGAACTAGCACTCCTGAAAGAAAGGATATTGCGGAGACATGGCTTAGCCACAGCCTGGGGGATGTTTCCAGAATGAGATTTTCACTCTGCAGCGGAGTGTGCGCTGATATGAAACCTCCTGGCAGATTAAAACTGTGTGCCCGACCGAGACTCGAACTCGGGACCTTTGCCTTTCGCGGGCAAGTGCTCTACCAACTGAGCTACCGAAGCACGACTCACGACCGGTACTCACAGCTTTACTTCTTCCAGTACCTCGTCTCCTACCTTCCAAACTTTACAGAAGCTCTCCTGCGAACCATGCAGAACTAGCACTCCTGAAAGAAAGGATATTGCGGAGACATGGCTTAGCCACAGCCTGGGGGATGTTTCCAGAATGAGATTTTCACTCTGCAGCGGAGTGTGCGCTGATATGAAACCTCCTGGCAGATTAAAACTGTGTGCCCGACCGAGACTCGAACTCGGGACCTTTGCCTTTCGCGGGCAAGTGCTCTACCAACTGAGCTACCGAAGCACGACTCACGACCGGTACTCACAGCTTTACTTCTTCCAGTACCTCGTCTCCTACCTTCCAAACTTTACAGAAGCTCTCCTGCGAACCATGCAGAACTAGCACTCCTGAAAGAAAGGATATTGCGGAGACATGGCTTAGCCACAGCCTGGGGGATGTTTCCAGAATGAGATTTTCACTCTGCAGCGGAGTGTGCGCTGATATGAAACCTCCTGGCAGATTAAAACTGTGTGCCCGACCGAGACTCGAACTCGGGACCTTTGCCTTTCGCGGGCAAGTGCTCTACCAACTGAGCTACCGAAGCACGACTCACGACCGGTACTCACAGCTTTACTTCTTCCAGTACCTCGTCTCCTACCTTCCAAACTTTACAGAAGCTCTCCTGCGAACCATGCAGAACTAGCACTCCTGAAAGAAAGGATATTGCGGAGACATGGCTTAGCCACAGCCTGGGGGATGTTTCCAGAATGAGATTTTCACTCTGCAGCGGAGTGTGCGCTGATATGAAACCTCCTGGCAGATTAAAACTGTGTGCCCGACCGAGACTCGAACTCGGGACCTTTGCCTTTCGCGGGCAAGTGCTCTACCAACTGAGCTACCGAAGCACGACTCACGACCGGTACTCACAGCTTTACTTCTTCCAGTACCTCGTCTCCTACCTTCCAAACTTTACAGAAGCTCTCCTGCGAACCATGCAGAACTAGCACTCCTGAAAGAAAGGATATTGCGGAGACATGGCTTATCCACAGCCTGGGGGATGTCTCCGCAATATCCTTTCTTTCAGGAGTGCTAGTTCTGCATGGTTCGCAGGAGAGCTTCTGTAAAGTTTGGAAGGTAGGAGACGAGGTACTGGAAGAAGTAAAGCTGTGAGTACCGGTCGTGAGTCGTGCTTCGGTAGCTCAGTTGGTAGAGCACTTGCCCGCGAAAGGCAAAGGTCCCGAGTTCGAGTCTCGGTCGGGCACACAGTTTTAATCTGCCAGGAGGTTTCATATCAGCGCACACTCCGCTGCAGAGTGAAAATCTCATTCTGGAAACATCCCCCAGGCTGTGGCTAAGCCATGTCTCCGCAATATCCTTTCTTTCAGGAGTGCTAGTTCTGCATGGTTCGCAGGAGAGCTTCTGTAAAGTTTGGAAGGTAGGAGACGAGGTACTGGAAGAAGTAAAGCTGTGAGTACCGGTCGTGAGTCGTGCTTCGGTAGCTCAGTTGGTAGAGCACTTGCCTGCGAAAGGCAAAGGTCCCGAGTTCGAGTCTCGGTCGGGCACACAGTTTTAATCTGCCAGGAGGTTTCATATCAGCGCACACTCCGCTGCAGAGTGAAAATCTCATTCTGGAAACATCCCCCAGGCTGTGGCTAAGCCATGTCTCCGCAATATCCTTTCTTTCAGGAGTGCTAGTTCTGCATGGTTCGCAGGAGAGCTTCTGTAAAGTTTGGAAGGTAGGAGACGAGGTACTGGAAGAAGTAAAGCTGTGAGTACCGGTCGTGAGTCGTGCTTCGGTAGCTCAGTTGGTAGAGCACTTGCCCGCGAAAGGCAAAGGTCCCGAGTTCGAGTCTCGGTCGGGCACACAGTTTTAATCTGCCAGGAGGTTTCATATCAGCGCACACTCCGCTGCAGAGTGAAAATCTCATTCTGGAAACATCCCCCAGGCTGTGGCTAAGCCATGTCTCCGCAATATCCTTTCTTTCAGGAGTGCTAGTTCTGCATGGTTCGCAGGAGAGCTTCTGTAAAGTTTGGAAGGTAGGAGACGAGGTACTGGAAGAAGTAAAGCTGTGAGTACCGGTCGTGAGTCGTGCTTCGGTAGCTCAGTTGGTAGAGCACTTGCCCGCGAAAGGCAAAGGTCCCGAGTTCGAGTCTCGGTCGGGCACACAGTTTTAATCTGCCAGGAGGTTTCATATCAGCGCACACTCCGCTGCAGAGTGAAAATCTCATTCTGGAAACATCCCCCAGGCTGTGGCTAAGCCATGTCTCCGCAATATCCTTTCTTTCAGGAGTGCTAGTTCTGCATGGTTCGCAGGAGAGCTTCTGTAAAGTTTGGAAGGTAGGAGACGAGGTACTGGAAGAAGTAAAGCTGTGAGTACCGGTCGTGAGTCGTGCTTCGGTAGCTCAGTTGGTAGAGCACTTGCCCGCGAAAGGCAAAGGTCCCGAGTTCGAGTCTCGGTCGGGCACACAGTTTTAATCTGCCAGGAGGTTTCATATCAGCGCACACTCCGCTGCAGAGTGAAAATCTCATTCTGGAAACATCCCCCAGGCTGTGGCTAAGCCATGTCTCCGCAATATCCTTTCTTTCAGGAGTGCTAGTTCTGCATGGTTCGCAGGAGAGCTTCTGTAAAGTTTGGAAGGTAGGAGACGAGGTACTGGAAGAAGTAAAGCTGTGAGTACCGGTCGTGAGTCGTGCTTCGGTAGCTCAGTTGGTAGAGCACTTGCCCGCGAAAGGCAAAGGTCCCGAGTTCGAGTCTCGGTCGGGCACACAGTTTTAATCTGCCAGGAGGTTTCATATCAGCGCACACTCCGCTGCAGAGTGAAAATCTCATTCTGGAAACATCCCCCAGGCTGTGGCTAAGCCATGTCTCCGCAATATCCTTTCTTTCAGGAGTGCTAGTTCTGCATGGTTCGCAGGAGAGCTTCTGTAAAGTTTGGAAGGTAGGAGACGAGGTACTGGAAGAAGTAAAGCTGTGAGTACCGGTCGTGAGTCGTGCTTCGGTAGCTCAGTTGGTAGAGCACTTGCCCGCGAAAGGCAAAGGTCCCGAGTTCGAGTCTCGGTCGGGCACACAGTTTTAATCTGCCAGGAGGTTTCATATCAGCGCACACTCCGCTGCAGAGTGAAAATCTCATTCTGGAAACATCCCCCAGGCTGTGGCTAAGCCATGTCTCCGCAATATCCTTTCTTTCAGGAGTGCTAGTTCTGCATGGTTCGCAGGAGAGCTTCTGTAAAGTTTGGAAGGTAGGAGACGAGGTACTGGAAGAAGTAAAGCTGTGAGTACCGGTCGTGAGTCGTGCTTCGGTAGCTCAGTTGGTAGAGCACTTGCCCGCGAAAGGCAAAGGTCCCGAGTTCGAGTCTCGGTCGGGCACACAGTTTTAATCTGCCAGGAGGTTTCATATCAGCGCACACTCCGCTGCAGAGTGAAAATCTCATTCTGGAAACATCCCCCATGCTGTGGCTAAGCCATGTCTCCGCAATATCCTTTCTTTCAGGAGTGCTAGTTCTGCATGGTTCGCAGGAGAGCTTCTGTAAAGTTTGGAAGGTAGGAGACGAGGTACTGGAAGAAGTAAAGCTGTGAGTACCGGTCGTGAGTCGTGCTTCGGTAGCTCAGTTGGTAGAGCACTTGCCCGCGAAAGGCAAAGGTCCCGAGTTCGAGTCTCGGTCGGGCACACAGTTTTAATCTGCCAGGAGGTTTCATATCAGCGCACACTCCGCTGCAGAGTGAAAATCTCATTCTGGAAACATCCCCCAGGCTGTGGCTAAGCCATGTCTCCGCAATATCCTTTCTTTCAGGAGTGCTAGTTCTGCATGGTTCGCAGGAGAGCTTCTGTAAAGTTTGGAAGGTAGGAGACGAGGTACTGGAAGAAGTAAAGCTGTGAGTACCGGTCGTGAGTCGTGCTTCGGTAGCTCAGTTGGTAGAGCACTTGCCCGCGAAAGGCAAAGGTCCCGAGTTCGAGTCTCGGTCGGGCACACAGTTTTAATCTGCCAGGAGGTTTCATATCAGCGCACACTCCGCTGCAGAGTGAAAATCTCATTCTGGAAACATCCCCCAGGCTGTGGCTAAGCCATGTCTCCGCAATATCCTTTCTTTCAGGAGTGCTAGTTCTGCATGGTTCGCAGGAGAGCTTCTGTAAAGTTTGGAAGGTAGGAGACGAGGTACTGGAAGAAGTAAAGCTGTGAGTACCGGTCGTGAGTCGTGCTTCGGTAGCTCAGTTGGTAGAGCACTTGCCCGCGAAAGGCAAAGGTCCCGAGTTCGAGTCTCGGTCGGGCACACAGTTTTAATCTGCCAGGAGGTTTCATATCAGCGCACACTCCGCTGCAGAGTGAAAATCTCATTCTGGAAACATCCCCCAGGCTGTGGCTAAGCCATGTCTCCGCAATATCCTTTCTTTCAGGAGTGCTAGTTCTGCATGGTTCGCAGGAGAGCTTCTGTAAAGTTTGGAAGGTAGGAGACGAGGTACTGGAAGAAGTAAAGCTGTGAGTACCGGTCGTGAGTCGTGCTTCGGTAGCTCAGTTGGTAGAGCACTTGCCCGCGAAAGGCAAAGGTCCCGAGTTCGAGTCTCGGTCGGGCACACAGTTTTAATCTGCCAGGAGGTTTCATATCAGCGCACACTCCGCTGCAGAGTGAAAATCTCATTCTGGAAACATCCCCCAGGCTGTGGCTAAGCCATGTCTCCGCAATATCCTTTCTTTCAGGAGTGCTAGTTCTGCATGGTTCGCAGGAGAGCTTCTGTAAAGTTTGGAAGGTAGGAGACGAGGTACTGGAAGAAGTAAAGCTGTGAGTACCGGTCGTGAGTCGTGCTTCGGTAGCTCAGTTGGTAGAGCACTTGCCCGCGAAAGGCAAAGGTCCCGAGTTCGAGTCTCGGTCGGGCACACAGTTTTAATCTGCCAGGAGGTTTCATATCAGCGCACACTCCGCTGCAGAGTGAAAATCTCATTCTGGAAACATCCCCCAGGCTGTGGCTAAGCCATGTCTCCGCAATATCCTTTCTTTCAGGAGTGCTAGTTCTGCATGGTTCGCAGGAGAGCTTCTGTAAAGTTTGGAAGGTAGGAGACGAGGTACTGGAAGAAGTAAAGCTGTGAGTACCGGTCGTGAGTCGTGCTTCGGTAGCTCAGTTGGTAGAGCACTTGCCCGCGAAAGGCAAAGGTCCCGAGTTCGAGTCTCGGTCGGGCACACAGTTTTAATCTGCCAGGAGGTTTCATATCAGCGCACACTCCGCTGCAGAGTGAAAATCTCATTCTGGAAACATCCCCCAGGCTGTGGCTAAGCCATGTCTCCGCAATATCCTTTCTTTCAGGAGTGCTAGTTCTGCATGGTTCGCAGGAGAGCTTCTGTAAAGTTTGGAAGGTAGGAGACGAGGTACTGGAAGAAGTAAAGCTGTGAGTACCGGTCGTGAGTCGTGCTTCGGTAGCTCAGTTGGTAGAGCACTTGCCCACGAAAGGCAAAGGTCCCGAGTTCGAGTCTCGGTCGGGCACACAGTTTTAATCTGCCAGGAGGTTTCATATCAGCGCACACTCCGCTGCAGAGTGAAAATCTCATTCTGGAAACATCCCCCAGGCTGTGGCTAAGCCATGTCTCCGCAATATCCTTTCTTTCAGGAGTGCTAGTTCTGCATGGTTCGCAGGAGAGCTTCTGTAAAGTTTGGAAGGTAGGAGACGAGGTACTGGAAGAAGTAAAGCTGTGAGTACCGGTCGTGAGTCGTGCTTCGGTAGCTCAGTTGGTAGAGCACTTGCCCGCGAAAGGCAAAGGTCCCGAGTTCGAGTCTCGGTCGGGCACACAGTTTTAATCTGCCAGGAGGTTTCATATCAGCGCACACTCCGCTGCAGAGTGAAAATCTCATTCTGGAAACATCCCCCAGGCTGTGGCTAAGCCACGTCTCCGCAATATCCTTTCTTTCAGGAGTGCTAGTTCTGCATGGTTCGCAGGAGAGCTTCTGTAAAGTTTGGAAGGTAGGAGACGAGGTACTGGAAGAAGTAAAGCTGTGAGTACCGGTCGTGAGTCGTGCTTCGGTAGCTCAGTTGGTAGAGCACTTGCCCGCGAAAGGCAAAGGTCCCGAGTTCGAGTCTCGGTCGGGCACACAGTTTTAATCTGCCAGGAGGTTTCATATCAGCGCACACTCCGCTGCAGAGTGAAAATCTCATTCTGGAAACATCCCCCAGGCTGTGGCTAAGCCATGTCTCCGCAATATCCTTTCTTTCAGGAGTGCTAGTTCTGCATGGTTCGCAGGAGAGCTTCTGTAAAGTTTGGAAGGTAGGAGACGAGGTACTGGAAGAAGTAAAGCTGTGAGTACCGGTCGTGAGTCGTGCTTCGGTAGCTCAGTTGGTAGAGCACTTGCCCGCGAAAGGCAAAGGTCCCGAGTTCGAGTCTCGGTCGGGCACACAGTTTTAATCTGCCAGGAGGTTTCATATCAGCGCACACTCCGCTGCAGAGTGAAAATCTCATTCTGGAAACATCCCCCAGGCTGTGGCTAAGCCATGTCTCCGCAATATCCTTTCTTTCAGGAGTGCTAGTTCTGCATGGTTCGCAGGAGAGCTTCTGTAAAGTTTGGAAGGTAGGAGACGAGGTACTGGAAGAAGTAAAGCTGTGAGTACCGGTCGTGAGTCGTGCTTCGGTAGCTCAGTTGGTAGAGCACTTGCCCGCAAAAGGCAAAGGTCCCGAGTTCGAGTCTCGGTCGGGCACACAGTTTTAATCTGCCAGGAGGTTTCATATCAGCGCACACTCCGCTGCAGAGTGAAAATCTCATTCTGGAAACATCCCCCAGGCTGTGGCTAAGCCATGTCTCCGCAATATCCTTTCTTTCAGGAGTGCTAGTTCTGCATGGTTCGCAGGAGAGCTTCTGTAAAGTTTGGAAGGTAGGAGACGAGGTACTGGAAGAAGTAAAGCTGTGAGTACCGGTCGTGAGTCGTGCTTCGGTAGCTCAGTTGGTAGAGCACTTGCCCGCGAAAGGCAAAGGTCCCGAGTTCGAGTCTCGGTCGGGCACACAGTTTAATCTGCCAGGAGGTTTCATATCAGCGCACACTCCGCTGCAGAGTGAAAATCTCATTCTGGAAACATCCCCCAGGCTGTGGCTAAGCCATGTCTCCGCAATATCCTTTCTTTCAGGAGTGCTAGTTCTGCATGGTTCGCAGGAGAGCTTCTGTAAAGTTTGGAAGGTAGGAGACGAGGTACTGGAAGAAGTAAAGCTGTGAGTACCGGTCGTGAGTCGTGCTTCGGTAGCTCAGTTGGTAGAGCACTTGCCCGCGAAAGGCAAAGGTCCCGAGTTCGAGTCTCGGTCGGGCACACAGTTTTAATCTGCCAGGAGGTTTCATATCAGCGCACACTCCGCTGCAGAGTGAAAATCTCATTCTGGAAACATCCCCCAGGCTGTGGCTAAGCCATGTCTCCGCAATATCCTTTCTTTCAGGAGTGCTAGTTCTGCATGGTTCGCAGGAGAGCTTCTGTAAAGTTTGGAAGGTAGGAGACGAGGTACTGGAAGAAGTAAAGCTGTGAGTACCGGTCGTGAGTCGTGCTTCGGTAGCTCAGTTGGTAGAGCACTTGCCCGCGAAAGGCAAAGGTCCCGAGTTCGAGTCTCGGTCGGGCACACAGTTTTAATCTGCCAGGAGGTTTCATATCAGCGCACACTCCGCTGCAGAGTGAAAATCTCATTCTGGAAACATCCCCCAGGCTGTGGCTAAGCCATGTCTCCGCAATATCCTTTCTTTCAGGAGTGCTAGTTCTGCATGGTTCGCAGGAGAGCTTCTGTAAAGTTTGGAAGGTAGGAGACGAGGTACTGGAAGAAGTAAAGCTGTGAGTACCGGTCGTGAGTCGTGCTTCGGTAGCTCAGTTGGTAGAGCACTTGCCCGCGAAAGGCAAAGGTCCCGAGTTCGAGTCTCGGTCGGGCACACAGTTTTAATCTGCCAGGAGGTTTCATATCAGCGCACACTCCGCTGCAGAGTGAAAATCTCATTCTGGAAACATCCCCCAGGCTGTGGCTAAGCCATGTCTCCGCAATATCCTTTCTTTCAGGAGTGCTAGTTCTGCATGGTTCGCAGGAGAGCTTCTGTAAAGTTTGGAAGGTAGGAGACGAGGTACTGGAAGAAGTAAAGCTGTGAGTACCGGTCGTGAGTCGTGCTTCGGTAGCTCAGTTGGTAGAGCACTTGCCCGCGAAAGGCAAAGGTCCCGAGTTCGAGTCTCGGTCGGGCACACAGTTTTAATCTGCCAGGAGGTTTCATATCAGCGCACACTCCGCTGCAGAGTGAAAATCTCATTCTGGAAACATCCCCCAGGCTGTGGCTAAGCCATGTCTCCGCAATATCCTTTCTTTCAGGAGTGCTAGTTCTGCATGGTTCGCAGGAGAGCTTCTGTAAAGTTTGGAAGGTAGGAGACGAGGTACTGGAAGAAGTAAAGCTGTGAGTACCGGTCGTGAGTCGTGCTTCGGTAGCTCAGTTGGTAGAGCACTTGCCCGCGAAAGGCAAAGGTCCCGAGTTCGAGTCTCGGTCGGGCACACAGTTTTAATCTGCCAGGAGGTTTCATATCAGCGCACACTCCGCTGCAGAGTGAAAATCTCATTCTGGAAACATCCCCCAGGCTGTGGCTAAGCCATGTCTCCGCAATATCCTTTCTTTCAGGAGTGCTAGTTCTGCATGGTTCGCAGGAGAGCTTCTGTAAAGTTTGGAAGGTAGGAGACGAGGTACTGGAAGAAGTAAAGCTGTGAGTACCGGTCGTGAGTCGTGCTTCGGTAGCTCAGTTGGTAGAGCACTTGCCCGCGAAAGGCAAAGGTCCCGAGTTCGAGTCTCGGTCGGGCACACAGTTTTAATCTGCCAGGAGGTTTCATATCAGCGCACACTCCGCTGCAGAGTGAAAATCTCATTCTGGAAACATCCCCCAGGCTGTGGCTAAGCCATGTCTCCGCAATATCCTTTCTTTCAGGAGTGCTAGTTCTGCATGGTTCGCAGGAGAGCTTCTGTAAAGTTTGGAAGGTAGGAGACGAGGTACTGGAAGAAGTAAAGCTGTGAGTACCGGTCGTGAGTCGTGCTTCGGTAGCTCAGTTGGTAGAGCACTTGCCCGCGAAAGGCAAAGGTCCCGAGTTCGAGTCTCGGTCGGGCACACAGTTTTAATCTGCCAGGAGGTTTCATATCAGCGCACACTCCGCTGCAGAGTGAAAATCTCATTCTGGAAACATCCCCCAGGCTGTGGCTAAGCCATGTCTCCGCAATATCCTTTCTTTCAGGAGTGCTAGTTCTGCATGTTTCGCAGGAGAGCTTCTGTAAAGTTTGGAAGGTAGGAGACGAGGTACTGGAAGAAGTAAAGCTGTGAGTACCGGTCGTGAGTCGTGCTTCGGTAGCTCAGTTGGTAGAGCACTTGCCCGCGAAAGGCAAAGGTCCCGAGTTCGAGTCTCGGTCGGGCACACAGTTTTAATCTGCCAGGAGGTTTCATATCAGCGCACACTCCGCTGCAGAGTGAAAATCTCATTCTACTGTAGTAATGTTGTTCATGTCATTGTCCTCAGTCACCACTAGAATTGTTAAATATTTTCACTTACACCATTTAAGCACTATATATATATATACTATGTGATCAAAACCATCCGACAGCCCAAAAACATCCGTTTTTCACATTAGGTACATTGTCCTGCCACCTATACACAGGGTGGCCCATTGATCGTTTGACGATTATTTCGTGAGGTATTTGGCCCGGTCACGATCAATGGACCACCCTGTATATACGAGGGTTGAAACTTTAATACTGGCAACTAATTATTTACACCTCGTACAAAATAGATACGTGTTTCAAAGTTTTACTGAACTTTAAGGTTGTCACCAGCATTGTGTATAACCCGTTGAAAGCGATGTGGAAGCCGTAGGATACTCTTAGCCGTGCCAGTTGTGTTGACAGTTCGAGCAGCACGGTCTATTGTCCGATGAATTTGTAGCCGTTCTGAAGCGACTGCCGTGAAGTGTTTCCTTCAGTTTAGAAATCGAGGTGAACTTACGAGGGCTTAAGTCAGGTGAGTGCAGTAGGTGGTATAGCACCTAGCAGCCCCATCAGTCAAACAAATCAGTAACAGCTTGCTCTATACGTGCTTGGGCATCGCCCTGCAAAATGAAGGTCAGGTCCTGGAGAAAGTATCGTCACTTCTGTCTCTATGCGGTACATTTTTGGAACACAACCTACGACCAGCTCAAACTGTCAACACAACTGGCACTGCTAAAAGTATCCTAGGACTTCCACATCGCTGGCAACGGGTTACACACAATGCTGGTGACTACTTTAAACGTCAAGAAAACTTTGAAACCCATATCTATTTTGTACGAGCTGTAAATAAACAGTTGCCACTATTAAAGTTGCAATCCTCGTATATGTATGTGATCAAAAGTATCCGACACCCTCAAATAGGTACATTGTGCTGCCACCTACTGCCAGGTACTCCATATCAGTGACCTAAGTAGTTATTAGACAGTGTGAGAGAGCCGAATGGGGCGCTCCGCTGAACTCATGGACTTCGAAAGTGCTCAGGTGATTGGGTATCACTTGTGTCATACGTCTGTAAGCGAGATTTCCACACTCCTAAACATCCCTAGGTCCACTGTTTCCGATGTGATAGTGAAGTGGAAACGTGAAGGGAACCGTACAGCACAAAAGAGTACATGCCGACGTCGTCTGTTGAATGACAGTCACCGCTGACAGTTGACGAGGGTCGCAATGTGTAATAGGCTGACATATCTATACAGACCATCACCCAGGAATTCCAGACTGCGTCAAGGTTCCACTGCAGTTACTATGACGGTTAGATGGAAGGTGAGAAAACTTGGATTTCGTGGTCTAGCGGCCGCTCATAAGCCACACATCACGCCGGTAAATGCCAAACGAAACCTCGCTTGGTGTAAGGAGCGTAAACATTGGACCATTGAACAATGATAAAACGTTGTGTGGCGTGACGAATCACGGTACACAATGTGGCGATCCGATGGCAGGTGTGGGTATGGTGAACGCCCGGTGAACGTCATCTTCAGCGTTTGTAGAGCCAACAGTAAAATTCGGAGACGGTGTTGTTATGGTGCGGTCGTGTTTTCATAGAGGGGGCTTGCAGCCCTTCTTGTTTTGGGTGGCACTATCACAGCACAGGCCTACATTGATGTTTTAAGCACCTTCTTTCTTCCCACTGTTGAAGAGCAATTCGAGGATGGCAACTGCATCTTTCGACGCGATCAAGCCCGTGTTCATAATGCACGGCCTGTGGCGGAGTGGTTACACGACAATAACATCCATGTAATGGACTGGCCTGCCCAGAGTCCTGACCTGAATCCTATAGAACACCTTTGGGACGTTTTGGAACGCGGACTTCGTGCCACGCCTCACCGACTGACATCGATACCTCTCCTCAGTGCAGTACTCCGTGAAGAATGGGCTGTCATTCCCCAAGAAACTTTCCAGCATCTGACTGAATATATACCTGTGAGATTAGTAGCTATCATCAAGGCAAAGTGTGGGCAAACACCGTATTGGAATCCAGCATTACCGATGGAGGGCGAGACTAACTTTCAGTTTCAGTCAAGTGTCGGGATACTTTCAATATAGTCTAAGTCTCTCTGAACGGTTATTAGAGCATCGTTTAAAACCTGAAGTAAATCTATGAAGAAATTTTCGAGATTTCTGGTAACAACTTTAAACAACGGCCTGTCTTTTTACAGGTTGGTCAGAAACAGTATGATAATTTGTGAGGATGTTGAAGACTAGATTGTGTAGAGAAATAATTATTAAGAAAAAAATGGTTACCTTGCACAGTTTCCGACTTAATTAGCATTGAAGTTGGCCAATCAGGTCGTTGTGCACGCAGATTGAAGCAGCGTGCTAAAGACAGCGACGTCAAACCTGTCAAACAAGCATTGTTTTTGGTGACCTGGCTTCAATTTATCACTTCCGAAATGGCACATTTTAAATGGTTATGAGCATTTGAACTAGTGGTAACTCAGACCAACAGATGTCTGTGCATTACCGCATATTAGCGCGTACAAGTGATTGAACTGTTGCGCGCGACAACCTGATTGGCTAGCATCAATCGAATTCACTTCTTAACAATAAATTGCTTAATAGTTAAATATACGCAGCAACACCGTACAAGCTTTTCAGACTGTTTTTGAACACCCTGAACAGTAGTGTAGTCGCCGGCCGAAGTGGCCGTGCGGTTAAAGGCGCTGCAGTCTGGAACCGCAAGACCGCTACGGTCGCAGGTTCGAATCCTGCCTCGGGCATGGATGTTTGTGATGTCCTTAGGTTAGTTAGGTTTAACTAGTTCTAAGTTCTAGGGGACTAATGACCTCAGCAGTTGAGTCCCATAGTGCTCAGAGCCATTTTTGAACCAGTAGTGTAGTCAGGGCATTTTTCATGCTACTTGCAACTCCCAGATTTAAATCCGATGAGTTGTTTGTAGCCGCACCACAACAAGAATTACACATATTCTCAGGACATCTCGTTTATTGACTTCGTCGACTCACAACCAACCCCATACCTTCTAACCTAACCTAGATCTCGGGTTACTTTACAGAACAATAGGGAACGTCAGAAGAGCAAATCTCTGTTTGATATATTATGAGTTTTTATGTTTATGTACATGTGGCACTATGGCAGGACCGTTATTTTAAAGCGTTGAAGAATATGGAACATTTTCCTCTCTTATGTTTGCTACAACAGCGGTTACGTATTAAAATGACATATGTACATTTGTGTACAGCTACAAAAGGTGACACCGGCCGCGGTGGCAGTGCGGTTCTAGGCACTTCAGTCCGGAACCACGTGACTGCTACGGTCGCAGGTTCGAATCCTGCCTCGGGATGGATGTGTGTGATGTCCTTAGGTTACTTAGGTTTAAGTAGTTCTAAGTTCTAGCGGACTGATGACCTCAGATGTTGAGTCCCATTGTGCTCAGAGCCATTTGAACCATTTTTGAACAAAAGGTACGGTGTTGAGACGCCCGCTAACAGAACAGGTAATAGGATTGTTGAAAGGGCCAAGGGTTGAAGTCAGCTGCTGCTTCTAATTGTCATTTATTGTAATTTAGCAACTCTTTCACGGCTGAAGGCCCCCAACAAGAAATCTTAAAATGATAAAAATCCAATGAAGGTAGCAATAAAATAATTTAAGGAACAACATATGCAAGGTGCAATACCAATCACTGAGGGCCACAATCAAACTTCAAAATTTCAAAATATATTACCATAATCTTTAAAGGCAGAAGGCCGCAGTGTTTAAGCTTGAACGATAAATTCAAAAATTAATTTTGCAAAATTTTAAGAAACTAACAATAACCATAAGCCAACAATTTAAAATAGCTGACAACAGGTAATTAAACACCGGTTGCACTCAGAAGGCCTCCAGGGAGATCGGCCTGCCCTCGTTCACTTGGGTGAGACAGGTGGTGAGCCCAGCTGTACTTGATCCTTCGGAAGCCTACCAGGGGGCAGCCACGGACCGACCGACACAACAACTTGCTTCCCTTCAATCAGTACATGAGAACCCCAACCGGCACTGTTACAAATGTGATAATCGACAATGGAGTATGTATTAGCTGTCAAAATTACACACCATGTCGGACAGCGACAACAGGTGAGGAAAGGACGCTGCCTGAAATTACGTTAGTGGTCAGGGCAGGTAACTGGAACACTAACGGCCACTAGGCAGAAAATTCCGCTGGTACACTCAAATTGTAATCGACAAAAATAGTTAATTGCACCGCATGGCGGCTAAATCTCAGCAGTAGAACCACTGATCGGAAAACCTCCCGAACAGCGAACCACCGAAGGGAACCACACAACATGAATAGACGTGGCTTGGGTAGTTGAAACCACTACTCAACTTTGACGTCCTGAGTCGGCTAACCACGAAGCTCGTAGCGATCGGCCCCAGCCGACTGCACCACGTGGAGAACTTCCCGCGTCCGCAACAACCGACCGACTCCTCTCAGAATGCCGACAACATGAAGACAAATCGGGAGTCGATGCACACACACGCATCCGACTCATGAACGATCGGCGAGCCAAAACGCGTCGTCCAACAGGACGACCGACCGACGGTCCACCAAGACCGTGGCCCGGCTCAAGTGATGCGTGGCGGCAATGATCGGGCGAGCCATAACGATGCAGACCTCACTGCTCCAGCCCGACTGCACTAATGCCGCATTGCAACTGTCCAACTGGCAGGTGCGGACTGCGCTCCAGACGCGTTCCAGCTCACTGGCAGACCCGAACTCCCCATCCGAACTCTCTTACGACAGACAACGACCGGGAAGTTGCAGCAGTCGAGCAAAGATACGACGAGAGGGGATATATCGCTACGCGCTGCTAACGCCGCTCACGGTCAGGCAAAGCAGCCACTCAGTGACAGTAGTAATTTAAATTAACGTAGTGAGGAAGTACGTTAAAAACAGGGTGTAAAATACATGATGGCGGGAACACGAGCCACGCACGGCTCAAGTGTATATTTACGAGTGTAGTAGCACACACTTCCAAATAATACACAGGCGAATTCAGCTGATCGTGGTGTAAATGACAGTGCTTGTAAAACAGACAGCATTGAAAATGAAATTACCTTTCAGTACTTTACAGATCAGACTTTCATCTCAACAAACATTACAAAAAACAACATAGGCACAATACAGATTTTTTCAAAGCTGATTTCCATCCCTGTTTCTGCATTTATGATGTCAGACTCCACTACATCATTACACCACGCGACACATCTGACGCGTAGTATCGGGAGGCTTAATCCTCCCTTAGGTTCCCATGTAAAACATTCAAATACCCGATGCCTTATTATGGGTATGTACCGTTAAACGATTTTAAAAGCACTATACGAAAATCAAAATGCACATATATTTAGATCGTCAGTCTTGCAACTGTTTTGATGCTGTTCACCCTCTTCTCCTATCTTGTGCTAATCTGTCCATCTCTACATAACTGATACACCCAACATACTCTATATTGTATTTTATATATTCTAGTCCTTATGTGTCTTATTGTTTTTCCCCTTAGTACTTCAACCAAAGCCCAGTTAACTGTTCCAGCTTGTTATGACATATGTCTTACTAACCTGTCCCTCCTTCCGTAAGGATTTTCCGTAGAAATTTTTCTTCACAAATTTTTCCTAGTGCTTCTTCATTTCGCGTCTTACCTCTCTGTTTAATTTTTAACTTTGAATTAAATAAATTTGACTATTTTTCGGAACTGTTACTGCTGTAATCATAAGAAAAACTAGAGAATAGACGTGCCTGGTTAAGCGACTCGAGATCGATCTGAGTGTTCTGTCCTTCGCGTGTGCTGCAGGTGGAGCAGACTGAGCGCTCCCGCGCGCAGGGACTGGCCAGCGTAGTTCCGCCTCTGGCCGCCACCGCCGACGCCGTCGCTGCCGTCGCTAAGCTCTTCCATTGGAAGTCTGCCACCATACTCACCGTCGGTAAGTCTCACCTTAAGTTCAGTCGCAGCCTACACAGCAGCACCTACACGGCCTCTGGTCTCTGCAGTAGGAGCTCACTGAACCAGGAGGTAGCACTCCGTCTTCAGGCCACGAGTGGCCTACCGGGACCATCTGACCGCCGCGTCATCCTCAGAGGAGGAAGTGGATAGGATGGGCGTGGGGTCAGCACACAGCTCTCCCGGCCGTTATGATGGTATTCTTGAGCGAAGCCGCCACTATTCGGTCGAGTAACTCCTCAATTGGCATCACAAGGCTGAGTGCAACCCGAAAAATGGCAACAGCGCACGGCGGCTGGATGGTCACCCATCCAAGTGCCGGCCACGCCCAACAGTGCTTAACTTCGGTGATCTCACGGGAACCGGTGTATCCACCGCGGCAAGACCGTTGCCCTGAACCAGGAGGTGGACATTTGGAAAACACAAGGGAATCCGGATGTAAGTCCCGGTGTGGCAGGAATTTTCGTTGGCCACGACGCATTCATTGCATTTAGGATTATCCATTTCTTACCCGTTTTTGCTGACATCATTTAGTGTCACTACATCTTCATAGCTTCCATAACGATCATTCGTTCATTTCATTTCAGCGAATCAAGTTCATTTATTTGCGCCTTCAAGATGAAACTATGTAGAGTGTGTGTTGGTTGACTGGGTGAATAGCTGTAGTTAATCTGGAGTCTCTGCCGCATCTCCTTTTAAGAGCCTGATTTAATTGTACCAACTATCATTGTTCCCCAGAAGCTTACTCACTTGATGATGGACTTACTGTAGGACAAGTCAAATCAACAAAAGTTCACACAAACATTAACGTCTTCAGTACAAATACCCGTTCCTAGAGAGAGCGCAAAATGAAGTAAAATGAATCAATACAACAAAGACGCTTGCTATGGGTCAAGAATGCGGTTACAGTAACAAGGGTTGGACAATAGAGCTTACCACGCTACATGTCGTTTTACATCGCCGGTATCTCGCGGTGAAAATATAACAGCCAGCAGAGACGCAACCGTCGTAGTTGCAGCGTGCTTTGTAATTGTAAACATTACGAGCAATCCACGGATAGTTAAGGCAAGGCTGATGCCAAGATAATGGAAGACAACACTTGCCACAAAATGGCGGTAACTGCTGCACGATGAACCTCTAGTAACTGCAGCGAAATGGGGCGGAAAGCTGCTCTCCGGGCTCGATCGACGAACTACAGTGCTATCCTTGTAGCCTAGCTAAGAGAAGGTGGGGTTGTAACAGTTCCTGTTGTTCTGGCCGACTGGAGCAGCCGACTCCTTACCTTCAAGTTAGGTGGCCCGAACTGGCACAGATTCCCAGAAAGCAGGAGACGATACTAAATAACGGTAGGAGAACCAAGCTAAATTTCCTCATGTTGAGGGTTTTCTGTATTAAATAAAATAGTAATACCGAATGAAAGTACAATGAAATCCAGACTTTTAGCTGCTTACAGGAGTTGATAATATCAACGGGGACAATTAAAATTGTGTGCCCTGACCGGGACTCGAACCCAGGATCTCCTGTTTGCATGGCAGACACTCTGTCTGTCTCAGCCACCGAGTGTACAGAGGATAGTGCGACTGCAGGGACTTATCTCTGGCATGCTCCCCGTGAGACCCACATCTCTTACTGTCCACGCACTACATTTGTAGTGCCCCTGCCCACTATACTCATGAATCGCGGCAGTCAATCTACCGATTCCCGTAAGAGTTCGGGCAATGTGAGTGCATCCGCAGTGAAGAACATCATTGGCCGGTAAGCCTTATCTATATGAAGAACAGATAGTGTGTGGACGTAAGTTGGAGATGTGTGTCTCACGGGGAGCGTGCCAGAGATAAGTCCCTGCAGTCGCACTATCCTATGTGTCCTTGGTGGCTCAGACAGTCAGCCTTCAGCGGCGCAGCGGTTCGGACGTTGTTTACGTTCCTGCCTCACGTCTGCGCGAGAGGTGTTTACGTTAAGTGTGTAGCGGTGTGCCGGGGTAAAACATAGAATGAATCATGGCCTTGTCGTTCCGCCAACGGACACTAAAATTTAGTTTTGTTAACGAATATGCTCGACCGAAGGCTTACGAGATCGAACGTTATTCACGGGACGAGGTAAAAATCGAACCTGACGTTCTAGTTGGAATGCACTTACCTATAGCCAGCAGCGTGGTCTATGTCAAGCTCATAAATGAAGCGGCATGTGACGAACTACTACTTCGACACAAGGACTTCGTTTCTGTCATTCGGACGGGAATGTTGGAGCGGTTACAGCTGAACACGCCGGCATGGGACTACGAACGATCCGCGTCTTTGAGCTTCCATTCGAAGTGCCAGAAGAATTGGTGACAGACGCCCTGCATCCTTACGGAACGGTCCTATCCCATGAGGCTGAAAAATGGGCGAGTTTCAAAATGTATCCTGTCCTCAATGGAGTTCTGTCATACTTGTACATCGCTGGTTGTAGGGCGATTGTCATCTACGACGGACAACCAAGCACGTGCTCTGGGTGTGGGAAGGAGGGACACGTCCGTTCTGAGTGTACTCAACTGGGGGTGTTACAGCTGCCATGGGATGATCCACCCCCCTCACCGCATCCGACTGTGTTCCCCATGAACTATGCCACCGCTTTACGCGATGACGTAGGCCACGAGACAGAAACGTACCGGAATGTACAGACAGAGGCAGATTGTGGAGAGCCACGGAAGGACGACGTTGCGCTGGACCGCCTGGAGCAGTCACAGGATGCCCTCTCTTCGTGCCGCTTGCAGCCCCTTCAGATAAGGCATTTATAGACGTCGATAATACGACGGCGCACGATTTCGACGTCCCCCACGAACTACAAGAGACCATGCTGACCTCTGATTCCGAGGCCCAGCAACGAAAACAGCGAAGCGCCGCCTCACGGTGGAGAACGACCAATCTGATCTAGCGACCAATTCTGAGGCGTTTTCGGGTACAGAGCAGGCAACCATGGATTCAGAAGAACTGTCTAGCGTGAGTGCAAGGGTGGCCAGCGGGATGGCGACACGACCTTCCGATAACGATGCTCCAGAAACAGCAGAGGAGTTCGATCGATGGCAACAGGCTACTGAGGAGGCTACAGCGCCTGTAACGCACGACAATGATGGGACACTAGGGGACTGGTCAGAAGACCCACCCTCGTGGGGAAAAGATGATGCCGGAGGAACTGCTCCAACACACTCTCCCGGTGTAAGACCGGCAGAGTGTACGCAATAACGGCAGACCATATAAAGGGACGACGGGGGACGTTAGTGGGATAACAGCCTGTGTACGGAAGAATTAGTGACCGTAAGGTGCCCTATCTACGTTGACAGCCATGCAACAAACTTATCGGATAGGGTCTGTTAACATCAGTAGCATTGGGACATCGGTAAAAATCAAGATGCTCAGTGACATCATAAAGGCTGCAGATTTAGACATAGTGCTATTACAGGAAGTTCGGGTACCTCCCCCCTCGGACTTTTACGGTTACGACATTAACTGTTCCCCGTGTAAAGAAAGAGGTGTTGACACAGCGATACTATTGCAGGAAGGGATACGTGCAGACGAAGCAAGATTATTTGCCTTCTGCCCGTGGTACGGCCGTGACCGTAGGTGGAATACTTTTGATGAATATATACGCACCGTTAGGACCGGATAAGAGAAGGGACAGAGCAGATTTTTGTGCCCATGAGGTTACACCGCTATTCCAGGGACGATATGATGCTTACATCCTCGGCGGAGATTTTAATTGTGTCCTCGACAGAAAGGACCAGCATCCTAACTATGCTCCTAGCCAAGAACTTCTGGCCGAGCGGTTCTAGGCGCTACGGTCTAGAAACGTGCGACCGCTACGGTGACAGGTTCGAATCCTACCTCGGGCATGGGTGTGTATGATGTCCTTAGGTTACTTAGGTGTAAGAAGTTCTAAGTTCTGGGGGACTGATGACCTCAGAAGTTAAGTCCCATAGTGCTCAGAGCCATTTGAAGCACTAAACTGCATGGTTATCAGCGCTCGTACATATTCTCAATCTTTTCACTGTCCAATCACACCACTTTTCCCGAATTATGATGAAATGATGAGGACTACACAAATATCCAGTCCCCGGGCAGAGTAAATCCCCGACCCGTCCGGGAATCGAACCCGGAACCCCGTGATCCAGAGGCAGCAACGCTAGCCACTAGACCACGAGGTGCATACTCGGAAAGAACGGACACTATGCATTGATAGAAATAAACGCATACATTTGAAAGTGTACGATACTATAAGCAAAACAAATTTAGTAAACATAGGTCCATAAATTAACCGTTTGCAATGAAATTGCGACTTTGTGGCTAACAGCCAATACTGACGTGTTTTTGAGTAAACGTCATTCCAGGTAGAAAATGATAACTGTATAACATTAAGAAAAATTATTAGAGATACTTTTGTAGAAATGCAGGTGTTTTGAATGACCAGGACAGGTTATATCACTGTACTCGTAGTTAAAGGAGGTGTTCAATGTATCGTCCTTGTACCCAGAGGCAGGCCTGTATCTGTCGCTGCAATGAATTTCGAATCCTTACAAACAAACATGGATCTTCTGGACATTCTTGTCGAGCATTGTCAGGTGTCTGCTCCAATTCTTTAACCATGTTAACTGAAGTGGCGTACGCGACATCTATAAGGGGGTGGGGGGGGGGGGCGGGTGGGACAAGGGGGGGTCCCAGACACAGAAATCCATGGTGTTCAGATGAGGTGATTTTGGAGGTAACAATATAGATCCTCCTCGCCCAGTCCATCTGTGGTAATATCGACACGTCAGATGTAGGCTCTCTATAGCAGAAAAATTTTCCACAGCACCATCATTCATGCACCATATCCTCTGGCATCGCTCCAAGGAAACATCCCCAAGCAATCCTGCAGGTTGATGGCGCGGATGCCACAGATATTCCCGTCCACTAAATTTGTTTGGTAACTTGGCAGCCTTAAATGATGATGATGATGATGATGACTTGCCAGCCGCGCCGGATTAGCCGAGCGGTCTAGGGCGCTGCAGTCATGGACTGTGCGGCTGGTCCCGGCGGAGGTTCGAGTCCTCCCTCGGGCATGTGTGTGTGTGTTTGTCCTTAGCATAATTTAGGTTAAATAGTGTGTAAGCTTAGGACTGATGACCTTGGCAGTTAAGTCCCATAAGATTTCACACACATTTGAACACTTTTTGCAACTTGCATGACACAACAAGACTATCACCTAATACTAATCACACATTCAATGAGAAACGTCGCTGATGTGGGCACTCATGCACAGCATGTTGGTTGGAGCCTAGATAACTCCAAACGTGAGAATTGTGGTGATTACGCACACAACTGCGACTGAACCCTGCTTCATCTATAATTAAAATGATATTGTTAAACGTAGGGTTCTCTACAGCTTGTTGCTGCATCCACTGACAAAAAGTTAGTCTAGTATCAAAGTCCGCCTCACTAAGACACTGAACTCCATGGGGTGGTACGGGTAACTGGACTGGGTTCCATTATTCTCCAAACGCTATTGTCACGCATTTCAGGAATTTGTGCCTCAAGTGTCCTTGTCGAGATACCTGGAAATCGTACGACTGTTTCCAGCATCACATCTTCGAGCACAGGTGCAATTCGCGTAGGCCTGCCCCCTCCTGCAGCATATGCAAAGCTCCCAGTTTCTCGAAGACGTAGATGCACCCTTGTAAACATTCGACTCTCGTGGTGCTTTCGGACAGGGTGTGCTTCTTGGTACAAGCGTGTAGCCTCCTGTGTATTGCCGTTAGCCCTACCATGCATGAGCCGGCCGGAGTGGCCGAGCGGTTCTGGGCGCTACAGTCTGGAACCGCGCGACCGCTACGGTCGCAGGTTCGAATCCTGCCTCGGGCATGGATGTGTGTGATGTCCTTAGGTTAGTTAGGTTTAAGTGGTTCTAAGTTCTAGGGGACTGATGACCACAGCAGTTAAGTCCCATAGTGCTCAGAGCCATTTGAACCATTTGAACCAAGCCTACCATGCATGAAGTGCATATTCGCATACGCATCGTTACTGTAATGTTTCATGTTACCATCAACACTCGCACAGCACAACTGACGCTCCGCAAACAACTGACATGAGTGGTATTCCGACTGTGTGCTGTACTGTCGTACCCACTCTGTTTACACGTTTAGACAGTGCAAACAAAGACCACACCGCAGACCAGAACGCGATACTTACACAGTCAGTAGTGGTTGCTAGCCACAAAGTTGCTATTATCACGCAAACGGTTTGTTTGTAGACCTAAGTTTACTGAGACCTTTTTGGTTCTGCGTTTACGACATTAATTATGACACACCCTGTAGATATTAATGTCACCAAAACGTTGGTATGAGCCATTCGCTAGCAAAACTTCGCGTCTTTCCTCTAGGGATATTTGAATGATCACCTATTCAAGGACTAAGAGAAGATTTTTGACAACGCACAGAAACAAAATATGGATATAATGAGAACTAGAACACACTCATTTCAACGTCGTGATTATTGTTGAATTTATTTATACTTAAAATTACTGCACTAACAAAACAACAAGCTTTTTCTACTGATCTGATTGTGTAGCATACCGATTTAATATTCAAACGGGATTTCAGTGAAGTGGGAAAATCAAAGTGGAACAGGACAATATACGCATCTGAATAAACCCACATTTTACGTCCGCAATCACTTTCGCATTCAAGTAATCTAATATCAAACGCCACGTATGAAACTCTAATTAGTGTGCCTTTTGATACTTGTCTGTTTGCATTTCTACATAAAGTACTCATAATTCTAATAAAACAGAATAAGACGCGTATAATTTTGATATCGTCGTACTGCTCTTTAAATAATCATTTATGCTATTTCATTACATTTTAGCTTTTCTTTTATATCTTCATCTGTGATGAAGTTGAAGACAAAATAGGAAAAAGTCATTTAATTTTGTCATCATTTTTCTGTTACTGAACCCAAAGTTTGGGTTCCGGAGTAATGTAGGAACTCGCGGTTCACTAGTAAACGCATGACTTCTCAGAAGATACGTTTAAATTTGCAAGATTTATAATTCTAGAGACATCTGTTGACAGCACTGGCAGGGATACTACCTCCGAAGTTCATGTATGCCCACTATTAACTATTGGTTTTGAACTGACCATAGTCATGAAGAGAGAGAGAGAGAGAGACAGGGGGGGGGGGGGGGGCGGGGAGGAGCGAGAGCGGGGGCGAGTGCGTGCGTGCGTGTGTGTGTGTGTGTGTGTGTGTGTGTGTGTGTGTCTGTGTGTGTGTGATTTCTTTTGAACTGTTTTCGTATCTAGGCACACATCTCCTGTAAGGTGGACGATGATGTTTGCATTATTCATATTCTTTCCACTATAGCTGTAATCCGTTTCGAAGACCTACATGTAAAAGCTCTAAATGTTTAGTGGCTAAATAAATTAAGAAGAATAATTTTTTGTGACTGGTTGCTGTCAAGTGAATTCCTTCTCCAAACTATGCGCCAAGGCGCCATTTGTGATGTAGACAGTGTAATGTCGAATAAATCTCCGCAGAAGAGCCCAAACGCTATCAAAATATATATATTACGATAGAATGAAAAACGTCAAAATGTACGACGGAAAATTTCGGTGTAAACAGCCTATAAAAAGCTGCTTTACAGCCTCTAAGTATTCTGTCTACTGACTATTTTACCTTTATCTCGATCTTCTTTGGAGTCTCTTCTTGTAACAGGTAACAGTTTCTCTCTCTCTCTCTCTCTCTCTCTCTCTCTCTCTCTCTCTCTCTCTCTCCGTGTGTGTGTGTGTGTGTGTGTGTGTGTGTGTGTTGCATTACTTTGCTTAGGTTCTTATCACGGCATAAGAAAACCTAAATGTTATCTTAACAGCTAAAGTAATAGACGTAACTAAGCGCACAGAAGATAAGAAGTCGGAGGCTAATGAACCCGAGATAAAATCTCTTGAAATAAATTAATTTGCTTTAACAGGCTACTGTTGGTAATAAGAAATAAAGAAATAACTGTTCCTAATGAAGCTGCGGCAAAAAAATAAGAAAAGGAAGATTAAATGTTGTAGCAGACGTTTATTGACAAAGAAGAAAGAAACTTCTCTTGATGTGAAACTTTGTAAGAAGTTTACTCGTATATGCATCTAGAAATCAAGTATCGCCGTAGCTGTGCAAGAGAAGTTAGAGAGGCCCACTAGCGCGAAATAACTTCGAAAAAATAAGTACAAGGATCAGGTATTTCACTCATGCCTGAGGAGAGAGCGGCAATTTTATTGGCAACAAAGAGACTCTCGAGGCCAATTACGAGGACGAAGGACTGGTGTGCTAGCGCACCGAAGGTTCTGTTTGCCTGCTGTTGCTGTTGGCAATGCACGACCTAATTTGTCAGCTCCACTCGTTTACATCAGAGCGTTCGGTCGTCCACCGTCGCTTTAAAGTCCGTACAGCTAATGCAGATTTAATCTTCAAACCCTTTTCAATTTATAGACAAATTGGCAAATAACATAAAAATATAAGAAATGGTAGGATAAATCCTATAGTGTTAATGCCATTGATGAAAGCAGAGAGTTATATATTCAACTTAGTAATTTTTTATTGAGTAATGTTCACTCTTTTGTGAACGGTCGTCTCACGCAGATTGTATATTCAAAACAGAACAAAAAATTAAATAACACTTAATGTATGAAGCGCGAACAGAACATCGAATACGGAAACACATGCGGGAGAAGTTCATTTAACTGCACAGTACTTTACAAAAATCAACAGCAAAGATTCAAAATCCTAAAGTGCAGTTTTCCACGATCAGAAGCGGTGCAAAATTAAAGTTCGTTATGCTGAATACTCGCGAATTCATATATCAATTGCAGCAATAATTACAGTTCACAGCTACCTCAAATACCCTTAACAAAGTAAATAATTTGTACAGTCACGCAAAATTGATTACTGGGAACAAAGTCAGATAATGTTAAGTGCAGTGAAAAGCTGAAGTCTGTAACTAACACTCGGAAAATTATTCTAAGTCGAACGTAAAGTAAGAGTATGTGTTTCAGGCGATTGCTCAGCCACACAGCCATTCAACAAATACCAACACTGATCAAAGATGAAAGACAAAGACTAAAGACAAAAAGCGCCCTACTACTCGCCCTGAAACACTTTCTGTGACGTCACATACTACGGAATCCAAGTTAGATACTTCAATAACGCTTAAATAGTTAGGCGCTAATTGTATATACATTTAAGATACTAGATAACTGCTATAAATTTCTGTATCATTTTGCAACCTCTTACTAAAATAACGACATAGTATTAAAGAAGCTACGAAGCACGCCCACATCCAGTTTTTCAGCATGATAAAACTTACGTGAAATTATAAATGCACATAGTGAATTGTGGCTACTCATCCGCGCAGAAAATTAGGTAAAAATCTGGGAAACTCATGCTGTCGCCACATTACGTGTAACTGTGGCCGAATTAGAGGTACATTTGCACATAATCGTGTAATTCTTTATACACATCCTTGATTCGAAAAGTAACTTGTAGTGTTAACTGACATCGTCAGTTTTCGTATGTGACACCATATGATCAGATTGCTCCAGACGCTCAGTTGTTATTCATTTTGTAACCTGTCGTAACTCAAAACAATTTAAATTCTCGTAAAATTAATCCAAGAGTCATGCACGAGATTGCAATGAGCAATTTTTCTGGTGTACTTGGTTTTCCTTTATATTGCTTTTAGGGGATGTAACGTAGTTTCGTTGAAAAAATGTGATTTTCATCTTCCATTTTGTCCATCTGCCAACGGCCTTGCCGCAGCGGTAACACCGGTTACCTTCGGACCACCGAAGTTAAGAGGGGGTAGGACGTCAAACGGGCCGACTTAAAGCAGGAGAGGCACCACAGGACATTTTAATTTTCACTGTCTATACTTTTACGAATAAATTCATAAAACTTTGAAAGCATGATCAGGAAGGATTCAGGATTCATACTCATAGTAGTGGAAGCTAAAAAACGTAACAAAATACATTTTTTTACATGTGAAATTTCATCATTATTTCACTTACCACTGGCTGCATTTGTTGCTATAGGTACACTTTTCTTCCTGAGTAGAGAGATTCTTCGATGAATTTTGCACAGCATACAAACTATAGTTACATGTGTATGAAACTCTATAGTTTATTTAATTTATGAAAAAATGAATGAACTGTTACATTTTAAACTTCTTGTTTAGATAAAACTCAAATTTTATAGTTAATTATCTCAATTTTTATCACGGTTTTTAATAGATCTGGAAAATTCTAGAGTTTCATACACCTGTAAGTACTGCTTGTATGCTGTGCAAAATTCATCTAAGAATCTCTCTTACTTAGGAAGAAAAGTGTACCTACAGAAACAAATGCAGCCAGTAGTAAGTAAAAAAATGATGAAATTTCATAAGTAAAAAAAGGTATTTTTCTACGTTTTTGAACTTCCCCTGCCATGAGTGTGAGTCCTCAATCCTTCCTGGTCATGTTGACAAAGTTTTATGAATTTATTTGTAAAATTATAGACAGTAGAATTAAAATGTCCTGTGGTGCCTCTCCCGCTCCAAGTCGGCCCGTTTGACGTCCTACCCCCATTAAGCACTGTTGCGCTGGGCTAGCACTTGAATGGGTGACCACCCGGTCTGCCGAGCGCTGTTGGCCAGCGGGGTGCACTCAGCCCTTGTGAGGCAAACTGAGGAGCTACTTGACTGAGAAGTAGCGGCTCCGGTCTCGTAAACTGACATACGGCCGGGAGAGCGGTGTGATGACCGCAGTGCCCCTCCATATCCTCGTCCAGTGACGCCTGTGGACTGAGGATGACACGGAGGCCGGTCGGTAACAGTAAGGGTGGGCCTTCACGGCCTGTTCGGGCGGAGTTTAGTTTCATTTCGTCCACCTTAGCCGCCACAGTGTTCGCTAAACGCTTGCAGCGTCGCTCTAAGGAAAAACCCGCAAACGGCCTCCGCCACCTGCACTCCTAGAACGCCTCCCTCGGCCGGCCGGCCGCCTCGAGTTATCAAAACCTCACCACGTCCACTCACACCGCGAGCCCGTCTCTCTTACTGTCCCTCACTGTTGCTGGTAGCCGCTGTAGTACATCACTATAAAGTGAAATGTGATCAGCCGGGATTCGAAAGTGGGTCACCTACGTGGCAGGCAAACATTCTACTGTCCAGTCTCTGATGCCTGGCTGCAGATGTCTTTACGTGCAGATGCAACGTAATGATATTTATTACCTTTACTGCATGCCCAGAAAGTGCTAAACCAGCTCTGTAGTTCACGAAAGATGGGATAGGATACTTCTCAATTATTCTATCCGTTAATAAGAAATACCATCCAAACTGCAGGTTTTGAGCCGTCCCCCCTTTTCGAGAACTAAATTATTACTGCAGACGAAAAGTCTGACAAGGACAACGAGGGGGCAAGACAATCTGTAGTCTCGTCTCGTTTAGACGAACTAGACTGTTATTTACCGGGCGCGATTTAGCGAAATGACGAAAAGCCAGTTTGATCGAAAGTGAATTTAAATCATCTGGTTTATGCGCAGCACCAACAATTCCGGAGCATGACGGTAATTTGTAATATACTTTTACAGTCTTAACCAGCGGAACTTCACAAAATTTTCACAGTAGTTTGGTAAGAAATACGGAACAAACTGAATATCAGGGAAGAACAAAAAATTATGTTTATGATTTGTGCTGTACCCTTGGTTGTACATTCAGCTGTCTTCAATAACATCCGTATGTACCGACTGTTACGTTAGCATGTGTAAAAAGCTATTGTTTGTTTTTTATACAGTGATTGTTTTTTCCCCGTGCCGGGTCCAGGTCCTGTCTACTTCTCTTCCAACTGTGGTCTTGCAATAGTCATTATACAAGTTGTCCAGCATGGTATCTTTGCTTTCGAAATTCCTGCTTAGTGCGACTACAGATTATGCAGACGAAAAATGATAAATGAGTAAAAGGGTGCAGTGTTAAATTTTTTTATTGATTACAGCCATGAGAAGACTAACAGGGCGTGCCAGTAGTGGTAATCTACATCCATATCCCCAAACCAATGTGAAGTACCTGGAAGACAGCACTTCCAAAAGTACCACGTATTCTGGTTGTTTCTCGTTCTTTTTTTTTTTTTTGTAGAGGAGAATTATGGCTTAAGCGCCTGTCTTCAGCATCCCTACGGGAGCGAAACGTAGAAAGAGTTGCAATATACACTCCTGGAAATGGAAAAAAGAACACATTGACACCGGTGTGTCAGACCCACCATACTTCCTCCGGACACTGCGAGGGGGCTGTACAAGCAATGATCACACGCACGGCACAGCGGACACACCAGGAACCGCGGTGTTGGCCGTCGAATGACGCTAGCTGCGCAGCATTTGTGCACCGCCGCCGTCAGTGCCAGCCAGTTTGCCGTGGCATACGGAGTTCCATCGCAGTCTTTAACACTGGTAGCATGCCGCGACAGCGTGGACGTGAACCGTATGTGCAGTTGACGGACTTTGAGCGAGGGCGTATAGTGGGCATGCGGGAGGCCGGATGGACGTACCGCCGAATTGCTCAACACGTGGGGCGTGAGGTCTCCACAGTACATCGATGTTGTCGCCAGTGGTCGGCGGAAGGTGCACGTGCCCGTCGACCTGGGACCGGACCGCAGCGACGCACGGATGCACGCCAAGACCGTAGGATCCTACGCAGTGCCGTAGGGGACCGCACCGCCACTTCCCAGCAAATTAGGGACACTGTTGCTCCTGGGGTATCGGCGAGGACCATTCGCAACCGTCTCCATGAAGCTGGGCTACGGTCCCGCACACCGTTAGGCCGTCTTCCGCTCACGCCCCAACATCGTGCAGCCCGCCTCCAGTGTTGTCGCGACAGGCGTGAATGGAGGGACGAATGGAGACGTGTCGTCTTCAGCGATGAGAGTCGCTTCTGCCTTGGTGCCAATGATGGTCGTATGCGTGTTTGGCGCCGTGCAGGTGAGCGCCACAATCAGGACTGCATACGACCGAGGCACACAGGGCCAACACCCGGCATCATGGTGTGGGGAGCGATCTCCTACACTGGCCGTACACCACTGGTGATCGTCGAGGGGACACTGAATAGTGCACGGTACATCCAAACCGTCATCGAACCCATCGTTCTACCATTCCTAGACCGGCAAGGGAACTTGCTGTTCCAACAGGACAATGCACGTCCGCATGTATCCCGTGCCACCCAACGTGCTCTAGAAGGTGTAAGTCAACTAGCCTGGCCAGCAAGATCTCCGGATCTGTCCCCCATTGAGCATGTTTGGGACTGGATGAAGCGTCGTCTCACGCGGTCTGCACGTCCAGCACGAACGCTGGTCCAACTGAGGCGCCAGGTGGAAATGACATGGCAAGCCGTTCCACAGGACTACATCCAGCATCTCTACGATCGTCTCCATGGGAGAATAGCAGCCTGCATTGCTGCGAAAGGTGGATATACACTGTACTAGTGCCGACATTGTGCATGCTCTGTTGCCTGTGTCTATGTGCCTGTGGTTCTGTCAGTGTGATCATGTGATGTATCTGACCCCACGAATGTGTCAATAAAGTTTCCCTTTCCTGGGACAATGAATTGACGGTGTTCTTATTTCAATTTCCAGGAGTGTATTTATAAATTCTTCACTTAATGCTTATTCTTGAAGTTTTTTAACCAAGTATTTGCAAAATAGTTGGCGCCCATCTTCGAGCGTCTGCCAATTCAGGTTTTTCAGCATCTTCGCACCGCTTTTTAGTTGGATAAACGAACCTGTGAGCACATATGCTGGCCTTGTTTGGATACGTTCAGTATCTGCTAACTGTCCGCTTTGGTATGAGCCGTAACACTTAAGCAATGTGCTACCATGGATCACACTTGTGTTTTGAAAGCAATCCATTTTGTTGGCTAATTGTGTTTTCCAGTAATCTACCAGTAAACTGAAGTCTGCCACGTGCTTTATCCATGACTGAGCCTATGAAATCATTACATTCCATTCCCTATTTGTATGAGTTGACTGATTCTAGTCGTAGATCATTGATATTGTAGTCATAGAACACTTCGTTTTCGCGCTTTGTGAAGTGAATAACAGCTATGTTTCGAATCTCGAAAATATGAACAAGTAATAACTGTGTTATTTAAAAAGCAAGATTACACACAATATTCTAAAGAAGGAATAAATAAAAAAAATAAGATGCAGAATCTCAGACAGGAGAGAAACGGTCTTGGGTAAGACACACCTATTAGTATCAAACATCATCCAATAAATAAGAAAGATGTTTCTCAAAGGGACACTTATTATATTGAAATAAAATAGATCGTCCACAGATGAGAAACAGGGAAAGAAAAAAACTACTATAGGCTTTTGAATTGTCAAATTACAGAAGGATTTTAAAAATAAAATGAACAGATTACGAAATGAATAACCATTTGACGGAAGGTACAAGGGCTATTGGGAAAGCTACTTGAACTCCCCATCGCCCCCCCCCCCCCCCTCCCTCAGATTTAATTGTAAAATGGCGCGGCGGATAGTCCGTCAAAAACTGAACGCAGATCAACCACGAAAAGAGGAAGAAGGTTTACTGAAGTGGGAAAAAAGATGCAAAATAAAAGCAGTGAGGGAGTTGCGATGGGGAATTTACTTTGTAGGAGAACGTTTAATGGCTCTGAGCACTATGGGACTTAACATCAGAGGTCATCAGTCCCCTAGAGCTTAGAACGACTTAAACCTAACTAACCTAAGGACATCACATACATCCATGCCCGAGGTAGGATTAGAACCTGCGACCGTAGCGGCAGGGCGGTTCCGGACTGAAGCGCCTAGAACCGCTCAGCCACACTGGCCGGCGAGAACGTTTACACATGTCAAGTAGTGCTACTGCTACAACATATTAAAGCTACTACTTTATCTAGCTTTTTAACATTACTTCCCTCGACATTAAGCACTAAACAGCGACAGTGGAGATTCTGCGTACGCTTGTCATAGAACTACGCCGCCGCTAACCGTAACAATTGGTGTTGGCGAATTCACGCTGCGTTCAAATGGCTCTGAGCACTATGGGACTCAACTTCTAAGGTCATAAGTCCCCTAGAACTTAGAACTACTTAAACCTAACCACCGTAAGGACATCACATACATCCATGCCCGAGGCAGGATTCGAACCTGCGACCGTAGCGGTCGCGCGGTTCCGGACTGTAGCACCTAGAACCGCTCGGCCACCCCGGCCGTTCACGCTGCTCATCGCTTACGAAATTCTGGGACGATGGCCAGAGCGTTGGGTAAGAAAACAAATCATCCAGGTACGTAGAAAGATTTTTAAAAAAACTCCAATTTGAAATACGCGAAAACGCGTCATATTTACGCGGCAATGCGTGGACAAGAGTTTAACGTGGCACATAAAAACGACGGAACTCTTCATGCTCTTCGTAGCCCTTTTAGCCGTCTCTATACACTGTTGGACTGACTGCTGTACATCGTTCCATCAACTGAGCACACCGCAAGGCTTTCCTACAGCAAAAGACAGTGACCAGAATCTCCTTCGAAAAAAGGTTTGGCATCATTTTGTAAATTTCATGTTGAATTCTTCGAGGGAAGGGTCGCATTTGTCTGTGTACAAATTAAGACGAAGCGTGAGAATGGAACGACTCTGTGACTGTTGTGAGACAGTGAGAAAGAAGTTTTTCATCCAGCAAGCACAAGTAATCTAATCTCGCACGGACCACGCCCTACACAACTTTTTGTGAAACGCGAGAGAACCACCCCGATAATTCTGTAATTATAATCCGTCGTTTTCCTGTAAATATTTTATCCACCATTTACTTCATCATACACATCATTTTGACCTTCTTGGAACATGAAGAATCATCATCGCATCTCAGAACACTGTTAAACATAACCTATTCTCCAAAAGCTGCACAGATTGCACATTGAATCTCTGCAGTTAATTTTGCTGCTTCTTTCAGGGCAAACAAATACACGTACGTCGCCCACAGTTTGCAGTATTTGCGATTGCAGCGGCAATTCCAAACTTCAGTTACGAGCGGTCTAAGGTCACAACGATCATTGCTATCGGACTACCGTATGCTTCAGATCCAAGCAACACATTGGCGAACAGGTGTTGCCTGGTGGCGTCTTTCCTATGCAGTATACAAATTGATGTTTTCTGAATTGTCCTCGCTGAAATGTTCGCAGAACTCTTACTAGTTGTAGTATCGAGTTGATGAAATATTTACACAAAAAAATGGCTCTGAGCACTATGGGACTTAACATCTCTGGTCATCAGTCCCCTAGAACTTAGAACTACTTAAACCTAACTAACCTAAGGACATCACACACATCCATGCCCGAGGCAGGATTCGAACCTGCGACCGTAGCAGTCGCGCGGTTCCGGACTGAGCGCCTGAACCACTAGACCACCGCGGCCGGCAAATATTTACACAGCTATAACTATTCAATCCAGCAAAGGAATGGCCATTATAGACGATACCTCCTACGAAAAAGTTTAAAAACTGGAATATTTAAGACAAATTGTCTAGGACGCATGCGTTAGCCTAAAAAAAATTTGTTGAAACGTGTTTAAGCCTACGAAAGACAAACTATCCATGAGAAAAAGTAAATCTTTAGAATCGGAGATTTCCCTGTTCAAATATTTCCAGAGTCACGCTGCGACAGAGCAGGTGAGCGTCGTTTTAAAGAAGGATCGTGAAACAGGCGCTAACTACTATAGGCGTGTACCGCTGACGCCAGTCTGCGCAGGATTTGGAACACATTTTATGTTAGTGTATTATGATCTATCCGGAGACCGAGAATCTTATCTTTAGAAACCAACGTGGATTCCGCAAACAACTATCAACGAATGTGAAACCCCACTCCATCCCCCTCCCCCTCCCCCTCCCCAGTCTATTTGTCCACGAGACGCAATAGATATCGGCGCCCATGTTGATGCAGCGTTTCTGGTCTTTTGAAACAAAAAGCACACAAAAGACACATATTTTCAAGTCTTTTAAGCAGAGCAGTACGCTGACACATGTCGGCAAACAACAGAAGATGGTTACTAGACGCTGTAGTGCTTAAAGCATTGTACTTGTTTGGGCAGTCAAAAAATCTTCTTCCTCACTGCAGCCGCAGGATGGTGGTGGAACAAGACCAGAAACAGCCGTGGCAGAATGTCATGAACCTTATAGTGGAGCATCGATGTTTCTTATGCGAGAAGCTATTAATCAGCGTGGCATTCACTTTGGCGTAATATTTGCCTTTGTATTTAAAAGTCTCTTACCATTCTTTCCTCTAATTATTAATTTCATTTAACTTAGAAGGTATGATAGTTCCACAGTCCCCTCTCGCCATCATAGACGGCTGCTTTGGTTACGTTAACTACTGTTTCAGTACCAGGAATGCCACAGTTCGCTCTTACCCAGGACTTGGTAACTTCCTAATTCTAGTTGCGATTTATCATATCAGCTTCATGATGCCATACGCTATTATATGGTTGGAACGTCTGTTACTCAGACGCCTTGATAGTTCTAGAGCTGATGTCGATTCTAGGGGGATAACTAACACATAGCACTAGTCTCAAGTACACAAGGTATAAAAGGAAATAGCATTTGCAAAAAAATGGCTCTGAGCTCTATGGAACTCAACTTCTGAGGTCATTAGTCCCCTAGAACTTAGAACTACGTAAACCTAACTAACCTAACGACATCACACACAACCATGCCCGAGGCAGGATTCGAACCTGCGACCGTAGCGGTCTCGCGGTTCCAGAGTGCAGCGCCTAGAACAGCAGGGCCACTTCGGCCGGCTAGCATTTGCACTCAGATGATTCATGAGCAAAGGTTTTTGACGTGATTACGGCCACACAACGGGAATTATCATACTTTTAACGCGGAATGGTGGTTGGAGCTAGACCCAAGGGTCATTCCATTTTGGAAATCGTTACGGAATTCAATATTCCGAGATCCACAATGTCGAGAGTGTACCGAGAATACCAAATTTCAGGCATTACCTCTCACCACGAACAACGCAGTGGTCGATGGCCTTCAATTAACGACCGAGAGCAGTGACATTGTGCAAAGTTGTCACTGCCAACAGACAAACAACACTGCGTGAAGCACCCGCAGAAATCGACGTGGGACGTACGGTGGACGTATCCGTTAGGACAGTGCGGCGAAATTTGGCGATTATGAGCTATGGCAGCAAACGACACATGCGACTGCATTTGTTAATTGCATGACATCGCCTACAACGCCTCTCCTGGGCTCGTGATGATATCAGTTGGACCCTAGACGTCTGGAAAATAATGTCGTGTTCAGAAAAGGCCCGATTTCAGTTGGTAAGAACTCATAGTACGGTTTGAGTGTGGAGCAGATCCACGAAGCCACGGATACAGCTTGTCCGCAAAGCACGGTGCAAACTAGTGGTGGCTGTATAATGATTTGGGTTGTGTATACGTCGAATAGAATGGGTCCTCTGGTCCATCTGAACCGATCATTGACTGGCTAATTAGAGACTATCTGCAGCCATTCATGGACTTTATGACAGTGCGCCATGTCATCGGGCCACAGTTGTTCGCGATTGGTTTGAAGAAGATTCTGGACAATTCCAGCGAATGATTTAACCACCCACATCGTCCGACATGTGTCCCATCGAATATTTATAGGACATATTCGATGTCTGTTCGTGTGAAAAAATCTGCACCGGCAATACTTTCGCCATTATGGATTGCTATAGAGGCAGGGAACTTCCATCGTCTTGTTGAGTCCACGAAACGTCTATTTGCTGCACTACGCCGGACGAAAGGAGGCCCGACACGATATTACGAGGTACCCCCTGACTTCTTTCACCTCAGTGTATGGCCGAAAGCTCGGCTGCCATGCCGGCCGCTGTGGTAGAGCCGTTCTAGGCACTTCAGTCCGGAACCACGAGGCTGCTACGGTCGCAGGTTCGAATCCTGCCTTGGGCATGGATGTGTGTGATGTCCTTAGGTTAGTTAGGTTCAAGTAGTTCTAAGTCTGATGACTCCAGATGTTAAGTCCCATAGTGCTTAGTGCCATTTGAACCATTTGAACCATCGGCTGTCAAAATTGTCAGTTCCTTTGGCAGCTTGAATTTCATTCCACTGTGACAATTGCTTTTTCAGTAAGCTCAATCATATCCACCTTATTTTTTCGAATCATCCATGTAGATGAACCTTGCGTTGTTATGAGAAAACAGATGCATCGGCAAAACGCATGTTTCTAAATAAAGGTGAAATACGACTTGTGGTCCCAACACATTGGTCCAATATACTTCTTTAAAGCAGAGTAATCTTTCTAGAGACAGGCTTCTATTGAGAAATGGACTAGTATCCATCTGTACGGCAACAACGGGAGGAAGACTAAGCCATTATTGTTTGATTACAAGACTGACACACAATCATCAGAAACGGTCACATCCTTAAAAATCTTGGCTTTTAAAGTGTAACGCCCACATGAAGCTAATTGCAGATGCCAGATGAGATTCCTAGGAAGTGTCCTCATAAAGTGTAGTCCGACCATAAAGGCGGAAGTTCACAATAGCTTCTTTCGATCAATGTTTCAGCATTGCCCCTCATTCTGGGATCCTTACCACGTATAATAATAATAATAATAATAATAATAAACCCCGTGCAGGCCCGGGAAAAGAATAGGCCTTCGGTATGTTCTGCCAGTCGTAAAAGGCGACGAAAAGAACAAACCACTAATAGGGCTAACCCCCCTTTTAGTGTGATTAGTTGGTTCAGGACAGAACTAATGAAGCCTCCGACAAGTGCTGTCATGGTCGGGGACGACGCTTGAACCCTATGCCCGTCCACAATGCTAACGACACTGTTAGCCACACGGAAAATGATTTAAATCCAAATAGAGGTGTTTTGCAGGGTATGCTTCCTGTAACCACTCTAGAAGGAAATCAAAGACAGAGGATGAGATGGTCAGATGAAGTTAACCGACACCTCATGTTCTGTTATTACCAAGCAACAAACTTAGGAATTAACACAACTGGATACGGATGACAAGTATACACAACATTTATTACCAGATACCCAGAATTAAAATTTTTAACAGAACAACGACTAGCTGATCAGATCTGTGTAATAATCAAAAATAACAGGATACCCAGTCAGAATTAGAAAACATCAAACAACAAGTACAACGAATACTGGAACAAAATATTGTGCAATCAGAAGAAGAAGAAAATACAGCAATTGACTCAAACATCCCAGAGCAAACAAACAAAGAACACCACACATCAATTAAACAACCAGAGGAAAACGAAATCTTAAGACAGCCACAAGAACAAGCACAAATAGAACAGGAAGTGACACACAAGCTAGATATAGAAGAAAAATTTCAGCTAACATATATAGAACACAAAGACACAAATACAGACATTAGACTATTCTTGCATAGACCACCAAATAACCCACAAGTCGAAACAACAATAACAACTATCAACACAATCATACACAACAAAATAAATGAAAATACAACTATGGAAGAGTTACAACTACTGGCTTATATAGGACCACTCACTACACTAAATATACACACTAGGCAGACATCAGAACAAACCAACACACAGAAGAAACCCACAAAACCAGCATGGCAACACAGGCTACAGATCAGAATAGAAAATCTGAGAAAACGACATCTAACACAATTTATAAGAAATGAAATATCAGAAAAAAACGAAAAAGGTTAGGTAAAATCTCACAACAAGAAGCGATAGAGCAATTAGATGAAAAGAAGCAGATATTACAAGCATTGGCCAAACGACTTAGAAGATACAATAAAAGTGAAAATATAAGGAAACAAAACCAAACATTCAACACAAACCAAAAGAAATTTTATCAGACAATAGATAACACACACATTAAAGTAGACGACCCACCAAACATAACAGACATGGAACACTTCTGGAGCAACATATGGTCAAACCCGGTAAAACATAACAGGCATGCACGGTGGATACATGCAGAAACAGACACTTACAAGATGATACCACAAATGCCTGAAGTGATAATTTTGCAACTTGAAGTCACCCGAGCAATTAATTCTACGCACAATTGGAAAGCCCCTGGAAAAGATAAAATAGCAAATTTCTGGTTAAAGATGTTCACCTCAACACATTCACATCTAACTAAATTATTTAACAGTTATATTGCAGACCTATACACATTCGCTGATACACTTACACGTGGAATAACTTATCTGAAACCTAAAGATCAAGCAGACACAGAAAACCCAACAAAATATCGCCCCATAACATGCCTACCAACAATATACAACAATATACAAAATAATAACTTCAGTCATTACACAAAAATTAATGATGCATACAATGCAGAACAAAATTATAAATGAAGAACAAAAAGGCTGTTGTAAAGGAGCACGAGGATGTAAAGAGCAACTGCTAATAGATGCAGAGGTGACATATCAAGCTAAAACTAAACAAATGTCGATACACTACGCATACATTGATTACCAAAAGCTTTTGATAGTGTACCCCACTCATGGTTACTACAAATATTGGAAATATACAAAGTAGATCCCAAATTGATACAGTTCCTAAACATAGTAATGAAAAATTGGAAAACCACACTCAATATCCAAACAAATTCAAATAATGTCACATCACAGCCAATACAGATTAAGCGTGGAATATACCAAGGAGACTCATTAAGTCCTTTCTGGTTCTGCCTTGCTCTGAACCCACTATCCAACATGCTAAATAATACAAATTATGGATACAATATTACTGGAACATACCAACACAAAATCACACATTTGCTATACATGGATGATATAAAACTACTGGCAGCAGCAAATCAACAACTCAACCAATTACTAAAGATAACCGAAGTATTCAGCAATGATATAAATATGGCTTTTGGAACAGACAAATGTAAGAAAAATAGCATAGTCAAGGGAAAACACATTAAACAAGAAGATTACATATAGGATAACCACAGCGACTGCATAGAAGCGATGGAAAAAACAGATGCCTATAAATATCTAGGATACAGACAAAAAATAGGAATAGATAATACAAGTATTAAAGAAGAACTAAAAGAAAAAATAGACATAGACTAACAAAAATACTGAAAACAGAATTGACAGCAAGAAACAAGACAAAAGCTATAAATACTTATGCTATACCAATATTGACCTGCTCATTTGGAGTGGTGAAATGGAGTAACACAGTCCTAGAAGCACTCAATACACTTACACGATCACAATGCCACAAATATAGAATACATCACATACATTCAGCTACAGAAAGATTCACATTAAGCAGAAAGAAAGGAGGAAGGGGATTTATCGACATAAAAAACCTACATTATGGACAGGTAGACAATTTAAGAAAATTCTTTCTAGAACGAGCAGAAACTAGCAAAATACACAAAGCAATCACTCATATAAATATACCGGCTACACCACTGCCATTTCATAACCACTTCTACAACCCTTTAGATCACATTACATCAACAGATACGAAGAAAGTAAATTGGAAAAAGAAAACACTACATGGCAAGCACCCGTATCATCTAACACAGCCAAACATCGATCAAGACGCATCCAGCACATGGCTAAGAAAAGGCAATATATATAGTGAGACGGAAGGATTCATGATTGCAATACAGGATCAAACAATAAACACCAGATATTACAGCAAGCATATTATTAAAGATCCCAATACCTCAACAGATAAATGCAGACTTTGCAAACAACAAATAGAAACAGTAGATCACATCACAAGCGGATGTACAATAAAGGCAAATGCAGAATACCCCAGAAGACATGACATTGTAGCAAAAATAATACATCAACAACTTGCCATACAACATAAACTAATAAAACAACACGTTCCCACATACAAGTATGCACCACAAAATGTACTGGAGAATGATAAATACGAATTATACTGGAACAGAACAATTATAACAGATAAAACAACACCACATAACAAATCTGACATCATACTCACCAATAAAAAGAAGAAATTAACACAACTAATCGAAATATCCATACCCAATACAACAAATATACAGAAGAAAACAGGAGAAAAAATTGAAAAATACATCCAACTAGCTGAGGAAGTCAAAGACATGTGGCATCAGGATAAAGTTGACATCATACCAATTATACTATCAACTACAGGAGTCATACCACACAATATCCACCAGTACATCAACGCAATACAGCTGCATCCAAACGCATATATACAACTACAGAAATCTGTAATTGTTAATACATGTTCAATTACCCGAAAGTTCCTAAATGCAATGTAACATATACCGTACAGTAAAAATAAAGTCACGCTTGATCAGGAAAGAGAAATAATAATGATAATAATAATAATAATAATAATAATAATAATAATTTAGTGTGCTTCGGTGGCCTCGCGCAGGTCTTTCTACTGGACACCACTTCGGCGAATTGGTGGCCCTGAAATACCAGAGTTACCCAATCAGGGAAACAAGACGTACATAACACGTGGAATCCAAACCACGTGTCGTTTCTCGCGATTCCTCACATCTTTGAGAGGTGATTCCCATGTTAAAACGCAATTGAAAAATTCTAGGTCCGACCAGGATTCGATCCCGCGACCTCTTCATTTCCAATCAAGTGCCTAACCGCTATACCACCAGGCTCCACTCTCACCAGTTAGGAAGGAAGGAAGATTGGGTTTAACGACCCGTCGACAATGAGGTCATTAGAGACGGAGTCCAAGCTCAGGTTGTGTCAGGGATGAGGAAGGAAATCGGTAGTGCCCTTTCAAAGGAACCATCCCGGCATTCGCCTCGAGCGGTGTAGGAAAATCACGGAACACCTAAATCTGGATGGCTGGACGCGGGTTTGAACAGTCGTTCTCTAGAATGGGAGTCCAGTGTGCTAACCACTACGCCATCTCGTTCGTCTTACCAGCTAGGAATAGTGGGATAAATACAGAAAATCGACAGAAGGGCGGCATGTTTCGTCACAGGTTCGTTTAGTAAGAACGAGAGCGTCACATAGATTCTCATATTCATAAGAGTGTGGTAGGTGCTCCACGAGAATTGTTGTGCGTCACAGAGAAATTTACTACAAAAATTACGAGAAGATACGTTGCTAGATGAGTCAGCCAATATATTGCTTCTATAGACATGTATTTCGTGAAAAGCCCAGTAATGTAAAATTATACTGATTCGTGTTACCAGCAATCATTCTTCTCGCGCGCCATTCGCGTCCTGAACATGAATGGGTGGAACTGACAGTCATATACAAAGCACCCACCACAACACACCGAAAGCTGGCTCGGGTCTCATAGACGTAGAAACAGATACAAACACTGCTCGTAGAAATAGATGAATTTGGATCGCATGCATCAATATCCTAATCCCGCTACTCTTATCTGCAAGTTCGTGATGCTCATCAAGCCTCGAATTGAAGCAATCTTCGATCAAATGCACTTCTCACAAGGGAACCTCCCCATCGCAGCCCCCTCAGATTTAGTTATAAGTTTGCACAGTGGATAGCCCTTGAAAAACTGAACACAGATCAATTGAGAAAACAGGAAGAAGTTGTGTAGAACTGTGAAAAAATAAGCAAAATATACAAACTGAGTAGTTCAAGGGAAGACAAGCAACAAAAAGGACGATAGGAACGCAGGAGCGCCGTGGTCTCGTGGTAACGTGAGCAGCTGCGGAACAGAAGGTCCTAGGTTCAAATCTTCCATCAAGTGCAAATATTAATTTTTTATTTTCAGTTTATGTGACAAACTCCTATGTTTTCATCACTTTTTTGGGAGTGACTATCACATCCACAAGAAAACCTAAATCGGGCAAGGTAGAAGAATCTTTTTACCCATTCGCCAAGTGTACAAGTTAGGTGGGCCGACAACATATTCCTGTCATGTGACGCACATGCCGTCACCAGTGTCGTATAGAATATATCAGATGTGTTTTCCTGTGGAGGAATCGGTTGACCTATGACCTTACGATCAAATGTTTTCTGTTCCCATTGGAGAGGCACGTCCTTTCGTCTACTAATCGCACGGTTTTGCAGTGCGGTCGCAAAACATAGACACTAAACTTATTACAGTGAACAGAGATGTCAATGAACGAACGGACAGATAATAACTATGCAAAAATAAAGAAAGTAAAATTTTCAATCGAGGGAAGACTTGAACCAAGGATCTTTCGTTCAGCAGCTGCTCACGCTACCACGGGACCACGGCGCTTCTAAACACATTTCGTCCATGATGTTACTTATGTGTCCCACGGACTACTCAGTTTGTATATTTTGCTTATTTTTTCACAGTTCCACACAACTTCTTCCTGTTTTCTCAATTGATCTGTGTTCAGTTTATCAAGGCCTATCCACTGTGCCAACTTATAACTAAATCTGAGGGGGGTGCGATGGGGAGGTTCCCTTGTCAGACGTCTATATCAAGTAATGGTGGCAGAGAGGAAAGGGTACCATTTACTTAACTACCATTTCCTAAGAGTAGCGATACGAGGAGTACAGATTCTGTAGTAAGTTCACCGGACAAAAAATTAGACCCTTCAGTGGTCACGCGCAGATGAATCGTTAAGCTTTTAAATATGGCGCAGCGACCGAGTCGCTTGCTCAACTGTGCACACACTACATCTGTTTGTGAATAAGTCAGTATAGGTCAGTGAGACAATTATATTTCAAGCGGATATTGTACGTCAATATGAATAAATGTAAGCACTTTACAGAGTAGCAAAAAGGGGCAATCGTGTTTGGCCATGCCCATGGCCAGACGGTGTGTGAAATAACAGGATTTGTTGGTACTTCGTGGTGAACTGTTCAACGTGTCTACAGTGATGTAACACACGTGACCACGAAACACGACGTGAGAATTGTGGGCGGAGAAAGATCCTGACTGAGGGGGACCAGAGACGCTTTTCACCGCTCTCGAATCCTAATCTCTTCCAGACCTTACACGAATTGCTGTAGGCAGTGAATGAAGGTCAATCCTAACCTGTTAGTGAGACAACATTGCGACGGGAACTTCGTGCAGTGAATATTTGGAGCCGGTCACCTCGCAAGAGGCCATTACTGGCACGGGCACATAAAGACGACGACAGCAAGGTTCATTGGGCTGCAAGAATATATGACAGGTTTTATAAACATTCCCACACCCTATTACATCTCGATTATCCTGCAGCATCACCTGGCCTGAACCCAATAGAAAATATGTGGGACATGTAGGAGCAGCTGGTATAACGCCGACATCAGGATGCCCGCAATTTCGAGAAAGTGTACCATCAAATCCTCAGCGAGTAACAGAACCCCGATGCCACGTGTCTGCACCAAACTGTGGACTCACTTCCTAACTGAACCCAGCGGTTATCATGTCCTGGAGCGCAAGTTCATGCAGCTACATGATGCCTGTAATGATCTCTCTAGAGGGTGACTAATTTTTTGGCCGGTGAGCTTCTGACCTTTGAACGAAAACAAAAGAAACGAGTCTCTGCATTTAGTTTATAAGCAGCGTGGAAGAAGCGCTCCATTCAAAAGAAGACACAGAGTCGCCGTTATAGTTAAAATATATTCATGGATTTGAACCCGATGCCATAGTGCCGATTCGACATCACTACGAATTCAGAGAGTCGTTATAAAGACCCGTAGCAATTCCAACTTAATAAGTAAACACTGCAGTATATCATACTACGTTAAAAATTCATGTAAAGCTGTTATTTGTATTTACAGAAGCGGCAGCTGGGAGATTAACTGCAAACACTAGAGGAAACGTTTCCAGTGTAGGCATACTAATATTGGACACTTTAATCACATTAACAAAACATGAATATTGTGGTAATAAGCACTTCGCATTCGTCGGAAGCTGCCAGTTTGCTTGGTGTGAAATACAGATTAAACCATATGTTTACATTGTGCATGTGTGAACGTGTGAGTGTATACGCGTGTGCGTGTGTGCTCATGTTTGTTTGTGTACGTGTATCTGTATTTGTGTGTGTGTGTGTGTGTGTGTGTGTGTGTGTGTGTGTGTGTGTGTAAGAGAGAGAGAGAGAGAGAGAGAGAGAAAGTGTGCGACAAGAAGCAGCAAAAACAGTTAATTGTGAAACGTTCGCAGCAGTTTCACCTTAACTACACAGTGCAGCACCCGCCAAAGTTTTTTCTCGTTTTGCATTTTGCACTTGTTTCCATGGTGCCTCGTAACAGGCACAGCGAGAAACATAATTTTAGGCTTCAAACTCGTTTGCAGAAAGCAACTTTTACTCTTACAAAAATGAATGCTATGTACATCCACAAAAATAAAAATTACGTACAGGTACTATAGGGCTACGTAGAGATCAATAGGCGCATACTAAATGAAATTCCGTTTGCGAAATTCCCAGGAGCACAGACGGATAACAAGCTAACGCGGCGTCAGCACGTGACTAAGTTAACCAGAAAGCTCAGTTCTGCCTACTTTCTTCTCAGGAGACCATCTCACTTTATTGTTAATACTTGCAGCGATTCTTCCTCAATTTATGCTCAATGCTTTTCATCTTGTAGATAGTAATGCTGCTCACATTTCGCAACTGCTTTTTAATCCAAAACACACAATACATCATTACTACCAATCCCTGCATCAAACACAGATCGACTGCAGGTTTTCTACATTTTTCTACAATTGTTTGGCAACAAAACCTCAATGTAAATCACAGGATCATCAGTGAAGACCCACACTGAGTTTCCGACGTTGTTCATCATATCATTCACGTATATCGAATTCACTGATGGCCAGTGGGGTACTCCGGATGCCACATTCATATCAGATGATCTCTGGATTTGTTTGATACGAATTCATGAATACAATAGTCAGGAACTTGTATTTTCTTACTGGTCTAGACGCCAAAGCTGTATAAAATGCCTCCTGGAAGTTGAGAAAAACGTCATTAACCAGAGTCCCATTACCTACTGCTTACGGGCCTCGCTGGCTCTGCCACCATCAGAGTCGAAGGATAGTGAGGAAAAGAAAAATAAATGAACCGGTGCTCCTGGTGGAGGTTGGGCATTGTGCTAACACCCAAAAACACAAAAAAAGAAACTCGTCACGAAACGTGAAGAACAAGTCTCGGATGGAAATGGGAACAAGCAGTATCGAAAATAGCTATTGAATAAAGACTTACGAACTGGAACATGGAACCTTAGAACTGTGGCAACAGCTCAGGCTCTTATATTGTGTCAGAAATACTCGATAGATACGATGCCGATCTAGTAGCACTGCAAGAAATCAGATACCTAGCAAAAGGAATATTGCAAACGGCCAAACACATTCCATACTGTAGCGGATCAGAAGATGGAAATCCCCAGAACGGTTTAAGTTCCTTGCTCAGTAAAAGAATAGGAGTAGTAGTAATTTATTTTAAACCAACTGATGACAGAATATCTGTTGTGAAAGTAAGAGGTAGTGTCAAAAATGTAACAATAGTTACACTTTATGCTGCAGCCGAAGTAGCAGATAATGATGGGACAGACAGTTACTATGGAATACTTGAAGAGGTAATTAGGAAGACATCAGTATACGATATGAAGCTCGTTGGTGGAGACGCCAGTGCTAAAATCGCAACGGAGACCACTTGGAAGGGAACAGCAGGGGACAGAATGTCTGCATACTGAAAGCAACGATAATGGAGTGATACCACTTAGCTGTGCAAGTGGAGCCAGCCTAAGGATTTTGGACACGTATTTTTCTCGGAAGGAAACTCTCGAGGCAACTTGGGTGTCGCCAGATGGTAGTACAAAGAACAAAACAGATAATGCCCTGGTAGATCAAAGGCGTAATGGCACTTGTGACGACTGCGATTCTACCCTGTCACTAAGTATCGCCAAAATACCCGTAAAGTACCGTGTTACCTAATGCAGTCAAAATCAAGTCGTATCTAAATAGACGTTTCCCCAAATTTTACTTCCCAACACAATATCTGACCGTGCATTTATCGCAGTTTAGCATAGAATAACCATATTAAATAAGATTTAATGACACTGACAAAAAAAATGCTTCTAACATCAATAAACAAAAGAATACCAAAGTTGATTGATGAACCCACAATTTTACACGACTCTCATTCAAAGTAATCACAACCCGTGTGGTTTGACAGCTACCCACCTTTGAATTACCCACTATAGAATGTTAGCACCAACAGCAAGCGAGCTTCGCTGTCGTTGGTCGACGTTTAAGAAATTAATGGCGGGTGGCCTTGTCCAAATAGCAAAACATTACAATACTTATGGTAAATGTTACGGCACACGAATTTAGGCACATACCTCCAAAAGTAATAAAAATATACATGCAGCGGCAGCGGATTTAAAATGTAAAAATAAAATGGAAATAATTAAAAGGGAAATGACTACTGTTACTGAAAGTCAACAATGACTACATAGAACACACCACTTCGTGGAGAACACTTTTATTCTAAAGAAGACAAACGTTATGTGAATGCCAGCCAAAAGGAAAAGAAATTACAAATTAAAATTGTTTGCAATAATTTTGAGTCTTTGAGAGGAGAGCGCTGCTTTTTAATCTTATCTTGTGTGTTGTGACGATGGTCGCGATATCGGCGGCAGCTGGCTGGTCCTGGTGAAACGCTGAGCTCTGCTCCCACGGTCGTGTGATTGCAGCTGATGATTTTTCCTCGTAATCGGGCGGGTGGTGGTATTCATGAAGCTGCAAATCTGATTGCAGTGGCGTTTTGCAGTCCACAGGCTTGAGTGTATGAAAACACAGTCAAAATACAAGCGCAGTTCAACTCACAGACACAGAGCTACAATACCGTCCATTCTCGGTTGCATTGTCGTAGTTACTTCGTCTCACGGCACAGTCTCAGTATTTACTTCGCCCACTTTCTACACTCACTATCATCATATCACGTCCTGGTATAAAACAGTCATTAAACACGCACATCGCTTGCCACTAAACTCAATCCTCAACAGCTCGTAAAAGTCACGACTCCCACAGTAAAACATGTGTCCGCCTCTCTAGCTACCCAACAACACACACCCGCTTTGTTGGATCGACTATTGATATTACTCTCTCTCAATACTCTCGCCCACAGTTTGTACAACATCAAACTAAATTACATATATCTTTACACAACTATTTTCTACCAAACTTATTGCAGTAAACGACCAACAAACAAAATTAAAGTTTTCTACAATCAATAAACTCTAAACATATTTATCTACTTACAAAAAAGAAATAATTTCCAGTTACATATTACATCTAGAAAAAAACTTTTATCTCTATTTTACAGGACAAACGAAAAATGCGCTACAACATCAAAGATATATGAACAGACGGAGAAAATGGGAAAAAACAAGATAAATGTAGATCTATCGCAAATAACGATGTCTTAACACTCTGCAGTGAATGTGAAAATCATAAGAGTACCTGGTGTAGGCACGGACCACCACTACATAGTCATAACGGAGATACGGCAACGAATAGCTATAGAAAAGCCAAGGAGACGAAAGAGAATAAACGTACGGAATGAGGACGTACATCAAATGATAAATAATAACAAGGCGTGGGAATTTGTCGTTAAGTTTGAAGACAGATTCGACCAGTGAAAGACAACCTCGACATAGAAGGCATGTAGCAACTGATAAAAGCTAATGTGCAAGGATCAGCAATAGAGGAGGAGGAAAAATATAATAATGTGAGCACAAAGTGAAGGAAAGAAGAATAGCAAAGGAAACACGCCAACTAAAAGATTCCAACGAAGTAGAAAAAGCACGTGAAAACGCTAAAGGAGAAACCAAAAATCTTCTCAGGAGAAAAACGGAAGAACATGTGGAGAGTCTAATTAAAAGAGCAGAATAAAATTAAAAAATCTCCAACAATGAAGAATGCAGTCGATCCAATCAAACTACTAAACAACGACAAAACTCCAGGGAGAGGTGGAATAACACCTGAGCTACTTGAAAATGGGAAGATGCACTTGCAAAACAAATGCGCACACTCGTGACCAACATTTGGAACGAGGAAAACATGCCAGTTGAGTGGAAAGTAGCAATCATAGTAATAGTCCGTAAAAAGGGATGATAAACAAGAATGAAGGAATTAGAAAATTTCATTAATTAACACAGCCTATAAAGTGTTCTCTAAGATTCTTCTGAAAAGTTTGAAATCATGTTTAAAACACCCAATAAACGAAAAATAAGCAACGTTTATGAAGAATCTATCCATCATAGATCAGATCTATGTACTAAAAGCAGCCATATCGAAGTACTGAGAATAAAACAAAGTAATGAAATTATAGTTTGTTGGTTTAAGAAAACCTACAATAGCATAAACTGAGAAAAGTTATGGGAGAAACTGGAGAAGTATGGAATGCCGAAGAAGATCACAAATCATGTAAAAGTTACACTGGAAGGCGAGAATGGCATAGTGAAAATGGAAGGAGAATACCCACGGGTTTCCACATAAAACAGAAGTGAGGCACGGAGATGGAATATCACTACTCTTTTTCATTATAATAATACAGTAAGAACAGAATGCACCAACCGAAGCAGAAGTGGGACTTACATAGAGAATATAAATGAATATACTTGCATTTCCAGAAAATGTAGCATTAATCGCTAAAAATCCAGATGATCTGAAAATTCTGTCAAGAAAGCTGTTTACAAAAGCAAGGGAACTTGGGTTAAGACGAGAAAACAAAATTCATGAGGACAGAATGAAATAACAAGACAAAAATGCGGGAAGCCCTGAAGTTCGGTAAACACATGTTTGAGGAAGTATAAGAGTTTAGTTATCTAGTGATTCGACGACAAAAGCGGCATTCAGAATATCATATTCACTCAGCAAATTGCTGTCATACAAGAGGATTCAAACTACGAGTGTATAAAACTATAATCCGAGCAGTGTTACTAAAGGGAGCATAATTATGGAGAACAGATAAGCATACAGAGAGGAAGATAAAAATTTCTGTAAATAAAATCCTGCGGAAGATGTTTGACCAATTTGTGAGAGAGGAGAATAGGGAAAAAGAAAGTACAGGAAGCTGAAAGAGATGATGTAGAGGGTAAACACTAATAAAACCGACAAACTGCAGGGACGGGTTCCTGACTGGACATGGAGGAAAAAAGGACCTAAGAACATGTGTCTGGAAATTCTTCGCGGTCACGGTAGATGGCGCTGACGAATCGAAGTTCCTTTGACCAAGTGCCGTGTGTTCCTTGTGAGCTACAGGCTGTATTATTGACACAAAGTACTGTAAGCAGCAGAATTGTCCGGTATTCATTTGAGGAACCAACCGAGATGGTGTTTGTTTACGGCCAAGTGGATGGAAACGGTCGAGAGGCAGAACCCGGCAACTCTGATGTACGTACAGTCCGCCGCCACCCTGACGTTATGCCTATCCGTAACGATGATCATACAGATGCCCGAAAAGGGCTGAAATGTTGTATGATATGGTTGGTGTCTGTGAGGGTGCTTGCTTTGGTATACCCGAGACCTTTAAGCAGACTGATTAGTAGATGGAGAGATCAGATGGCTGAGGCTATTCAGATGTTTGGATCCAGGCAAAAAGACACTTAGAACAGAACGCTGTGGAGGAGACTGCTTACGTCTCAAGAGAGAATACAGCGAGTTGTGTTTCAGTAGATGACTGTTTTCGGAATCCGCGATGATTCTTACAAAGATAAAAATTTATTAATAACAGTCAGTTGTAAGTCAGGTAGTAAAATGTGTATCAGAAATACTTTTTTTAAGAATTTGAGGGCGTATTCCTAACACCAAAACAAGGAGAACGAGTCCATCTAACGCATGTCCGAAAATTATCCCTTTTTCGCTGTTTTGTCGACACAGCAACGGACCACAAGTATGGTTCAACAAAGTTTATTTGGATCAAACCATGGCCGGTTTTGCATTTTTTTACAAATCCGTCTTCAGATGGTTGTTGCACGTTCGTTCTGTTTTCTTGCTAGGGCCTCGTTTTGTATCCGTTATTGGTTTGCTGCACTAGAATAGACAAAGTTTTGATTCACTATTTGGTAAAATTTACGATAAGACATAAATCTATCGTGAACTTTACCAAATAGTGAACCAAAAGTTTCTGTCTATCTTAGTGTAGTAAACCAATAACGGATACAAACCGAGACCGTAGCAAGAAAACAAAACGAACGTGCAAACAACCATCTGAAGATGGATTTGTAAAAATTCCAAAACCACTCATGGTTTGATCTGAATGAACGTTGTTAAACCATACGTGTGTCTGGGTGCTGTTTCAATTATAAACCCCGTTCCTTTCTTACAGATGTTAATGTCAAAAAGTTTAGCAACTTTTCAAGTCTAAAATTTATATCAATTGCTGAAAATATTTTTCACACGCACTTTTCGGCCACGAACTGCTGCACCCTTTCAAATACCCGTGAATGGTGTTCAGTGGTTTCGCACGTTTCCATGATACGATTCTGGCGCTTGCCGACAGGTCTAGGCTGCGTTGACCATCCTTTTTCGAGTATAGCGCCCTTCAGCGAACCTGAGGAGCGCTGGAGCACGCGGTACAGTGTTCCTGCACGCATGCACGCCATAGAACTCCGAGCACGAGGGTTCAGACTCTTCAACCGAAACAATAAAATTAATTGTCTCTACACGTGTCACTAGGAGTATAATTCTCTTCGTGAATCAATCGATAATTCAAGCCCATTTTGTTAATAAAACGAACTTATGTACAAGGCAAGCGAGTGGGAGTGCGACGCTTGTTGCTATCACAAGATAACAAGTAAATCGTACTGATGCAAGACGAGCGAGTGCAGTGCTTGTGGCTTTCACATGAAATAAGTAATTCATCCTCGTAGCTGGCCACTGTGCACAAGGACAACCACAGCACAGTGAGGTGGACTAATTGGGAGTAGCTCAGGTTATATTTATTTTTTAATCGGTCGCCTAATCAGGACAAGTTGCAGGACAGGTTAAAGGATCTTAACATTTCAAGGCTGAGAGTATCAGTTATTTATTCACTATAATGATTCACGGAAATCACAATGAAATTAACACATAAAAAAGTTCATACAACTCGAATCAACTCACAAAGTGATTAACACAGTGCGGAGGTACCAAAAAGTGCTGAAGACTGATGGAGCAAGCCCAGCAAGATTTGTGTATCTGTGCAGGTTGCGAAATCAAAGTTAACGCTACAACAAAAAGTCGCAAATTAAAACCGAATCAGGCAACATGGATTGCGTGACAATGTAAGCAAGTAAAGATATGCTCTGGATTGGATGATGCTAGCTCATTTGCGACACATACATTCCCCTAAACAGCTAGCGTGTGTTGATCAGCACCAGACGGCGGCCAGAGCTGACACCGTCTCTGTGGCGGACCGAAGGAGAACGCCCAGAATCTCAGTTCACAGCCCTTAACTCACTACTTTAAAAAAACTCTACACGGAAGGGATGATTCCATGCTGTTGCCAATGTTACAGGCGAGAACCGTTGCTACATTCATGGAAAAGCGGGGGAACGCACACGTAACTTTCCTCCTTTCGCATAGAAGACGACCATTTTTAATCACGAATTCGGTACTGCGTTGAAGCATTGTCTTCACGATTGATCAACCTTACGCACTAAGATCAGTGTCCAGAACGACGCAATGCTATTGGCTGTGCCAAGTTTTTAGAGCGAACACAGAGGACTCTCTCACGCTGGTGCCATGGCGCCTGGCTCTTTGAGGTACTCGCAGAAAGCAAAAAATGTATTGCTCAGTTGTTATATGAGAGCTGTGGGGCAGTGTCGGCATTCACTGACCACAGGGGTTGCAAGCATCTGCCCGGCATTCAATAGCTGTGGAGAAGGTCACTTACCGACTTCCGAAAAACTGCCTGTTTCCGCAGAGGAGGCATTCCTGACGTAGTGAGATACATAGTGCTTTCTGACGAATAAGAAGCCAACAGAGAGATTTCTCGCGTCACACTATCCCAGGGCGATGAGCACAAGGCTGACTTTCCAAACACACTATTCTAATGTCCTCTAAAATAACTGCGAAGTAGCGGCAGAAAACGAATCAATATCGCATTACGACATGTGACAGTTGTGGTGTCACCGCCAGACACCACACTTGCTAGGTGGTAGCCTTTAATTCGGCCGCGGTCCGGTAGTATACGTCGGACCCGCGTGTCGCCAATATCAGTGATTGCAGACCGAGCGCCGCCACACGGCAGGTCTAGAGAGACGTCCTAGCACTCGCCCCAGTTGTACAGCCGACTTTGCTAGCGATGGTTCACTGACAAATTACGCTCTCATTTGCCGAGACGATAGTTAGCATAGCCTTCAGCTACGTCATTTGCTACGACCTAGCAAGGCGCCATTATCATTTGCTATTTATCTTGTGATGCATGTACCGTCAGACCGATGTTCACCAATTATGGATTAAAGTTAAGTATTCCAGAAGCTACGTACTTTTTTTACTAGACTCAACTCCTTTAACTGTTCCAGACCTCACGCCAGCCTGCGTGAGCTTAAACGCGTGCCTTTCGGCTACCTCACAGTGGCTTGGCTGCCTTGCCAAGTCACGACAACAGTACCATCACACAATTAACGTAATAAAATGAAACACGTGCAGCCAACGTTTTGATGTTATTTATTTATATTACAGCCAGTTTCGGTGCCTCAACACTCTATCTTCACCGAAACTGGTTGTAATATAATAAAATAACATCAAGACGACGGCTGCACGTGTTTCGTGTTATTACGTAAGTGAACGGCTGAAGTCACGCGGACCATCGATCACAGAGATAGACCTACAAAAATTATAAAATTAAAGAAATGACCAGATCCGAGCTGAAAGCTGGAGTGCAGACTAATAAGGTCTTCCACCAAACCTAGTGACACAGTTTCTTTAATAACGAAATACAAAAAGAGTCTCGTCCTTACCAAACTTATCGGTCAGAATAGTCTACGAAATGTCCCATGCCAATACAGTGCTCAGTTACAGGCTGATTTACCGGGCTGTGAAAGACGGTAGTGACGATCATGTTCCACCCACATTTTCTTGTACTCTACGCGTGGACTGGTCACTTTAGGCTCTGCCACATTGACGTGGTGTTCTACAGACTGCAGCTTCCAGTAAGGCGCAGACCGTGCAGCTTACTCTTAGTCACGGACAGCTGGATGTAGTCAGAGGCACTGCTGCACCTCTGTTTTCGCACTGCTTACACAAGAGACTCTTTCGGATTCCTGCTAGATCAAACTATTAGTCACCTAATTAGTTATCTGGTTACTTATCGGTGACATTGGTCGCAACTAACAGCCTGTAAAACAAATATGGCTACCCATCAGTCGTCGGAGCGAGTAATGCATTACAGACCTCGGGGAGATCGAGATCCACTGTTATTTCTGAATCGTCATGCTATAGAATATGCGGTGGGTAGGGGGCAGGAAAGCACTGAAGACGAAACGGGACACAAGTGGTTAGGAAGTTCGCAGAAGCCGATTTTCCGACCGCCCCCCGATAAATTCGCGCGGAGATCCCCGCTGAGCTTAAGTTAATCCTCCGGCACAGTTCGCTCTGGTAGCTAGATTCGCATCACGCCCTGCGCCCGGGCCGGGCGTTTGATTGGCCTCAGGGCTTCCCAGGCCTGAGCCAAGGGTCCTCTGAAGGGACCTTCTTGCTTGCGGACATCGCAGCCACAGCTCTCTAGAGTCTAGAAGACTTGAGAGGACTCGTTCCACAGTGGACTCAAGGAACATGGAGGATTATGGCTGGATATGGTTTCTACCAAACGCCAAGGTAAACGGAAGCCACATTCAAATGTGCCTTTCCTGCCAGCGTAAACACAAAACGTGACAAATTTGTAACGTCTTAACGTGAGTTGTAGCCAGTGTCGTAACTAGGGTATGGCAGCCCAGTTGCGCACACTTGGTGTAGTACACTCACGGGTGCAGATCTGTGACAGAAAAAAATAAAGAAGGCCAAAAAAAGGAAAAGAGGGTGACTACAAAGGTAATACGGAGGAAAAGAAGAATTAGTAGTAGTAGTAGTAGTAGTAGAAGAAGAAGAAGAGGAAGAAGATTTAGGAGGGGATAGATTCCAAGACACTAACATGGTAAGAAGACGGAGATGTCTGAAAGAGAATATGAGAAGATTAGAAATCGACTACATTGAGCAACCGTTCCATAAGACCGAAGTTTCCTGCTACAAAGACGGTTGTTTCAAGCTTTCGGCTACTAGATGAAGCCACTATCGTTATACCAGCTGAGCCGACGAGACTAAAATCTAATGGATATTTCTTTTTTTGCATTTGTTGTTTTGATTATTGTATCTTCAATGTGTAGTTGTTGCATTGAGAGCGAATGAGCCTGGCGTGTGACACGACTTCATTAACTTTCAAACACAAAAAAGGTTGACGACTACTTTACAATTCATCCCTACACAGAATTAAACAAAACTTTGAACTTTTGTAAGAAGAACTTCAAGGAACACGCTTCAAGTTTGTTGCGTGTCACAAACGACGAAGAGGTCGTTAATACAATTGTTACCCATGACATTCTATTCCGTACCAAAAACGTTTTTCGATTCTCTGGCACGGTACGTAATTCCTTGAATTTTAATGCAGTAATATCTTGAGTGTAGTGCCATCATGTTGTTCTACAGCTCAACTTATACCAGCGCGTCTCTCCCAAATTTGACGACAAGAGTATCGCATTCATTACGCAGCACCAGGGACACCTAGGTAAAAAGCACAGTATTATCGCAACTGATGGTACTTTCACAAAGAGACGTCTGCTGTCACGACACTATTTAGTTATTTTTAGTCCTCCATAAGACTACGCTGGTAGGACCTCACGCGCATTGGCAACTGCTAGGCAACTTTATCTTAGCCGTCTGCTAATAACCTAAATGAGAGCAACCACAAATGGACAATTGCAGTTGCGTCATTGTTGCGACGCCTTTGTAGTTTCTAAGCATATGACTTTCAGATGTTGGCGTCAGCCTTCTCTGTACTAGCAAATGTGGCAAACGCAAAGTGAATGCAGACTGGCTTCCTCGTGCATTTGTTGCAGTAATTTTGAGGAATATGAAGGTATGTAACAGAGGAAACTACCCTTCAGTACAACTGATGGTACAAAAAATGGCAACTCTTTTGAGAAACTTATTGGTTAAAGTTAGATTATAATATAGCAATCACATGGTACTGTGATACAAGACAAAATGGTTTGATAGACCTTAACGTGGTTGTTGTTGTTGTGGTCTTCAGTCCTGAGACTGGTTTGATGCAGCTCTCCAAGCTACTCTATCCTGTGCAAGCTTCTTCATCTCCCAGTACTTACTGCAACCTACATACTTCTAAGTCTGCTCAGTGTATTCATCTCTTGGTCTGCCTCTACGATTTTTACCCTCCATGCTGCCCTGCATGGCTAAATTTATGATCCCTTGATGCCTCAGAACATGTCCTACCAACAGGTCCCTTCCTCTTGTCAAGTTGTGCACAAACTCCTCTTCTCGCCAATTCTATTCAGTACCTCCTCATTAGTTATGTGATCTACCCATCTAATCTTCAGCATTCTTCTGTAGCACCACATTTAGAAAGCTTCTATTCTCTTCTTGTCTAAACTATTTATTGTCCACGTTTCACTTCCATACATGGCTACATTCCACACAAATATTTTCAGAAACGACTTCCTGACACTTAAATCTATACACGATGTTAACAAATTTCTCTCCTTCAGAAACGCTTTCCTTGCCATTGCCAGTCTACATTTTATATCCTCTCTACTTCGACCATCATCAGTTATTTTGCTCCCCAAATAGTAAAACTCCTTTACCACTTTCAGTGTCTCATTTCCTAATCTAATGCCCTGAGCATCACCCGACTTAATTAGACTACATTCCATTATCCTCGTTTTGCTTTTGTTGATGTTCATCTTATATCCTCCTTTCAAGACACTGTTCATTCCGTTCAACTGCTCTTCCAAGTCCTTTGCTGTCTCTGAAAGAATTACAATGTCATCGGCGAACCTCAAAGTTTTTATTTCTTCTCCATGGATTTTAATACCTACTCCGAATTTTTCTTTTGTTTCCTTTATTGCTTGCTCAACATACAGATTGAATAACATCGGGGAGAGGCTACAACCCTGTCTCACTCCCTTCCCAACCACTGCTTCCCCTTCATGTCCCTCGACTCTTATAACTGCCATTTGGTTTCTGTACAAATTGTAAATAGCCTTTCGCTCCCTGTATTTTACCCCTGCCACCTTTAGAATTTGAAAGAGAGTATTCCAGCCAACATTGTCAAAAGCTTTCACTATGTCTACAAATGCTAGAAACGTAGGTTTGCCATTCCTTAATCTGTTTTCTAAGATAAGTTCAAATGGCGCTGAGGACTATGGGGCTTAACATCTGTGGTCATCAGTCCCCTAAGGTAAGTCGTAAGGTCAGTATTGCCTCCCGTGTTCCAACATTTCTACGGAATCCAAACTGATTATCCCCGAGGTCGGCTTCTACCAGTTTTTCCATTCATCTGTAAAGAATTCGCGTTAGTATTTTGCAGCTGTGACTTATTTAACTGCTAGTTCGGTAATTTTCACATCTGTCAACACCTGCTTTCTTTGGGATTGGAATTATTATATTCTTCTTGAAGTCTGAGGGTATTTTGCCTGTTTCATACACCTTGCTCACCAGATGGTAGAGTTTTGTCAGGACTGGCTCTCCAAAGGCCGTCAGTAGTTCCAATGGAATGTTGTCTATTCCCGGGGCCTTGTTTAGACTCAGGTGGCAGTAAATGAAATACTAACGGAAAAAAATGTAACATCCTCAAGGTCTGCGTTGATTGGTGGCGGCGTATCATATGTGCATACTGAGCGGTTCGAGTGTTACTGATGCATTTGGCTCGGCCGTCGGTGATCAGATGGCACACAGGAGGCTTGTCTGTCTACCCTCACTTTTGACTCAGCAGGCATTAACTGTGTTGAGTTTAGAGGTTAACAGGTTTGCAACACTCATTCTAGGATACAACCAAACCCAACAGACGGGTGCCACCTCCTGATGAACATCTTTGGCCAGATGAACGGGGTGGCATTGTAGGCCTGCGGGGAGCTGGATCGAGGTAATCGACGGATGACAGCACGTGTTGGACACAATGTATCGGTGGTGTCTCGCTGCTTTTAACAGTGGTCTGTGGAATATTCCCACACCTATAGACTAGCTTCTGAACGTCAGGGCGGTATAGACGCAAGGCAAGATCGGTGCAAGTGCGAACAGCGGTGGCCGACCGGACATCATCGAAGGACGAAATCTGGGCACATGTGTCATCAGGGACCTCTCGAAAGCATATGCTTGCAGCGGGGTGAAGATCACGTGTGCCTCTTGCCAAGCATGCCAGGCTGGCACTGACACCACGACACTACTGGTACGTGTTTTCCTTAATGGTACCACACTTACACACCATATCTTAAATACCATAAAAGAGGAAGCTCGCCACGGCTCAACCATAAAGCATGGCTACTCGTGTGTCGCGAAAGAGTTGGCTAAAGACCTGACTGGCACTCTGTTGTCTTCAGTGGCGAGAGCAGCTTATGTCTGTATGCGAGTCATGGACGTACATGGGCAAGGAGTAGACCAGGTGAGCTGCCTGCTCCCAACAGCATTTGCCTCTGACACACAGGTCCCGTCCTGGGCTTCAAGGTGGGGGAAGGCTGGGGTCATCAGTTACAGCTAACCGCCATATTTTTGTTTCTGCAGGGTATAACAACCTGTGCCCGTTCCACTGAACAGGCTATTACTCCCGTGCTATTGCCATTTCTTCGACAGTAAGGTGATGTAATATCTCAGCAGTACAACGCACGTTCACATACAGCTGCTGCATGACAACGTGCTCTTCGTGGTGTACAATAACTGCCGTGGCCGAGAAGATCACTATACCTCTTGCCAGCTGAATACTTTATGAGACATGATGAAGAGGCAACTCACTCGCTCTCCAGGGCCTGCAAGAACCGTTGCCCAACACCAACAAAAGGCGCAAGATGCTTGGGACACTCTATCGCAGGATGCCATTCAGCACCTTTAAGATCGTTTTCATGAGATAATACAGCAAACCAACACCAACAACGATAGTTCAGGTATACATGACGACGTCGCAAGCTGAAGATGGAGAGATACAGAAAGTATATGAAGATACTGGGTTGGGGTTGGGTTCTTTGGGGAAGGAGACCAGACAGCGAGGTCATCGGTCTCACCGGATTAGGGAAGGACGGGGAAGAAAGTCGGCCGTGCCCTTTCAAAGGAACCATCCCGGCGTTTGCCTGGAGCGATTTAGGGAAATCACGGAAAACCTAAATCAGGATGGCCGGACGCGGGATTGAACCGTCGTCCTCCCGAATGCGAGTCCAGTGTCTAACCAGTGCGCCACCTCGCTCGGTATATGAAGATGTTGAAAGGGTAATACAATACCTAAAGGGTGATGAAAATCTAAGGGTCATGGCGGATTGGAATGCAATCGTAGGGGAAGGAGCAGAAAAAACGGTTACAGAAGAATATAGACTTGGGGCGAGGAATGAGAGAGAAGAAAGACTAATTAAGTTCTCTAATTTCAGCTGGTAATAGCGAATACTCTGCTTAAGAATCACAAGAGGAGGAGGTATGCTTGAAAAAGGCCGGGTGATATTGGAAGATTTCAGTTAGATTACATCATGGTCAGACAGAGATTCCGAAATCAGATACTGGATTGTAAGGCGTACTGGATTGTATAGCATACTCAGGAGCAGACATAGATTCAGACAGCAATGTAATATTGCTGAAGAGTAGCCAGAAGTTTAAGAGATTAGTCAAGAGGAGTAAATACGAATAAAAGTGGCAAGTGGCATACGGAAGTATTAAAGAATGACGAGATACGCTTGAAATTCTCTAAGCTATAGATACAGTAATAAAGAATAGCTCAGTAGGCAGTACAGTTGAAGAGGAATGGACATCTCTAAAAAGGGCAGTCACGGAAGATGGAAAGAAAAACATAGCTACAAAGAAGGTTATTGCGAGGAAACTATGGGTAACAGAAGAAATGGCAAAAAAATGGCTCTGAGCACTATGGGACTTAACATCTGAGGTCATCAGTCCCCTAGGCTTAGAACTACTTAAACCTAACTAACCTAAGGACATCACACACATCCATGCCCGAGGCAGGATTCGAACCTGCGACCGTAGCGCTCACGTAGTTCCAGACTGAAGCTCCTAGAACCGCTAGGCCATACCGGCCGGCCAGAAGAAATGCTTCACCTGATTGATGAAAGAAGGAAGAACAAAAATGTTCAGGGAAATTTAGAGATAGGGAAATACAAGTCGCTGGGAATGACATAAACAGGAAGTGCAGGGAAGGTAAGACGCAATGGCTGCAGGAACAATGTGACGAAATCGAAAAAGAAATGATTCTCAGAAGGACTGACTCAGCATGTAGGAAAGTCGAAACAATATTCGGTGAAATTGAAAGCAAGGTGGGTAACATTAAGAGCGCAACGGGAATTCCACTGTTAAATGCAGAGGAGAGAGCGGATGGGCGGAAACAGTAGGCTATGTTGAAAGCCTCTATGATGGGGGAAGGCTTGTCTGTGATAGAAGAAGAAACAGGAGTCGATTTAGATGAGATAGGGGATCCAGCATTAGAGTCAGAATGTAATAGAGCTTTGGAGGACTTCAAATGAGGCAGAAGGGCTAGATAACATTCCATCAGAATTTCCAAAATTATTGGGGGAACTAGCAATAAAACGAGCATTCACGTTGATGTGTAGAACGTATGAATCTGGCGATACACCATCTGGTTTTCGGAAAAACATCATCCACACATTCCGCAGCTCATGGTCTGGATCATGGTGTCCCAGGTTCGATTTCTGGCCGAGTCGCGGATTTTCTTAGCTCCGGGACTGGGTGTTTGTGTTGTCCTCATCATTTCATCATTATTCGTGAAAGTGGCGAGTCTGGACTGAGCAGAGGTTGGGAATTTGTACAGGCGCCGATAACCGCGCAGTTGAGCGCCCCACGAAGCAAAATAGCATTATCATCCACATAATCTCAAAGATTGAAAGAGCCGACAAGAGCCAGAATTACTGCACAATCAGCTTAACAGCTAACAGTTGCTGACAAGAAAATAATAAAGAGGATGGGGAAAGAAAATAGAGGATGTGTTATATGACGATCAGGTTGGCTTTAGAAAAGGTAAAGGCAATTCTGACGTTGCAGTTAATAATGGAAGCAAGACTAAAGAAAAATCAAGACCCTTTCATAAGATTTCCCTTCACATCTGTGCCTGACATCCGGGAACAAATAATGGACTCCCTGCAACGTTCTGTCATTCTACATCATTGCTCGGAGACTAGTAACAGCCAGACTAGGACATTACCGTCTCACGCGTAAGCTTCCGCTGACACCACTGAACAAGCAGCTACTTTTCGAATGGTGCCGTAACTGGGAAGATCGGACTGCTGATGAATGACATTGTATTGTGTTAGCGATGAATTCCTCTTTGCACCATCGCGGACGACCATCGTCGACGAGTATAGAAGCGATCTGAGGAGAGGTCCTGTTCTTCCAGTAGGTACAACTGTGTTATCCCAGGCGTCATTGGGTGGCGAGCCATCGCGTATGTCTTCAGGTCACTACTGGTGCCGATTGAGGAAACTATGAGTTCACAACGGTACGCCACAGAAGTCCTGTGTCCTCATGTGTTACCTCTCACTCGACAGTCTTGTGGTGTCATTTTCCAACAGGACATTGCTCGCCCACACATGTCACATGGCAATATGAGCTGTGTCTGATGTCAAGGTACGCCCATAGCCAGAAAGACCACCAGAATACATGTGGGTCCAGCTCGGACATCAGCTTCATCCCATTGCTAGCATTCAAGATGTGAAGGACCAGTTAAAACAGTAGTGGGCCAGCTTGACTTGGAAGAGGACACCCTTTCCCAGTCTTTCATCGCGTGCATCCAGGCCAGGTGCAAAGGCACACTGATACACTAGGTGATCAAAAGTTTCCGTCACCTGGCTGAAAATGACTTACAAGTTCGTGGCGCCCTCTATCGGTAATGCTGGAATTCAGTATGGTGTTGGCCCACCCTTAGCGTTGATGACAGCTTCCACTCTCACAGGCATACGTTCAATCTGGTGCTGGAAGGTGTCTTGCAGAATGACAGCCCATTCCTCATGGAGTGCTGTACTCAGGAGAGGTATCGATGTCGGTCGGTGAGGCCTGGCACAAAGTCGGCGTTCCAAAACATCCCAAAGGTGTTCTATAGGGTTCAGGTCACTGTGTACCATGATTCGTCACTCCATACAACGCTTTGACACTGTTTAATCGTCCAATGTTTACGCTCCTTACAATAAGTGAGGCGTCGTTTGACATTTACCGGAATGATGTGTGGCTTATGAGCACCCACTCGACCATGAAATCCAAGTTTTCTGATCCCCCGCCTAACCGTCATAGTACCTGCAGTGTGTCCTGATGCAGTCTGGAATTTCTGCGTGGTGGTCTGGATAGATGTCCCCCTATTACACATTACGACCATCTTCAACTATCGGCGGTCTCTGTCAGTCAACAGACGAGGTCGGCCTGTACGCTTTTGTGTTGTACGTGTGCCTTCACGTTTCCACTTCAGTATCACATCGGAAACAGTGGACCTAGGGATGTTCAGGAGTGTGGAAATCACGCGTACAAACTTATGACACAAGTGACACCCAATCACATGACCACGTTCTATGTCCGTGAGTTCCGCGGAACGCCCCATTCTGCTCTCTCACGATGTCTAATGATTACTGAGTTCGCTGATATTGAGTACCTGGTAGTAGTTGGCGGCACAATACACCCAATATGAAAAACGTATTTTTTTGGTGTGTCCGGATACATCTCATCAGATAGTGTAAGTCGGCGTTTTTCGTCAAGTTCCTAGTAAATTTAACTCGGTTTTCACGTAGCCTTTCAACCCATGAAGTGTCGTTTCTTTTCCTCCTCCTCTTGTGGGTGCTTCGGTTTTATTATTAGGCGGTGTTCAATCAAGCATAACAGAAAAGGGCTCCTGACGTATTATATCCTTTTGCCTTGAATCTACCGCCGTCTTTTCATATCGTATTTATAAGGCAGCATCGAAAAGTTTCCTTTTGAGGGCGTTGCTGCAGGCAGGGGATTAGTCTGACATTTGTGTCTTTTCGACGTGCGTGCGGTAAATGCTGAAATGTGAACTACGGCGACGTTATTACCAGATGCGTCAAAACTGGAACAGTTTGCTGTTATTCTTTTCTTGGCTGCCGAAGGACTGACACCCGTAAACATCCATCGTAGAGTGGGGGATGTGTATGGTGTAACACGAGTGTCAGAAACCACCGTTGTGGCATGATGCGCCAAGTTTCGTGCTGGTTGCGGTTCGACAGAAGTGGGGGACACTGGAGCACCCTGCCTGTAGTCCTAATCCCTCCCTATACGATTATCACGCCTTCGGTTCCTTAAAACAGGCTTGGAAGGGTCGACAATTCCTGTCGGTCGAGACTGTGTAGAAGTCAGTTATGGAGTTCTTCAAGCAGCAGGACACGCTGTTTTACCAAATGGGTACCAAAAATCTGGTGCTTCGGTGGATGATTACACCACCCCTCACGGCGCCTTTGCCCGATTGGCATACTGATTCTAAATTGTACAGCCTTCTTTTCTGATTGCCCCTTATAGTTCCTGTTGCTACTCGCAAGTTCAAATGTGGATATTTTTACGTTAGAATAATGTATGCCAATATGGCTCTCTGTGTATCAGTGTCGCTGTGATTCACCAGATAATGAGAGTACACAACATTGTTAACATTGATTACTGTGTGCCCTATTTTTCGTAACATTTCTCCCAAAGATAATAGACATACGCTATCGGTATGTGTGGCTTCCGAACAGTGGCGCAAGGAATGGCTGTGTGAGCGGTCGACAGAAGAGAATTTGGCGCGCCCCCGTAAAAAAGCAGACAGGCAGTCAGACGGAGTTATGCTGTTGGATCCCCAGCGCAGCGGACAGAATAAAGCCGACGTGCCACGTCGCCACGTGAGCACTAATCTTCTGTAGTCCACACTTCAGAAGGCCACACAGCTCCGCAACTAAATCTTCCTCTATCCGGTAGCTCTTTAGAAGTGACAGGTTAAGAGGGTCATATACCTCGTACGGCAAGAGAAGAGCCCTAAAATTTGGCAGCCCTTTTGTCACCTTTTAACTGAAACGCAGAGGGCTCCTGGCAGCACTGAAACTACGTGGCTGAAATCAATAGTTCTTTATAGAGCTGTGGCAACGCTGAAGTGGTTACATAGTTACATATAGAAGGTCGGATTGCGTGACTGGTTGTGGTAGACGCCATGAAGCAGGCACGTCATGCCCACCTTAACCGTTAGGGGATTGTTTCGCCGTACAGCCTACATGTACTCCACGTTTCGTTGACTTTCTTTACGTTGTGATTCAGAACTGATATAAGTGTATAATAGCTACCGCTGGTAGATAGCAACTGGCCACTGTAGAATAGAGAATTCTTCGGAAACCTGACCACTAACATCAGAAGCTGTTGGTATGCTAGACGCCTTTTCGAGAAAGAAACTTTGAAGAATCGCTGACCCAGCCTGTGGAAGAGAACGATGGAGGAGGAGGTACAGTCATGGGCTGTGTACTGTAAATATGCACCTAGTAGAAGAATAGCGAAATCAGCCAGACTGACACGGTCGGAGCATTTAATACGGCTGAGTGATGCTGATGCAGCTAAAAGGAGATTCTAAATGCAAGGATCAAAGAGAATATGGTTGACAGAGAACCGGATGAGTAGATGGAGTCGTGGAGGACTTGCAGACATTGGGCTTTAGGGGCTGGAAAGCAGGAGCCTTGGGTAAGACCATAGAAGGAGAAGAAGAAGAAGAACTCACAAGTTATTTGAGCTCGCCTGAATTATTATATAGTCAGTGATTTGTTAGAGTCTGTCTGGTGAAGTCTGTCAGTATTTTATTGCTTATGTTCATAACATAATTTCTTAACGCTGTAAGTTCGAGAAAGCTTTCATTTCAGTGAAACTGCACACACACACACAAATATATATATATATATATATATATATATATATATATATATATATATATATTATAACGATATTTTTTGCACAATTATAATTGAATAACAGTACCTTCCATTTAATTAAGAGTCTTCAGCTGATCAGGCCTTGTGTTTACTTTTAAGCTGCTCGTGTGTAGTTTAAATTGCTTTTGTTTTATGGGTGCACTTTGACTAAAGACGCCTTCTGCACAGTTCTGTCAAATGGAGATTGTATTTAAATTGCACTGCCTTCTAGTTTTCTGACCGCCTTCTGCGAATTCTGTTAACGTGTATTGAATTTTCTTTGGTAATTTTAAAAAGGTTATCTATTAATCTTTTGATTAAATTTTTCTGTAGCAGAGTGTTAAAACGTCTTCTATGTTCCCTGTAATCATTTTGGAATTTTCTTCGAGAAGTTTACCAAGGTTTTCTCTTGGTCATCTGATTAAAAAAGTTTTTTACTCTGTGTTAAACAATTACCCACAAAATCTTGTGCCATATTCCTGGCAAATAATTTTATCCCTTATAGTTTCCACTCCATTTCTCCACACTCCTCTCTCCTATCAGAAATGAACAATTTTATACAGGGCACTTATGGTCTGTCATGTCGGGAAACTACCCCAAACCGGCGTACAAAAGCCACCTAAACTACAGCGCATGCACGCCACGCGATATTTTCAATACTTTCTTCACGTAAACTATTGGTCGTAGAGAAAAAATGAATAGGACATTTTGTAGGAAATTTAATCGGGATACATTTTCGCTGGAGCTCGCAGTTGTCGAGTCAGTCAAGGAAAACCTACAAATGTTACCTCCAAACGCATCCCCATCCCCACACTCGTCCGCCCCTAGTACGGACTTCCATTGTCTATGGGATTCTCTACTCCACCGTATAAAAATTTGTGACTATACGAAGTATTACCGATATTCGAACTGTTCCGGTCAGTAATGACTAGGCTGTTACACCACCGGCTTAGCCGTGCACTTACAAATCGCAGGGCTGTGAATGCTACCTCACAAATTTGTAAATTTTAACAGCATAAAATTAACGATCAAATTGTTTTGTTTGTCTGGTCTCCTTACTACACAACTACCGTGCTTTTAAGGGTTAAGTTTAGATCGGACTGCAACACAATTAATTTTTGTAGAACGCTTACAAAAGACTTTTTTCTTGTATGACCCATACGGGAAACATTACATTAATAATACCGACGAAATATCCCAGTCAATGCAGACCAAAAATGGTCAAATGTGAGAAATAAATCGCACAGTCGCGAATTTTTGTAAATAGTAGGAGGGAGTGCCATGAGAACTTATTAAAAATCCAGACCGGTGGGAGGCGGGTGTGGCGGTGAGGGTGTGTTCGAATATCACTTTTGTACGCTTTTCTCGAATAACTCGAAAACCGGGGTCTATGTCGGAAACGTATCATGGCAAAAAATTAAAGTACATTAAAATTCCTACAAAATGAGGTCCTATTCATTTTTTCTCTAGAACAAACGGCTTGCCCGATAAAAGCGAGAGAATATTGAAAATCTCGAGCGATACACTGTGGTGTAGCGTAACCGGTGTTTGTAGGTCAGTTTCTGGTAGTTTCCCGCATCGATAGACCAGTATTGTCCTACATCAAATTCTTCTTCTCGAGTTCCTATACGTCGCTGTGATATTTTGTAAACGATTACTGTTTGCACCATGTATAATATAAATCATTCATACACCACTGATTTTCTTAATTAATAATGAACAGTGATCAGACCATGTAAAAATCAAAAAAGGGACACGGAAATCATTACAAGGAACACAGTCACTGTTCTTAACTTTCCCATGTATACTTTATGCAAGCTCTATCCTCCTCTCCCCTTTCCATACAAAGTCAGTGCCTGACAAAGAAAGTGAAGCCCCCGGAAGGAGAGAAGGAAATGAAATAAATTTCACGTGTTGAGAGGGGATATTTGTTATTTCGGTGACTACAAAATCAAGTCAAGATTACAAAAAACTTAGCAGTATGAGCCACTTTATCAGTATGACGCTGGATTCCGTCTGGCCTGTTTCAATCCACTGATTCGGTTGGAAAGGGTGTCATACACCCGTCGTAACGTTTCGAAGTTAACTGACCGACAATGGTTGTAACTGGTCCTTCATGTCCTAGATAATGGCACTGGTTCTCAGCTGACGTCCGAGCTAATCCGACACATGCTCTATTGAGGATAGATCTTCGAGTCTTGCTGGCTGCGGGTGTACTTGCAGTCAGACACACTTCACGGAGTCATGTGTCATTTCTGGACGAGCATATACTGTGGAAAAATGGCACTACGATACTACAGCATGAGAGGTAACATATGAGGGCGCAGAATGTCTGTGACGCACAGTTGTGCCACCACAGTTTCGTCAATCACCACCCTTTGTGACCTGGATCATATCAATAGATTCCCACACAATGATGTAAATAATAACACATCTGTGACTACACAGTGCATTGGAAGAATGGGACACCTCCTCACCTCGTCGCCGTACTCGCCTACGATAGCCAGCTGTGGTAGAGCAGAACCGCGATCCATCGCTCAACACAGTACAGTGCCATTCATCAGTAATCCATGCTTCCCTGCGTTTGCTTTGTGGTGCTGACGCTAGCCTACGCTTGGGACTGTAATTTTATAGTCCGGCTGCAACTATTGTTTGACCATTGATGCAAGATGTCACAGAATGTTGCAGGGATATTATTACTTATTACCTGATGGCACACCCAGATGTGAAAGAATTATGATGTGCGTGGTGCACAATACGACGATCTGCTCTTGTGGTGGCGAGACGATGAGTGTGACTGCCGTCACGTGCCCATACAAACACCAGTCCATGGTCACATCCTGTTGCCCCACAAAGAAATCAAATGGCCTGTGCCTATGGCCTCCCGTCTGGTAGACCGGTCGCCTTGTGCAAGTCTTTGTATTTGACACCATTTCCGTGGCTCGCGTGACGATGAGGATGATATGATGATGAAGACAAAACACAACACCCAATCACCACGTGGAGAGCCGGCCGAAGTGGCCGTGCGGTTAAAGGCTCTGCAGTCTGGAACCGCAAGACCGCTACGGTCGCAGGTTCGAATCCTGCCTCGGGCATGGATGTTTGTGTTGTCTTTAGGTTAGTTAGGTTTAACTAGTTCTAGGTTCTAGGGGACTAATGACCTCAGCAGTTGAGTCCCATAGTGCTCAGGGCCATTTGAACCATTTTGAACCACGTGGAGAAAATCTGACCTGGCTGGGAATCGAACCCTGGCTCCCGCTTTATCCGTTGCCCTGACTACTTAGTTATGAAGGCGGACGGTGCCCCACCAATCTGCACATTGCACGATTTGACCTTGTGACCAAAAGAAGACATACAAATTCTGTCTCACGGGAGTACCCTGCAGGTTCCCTTAGAATGATTTTTCAGCACTTGGTGCTGTCCACGCCCACTTAATATACCCTACAAGGCCTTGTAACATCATCAGTCATGAACAACACCAATGCACCCTGGTGGCTGTTCTACTTGTCACAGGGACACAGTGGTGCGTAGGTGCACGAAGCTACACTGACATCAGAGCACGTCTTCACTTTTTTTGTCAAGGATTGTAAATTCCGATTGCCTGAACTAAACTTGAAATCGAGAAAGTCATTCAAATGCTGGACGATAGCGGGGGATGATGCTTACAGTATTCACAGAAGTCAAAATGGAACAATTACACTTTCGTAACTGCTGCCTGAGGCAGTCCAGAACTAAGTATCTCTCAATTTTTGCTGGAGCGCTTCTGAAGGAACAGTCCTCACCTTACTTTGCTTATTTCACCTTTCGTCTTTTCTCCTAAAACTTGTTCCCCAACATGTAACAACTTCTTCACATGCCCATTGTTCCAGATCGTTTACTCGAGAAGTGTACATCTAAGAATGTCAGTGTGGTAAGAGTTCTATAAAGAGCACGAAAGAGAGTTCCATGCGGGTCGTTACTGTACTGTCTCTCTGTCTCACGCCACATGCTCCAGATGTTTTTTCTCATAGAAATTGGCAGCGCTAGAACATGGATCGCTGTAGCTGCTTCTGATTCATCCTCGGAAAAACTAATAACAAAGTAACTGTCGCTGACTCTCGTTCGTATCATATTCGTTCCTACGTCGTATTATACACAGTGAACACTAAAATTGTCTAACAGTCTGCTGTTGCGTCACTTGGATTACTACATACTTCTTGCGATTACGCATGTGCCGTAGCCATTTTCGTAAATGCACAAGTTATCACAGGGAAAAACAAACTACCCTGTATCTGACATCAGTGAACTTGTTATTGTCACATGTTTTGGAAAATTCTCATCCTGCCTTCCAGACTTGGGTTTTCCGTGGGTCAAATCTCTCCTGATAATATTGGGAAGGTCCCTGACGACATAATAATGCTATTAAGTGAGTATAGTAGAATAAAATACACTGTCCAGTCAGAGCAATGAGTCCATCTGTCAAAAGCCTAAACAACCACCTTTTGCAGTTGCAAGACGTGCCTGAACAGAGTCACAGAGGTTCTGGAAATTATCGACAGGGATCTCGAGCTATAGCGACCCCAGTGCCGTGGCCAGCTGCGGTAGGTTTCTCGGTTAGGGATCCATGGCGCGCGTAGCCCAATCGATGTTTAAAAAAATGGCTCCAGGACTATGGGACTTAAACATCTGAGGGCATCAGTCCCCTAGACTTAGAACTACTTAAACCTAACTAACCTAAGGACATCACACAAATCCATGCCCGAGGCAGGATTCGAACCTGCGACCGTAGCAGCAGCACGGTTCCGGACTGAAGCGCCTAGAACCGCTCGGTCACAGCGACCGTCCCGATCGATGTGGTGCCACGCATTCTCAGTAGGGTTTACTGGTGGCCGGGGAAGTACGGAAAACTCATCCCGGTGCTCTTCGAACTACGCACATGAACTACGAGCATTGCGACGCGTTTCATTGTCCTGTTGGTAGATGTCTGTCTTGGAGAGGAAAAATAAACTGCATGTGGGGGTGAATATGGCCCACAAGGATAGCTGAATATTTGCGTTGATCCACTGTGCCTTCCAGAATGACGTGATCACCTAGGGAGTGCAACGGAAACATTCCTCAGACAATAACGCTTCCTCCTCCGGCCTGGACCCTTCCGACGATTGTTGCAGGGTGTTTACTTCCAGACGTTTCACGTTGTTCGCACCAACGGACATCTGTCCAGTGGAGCATAATACGTGATTCATCTGAAGAGGCCACTTGCTGCCATTCAAGAGAAGCCCGGTTACGGCATCGCCTTGCAAATTCCAGCATTCCTTCCCGATGAACAGCGGTCAGCATATGGCATGAACCATGTGCATGCAGTGGAGGACCGTGGACAGCAATGTTCTCTGAACGTTCTTTGAGGAGGCATTGGAGCCTTGCTTCATCTCAGCGGTCAGCTGCTCAAGAGTCGCACGTCTATTCGCCGGTATACATCTCCACAGCTGTCATTCACCCCTGGACCGCAGTTGCCTCGATGTCGGTTTTCGATAGCGTCATCTTACCATACACGGTATACTTTAACCACAGTGGTAAACAAACAGTTTACAAATTTAGCTCTTTCGGAAACGCTTCCACCATTGGCCCGAAAGCCAATCATCATACCCTCTTGGACGTCACATTAATCGCTCTGTTTCCTCATCACGTCCCCCGGACACGCTATATATAGCCCTCCACTGCTAGTGCTGACATCGACTGTCTGTGAGTGGTTATTGCGCTTTGACGTCGAACATAGGCTGTGGTCACATTAATGTGGCTGGACCAAGTATTTTCTAATGCGGAGACAGTGAGAAACTAGCGTTTCAGCCCGCTAGATGGCGCTGCCATAGATCAAACGGATATCAACTGCGTTTTTTAAAATAGGAACACCCATTTCTTATTACATATTCGTGTAGTACATAAAGAAATATGAATGTTGTAGTTGGACCACTTTTTTCGCTTTGTGATAGATGGCGCTGTAATAGTCTCAAACGTATAATTACGTGGGTATCACGTAACATTCCGCCAGTGCGGACGGTATTTGCTTCGTGATACATTACCCGTGTTAAAATGGACCGGTTACCAATTGCAAGAAAGGTCGATATCGTGTTGATGTATGGCTATTGTGATCAAAATGCCCAACGGGCGTGTGCTGTGTGTGCTGCTCGGTATCCTGGACGACGTCATCCAAGTGTTCAGACCGTTCGCCGGATAGTTACGTTATTTAAGGAAACAGGAAGTGTTCAGCCACATGTAAAACGTCAACCACGACCTGCAACATGCCCAAGTAGGTGTTTTATCTCTTGTCGCGGCTAATCCGCTAATCAGTAGCAGACAAATTGCGCGAGAAACGGGAATCTCACAAATGTCGGTGTTGAGAATGCTACACCAACATCGATTGCACCCGTACCGCATTTCTATGCACCAGGAATTGCATGGCGACGACATTGAACGTCATGTACAGTTCTGCCACTGGGTACAAATGAAATTACGGGACGATGACAGATTTTTTGCACGCGTTCTATTTAGTGACGAAGCGTCATTCACCAACAGCGGTAACGTAAACCGGCATAATATGCACTATTGGGCAACGGAAAATCCACGATGGCTGCGACAAGTGGAACATCAGCGACCTTGGCGGCTTAATGTATGGTGCGGCATTATGGGAGGAAGGATAATTGGCCCCCATTTTATCGATGGCATTATAAATAGTGCAATGTATGCTGATTTCCTACGTAATGTTCTTCCGATATTGCTACAAGATGTTTCATTGCATGACAGAATTGAGATGTACTTCCAACATGATGGATGTCCGGCACATAGCTCGCGTGCGGTCGAAGCGGTATTGAATATCATATTTCATGACAGGTGGATTGGCCGTCGAAGCACCATACCATGGCCCGCACGTTCACCGGATCTGACGTCTTCGGATTTCTTTCTGTGGGGAAAGTTGAAGGATATTTGCTATCGTGATCCACCGACAACGCCTGACAACATGCGTCAGCGCATTGTCAATGCATGTGCGAACATTACGGAAGGTGAACTACTCGCTGTTGCCAAATGCACTGAGGATGATGGACATCATTTTGAGCATTTATTGCATTAATGTGGTATTTACAGGTAATCTCGCTGTAACAGCATGCGTTCTCAGAAATGGTACGTTCACAAAGGTACATGTATCACATTGGAACAACCGAAATAAAATGTTCAAACGTACCTACGTTCTGTATTTTAATTTAAAAAACCTAACTGTTACCAACTGTTCGTCTAAAATTGTGAGCCATATGTTTGTGACTATTACAGCGCCATCTATCACAAAGCGAAAAAAGTGGTCCAACTAAAACATTCATATTTGTTTACGTACTACACGAATATGTAATAAAAAATGGGCGTTGCTATTTAAAAAATCGCAGTTGATATCCGTTTGACCATAGCGCCATCTGGTTTCCCCCTTCAAGCAAGACAAGTTTCGTTCTTTGTAGTTTTTTTTCATTTGTCACTTATTTCGTGAGATATTTGGCCCGGTCACTATCAATGGACCACCCTGTATACAGGGTGATTATATATATATACAGGGGGATTATAATTAAAGTTAAACTTTCAAACCACTGTAGAAATAACACTCCTGGTCACAATGACGTCAAATTGCAACGGAATATTATCGGAGAAGGTGGAAAACGTATGGAAGAAGAAAAATAAATAGTTACGAAATGTAGCAACAGATTGCACTGTGGACATCATGATTTAATTGTGGTCGACTACAAATGACGTATGAATTACACAGCAATGCCAAAGATTTACGTTTCACGTTAAGCATACTGTACTACTCAGTGTGCATGGGTGTACGGTATGGTACAGTTAGTTACGTAAGCCCATCTACCACGGCAAGGTCATATCTTGTCGGATGGGAAAAATCGGTTTTTGTTTGTCTTGAGGCAAAAAACCACATAAAAAGCATCACTCACATCAGTTTTTAATTGCCCTGAGGCCAAAAACTGCAGAAAAGGCATAAATCACATCGGTTTTTAACTGTCCTGAGACCAAAAACCGCATAAAAAGCATAAACCAAAATCTGTCGTATTATTAATTTGCGCCCGCATCTCGTGGTCGTGCGGTAGCGTTCTCGCTTCCCACGCCCGGGTTCCGGGGTTCGATTCCCGGCGGGGTCAGGGATTTTCTCTGCCTCGTGATGGCTGGGTGTTGTGTGCTGTCCTTAGGTTAGTTAGGTTTAAGTAGTTCTAAGTTCTAGGGGACTGATGACCATAGATGTTAAGTCCCATAGTGCTCAGAGCCATTTGAACCATTTTTTATTAATTTCCGTGTGACTGGCGCAAAACATGTTCAATATACTGTCCACCGTTTTCTGCAAAAAGTTGAAATCGGGAAATAGCATGTTCCCCAACTGAAAGAAGTGTTTCTGGGGTCACGTTCAGAATGTGTTGCGGCGTAATGCGTGCCTTCAACGCAGCTAAGTTTTGCAATCGGAACATTGAACACATCTTTCAGACAGCCGCACAGCCAGAAGTCACACGGATTAAGATCAGATGATCGAGACGGCCAGGCTGTAGGGAAATGGTGGCTGATAATTGTAACAGTTCCGAAATGGCGCTTCGGCAGCTGCTTAACTGAATTTGCAATGTGCGGAGGTGCGCCATCTTACATAAAAATGTTCCCGTCCACACATCCAAGCAGTTGGAGAGCTGAAATGACGTGGTTACGCAACAGACACTCATAGCGCTTACCAGTGACGGTACAGGTAACAGGACCGGAAGCACCTGTCTCTTCGAAAGAATATGGCCCTATGATAAATGATGCCGTAAACCCGCACCGCGCAGTGACCTTTTCAGGATGAAGTGGCACTGATTGATTTGCGTGTGGATTTTCCGTTGCCCATATTCGACAATTCTGTGTATTGACTTATCCTTCGTCTGTCCACAAACTTCCACGGCCAATCATTGTCCACTTCCATGCGAATAAGAAATTTTAAAGCAAAGGTCTCTCTCTCGCTGGCAGGTCGACAGGACGCATCTCGTGCACATGGGTAATTTTGAATGGATAGCAAAGTAGGCTGTTTCGTAGGATTTCACGCACCGTGGTCACGGGTATGTCCAATGTTCGGGCAATTCTCCGTGCACTTCACGTTTGCACACCACCACTCGTCTCCTGCTGCATTACAGTGGCCACTGCTTCCATTAACGTTGAATCAATTCGTTTCCTCCTCCTGCCAGGATGCACACCAAAAGAACCCATCTTTTCGAATTTCCGAATCATTTTCTCTAGACCCAGGGCAGTCATCGGACCAATGCCTTTTTTCAAACCCTTCAGTGTCCGGAACTTCTGCAGAGCGTCGTGTGCACAGTCATAATTCATGTAATACAGCTTTACAAGCAGAGCGCGATCCTGCATTGAGACAGTCATGGCGAATGTCGCAGACGCGATAGGAGCAAAAACTGTGTACCCGGCGTCTTTATACCAACTTCAATGGGTCGTGCGCATGACAGATGCTTTCATTTAAGTATTCTGACGCATACAGCGCGATCTGTTGATCAATTTTCACACTAGTTTTTTCGCTTCTGCCATACGTTTTCCCTCTTCTACGATAATATTGCGATGCAATTTGACGTCATTCTTACCAGTGGTGTTATTTCTACAGCGTTTTGAGAGTTTAACTTTAATTATAATGATTTTTGACCTGGATTAAGAAGGTTAATGACGCATATCAGAATGATTTACAAATTAATTTCTTATTACGGCTGACAGATTCCCCCCCCCCCCCCCCCTCTCCTTCCAGTTTTGTGTTTCCTATTTTTAACAGAGCACATTATCTCCGGGAGCATTGTCCCGGTCGTCCGAACCGAACTGATTTGCTCCCCTGCCGTTATCGATGGACAGTGCCCTTAATTTCGTGCGATGATTACTGTTTTCTGCATATGTTCTTAGAATAAACAACATATCGCGACTTGACGCCGTTCTCAACAATATAAGTGTCCATGCAGCGGCCAACGCCGTTGCTTGGCATCAGTCTGAGGCGAGGCGACTAGCGAGCAACATGACTGTCTCCATCCTGTTTTAAGAAACCCATGAAAAGCAGTGAGAGAGCATGCAGCAATTATATCAGTCAGAAGGTAAGCCATGAACAAATACCTCTGCGACCTCAAAAACACAGGTGTCGAGCCGACTGCATCTTCCTGCGGACGCATATTATGACATAAATTCTCAAAGGCATGGATGTGTAATGACAGTGCAATTGTATGCAGTGTAATTTGATTCCGCAAATCCAGACTGTTTATCAAGATAAGTCGGAGGCAGTTTGTGTTGGAGGAGCATGAATTTCTATAAATCTTATAATTACAGGAAATACAGAATTTTACAGATCATAAGCCTACATACCTCTGCGACGTATCCATGCAGTCGTTCTTAAAGACGTTGTTCCACAAATCAGGTCATCATGGTATCTTTGAACACACGCTCTCCATGCACATATCATAAGAAATAATACATTTTATAAGGACTTATAACTATCATAGACAAATTTATTACATTAACCCATATTTTTGTCAGAAAACTAATTTGTCTTTTAAAGAATAGGTGTCTTATAAAGAGAACGAAATATAATTTTAAATTGTTGTTTCTGCTTACGGGTAACTAAACAGGGCTCGACAGCTTTATTACCTTTGTGCCAGCGCAGTTCGTAATCTCAGTCCCAGTAAACTGCGACTTCTCGCTGCCAACTTTGACGATCAAATGGTGGTGTGACCAGTACGCCTGAAATATAGTTGTCATTGCTCAATACTGTATTTCATTTTGGTGATTAGCAATTTGTAGCAGTAGTATCATTTGTATACGACCTATTACGCTATTGTGTGCCTCTGAGTTGACGCAACAAGTTTTAATCGTTCACTCTTGAGATGAATCTCGGAGCAGAGGTTGGTGGGAGCAGCTGTTCCAACAGAAGTCGAAAGACTGTGAGTGAATTCTGACTAATATCCATTTCTTTCCGGTCGCTACCAATCTTAGCTTTCAGTAATCAGTGTGTTCGTTGAACGTATCAGTTAAATTAAACATCAACTTCAATTACTTATAACATTTCTGTGATCGTTAACTCTGTGTGCTTCGTGTGCTTTAGTTTACAAGTGCATAGACGCACTGAACACTGTAGGCTATCATCGGCTAGCTAAAGTTTCCCATGTAATTCGCATTTCTTTACATTAGAATGATTTCCAAAAATTACTTGGATTATTTTAATATTAGGGAAGACTTCACTTGACTGATTAATTTTACAAATTTTTCTATTTTTTCTTCGAATTTCGAATTTTCCTCTTTTTTTTGGCGGGAGGGAGTGGGGGGGGGGGTGGGGGGAGAGGAGCGCAAGGTTGCTCTATTCTAGTTACTCCCTGATTATGGTTTTATTTGGTCATGCTGGAGTAAATCTGATGAAAGGCTGCCAGATGTGAACAGGTGTGTGTGTGTGTGTGTGTGTGTGTGTGTGTGTGTGTGTATGGGTGCTCACGGCCCATCTATGAGATTATCAGCACCCTGTGAAGTAGCACGTGTCAGACTAGATGAAATACATTTACCATCAAGCGAAAACCTGTTCCGAATGTTCCAAGAGAAGAATGTTCGTACGGTGTCTAGATATCACTCATTTAGAGACTGGGAAGACTTATTACGTCACATTCGTAAATCAAACTGGAAGCAAGTTTTCAGTCCTGTAAGATCGCATAATGAAACAAGTAATTTTAACCTGAAACAGAAACAGCAACAGCATATAACAACTGCCAGAAGACTTATTCAGTTACCCGCGAAGAAAAAAAGTCGAAACAAAATAGGAAATGATATCCACCAATCAGTATCGTTCTCTACGTAAAATACGTACGTATGATTTATGGGCATCGGTGGTTCAGTGGTAGAATGCTCGCCTGCCACGCGGGCGGCCCGGGTTCGATTCCCGGCCGATGCAAAATATTTTTAAACACAAAATCACGTTTGTTCCCTAGCAGATGGCAACAAACACAAATAAGTCGCGTAAGCAGATGACGTTGTGCGTAATCAGCAAGCAATGACCTGGCTGAGCTAGCCACTGTCTGTGTGAACTAACACCCATGCCATGTGGTAGGAATGCATCGAAAGGAACACTCGGTAGACACCGCAGTTGATACCGCTGCCCGTCCTGGAGTTCGTTAACACCTGTGCTAAACAAGAAGATCATCTTCCAAGAATAATTGCTGTTTTTAAGCGCAATGTTTTATTTCCTTGCCCTATATTATCGAACTACTGTCACATTGATGTTTTCTGTCGTTCTTTTTTTTTTTTTTGCAGCCATATTATTACTTTATTACTAATATCTTTTTTGGAAATGTAGTCCAACTATGAAACTAAATAAAAAGCTGTTTGTCTTTATGCAATACGGCTTTCGCTTCGTTTCATTTAATCTGTATTATTGCTTTGCGCAATACGAAGATTATGTTAATATTTTTCACTTTCACTTTATGAATGGGCCTCGTAGTCTAGTGGTACAGTGCATGCCTGGAAACATTTTGTGATGTTCCAAAGGGTATTTGAAAATTCTCAATAAAGAAGTAAAATTAACTTCTCGTAGCAGGAGCTCATACTCTTGTAAAATTTTGTAAATGATATCACAGTTACCTTTGGACAATAACGTTATTTGTTCGTAAAACGGAATATTGCAGTTTTGACCTTGGGGCCATTGTCAAGTGTTAATAACTGCAGTTTAATACATGCCATTTCTATGCCGACGACCTCCAGCTCTACCTAAGCGTCAGACCTGAAGATGTAAACACTGCAATCGCTGAGATGAATGATGATCTGTCTTCAGTAGTGACATGGGCGAAAAGCCTGGGGCTTAAACTAAATGCAAAAAAGACGCAAGTAATCTTAATAGCCCATCAGAAATTAATAAGTTCAGATTTCCGCGAACGGCTACCTCCTATTCTGCTCGACGGTACTCCAATACCATATCAGAAAACAGTGAAGAACTTGGGTGTAACTTGGATCAGCATCTCAACTGGGCGGAGAATACAGTCGCAGTGTGCCGAAAGACGTCTGCTTGTCTCTATGCTCTCAAAAAGTTTCGGAACATATTTCCACAGGACTTGAAACGCCAGCTCGTGCAAGCACTCGTTCTACCGAACCTCCACTATTGTGATGTGATTCAACAAGGCACGAGTAGTGAAAACAAAAGACAGCTAGAGCTAACCATGAATGCCTGTGTGCGTTACACCTGCAACATTCGCCGATATGATCATGTTAGTGCTTCATACTCCGAGCTAGGGTGGCTGCGGCCGGACAAATTGCGTGACTACCACACTCTATGTCTACTTCACAGACTCCTCGTCGCGCAAGCACCCCAGTACCTTGCTTCAGAGATCATAATTGAAACACGAGGTCACTCTTATTTGGTATCCTAACTGTGCCCACTCACAAAACAAAAACTTTTGCAAACTCCTTCTCAGTTGCCGCTGTCCGCCTCTGGAACAAACTGCCCCTTACCTTGCGCAAAATTCAATCTCCTGCTGCTTTTAAGAAGAAGTTGAAGCATTTCCTACTATCATCCTCATAAAGTTCTCCACAAAATTAATGTACCAGGCCAATCCTCTCATCTGTCAAATAGCAAAGCTAGCGTCTCCTATCTTGCTCCTGAGATGCCTTCCTCTTCATCTATCTCTATTAGCCAGGCAATCTTCTTTTCCTTTATATTTCCCTAATTATGTTTCATCATGTCTATTCTTCTCCTCCCTTCACCATGAGTCTCCCTCATACTCCCTGCTGCCAGCACTCCTATCTAAAATTTGTCTCTTCAATAATGTCTAATTATAACAGTACTTATGATCTACGAATATAAACTCTATATGTATGTATTTTTCCATATGTACCTTTCTAATTTTTTATTTCACTTTTTGTACTAGATGTAGTTTAACACGCCTACTAAAACGTATGAATGTAAAATAAGTAGAATGCCTGGTTAGATGTAAGAGAGGGCCTGATGGCCCTAATCTTGCCAGGTTAAATAAATAAATAAATAAATAAAACCCATGTGACATTGCATGACACAGAACCTGGTTTCGTCGCCTTGTGTACCTGATTACGACTTCTTGAGTGTACTGCACACATTGAATTACATTGTAAGCATGTTACTAGTATTCTCCTTGCTTTTGATAGCATCCATAACATTGGATGAAGGAAATGATTCGATATTTGTTTTTGTTTCGTATAAAACATTAGCTGGATTCATCACATGCTGTTCTCTGACCTCAACGTATATTTGTTCCTACTTAAGAATTTGTGTGTGAACTGCTCGATTTAAATGCGTTGTAAGTATATTGCTGGCATTCTATTTTATCTGTTCTTATCCGTGTTTCGCTATTTCTCGCATTTAATGGAGAACGCCGAAATTTTCGCTGGAGTTGAAGGATGATTTTAGCACCTTCATTTCTGCTAGTGTCCGACCCTTGTGACCGAGCGGTTCTAGGCGCTTCAGTCTGGAGCCGCGCTGCTGCTACGGTTGCAGGTTCGAATCCTGCCTCGGACATGGATGTGTGTGATGTCCTTAGGTTAGTTAGGTTTAAGTATTTCTAAGTCTAGAGGAGCGATGACCTGAGATTTTAAGTCCCATAGTGCTTAGAGCCATTTCAACGTACTCAGTGGTAAGAAGCAACACCATTCAAAGCAAAGTTACATACTCATTCTGTGAAAAGTGCAATAAAACTGAATTCTGTCAGAAGCTGCAAACATGGAACTCTCTGTTAAATGTGAGAAAGTACTAAAAATATATGCAAACAACAAATAAAGCGAATATGAGCAATATACTTAACAATGCATTTAAACCGAACAGTCCGCACATGAATCTGTAAGCAATAACATACATACCTGAGTCCACAAAACGCCGTGCGACGAAACCGGCTTCTGTTTTACATAATACTTAAACAAATGTGGGCACATTTATCTCAGCCAATAATACAGATGCAAGCAAAATTCAATCACAATACTTAAGTGGCCCTCACGAAATAAGACACCTCAAGGACACATCCGCTGCCTGCAGATCGTAGACAACAACTGCTGTGATTCGCCTGTCTCGTAACTTTGTCGTCACATCCACACTATTAACAGTGTAGTAGATCAGCACCATGTGAATGTTCTGTGTTTCCGTTTCCTATTGTGTATACACGTGCTGTTTCTTCCGTGGACCGGTGCGTTGACGCGTGTTTGGTAGTGAGCGAAATGCAGGTGCCAGGGCCTACGTGTACAGCTACTCCGGTTGGTCTGTGTAAATGGCGAAAGACATTCGACAACAAACTAAACTTGTCGCATCGAATGTACTGAAATTTTTTACTGATCTGGCCAACATTGAAGAAGCCAGGAATAATACAAATTTTGCTCAGGTTCATGAAATGACAACAAAACTTCGTGGTATTTCCGAAATGACTGTATTCCATGTTGATAGCGCAGTAACATTGGCAGCATGCCTAGATAAGATTAAGTGTTTTGATTCTCCAAGAGAGGTATATAAATGAAAACGGAAATCTACGGAGTTTGACGATTTTGACAAAAAGTTTATGCGTAGAACCGTACTTCGATGCTACAGCAGAGAAGAGTACCCAGCGGATAGAAAACTCGATGATCTCCGTGAAAAAATTAATTATTCTGGCTCAGAGACCTCCGTTCCTTGTCTTCTCGGCTCACTTGGTTTTCAGTTGAGAAAGTGTAGTGATGAGCGAACATTTTTAGTAGAATGCAAACAAACAGCTGCAGTAAGAACGAAGTTATGTGTACTATGCGCTTATTGCGAGCTGAGGACAATAGTCTTGTAGTATACTTAAGTGAAACTTGGGTTTCACAAAACCATTCGCAAAAATATATTTTGCTCGCCTTCGACGGCAATAGTGGCCTGAATGCAGTTACATTTATGTAGCGTATACCAGCTATTTGGGTGTAGGGTGCAGTGACGAAAAATTTAAGGCGAACCATGTCACTAAAACCCTAGCAGTGGCACACAAGTACTCGAGGGCTCCTGTGCACGGAGTCCCTGGTAAATAAGATGCGTCCATACATGACACGATGAATAATGATGTCTCAGACTTTACCAAAATTAATTTCATAGTTCTGTTAACAACTTCCTAGCTGGACGTTTCTACAAGGCCTTACAGAACGCAAATTCATCAAAATGGTTCAAATGGCTCTGAGCACTACAGGACTTAACTGCTGAGGTCATCAGTCTCCTAGAACTTAGCCCTACTTAAATCTAACTAAACTAAGGACATCACACACATCCATGCCCGAGGTAGGATTCGAACCTGCGACCGTAGCGGTCGCGCGATTCCAGAGTGTAGTGCCTAGAACCGTTCGGCCACTTCGGCCGGCGCAAATTCATCAGCGATGACATTTTTCGTTACACAAACGCAACAGTTTTACAGGCGGCCAGTGTGGCCGTGTGGTTCTAGGCGCTTCAGTCTGGAACCGCGCGACCGCTACGGTCGCAGGTTCGAATTCTGCCTCGGGCATGGATGTGTAACGCTTTGCAAATGAAAATTCTTGTCAGCTGCTATGAAAAAAAAAAAAAAAATGAAAAAAAATAGAAACTAATGTTACAACACATTTTTAAGAAAAATAGCTTTTTACTTCATTCTGTGGAAAAAGCATTCCAGAGTGTAGCACCTAGAACGTCTCGGCCACTTCGGCCGGCGCAAATTCATCAGCGATGACATTTTTCGTTACACAAACGCAACAGTTTTACAGGCGGCCAGTGTGGCCGAGTGGTTCTAGGCGCTTCAGTCTGGAACAGCGCGACCGCTACGGTCGCAGGTTCGAATCCTGCCTCGGGCATGGATGTGTCTGATTTCGTTAGGTTAGTTAGGCTTAAGTAGTTCTAGGGAGCCGATGACCTCAGCTGTTAAGTCCCATAGTGCTCAGAGCCATTTGAATCATTTGAACAGTTTTACATTTCTTAACGTATTTTATTTTTGTCTCGGAATACTTTTATGTTTTCATGAGAAAATGTGTATCACATGCATCTAGAAGGTCTGAGAATGTTCGCACTTTTTGTTCAGCCCAAACACATCTGACTGATTATTTACGAAATTTTTATTACTATCTGACACTAGCACTAATACTGTAAGACGGGAAGATGACCTTGAGGTGTATATTGCAGTGACAGCCGCTATAGCAACATACTTATTATAAAATTCAAAGAATGCAATACACACAAGATGTCGTAATTAGAAACACAATGCAGTGAAAGCAGCTTCTGTTTACTACAAAACAAGAACAAATATGGAATACTTTAAAGCATTCAAAGACATGAAGAATAATTGATGAACTTGTAACGCTGTAAGTGGCCTGGCGCTGAACCAAGGTTGTGTTACAGGAGGTCCCTATAGGAGTTTCACCCCACTCCTCCAGCCCTTCACTCTACCACACAAAAAGACATGCACCTACACAACTAACCAACGAATATCAAACTACATACAGAAACCACAACACAAACAAAAGTGGGAGTTGGCAACACCATAAGCAGTAAACACAACCAACCAACTTGCGTTTCAAAAAATGGGGTTAGTGGTGGTGGTTAGTATTTAACGTCCCGTCGACAACGAGGTCATTAGAGACGGAGCGCAAGCTCGGGTTAGGGAAGGATTGGGAAGGAAATCGGCAGTGCCCTTTCAAAGGAACCATCCCGGCATTTGCCTGAAACGATTTAGGGAAATCACGGAAAACCTAAATCAGGATGGCTGGAGCGGGATTGAACCGTCGTCCTCCCGAATGCGAGTCCAATGTGCTAAACACTCAAACACACACACACACACGAAAATGAAGTGTCTATGTCAAATGTGCTCACAAACACAGAAAATTGGACATCCTGATGTACACAGGACACTTGGTACAATTCCAGGGGGAGACGTATGTGTAACAGGATAAAAAAAAGTAGAACACAATAGTAATTTAAACTTGTGAAACTTGAGCTCAAATAACTTGTTTCTCGCCTAACAGAAGGAATATAGCGAAAAACATGTGATGCAGTAATGTGTCTGGGAACATTATACAACCATTTACTATATGCGTACAAAAATATTATTAGGCACTGAGGATGCTTTGTAAATAAAAGGAAGCTAAACATGCCTGGCATAAAAAGAAGGCCGGCCGGTGTGGCCGTGCGGTTCTAAGCGCGTCAGTTTGGAACCGCGTGACCGCTACGGTCGCAGGTTCGAATCCTGCCTCGGGCATGGATGTGTGTGATGTCCTTAGGTTAGTTAGATTTAAATAGTTCTAAGTTCTAGGGGACTGATGACCTCAGTAGTTAAGTCCCATAGTGCTCAGAGCCATTTGAACCATTTGAACCATAAAAACAAACATCCTTTTATATAGTGACATACATTGACAACATCTCTAAGTAGGTAAGCGATAAACTAGTTTGGTTAACGTGTAGAGTTTGAGAGGTTGAAAGGACAACAAACATTGAATATCCTTTCAAAAATCTGTCGAATTTATACAACCAAAATCCCTGCAGCAGTTTATCTTTCTATTATCCGAGACTGGACTGGGTACTTTTTGCCATCCGGTTACATGTTGCCATAGTATTTCATGAATGAGCTAATCACCTGTGAAACAATTTAGCGTTTTGGTTCACATTAATGAATTCGTCACTACTGTCCCTTCACTTCATTTGTACACAATTGCGCTTAACGACATCTAGTTTCACAGCAAATACTTCGTCATACTGCCTTAATTAGATGCTCTCTTTTGACAATGTTAAGGTCGATGTTTTTACATACTTACAAAAAATGTGCACCATTGTTATTGTCGGCCGATGTGGTTCAAATGGCTCTGAGCACTATGGGACTTAACAGCTATGGTCATCAGTCCCCTAGAACTTAGAACTACTTAAACCTAACTAACCTAAGGACATCACACAACACCCAGTCATCACGAGGCAGAGAAAATCCCTGACCCCGCCGGGAATCGAACCCGGGAACCCGAGCGTGGGAACCGAGAACGCTACCGCACGACCACGAGCTGCGGACGCTGATGTGGCCGAGCGGTTCTAGGCGCTTCAGTCTGGAAACGCGCGACCGCTACGGTCGCAGGTTCGAATGCTGCCTCGGGCATGGATGTGTGTGATGTCCTTAGGTTAGGTTTAAGTAGTTCTAAGTTCTAAGGGACTGATGACCTCAGATATTAAGTCTCATAGTGCTCAGAGCCATTTGAACCATTTGAACCATCATTGCTATTCTTGATTTGGTTCAGTGGTTTGTCAGTGTTAAAATAATGATCCACCGAACGTTATGTCCCTGAAAAACAGAACGTTAAAATGGAATCATATAGTGACTAGCGTCAGAAGAAACGGGAAGCAGTAAAACTTTATGGTACTGGAGAGAAACTGTGTACTGTGCCTGCTGAGCATGTTATATCAGCTCAATCTGGAAACAATAACGTGCATTCTCGATTATAGAAAAGTACGCGAAGACGATCTTCCGCAGAACGGATGCAGCTGTCCATGTCTGCTGCCAACAACAGCGTTGTACAGGTATGCAGGGGGTAGCATAGTTAAAGACTTAAGCGAATACAGTTGGAAGTGCTGGAACAAGAAACAAAAAGGCCTCAGGAAACGGGCTCTAAAATGCATACTATAAAAACCAGATGGCAGTTACAAGAGTCGAGGGACATGAAAGGGAAGCAGTGGTTGGGAAGGGAGTGAGACAGGGTTGTAGCCTCTCCCTGATTTTATTCAATCTGTATATTGAACAAGCAGTGAAGGAAACAAAAGAAAAATTCAGAGTAGGTATTAAAATCCATGAAGAAGAAATAAAAACTTTAAGGTTCGCCGATGACATTGTAATTCTGTCAGAGACAGCAAAGGACTTGGAAGAGCAGTTGAACGGAATGGATAGTGTCTTGAAAGGATGATATAAGATGAACATCAACAAAAGGAAAACGAGGGTAATGGAATGTAGTCGAATTAAGTCGGGTGATGCTGAGGGCATTAGATTAGGAAATGAGACACTTAAAGTAGTAAAGGAATTATGCTATTTGGGGAAGAAAATAACTGATGATTGTCGAAGTAGAGAGGATATAAAATATAGACTGGCAGTGGCAAGGAAAGCGTTTCTGAAGGAGAGAAATTTGTTAACATCGAGTATAGATTTAAGTGTCAGGAAGTCGTTTCTGAAAGTATTCGTATGGAGAGTAGCTATGTGTGGAAGTGAAACATGGACGATAAACTGTTTGGAAAAGAAGAGAATAGAAGCTTTCGAAATGTGGTGCTACAGACGAATGCTGAAGATTAGATGGGTAGATCATATAACTAATGAGGAGGTATTGAATAGGATTGGGGTGAAGAGAAGTTTGTAGCACAAGTTGACCGAAGAAGGGATCGGTTGGTAGGACATGTTCTGAGGCATCAAGGAATCAGCAATTTAGTATTGGAGGGAAGCGTAGAGGGTAAAAATCGTAGAGGGAGACCAATAGATGAATACACTAAGCAGACTCAGAAGGATGTAGGTTGCTGTAGGCACTGGGAGATGAAGAAGCTTGCACAGGATAGAGTAGCATGGAGAGCTGCAACAAACCAGTCTCAGGACTGAAGACCACAACAACAACAACAAGACCTATGGACACTTCATCATCTTCCATACTGTGAAACAAATCTTTCTAGCGAAATCTCTTTGCTTTCCATATTTTGAGAGGAAGTAGTGTGGATCAAAACAAAACAAAACAGATGTCCAGTAAATATAGTCTATCAGGCGCATGGCTTGAGAGCTATGAGAACTTGTACATCTTCGCTACAGTGAAACACATTTCTCCTACTGAAAAAGTGCCCATGGCTCTTAAGGTATGCATTTTAAGGCCCACATTTATTAAGACTTTTTTGCTTCTAGTATAGTGTATTTTCAACTGTATGCTTTTACGGCATTAAATATAATACACTTCGTATGCTTAACGGTCCCAAAGGCAAAAGTGAAGGTACTGTCTAGAAAGCTTTGTAATGAATAGAGCACGTCCGTAGAGAAGCATGGATAAACAGTTGAAAAACCCAGTTTGAGACAGGGCTGTAACAATTGCCTGGCTGATCATTATAAGCAACTCAAGTAGCAAGAGTTGATTTGATTAAGAAAAGGGTTTGTACAGTTGAACTACTAGTTACAGTTTAAATTTTAAAATGTTTCTGAGTAAGGATTTCCTTCACGAAGTTACAGGAGTGCCACAGGTGCTAAAAGGAATAAAGAGTGGTCCACTGTGATGTGTACAAATGCTTAAACAGCTGACTGCTAATCTTTCTTATGATCATTGCTACGTCTGCTAAACCAAAAGCTCAGTGAACATTGGCTCAAAAAGCCTTCCTGTCCACTAAAAAAATCAACGCAGTCCTAGGTCGACTGCTGACTTTCGTGACTAGTTCCCCCTAGGGTTTGTCCTAAAAGTTGAAAATAACAAGAGTCTAAGGCGCTGCCGAGGAGAGAAACTTTTTTTATTCGACAACGCTCCACTGCACACAGTGGAAACTCAGTTGAGATTTATCTCGCCTTCGGTTACCTCCATTACAGTCATTTAGACGAAATACACAAACAATGACAGGATTTACAGCAACCAGTAAGTGTTTGCGTTTTAAAAGTTACACTACTTGCTAAAAAACTGAAACACTCGGAAGAGGCGGTTGGATGTCAATACGACTTAGTAAATGTACACACTATCGGTGGGTATGCAAATGATTAGAGTAGCAATTCTCTGAGACAGGTATAACGGCCACACTGCATTAGCGTTGATCGTGTTAGTGGTTACTACCAGGCCCGTTAGGGAATATAATGGCGTGGATTATGTAAAATGTTGTGCGATTGCTGTGAAGAGGAGGAGCTGTTGCGTTCTCACGTGAGACAGTGATATCAGCACCTGACAGAGATTGAAAAGGCCCTAATTGTGGATCTGCATTTGGCCGGTTGGTCGAATCGAGCAACATACAAATTTTCGCGGCATTCGGGTGTGATATTGACCCAGTGCAGTGCCCTATAGGAACCTGAGGGCATGCATATATATCGTCAAAGTTCCAGCCGAACACGTTTGACCGCCACAAAGGACAGCCACCTTATGCACCAAGGACATAGAACCGCAACACATCTCTTCCTGCCATCCGAGAACAGTAATCTGTGTCATCCCGCGTCATTGGTCGGGGATAGTAGCAGCCGGACTAAATAGTTACCATCCAACGCGTGTTTCCGTTAACGCCACAACACAAACGGCTGCGTTTGGAGCGGTGCCGTGAATTGCAAGCATGGACTGCAGGTGAATGACGTCTCGCTGTTGTTCTCCACCACGCATGTAAACATCTCCGGAGACTGTGGTGGCGACGCCAAAATAAGCGTAAGGAGAGCAATGAGGGAATCGTTCAATGACTTTTAAAGTAACATTTTGTGAGCCGATTTGGATAAAACCCCAAAAGGTTTTGGCCTTATGCAAAATCAGTAAGCGGTTCGAAATCATGTGTTGTTTCACTCGGAGACCACACTGGACTCGAAACGGGAGATAACAGAGAGAAGGCCGAAATACTGAATTCGGTTTCCCGAAATTGCTCCACAGCTTAAGATCGTAACACAGTCCCCCCTTTTCAATCATCGCACGAAAATCTAAATGACAGATATTGAGATAGCTGATCGCGCAATAAATGTAAATGTCGTGTGACTAGGGCCTCCCATCGGGTAGACCGTTCGCCAGGTGCAAGTCTTCCGATTTGAAGCCACTTCGGCGAATTGCGCGTCGATGGGGATGAAACGATGATGATTAGGACAACATAACACCCAGTCCCTGAACGGAGAAAATGTCCGACCCAGCCGGGAACCGAACCCGCTCCCTTAGGATTGACATCCTGTCACGCTGACCACTCAGCTACCGGGTGCGCACATCGCGCAATAGAAAAGCACCTACAGTCGCTTAATATTGAAAAGTCATGAGAACCATTTGAGATACGATAACTTACCACCCTTCTGGCAGCAGTTTATCATACATAACTTGAGGAACGAAGGGTGCCTACCGACAGGAAAAAATCGCAGATCATTATAGTTTTTAAGACGAGCCGCAGGACAGATTCATACAATTATAAATCTATATCGTTGATGTCAGTGTGCGCTACAATTATGGGAAGTATTGCATGCTCAAGAATTACAAATATCAAAATACGTTTTGCGTCACACGGGTCCCCAGAACACCTGAAGATAGACGTTGACAGTGGATATCGTATCACAGACACTTTACTTTCGACTGTTCAGAAATGTAACTAAACCCGCCCAAAGATGTAAACAACCATGCATGAGCAGCGCCTATTAGACGGAAGGGGTCCGACAGCCGATCAGTTGCAGTCATTCCATCAGGAAGGAGGTACACGGCTCGTGTTGTCTATAGTTCAACGATGCCTAGACGGTCATTACCGCGGTTCGATCGCGTCCGCATTGTTACTTTGTGCAAGGAAGGGCTCTCAACAAGGGAAGTGTCCAGGCGTCTCGGAGTGAACCAAAGCCATGATGTTCGGACTTGGAGGAGATACACAGAGGCAGGAACTGTCGACGACATGCCTCGCTCAGTCCGCCCAAGTGCTGCTACTGCAGTGGATGACCGCTACCTACGGATTATGGGTCGGAGGAACACTGACAGCAACGCCACCATGTTCAATTATGCTTTTCGTGCAGCCACAGGCCGTCGTCTTACAACTGAAACTGTATGCAATAGGCTTCAAGATGCCCAGCTTCACTCCCGACGTCCATGGCGATGTCTACCTTTGCAACGGTGACACCATGTAGCGCGGTACAGATAGGCCCAACAACATGCCGAATGGACCGCTCAGGATTGTCATCACGTTCTCTTCACTGATGAGTTTCGCACATGCCTTCAACCAGATAATCGTCGGAGACGTGTTTGGAGGCAACCAGGCCAGGCTGAACACCTTAGACACACTGTCCAACGAGTGCAACAACGTGGAGGTTCCCTGCTGTTTTGGGGTGGCATTATGTGGGGCCGACGTAGTTTGCTGGTGGTCATGGAAGACGCCGTAACGGCTGTACAACAAGTGAATGCCATCCTCCGCCCGATAGGGAAACCATATCGGCAAAGATGATTTCCAGAATACTCCAAGGAAGTCTGACAGGACCGTTACTGTTATCAACGTACAGTCGTGCTAAAAAGTATCCGAACGACCTGAATTGCATTTCGCCTGATTTCCATGCAACCCATATAACGCAGCGGTCTAGCAGGTCCTCTATTCGCTCCTTGGTACTGTCGTTTGACTATTGAAAATGGCTCCAACAAGTCACCACTAGGAAACTCGGCTCTGTATCGCAATAATTGAAGATGTAAAGTAATACCACGATACTACAAATATCAGGGGACACCTTACCACAGATAAGACTGTCCTTAAGGCTTGTAAGCTCACATTTATTGCAATAAATGACATACCTGAAAAGTTACCACTATCATTATTACGTCAGATAGGTAATGCACGTAGTAAGTTCGTCGTATTCATGGTTTCCTCTTCAAAGTAACATACCATACTTGTTATTTAACACAAAATAATATTAAAAATTTAAGTTATTCACGAGCAGCTAGTTGAGAATATGTATGAACTTCCAATGACACGACGAACCGTCTCGTTCTGCATATGGATTCAAACCCAGCTCATGCAGACTAAGATTTCGCGACTGACGGAAACTAACAGTCGTTCCTGACTAGGCATACAGAGAGTGATATATCTCGATTTTAGACAGTATCGGTTAGCAAATATCAACTTTAAATTACAAAACGTAAACATTTTTAACGGACGCGAATTCCTACCCAGCATCTATTGTCCCTGTTAACGTACTACGAGAGATGTTAAATATTGCTTACTTGAAATGCTGTGATGTAAAGATTTGTGTTGGACAGGGATTCGAAAACAGAACCTTATCGGATTGTTATCGAAGCACAATCAACTGTGACATATCGGATTTTCTCGGCAGTAGCTAGATGTTTTAACTGAAATGACGAGACGAAACATTAATTTTATCCTTCCCAGGACTCCAACCCAGAACCTATCGCTGTTATTTATTAGAGAAAACGAACGTTAAATATGGGTTTGTTACATCAGCAGCGACATGTGAGCATGTTTGAACTAGAAATAATATGACGCAGAGTTCAATGCTGACTGGGAATCGAACCCCACACATGCCGTTGTTGACTACACACAAAGAGACGTCAGCTACAGAATTTTTCTCCACCAGCAGCTCGGAATAACATCCTTGAACTTAGAGTGATCTCTGAAATAGGTCTGTGTCTCACTGGGAGTCAAAAACGTCAGATATCGTTCGTGTTGACAACGAATGAAAATGCATTAAAAATCAAAATTATTATCCATCAGCAGATATGTGTTATCATGCTTGTATGTTGTTGTGGTCTTCAGTCCTGAGACTGGTTTGATGCAGCTCTCCATGCTACTCTAGCCTGTGCAAGCCTCTTCATCTCCCAGTACCTACTGCATCCTATATCCTTGTGAATCTGCTTAGTGTATTCATCTCTTGGTCTCCCTCTACGATTTTTACTCTCCATGCTGCCCTCCAAAACTAAATTGGTGATTTCTTGATGCCTCAAAACATGTCCTACCAACCGATCCCTTCTTCTAGTCAAGTTCTCATGCTAGAGCCTGATAATACATAATGAGAACTTCAGTGCCGGGCCAGTATTCGAACCCATTCACGCGCAATATGTGGAGATGTTGAGGAATCTGCAGTTTTGAACAAACAACAAATTGTAGTCGAGCTGTATTGTCACGAAGGGATCAAATTCCGTGTTAAGGACGGTCTGAGTTGCATTCCAAGTTCAGAACCTTTTTTATCGACATACAGAAGCTCAAATAAGAGATGGAGTGACCCTACATGGCGTTTGTTTTGTCACTAAAAATAAATAACTAGTATAAGAAAGGTTACTGGTGACAGAGTTCCCACATTTCGCCACTCCTGACTTTATTGTGGTGCAACCTAACGACTACTTGGTAGAGAAGGAATATCATGTTTAATGTGAATTTCAGACCACAATGCCATTATACCTTCTTCACTTGGCGAACCCAGAAGAGAATAGAATCTGTCTCTCCATATTAAAAGTCATGGGCAGAAGTTGAAGTTTAACCCAGAGCATCATCATAGGAACTTATCATCAATCCAACAGACCACCAAATCACCTTCTGTATGACTCATGTTTCTTTCATAACACCTCTGCGGCAAACTCGATGAGAATTCTGACACACAGGCTCCCTGTAGTGGTTTGCAGCATATTCAGTACATTCATTTACTTGGTTGACCGAATCGCCATGATCAAGCTGCCTCGGCTGCTCAGTGTATACATTCGACTCTGTTTTTTAATCACCGAAATAAAATCATGTAACTGCCATCTACACAGAACTGCCAACAGTGTAGGAAGCAGAAATTTAAAGAGGAAGTGTTCCTTTCCATTGGAGCTACTCTATTGCACTGTCTGACTGTTGAAAACGTCGTGCAGTGCAAAAGAAAATCTGTAACTTCCTATCTCACAGAAGTCTAGATCTGGCCATATGCATTATCTCACAGCACTGTGGAATGCGGAAGTTCTGGAGGAACTATTCTTGACTTCTGCAGGTGCTGTCAGTAGGTGACAGCTAGTAGCGTCACAGTAAGTGTCATGCACCGAAGATAAGATGTCGTGAGTTCCATTTCATTCGCTGCTACATTTTTTACAACGCAATTCTGCTGTCTGCCAAAGTTACCAATTTAATGGAACTTTGAACATAATTACCTTCACTTCTCAACACAAAATAGCCGCATGTGGAAAAAGGGCTAACTTCCGTGACATTTTGTTCTTTTCAGGTTTAACAGATGGCCACGCAGCAGATGCATCTCGAAGCATTTGTATTATGTATGGGGAGAGTGCATCGTGCCAAAATAGTCAGAAAAGTATTTTCTACATTAGCTGTCGTCTGGTAGTGGCATTTTATTCTTCTTCAAACCTTGTTTGAAATCTTTAACTCAGAACAAGTTTTCTATATGCATGTGATCAATAAACTGTATGTGCAATGTCAGAGTGTTATAGATCACATCAGAGAAATCGCATATATCGTTGATGATTAATTTCTCTCACATGTTTAGTATTGTTTTAACAACACTAAAAGAATCCTTACGAAAATTGTGCACTGTATTAAGAGAAATTGAAATAAAACTACCCACGATAACCTTACGACAAAAGTGCCTCTATCGGCATAAATTAGTAAAGTACTACTCACTTAGACTTCGATTGGGTCTGTGTTTAATTGGTAAGCTGTGTCCTACTCAACAGGTATGCAAATGTGGCATTTCATAAATAAAGTTATGTATTCCTAGAGACCCAAGATTTGCTTGTCAGCAATGGAACGAGGCGTTGCCTGTTGTGCAGCATTGTATATTTTTCACCATTGCAATTTGAGCTCAAAGTATTTTCTTGCGGTTTCCTTATCGATGTTTGATGTGACTGCTTGCAGCTCTTTCACAGAAGGGATAAAAACGTTACATTCAGCGAGACTGGAACCGTGAACCATAACAGACGCTTTTTCAGAGGTCAGCACGTCACCACAGAGCTAGCGAAGAGGTATGCGTTGCGCATTTCTCTTACGAGGCCAATTGAGTCTACAACTCGTAAACCGCTATTTAAAGGACGAGTTTAGTTGCGATTTACACATGCAACGACTTTCCTGGGCTGAAAACCGTAAATTTACAATCTCTTGTTGCACCTGAAGCGGTAATAACTCTGATTATTCAATGGAAATGACAGGAAAAATCAGGTGAACTTTGAGGCTTAATTCCGTGCACACCAGGAAGTAACTCGTCGATCACAGAGTTGCCAAATATACCTTGCCTTGTTGCCAAATCTCAGTTACAGTTCTAGCAGGAAGAAGACGAACCTATGTGATCCTACTGCAGACTGGGAAGTGACCACAGCTGGCCTTTCAAAGACGCGGCTGCGACGGCCTGGAATACGTAATGCATCTCATTCGCATTTCTGTAACCAGGTTTAGGGACTGGAGCGTAGTTACTAATAATACGCAGAACTGATTGCGAACTAAGCATTATAAATCAGTAACTGTTATTTTTTTTTTTTATATATTTCGTAACTGTACTTAAATCTAAGAAACTCATTCACGGACGTTTTCGTGTCTCGCCGATAGTCGAGCACATCAAACAAATAAAAAAAAAAAAAGAATGTATGTGTGTGTGAGAGAGAGAGGGAGAGAGAGAGAGAGAGAGAGAGAGGAGAGAGAGAGAGAGAAAGAGAGAGAGAGAAATAAAGATAAAGAAGAATCAGAGAGAGCGTAAAAAAGTGTTGTAAAGAAATTGAACACCGGTATGTAAAGAAATCTTTCATTAAAATAACACGTTCCACATCATTATGAAGTGTCGTATTCATGATCTGTGGAACAAGTATTAATCCAATCTAATCTAATCAATCATATTGCTGACTAGCCGTGAAGAGTCACGAATTACCGAAATTTTCGCCAATATCAGTAACCAAATCTAAACTTGAAAATAAAAGACGACAGTTTTTGTAATAAAACGGGACACCTATCAAGACCCTTTCTTCCCTGTTAACTAACCACGAAAGATGTCTGATATACCTCCATTCAGAAGTAACAAAGTGTGTATGCAATTAAAGATGAAGTGCCTGATGTGAAGTTCTGTGACGGAGGTACGAACCCAACACGTAATCGGATTGTTACCTAAGTAAAAGCAAATGTTACGTATCGGTTTTTCTTACCATACGCTAGGTGTTTCAATTTAAAATAAGGACCGAGCGAGGTGGCGCAGTGGTTAGCACACTGGACTCGCATTCGGGAGGACGACGGTTCAATCCCGTCTCCGGCTATCCTGATTTAGGTTTTCCGTGGTTTCCCTAAATCGTTTCAGGCAAATGCCGGGATGGTTCCTTTGAAAGGGCACGGCCGATTTCCTTCCCAATCCTTCCCTAACGCGAGCTTGCGCTCCGTCTCTAATGACCTCGTTGTCGACGGGACGTTAAACACTAACCACCACCACCACCATCTAAAATAAGGATACAAATTTTTGTGCCTAAGCGACAATCGAACCTCATTTCTATCGTTCTTCTTTATCGTCCACGAATATAGCTTAAGTATTAATTGCTTACTCACCAACAGTAAGATGTGTGCGTGTTTGACCAGAAATTGTTGGCAGCACATTAACAGATATTAAAAATACACGTTAATTTTCACTAGCAGGTCTGTGTGCACGTGATAGGGATTGAAATGAAATTATGAATACTTTTGTACTGTATCAGAAATCGGACCCACATGCTTATCTTTGGAGATGACCTAGAGAAGATTGCAGTCTTGGAAAAAGGAACGAAATGATTGAACTATCCTGTTCCGAGAGATTCAGATCCTCGAAAGAGGAGATAAGAATTCGAATCATAGTCCAGCACCAAATTTTTCAACATCTCTAGTTCAATCAAGTACAAGTAAAATAACAGTTCTGTTCCTTTAAATGGCTATCGGTTCATCAAATAAAATAAAATTTTGTAATGTAAGTAAGTTTACTGGCGACAGTATTTCTGTTTACAGTGACATCCGCCTACGACATTTCCCAAAGCAAACCGGCTCTGTCCAGTTGGGAATGAAGGAACGTGATGTTTAATACGGGTTCTGGATTATAACGCCTTTCTCTTGAGGTTACCAGAGGTAAAGTAAATCTGTTTGTGCCTCTTAAAAGTAAATGCTTGTACCCACGCATTGTACTTGTGATAGTTCGTTCCACCTGACCACATTTCCCAGCCCCAGGAGTGTGCTGTAACGGATGATGTGCTTAGCTTACAAAATCAGTCTCGGTGGAAAAAATGCGAGTCTATTAAATGGTTAAGTAGAAGGAAGCTTCTGACGCGGAGGTTATGCTATTCTCACGTCAGCACTACGTAAAGACTCTTCTAGGCATCATAGCCCCGATGTGAAGCCATTTTAAAATTTTCACTAATTCATGAAATATCTTAGGACGACAAAATCCACTGTGAAGTTACCGGATAATTCAATTATTACCGCACTTATTACTATCATTTTCTTCATATTGCTGCTGGAACACACGTGCTTTAAGGTCATTTAATGCCTTTTGGTCATTATGGAAGTAGTTGCCCAGGAATAGGTTCTTTCCCTGTCTACAGAATCCTTTTCATGTTAATATCAAACATCAGCAATTACTCGTAGATTACATTAAAACTAAAGTAAATGATGAAGACGTTACTTGAATACGGAAACGCGCTGCCTTTCTTGATTTACTTGCGGCTGGAAATGGCTGTCGAATACTGCCAAACCAAAAGCCAAGGGATCTTACTGCCTTCCGAAATACGTCACTGTCAGTTCTTCCATATGATTTGGTCGACGGGACCTGTTTCGAGTTGATTATGACAGAGAATGTTTTAGAAAATCAATTGTATTCCTTTGCAATAAACAGAAAGATTTTCATTCTAAGTTATCCAAGTTCAAAATTATCGGAATATTAGTTCAAATTTAATATACGCTTGTATAATGTAGGAAAGCATTTCACGGTTGCAAAACTCGCATCCCACTCATTGTCCTTACACTTAGTCGCTGATCATAAATTGTAGCTCAGAGTGACACCAGTTTAAGTATCCTAATGTAGCGAAGACTGTTTCCCAGTGCTCTTTCTCATCGGAAATATGCAGTTCACTCATTGGGCTCCATTAGTACACTGTAGCAGTAATTTCTGTGTGTATGCAATGCATACGGATTGTAGAATTCAGTGGTGCTCTCTCTTCCACTTCTGTATACAATATGACAGACCTAAACGGGCCCTTTTTCGTTATGTGCCCAGGGCGGGGCAACATCATATTGACAACAATTGACAACAGCAACTGAGGCGTATTTATAATGTTGAAGCTAGACTGTGTATCGTTGTCTTCCTTGAGTGGGCATCGGAAGGCGTTTACATACACGTATACGAGGGTAATCCCAAAAGTAAGGACTCCTAAGGGACACTATTTTCCAACGCAGGCACAAACGAGAGATCCTTAATTTTAATGCTAAGCAAAAACCACAGTAGTACCTGCATAGTGGCAAGAGAACGGATACGAAGGTCTCAGGTTCAATCCGTCTTTCGGTCCATGATTTTTTGTGTGCCATTTTACACTTATTTTCCGACAGGCAGTGTTTGTTGATGTGAAAAATGCCGAGTTGCACTGTTGTCCGAAAGCCACGTTAAGCTGTAGGTTCCCCTATTAACTGGCTACGTAAGTCAACTCAAAGGTCGGAGGGAAGCAACGGCATACCACCTCCAACAAGACCTTGCCTACTAAAGCACTGTGGTGTTCAAACCACTCTTCCGACTGATGACTGCTTTTTTTCTATGGGTTCTAAAGGTAATGATCTTCGGGTTATTAACATTTTTGTGCTTTCATGCTGTAGCTTTGATACCAGTAAACGTAAGTAACCAGCCGAGCACTGTCACCGTTCGAGTTGTCAAGGTGGTAGACGACGATGCTGTCGACCCCAGTTACAGTCTTGGTCATCGCTATATTTCAGTGGAATACCTCCATGTGACTTTCTGCGTATTTCAAGATATACTTTTATACACTTGGAACGCATCCAAATTTGTACCTGATAGAGCTGTATTTATCAACATGAATCAGATATGTTTTCCGTGAAATATATCGGACAACACGTCAGTGCAGGGAGATTTCGTTCTTGTGATGCGCATGGTGCAAGATATATTTGTGTTTTGCTTGCTTCTGTGATAGGTTTCACCCAACTGAATGAGAGAAGTTCACGAATAGACTGTCAATAACTGGAATTACGCAATAATTCACTTAAAAGTTGTATTTTTGCATTACGTATCCCAGTGAAAGTAAAAGTAAACAGGTTATATGCCTACTTGCTTATTATTCGCGCTTCTCGATGCTTTCATCAAAAAATAAAAACAATAAAAAAAGAGAGACAAAGAGAAAACAGAAATGTATTTCAAATATCAGCTCGGTGACACCATGTTCGTCTCGTGATGTAAAGCAAGGATAGTTGATAGGTAATATCTCGTTGTGCTAGCGATATGTATGGCTACAGGGTTCTTTCTTTTCTTTCTGCAAACAACCAGAACAGAATTCAGTAACAAAGTGGCAAGAACACCTATGGAGTGGGACAATTAAACACTCAGATTTTCTTGGTTATTTTGTTAATCGTCTGTAATGCAGTAACATCCTTGATTACTGATTCGTTATTACTACCATTTTTATTGTTATTCGGCAGCTCACAACAGCTTCCCTATCACTCATTGCTGCCGATTCATGCAACGAATGGATCAGGATGAATGGAGTATGGGATGTTTCGTCACGGAGAATATACACATTTAAAAAATGGTTCAAATGGCTCTGAGCACTATGGGACTCAACATCTGAGGTCATCAGTCCCCTAGAACTTAGAACTACTTAAACCTAACTAACCTAAGGACATCACATACATCCATGCCCGAGGCAGGATTCGAACCTGCGACCGTAGCAGTCACGCGGTTCCGGACTGAAGTGCTTAGAACCGCACGGCCAGCGTGACCGGCTATACATATGTATCTCGGCGTCTTGTGTTCAGTGTAATACGAAAATCTCAATAAGAGAAGATGACAATGGGATGCCGGTGATGCAGGCAATAACACCCAACTATTTCTGTCGACTTAACACAATGACGACAGACAAATTGGCGTCTCACTGTATTTTGATTATAATTTGTTAGCCTTCTTGGGACCTCGTTTTAATACCTCGTGGGAGCAGGCATAATATTTTGCTTTTTGAGCACCGAACAATAACACACAAAGATAGTAGATGGAAGGATACAAAGAAACAATCAGATTCATGGGGGTGGATGCAGTTCATCACTAGAAGACTAAACAAGGGGGAAATATTACGAAAGCAATGAATACCCTGGTTAGTATACATTATTTATATGGATCTTAAGATGAAAAAGTGCAGATCTGCACAGTGCCCGAATGTGCACTTTAGTTTCTGTCTTAATGGGCATAATTTTTAGTTTATTCTCTTCTGAATTTTCAAATGAAATGATTATTACGTGATACAAAATAATTAGTTAACTGTGTTTGTTACAGCTTCCGTTTGCACCAACATTTTTCTACATTCTCGTGCAATTCATGAAATTCTTGTATGATCACAAGACTGCACATAGATGCAATCGATTTCGAGGTGCAAAGTGTTTGTTATCTTACTTTTCGTGAAAGATGGGCAAAGTTGATTTCCAAAGACTTTTTATTGTACTGAAATAATCTTTTGTCACTAAGTAACAAGGTAAGTGTTTTATTCGTATATATTTTGTGGGAAACTGTAATCGTGATGGAAGATTGCACACCTGAATGTTTGACGCAACTGGTAGGAGAAAACGCTGCATATTAACCAAACCCCGCGCCTCCTCTCTGTATCTTCCTATATTATGAGCACGGGATTCTCCTCCTATAACACTACAGAGCTGTTCCTAGCACAGCTGAGAACTGGCAACATCGTCACAATCATTTTGCAACACTGTGACAGTGCAAAGTGTTTGTTATCTTACTTTTCGTGAAAGATGGGCAAAGTTGATTTCCAAAGACTTTTTATTGTACTGAAATAATCTTTTGTCACTAAGTAACAAGGTAAGTGTTTTATTCGTATATATTTTGTGGGAAACTGTAATCGTGATGGAAGATTGCACACCTGAATGTTTGACGCAACTGGTAGGAGAAAACGCTGCATATTAACCAAACCCCGCGCCTCCTCTCTGTATCTTCCTATATTATGAGCACGGGATTCTCCTCCTATAACACTACAGAGCTGTTCCTAGCACAGCTGAGAACTGGCAACATCGTCACAATCATTTTGCAACACTGTGACAGTGCAATCACTTCCGCAAATGGTACTGAATTGACTCACCTATCCATTTGAATGACTCGTGCTATATAATCCTCATGTAATCTAAGACACTGAGTCAGAAAATTCAATCTTTTGGCTAAAGAAATGCTGTTCTTCACGTAAGTGACAACTTTTATTATCTTTCACGATGCATTATGAGGCTGGGCGACCAACACCATGATTAAAGTGGGGTGTTGTTAGCAGTGTACCCGTAGCCCCTTGGTACCATCCATGTCTCGTGTGGCAACGGCTCCATAAGTCGTCAGTCCTAACTGTGGTAGGGGCCAGCGTATGCAAGCTTTTTTCTGATTTATTTTATGGGGCTGCGAATTTCCAGAAAAATTCTGTAACGAAATCAGGAGAAAACCTTTACACATCGAATTCTCTTGGTAGCTCGACACAGTAACTTGTAATACGGTATATTGATAATTTTTACTTATGGACCGTCTGACAGCGACTGAATAAAACACAATTTTAGTGTCTTACGCGATTCGCCTTTATTTTCTGCAAGCCATCATTGTATTGTATACGTGTGTGTAAACGCCTTCTGATGCCCACTCAAGGAAGACAACAATGCACAGTCTAGCTGCAATATTATAAATACGCCTCAGTTTGTGGATGAACTCAGACTTAGGTTGATAATCATTTTGAATATTTAGCAGTGCTGTACCCACTGGTGTTAAACAAGTTTTCAGCCAATGATTCCCACAGATACAGGAACACTACTTGTGACACCTCTTAGACAAAATACTTACGCAGTGCTATCAGACGAAAAGGTCACCCTGAAACAAACTGTGGGAAGTTTGTTTTACAACCTTCGTACCTGGATAAAGAGCTTTTTCTATTTATCTGTGAATGTTGCTGCATAAGACGATTTAAGAAGAAACTAAATTCCTTCAGCTGCGCCAATGTTTAAAGAAATCGTCTTATCGGCACTAGATCGTGGTTTGTGAATGGTTAACCGGCCGTACTCTGCCGCATTTCGCTGGTTGGAAGGCAAAAAGCTTACTGACTAATTTCACTGAAGGAAAAGGGGGACGAAATGTCTCCCACTGGAAGGTCAAGTTGTTTTCTTTTAAATGATTACAAAATCAGGTAAAACGAACAGTGAGGTTGTCAGTATAACCACATTACTGTTGTCAGTATGATGTTGCACCGGCCAGAGCCTGTAATGATAAAGGGCCCGTTTAGGTCTGCCATATTGTATACAGAAGTGGGAGAGAGAGCTCCACTGAATTCTACAATCCGTATGCATTGCATACACACAGAAATTACTGTTACAGTGTACTAATGGAGCCCAATTAGTGAACTGCATATTTCGGATGAGAAAGAGCACTGGGAAACAGTCTTCGCTACATTAGGATACTTAAACTGGTGTCACTCTGAGCTAGAATTTATGGTCAGCGACTAAGTGTAAGGACAATGAGTCGGATGCGAGTTTTGCAACCGTGAAATACTTTCCTCCATTATACAAGCGAATATTAAATTTGAACTAATATTCCGAAAATTTTGAACTTGGATAGCTTAGAATGAAAATCTTTCTGTTTATTGCAAAGGAATACAATTGATTTTCTAAAACATTCTCCGTCATACTCAACTCGAAACAGGTCCCGTCGACCAAATCATATGGAAGAACTGACAGCGACGTATTTCGAATGGCAGTAAGATCCCTTGGCTTTTGGTTTGGCAGTATTCGACAGCCATTTCCAGCCGCAAGTAAATCAAGAAAGGCAGCGCGTTTCTGTATTCAAGTAACGTCTTCATCAACTACTTTAGTTTTAATGTAATCTACGAGTAATTGCTGTTGTTTGATATTAACATGAAAAGGATTCCGTAGATAGGGAAAGAACCTGTTCTTGGGCAACTACTTCCATAATGACCAAAAGGCATTAAATGCTTTCAAGCACATGTGTTCCAGCAGCAGTATGAAGAAAATGATAGTAATAGTACGGTAATAATTGAATTATCCGGTAACTTCACGGAAATACGGAAGCGTCCGATCCCACCCGTCTGCTTTGACCCATGACGTCACAAATATGGCGGAAACAAAATCAAACACACACACTTTCCACAAGAAGCCTAATGACACTAACGGGACAAGCGCTGGAAATGGAGTGTTTTGGGTGGGGGGCAAACTAAATATAAACAAATTTAGACGCCTTGCGTAGCTACAACGTGTAAGTGAAGACAGCCATGCATGAATACCCACCCACCTCCCCAGGGGTCGTAACTCCTGCAACCCATAGAAGATAAAGATGCTTCAGTAGCTGATTAGTGTTTTTTGTCTTTTTTTTAAAAAAAATCTCACGAGATAGAACGAACAGATCAGAAAAGTAAATAAAATAAGATAAAACAGAACTGGAGATAGCCACACTCAAACCAAACTCCGCGCCGTCATGACGTCACACACGACAACACCCTTACGTCACGGGTAAAGCCGACGCGTGGGACCGGACGCTTCTGTCGACCCAACTTCACAGTGGATTTTTGTCGAACTAAGATATTTCCTGAATTAGTGAAAATTTCAAAATGGCTTCACAGCGAGGCTATGATGCCTAGAAGAGTCTTTACATTGTGCTGACGTGAGAATAGCAGAATCTCCGCGTCAGAAGCTTCCTTCTACTTAACCATTTAATAGATTCGCATTTTTTCCAACGTGACTGATTTTGTAAGATAAGCACATAATCCGTTACAGCACACTCCTGGGGCTGGGAAATGTGACCAGGTGGAACGAACTATCACAAGTGCAATGCGTGGGTAAAAGCATTTACTTTTAAGAGGCACAAAAAGATCTACTTTACCTCTGGTAACCTCAAGAGAAAGGCGTTATAATACAGAATCCGTATTAAACATCACGTTCCTTCATTCCCAACTGGACAGAGCCGGTTGCTTTGGGAAATGACGTAGGCGGAGGTCACTGTAAACAGAAATACTGTCGCCAGTAAACTTACTTACATTACAAAATTTTATTTTATTTGATGAACCGATAGCCATTTAAAGGAACAGGGCCCTTATTTTACTTGTACTTCATTGAACTGGAGACGTTGAAAAATTTGGTGCTGGACTATGATTCGAATTCGTATCTCCACTTTCGAGGATCTGAATCTCTCGGAACAGGATAGTTCAATCATTTCGTTCCTTTTTCCAAGACTGCAATCTTCTCTAGGTCATCTCCAAAGATAAGTAGGTGGGTTCGATTCCTGATACAGTACAAAAATATTCATAATTTCATTTCAAGCCCTATCACGTGCACACCGACCTGCTAGTGAAAATTAACGTGTATTTTTAATATCTGTTCATGTGCTGCCAACAATTTCTGGTCAAACACGCACACATCTTACTGTTGGTGAGTAAGCAATTGATACTTAAGCTATATTCGTAGACGATAAAGAAGAACGATAGAACTGCGGTTCGATTGTCGCTTAGGCACAAAAATTTGTATCCTTATTTTAGATTCAAACACCTATCGTATGGTAAGAAAAACCTACACATAACATTTGATTTTACTTAGGTAACAATCCGATTACGTGTTGGGTTCGTACCTCCGTCACAGAAATTCACATCAGGCACTTCATCTTTAATTGCATACACACTTTGTTACTTCTGAATGGAGTTATCAGACATCTTTCGTGGTTAGTTAACAGGGAAGAAAAGGTCTTGATAGGTGTCCCGTTTTATTACAAAAACTGTCATCTTTTATTTTCAAGTTTAGATTTGGTTACTGATATTGGCGAAAATTTCGGTAATTCATGACTCTTCACAGCTAGTCAGCAATATGATTGATTAGATTAGATTGGATTAATACTTGTTCCACAGATCATGAATACGACACTTCATAATTATGTGGAACGTGTTATTGTAATGAAAGATTTCTTTACACACCGGTGTTCAATTTCTTTACAACACTTTTTTACCCTCTCTCTGATTCTTCTTTATCTTTATTTCTCTCTCTCTCTTTCTGGGGGACTTCAATGCTCATAATGTCTTATGGGGCTCTACGACTACTTCCCCCAGGGGTCGCGTTCTGGAAAGCCTCGTGGTGTCCAAAGAACTGTGCATCCTCAACTCTGGTGCTCCCACTCATTTCTGTACTGCGTCTGGGTCGTCGTCAGCTATTGACCTTTCCTTTTGCTCTCCAGCACTCGCGGATTCTGCTCTGTGGGAGGTTGCCGCTGACCTCCATTCTAGTGACCTCTTCCCCCTTTGGATTCGCCTCCTGGATGAGACTGTGGCATAACCAGTGCCGCCCAGGTGGCACCTCTGCAGAGCTGACTTGACTCTTTTCAGCGATTTAGCTATTTTGGAACACCGTGCCAGCGTCCACGAATGGGTCGACCATGTTACAGCAGTGATCTCCCACGCTGCTGAATTGTCGATCCCACGGTCCTCAAGTCATCCCAAGAGGCGCCCTGTCCCTTGGGGACCACTGAGTGCCGCTCAGCCATCCGAGCCCGCCGTGCAGCTCTGCGCCGCTTCAAGTGCCGTCCCTCAGCTGACAATGCGGCCTTTCGGGTGGCAAGGGGCAAGGCGCGGCGAGTGATTAAAGAGAGAAAACGACGGTCATGGCAATCGTTCCTGAACTCCATCTCCCGCTCCACTAGTTCTACAAAAGTATGGGGAGCCATCAGGAGGATTTCCGGGAAACGCAGCCAACTACCTGTCACGGCATTGCTGCATCAGGGTTGTCTACTCACGGCGCCGAGAGACATTGCCCAGACACTGGCCATGTATTAACTGCCACTATTAACTGTGATCCAGATTTCTGCCGCTACCGCACTGTCGTCGAGAGGGATCACTTGGACTTCCGGTCTCCAAATTCTGAACCCTACAACTGCCCCTTCACAATGTGGGAACTGGATTCGGCGTTGTCTGTGGCTCATGATACTGCGCCAGGTGATGATCAAATCCTGTACAGCATGCTGCAGCACTTGTTGCTGCCATCCAAGGAAGTTCTCCTGAATTGTTTTAATATGATATGGTCATCCGGCACGTTCCCTGACTCGTGGAGGGAGGCGATTTTGGTTCCCCTCCTCAAACCGGGAAAAGACCGAATGCATCCCAGTAGTTATCGGAGTATTGCTTTGACGAGCTGTGTCGGGAAGACATTGGAACGCATGGTCAACCGTCGCCTGGTTTGGCTGCTCGAGACCAGGCATCTCCTTAGCCACTCCCAGTGTGGCTTTCGGAGATGTCGTTCAACCATAGACAACTTGACCCTGTTTGAGGCGGCCATCCAGCAGGCTTTCCTACGTAACCAGCATTGTCTAGGTGTATTCTTTGACATTGATAAGGCGTATGACACTACTTGGCGCCGCCTTATCCTCGATCAACTCCATCAGTGGGGCTTTCGTGGCCATCTCCCCATCTTCATTCGGTCCTTTCTTTCCCGCCACCTCTTTCGATATCGGGTTGGTAATGTGCTATCTGATTTGTACGTGCAGGAGAATGGTGTTCCTCAGGGAAGCGTTTTAAGTGTCACCCTCTTTGCCGTCGCCATTAACAGTATCACGTCCACTATCCGGAGTCCTGCCCAGTGCTCCTTGTTTGTGGACGATTTTGCTGTTTTCTGTTCTTCCTCCAGTCTTGTCACTGCTAGTCGGCAGCTGCAGCTTACGATAAAGCGATTAGAGGCATGGACTACGAAGACGGGTTTTACCTATTCTGCAGACAAATGTGTGTGTGTTCATTTTAATCGTTCTCGACGTGCTTTTACCTCCCCTGAATTGCGTCTGAGGGACACCATTCTTCCTTTTAGAGACACTGTGAGGTTCCTGGGCCTCACTTTTGATTCCAAGTTGCCGTGGTTGCCGCACCTTAAAGACCTCAACGTGCGGGCCCTGAAGGCGCTGAATATTTTGAAGTGTCTGAGCCATCGGTCCTGGGGAGCAGATCGGGCGCGTCTGCTGCAGTTTTATAGGGCTTTCGTCCAGTCGCGTCTTGACTATGGATGCACTGTGTATGGGTCAGCGAGGCCTTCGTATCTGAAGATTCTTGACGCAGTACACCATGAGGGTATCAGGCTGGCTACTGGTGCCTTCCGTACCAGTCCCATCCCCAGCCTGTGTGCTGAGGCAGGGGAACCGCCGCTCGCCATCCGGCGGAAACTCCTCATGGTGCGACGGGTGTGTCAATTCCTTGCCTGTCCTACCTCCCCTGCATACCCTACTGTTACCCGACCGCATATGGAACGTCTCTTTTGTAGTCGTCCAAGGGCAACGAGACCATTTGGGATTCGTGCCAAGCATTTGCTTGAGTCCCTTGGTGTGGAGCGTGTGGCACCCCAACTCCAGGGTTTTACCCGCCTGCCTCCCTGGTTGCTCCAGAGGCCCAGCGTCCTTTTAGACTTGTCAGAGTACCGGAGGAGCTGCACTCCTGCGTTTGTTTTTACCTCCTTATTTTACGATATTTTAAACCAGCATGCCGAGCATGTACCAGTATTAACGGATGGCTCTAAACAGGGGGACTCTGTTGGTTGTGCTGTTGTTTTCCCTGATCGAGTCGTCAAGTTACGGCTTCCTGCAGTGTTTACCATCTTTGATGCCGAATTGTTTGCGATCTTGCGGGCATTGGAGCAGATGAGATGTGTTCCCAGTCTTAAGTTTCTCATCTGTTCTGACTCCCTGAGTACCCTTCAGACCATGCAACACTTGTACCCAGCGGATACGGTCGTCCAGAACATCCACGATGCCCTACTCCACCTGCAACGGCAGGGGAAGGAGGTTTCTTTCTGCTGGGTGCCGGGGCACGTGGGTATTAGGGGAAACGAACTGGCGGATGTGGCTGCCAAAGGTGCATGTTCCCTCCCTCACGTTGTGGAATGTGCCGTCCCCCTCCATGCTGTTACCTCCCTTTTGCGTTTTCGTGTTATGCGTCAATGGGAAGAGGAGTGGCTGGCAGTCGCTGAAAATAAGCTGCGTCTGGTTAAGGCCACCACGCGGCCATGGCGTACGTCCTACCAGTCATTCAGGCGGGATGAGGTTCTCCTCACTCGCCTCCGCATCGGGCACAGTCCCTTAACGCACGGTTCTTTACTCCGGCGGGAGGACCCCCCAATCTGCAGTGCTTGTGGCGTCCAGATTACTGTCCGCCACATTTTGCTTGACTGTCCTTTATTCTCTGACCAGAGGGCAATGGTTTCCTTGCCACCGGATTTTCCCTCTATTTTGCAAGACGACGCAACGACTGTGGTTAAGGTCTTACGGTTTTGTGTGCTGTCCAATTTGTTGCCTCGGATTTTAGGGAGAGGATTTTAATGTGCTGCTGGGTGACTGGCTCACCCAGGCTTTAGGTAAGAGGTCCGCCAGTCACGATTATCTACTTGTTTCACCTCGTTTTCTGTTCTCTTTTCCTTGTGTTTCCATTCCTCTTTTAGTGCGTTTCTTCTCCTCTTGTTTTGCCTCTGTATGTGAGGATTTGTAACTGCGTCAGGTCTGTGTCTTTTCGCCGTTCTCCTTGTTCGCTGTCCGTCTTCGTCCCTTCACTGCATGTGTTCCTGTTTCTATGCGTTTGGGCGCTGATGACCACGCTGTTTAGCGGCCGAAAACCTCAAACCACACACACACCCACACTCTTTCTCTCTCTTTCCCACTCTCTCTCTCTCTCTCTCTCTCTCTCTCTCTCTCTCTCTTCTCTCTCTCTCTCCCCCCTCTCTCTCACACACGTACACACATTCTTTTTTTATTTTCATTTGTTTGGTGCGCTCGACTATCAGCGAGGCACGAAAACGTCCGTGAATGAGTTTCTTAGATTTAAGTACAGTTACGAAATATAAAAAAAAATAACAGTTACTGATTTATAATGCTTGGTTCGCAATCAGTTCTGCGTATTATCAGTAACTACGCTCCAGTCCCTAAACCTGGTTACAGAAATGCGAATGAGATCCATTACGTATTCCAGGCCGTCGCAGCCGCGTCTTTGAAAGGCCAGCTGTGGTCACTTCCCAGTCCGCAGTAGGATCACATAGGTTCGTCTTCTTCCTGCTAGAACTGTAACTGAGATTTGGCAACAAGGCAAGGTATATTTGGCAACTCTGTGATCGACGAGTTACTTCCTGGTGTGCACGGAATTAAGCCTCAAAGTTCACCTGATTTTTCCTGTCATTTCCATTGAATAATCAGAGTTATTACCGCTTCAGGTGTAAAAAAGAGATTGTTAATTTACGGTTTTCTGCCCAGGAAAGTCGTTGTATGTGTAAATCGGAACTAAACTCGTCCTTCAAATAGCAGTTTACGAGTTGTAGACTCAATTGGCCTCGTAAGAGAAATGCGAAACACATACCTCTTCGCTAGCTCTGTGGTGACGTGCTGACCTCTGAAAAAGCGTCTGTTATGGTTCACGGTTCCAGTCTCGCTGAATGTAACGTTTTTATCCCTTCTGTGAAAGAGCTGCAAGCAGTCAGATCAAACATCGATAAGGAAATCGCAAGAACATACTTTCAGCTCAAATTGCAATGGTGAAAAATATACAATGCTGCACAACAGGCAACGCCTCGTTCCACTGCTGACAAGCAAATTTTGGGTCTCTAGGAATACATAACTTTATTTATGAAATGCCACATTTGCATACCTGTTGAGTAGGACACAGCTTACCAATTAAACACAGACCCAATCGAAATCTAAGTGAGTAGTACTTTACTCATTTGTGCTGATTGAGGCACTCTTGTGTACAGATACTCAGTTTTATCAAAACAGACTTTTGTCGTAAGGTTATCGTGGGTAGTTTTATTTCATTTCTTTTAATACAGTGCACAATTTTCGTAAGGTATCTTTTAATGTTGTTAAAACAATACTAAACATGTCAGAGAAATTAATCATCAACGATATATGCGATTTCTCTGATGTGATCTATAACAGTCTGACATTGCACATACAGTTTATTGATCACATGCATATAGAAAACTTGTTCTGAGTTAAAGATTTCAAACAAGGTTTGAAGAAGAATAAAATGCCACTACCAGACGACAGCTAATGTAGAAAATACTTTTCTGACTATTTTGGCACGATGCACTCTCCCCATACATAATACAAATGCTTCGAGATGCATCTGCTGCGTGGCCATCTGTTAAACCTGAAAAGAACAAAATGTCACGGAAGTTAGCCCTTTTTCCACATGCGGCTATTTTGTGTTGAGAAGTGAAGGTAATTATGTTCAAAGTTCCATTAAATTGGTAACTTTGGCAGACAGCAGAATTGCGTTGTAAAAAATGTAGCAGCGAATGAAATGGAACTCACGACATCTTATCTTCGGTGCATGACACTTACTGTGACGCTACTAGCTGTCACCTACTGACAGCACCTGCAGAAGTCAAGAATAGTTCCTCCAGAACTTCCGCATTCCACAGTGCTGTGAGATAATGCATATGGCCGGATCTAGACTTCTGTGAGATAGGAAGTTACAGATTTTCTTTTGCACTGCACGACGTTTTCAATAATCAGACAGTGCAATAGAGTAGCTCCAATGGAAAGGAACACTTCCTCTTTAAATTTCTGCTTCCTACACTGTTGGCAGTTCTGTGTAGATGGCAGTTACATGATTTTATTTCGGTGATTAAAAAACAGAGTCGAATGTATACACTGAGCAGCCGAGGCAGCTTGATCATGGCGATTCGGTCAACCAAGTAAATGAATGTACTGAATATGCTGCAAACCACTACAGGGAGCCTGTGTGTCAGAATTCTCATCGAGTGTGCCGCAGAGGTGTTATGAAAGAAACATGAGTCATACAGAAGGTGATTTGGTGGTCTGTTGGATTGATGATAAGTTCCTATGATGATGCTCTGGGTTAAACTTCAACTTCTGCCCATGACTTTTAATATGGAGAGACAGATTCTATTCTCTTCTGGGTTCGCCAAGTGAAGAAGGTATAATGGCATTGTGGTCTGAAATTCACATTAAACATGATATTCCTTCTCTACCAAGTAGTCGTTAGGTTGCACCACAATAAAGTCAGGAGTGGCGAAATGTGGGAACTCTGTCACCAGTAACCTTTCTTATACTAGTTATTTATTTTTAGTGACAAAACAAACGCCATGTAGGGTCACTCCATCTCTTATTTGAGCTTCTGTATGTCGATAAAAAAGGTTCTGAACTTGGAATGCAACTCAGACCGTCCTTAACACGGAATTTGATCCCTTCGTGACAATACAGCTCGACTACAATTTGTTGTTTGTTCAAAACTGCTGATTCCTCAACATCTCCACATATTGCGCGTGAATGGGTTCGAATGGTGGCCCGGAACTTAAGTTCTCATTATGTATTATCAGGCTCTAGCATGAGAACTTGACTAGAAGAAGGGATCGGTTGGTAGGACATGTTTTGAGGCATCAAGAAATCACCAATTTAGTTTTGGAGGGCAGCATGGAGGGTGAAAATCGTAGAGGGAGACCAAGAGATGATTACACTAAGCAGATTCAGAAGGATATAGGCTGCAGTAGGTACTGGGAGATGAAGAGGCCTGCACAGGATAGAGTAGCATGGAGGGCTGCATCAAACCAGTCTCAGGACTGAAGACCACAACAACAAACAAGCATCTGAACACATATCTGCTCATGGATAATAAGTTTGATTTTTAATGCATTTTCATTCGTTGTCAACACTAACGATATCTGACGTTTTTGACTCCCAGTGAGACACAGAACTATTTCAGAGATCACTCTAAGTTCAAGGATGTTATTCCGAGCTGCTGGTGGAGAAAAATTCTGTAGCTGACGTCTCTTTGTGTGTAGTCAACAACGGCATGTGTGGGGTTCGATTCCCAGTCAGCATTGAACTCTGCGTCATATTATTTCTAGTTCAAACATGCTCACATGTCGCTGCTGATGTAACAAACCCATATTTAACGTTCGTTTTCTCTAATAAATAACAGCGATAGGTTCTGGGTTGGAGTCCTGGGTAGGATAAAATTAATGTTTCGTCTCGTCATTTCAGTTAAAACATCTAGCTACTGCCGAGAAAATCCGATATGTCACAGTTGATTGTGCTTCGATAACAATCCGATTAGGTTGTGGGTTCGAATCCCTGTCCAACACAAAGCTTTACATCACAGCATTTCAAGTAAGCAATATTTAACATCTCTCGTAGTACGTTAACAGGGACAATAGATGCTGGGTAGGAATTCGCGTCCGTTAAAAATGTTTACGTTTTGTAATTTAAAGTTGATATTTGCTAACTGATACTGTCTAAAATCGAGATATATCAATCTCTGTATGCCTAGTCAGGAATGACTCTTAGTTTCCGTCAGTCACGAAATCTTAGTCTGCATGAGCTGGGTTTGAATCCATATGCAGAACGAGACGGTTCGTCGTGTCATTGGAAGTTCATACATATTCTCAACTAGCTGCTCGTGAATAACTTAAATTTTTAATATTATTTTGTGTTAAATAACAAGTATGGTATGTTACTTTGAAGAGGAAATCACGAATACGACGAACTTACTACGTGCATTACCTATCTGACGTAATAATGATAGTGGTAACTTTTCAGGTATGTCATTTATTGCAATAAATGTGAGCTTACAAGCCTTAAGGACAGTCTTATCTGTGGTAAGGTGTTCCCTGATATTTGTAGTATCGTGGTATTAATTTACATCTTCAATTATTGCGATACAGAGCCGAGTTTTCTAGTGGTGACTTGTTGGAGCCATTTTCAATAGTCAAACGACAGTACCAAGGAGCGAATAGAGGACCTGCTAGACAGCTGCGTTATGTGGGTTGCATGCGAATCAGGCGAAATGCAATTCAGGTCGTTCGGATACTTTCGAGCAGGACTGTACATCAATCATCTAGCAGAATGCGTCGGCTGCTCTTTAAGATGAATGCTACAGGCCCTGTCAGCTGACCCTGAACGTAAATAAATACATAGGAGGAGAAAGCCACTACTGTACAATTACACCGCTGATGAGGAACTGCTGGAAGCACTATCTACCGTGAGATATCTTTGAGTAGCTGTCCAGAGCGATCTCAATTGGAATTACCACATAAAGCAAATAGAAGGAAAAGCAGATGCCAGACTGAGATTCATAGGGAAAATCTTGAGGAGATGTAACTCATTCACGTGCACCAGGGATGTAACGTGTAAGACGCTATTCTTGAGTATTGTTCATCAGTATAAGATCATTATCAGGTAGGGGTGATAGAAGAGACGAGAATATCTAACGAAATGCGGCGCGTTTTGTCACGGGATCGTTTAGTCGGCTCGAGAGCGTTAGACACGTTCAACAATCTCTTGTGGAAGTTGTTACAAGAGAGGCGTTGTGCATGACGGAGAAGTTACTATTGAAATTTCGAAACAGCACTTACCGATAAGGGTGGGACATCATATTACTTCGTCCCTTGTACATCTCTCGAAACGACTACGATGAGAAAATCTGAGAAATTAGAGCCATTATAGAGGCTTACCGACTGTCATTTTTTCCTTGCACCATTCGTGAGTGGAACAAGGTAGGAGGGATTAGTCAGTGGTGTCATCAGTACCCTCCTCCACTCACCGTCACGTGGCTTGCAGAATATGGTGTTGATATAGATGTAGACTTGGGGAGAGGTCCCATTCTTCCAATGCTTTGGAGAGGCACAGCAATGTTATTCCTGGCGTCATAGTGAGGAAAGCTGTCGGTTGTGACCTCAGGTCACGGCTAGTGGCCACTGAGGGAACTGTGACGGCACAATGGTACGTCAAAGACGTCCTACGTCCTCTTGTGCTTGGCTACCCCGCGCGGTCTCGGTCGTCTTGTCACGGCCTGTGCGGATCTCCCCGTCGGAGGTTCGAGTCCCCCTCGGGCATGGGTGTGTGTATCGTCCTTAGTGTAAGTTAGTTTAAGTTAGATTAAGTGGTGCGTAAGCTTAGGAACTGATGAGCTCAGCAGTTTGGTGCCATATGACCTTACCACAATTTTCCAAATTTCCTCTTGTGCTTCCTCTCATGCTACAGTCATATTGTTCCTATTTCTCAACAGGACAATGCTTGACCACACAAGGTATATCTCTCTATAAACTGTCAGCGTGATGTTGAGCATATCCCGTGGCCAGAAATATCTGCCCCTGATAGATCACGTATGGAACCTAGTCGTGCGTCAATTCCGTCCCAGTACCAGTACCGGAGATATCAGGGGCCAGTTGTGGACCAACATGCCTCAGCAGAGGATACAACGGCGTTATTACACCATTCCCAAGCAAACTACTGCATGAATCCAGGACAGGGAGTGCAACGTCACACTGATCGCTTGACTCACACAGCCTAGTTACTCATAAATTCGATTCGATTTTGTAATCATCGAAATAACATCACACAGCCGTCAATTCGTTTCCTCCTCACCCTTTCTGGATCTTCACCTTATTTCTAATATTGCATTTCCCTTCATAAGGTATGTACGTTTTCAAAAATCTCTTCAGAAGGAGAACATTCATGTCGTTTAATTGACATTATAGAGTGTAATTCATGTAAGCTGCTCATCTAAGCCTGGCGCTAAAGTTCAACATAACTAAATGAACTTCCGCATTAAGTCAGAAACAGTTTAATATTAAAAACAGCTACATTCTATTTCCCCGAAATAACTAATCAGATTTTGAAGAGAGAAACGCCACTGAAATCATCACTTATAGAGCAACGTAAATAGCAGCAGAAATTGCTATAGTTCTGTTTTAAAAATCGAAGCTGACACCGATAACTGTGAAATTAATATACGAGGGTTGCCCAGAAGGTAATGCACCGCATTTGTCCCTCAACAATTCTTTATTGAACATAATGAGAATTACATATACGAAATAACGATGTTTTATCTACACACCCTATTTTTCCACGTAATCTCCGTCCCGTTCTATGGACTTCCTCCAGCGCAAAACCAGTCCTTGTCCTGGTGGCGGAGCCAGTGCTTCACTGTGTGAATCACCTCCTCATCGTCCTCAAAATGTCTTCCACGGATGGCGGCATCCTTTAATGGCCCAAACAAGCGAATGACAACATCGGCTCGCCGAAACATGTCAGGTGTGACGGTCGTGGACGGTCTCCCCGACCGCTGCAAACGGTGGAGCTCCGCCGAACCGCCTCTGGTGACCTCATCCTCCGTGCCCAGCGACTAACTGTACTTCTGTCGACAGCAGATACTCCATAGACTTTGCACAAATGTCTGTGACTATTCCCCACAGTTTCTTGCTCTGCAGTGAGAAATTCTATGATGGCACGCACGTTGCTTGTAAAGTACATCACCTACAGACGCCATTTCGAAACTTTCCTACATCTAGCTATCTGTAGCAAGCTACGGAAACCTGGCGCGCTAACTCAGGAGACTTCAGATAATACATACGTAACGTTTCGAATTCGAAACACTGTTTAAGGCTGAGAAAAAATGAGATCCAATGCTTTCTAGTGAACACTCCTAGCTATGAAAACAGACTGTACGTCATTTAGTGGTACTTTTTCACAATTCATTTAAGTAGAAACGGAATTACGATATCTTATACAGTTCCAGAACTTCTTCAGGTGAAATGCTTAGCTGAAGCATAGGATAATTCAGCTGCCCCGCCGGACGGGGTGGTCGAGAGGTTCTAGGCGCTACAGTCTGGAACCGCGTGACCACTATGGTCGCAGGTTCGAATCCTGCCTCGGGCATGGATGTGTGTGATGTCCTTACGTTAGTTAGGTTTAAGTAGTTCTAAGTTCTAGGGAACTGATGACCTCTGATGTTAAGTCCCATAGTGCTCACGAAACGTCCCCTTTGAAGAATTGTACAAGACTGTGCTTAAACTGACATACAATATTTTTTAGCGCAACGCAATCTGACTTTCAAAAATCCCTGCAAAAGAATGGCCCTGAATAACATTAAACTATACCTTTCAGAAATCACTTACCTCACAAAAATCTTCATTACTCGAACTACTGCAGTACAGCGAGCGCCACTACTGCCAGCTAAATAAAAGATTCAAACTACGGAAGGCACTAACTACTGATAGGGATAGTTAGCAAATGAAAGATATTAATAGAGAACAAACAATGTATTTACCTTGATAGTCATAATATATATAGCAGTTCATGACAAATTACAAAACTCCGCCATCTCTCTCCCCACATCCACCACTGCTGGCGGCTCACCTCCAACTGCGCAACGCTACGCACTGTTCACATCCAGCTGCCGCTGCCCAACACTACAATGGCAGACAACAATGCAAACTAGCCACAGACTTCACACAGCACAGCCAGTGATTTTTATACAGAGGTGGCGTTACCAATAAAAAAACATAAACAGCCTACTTACACTCAGAGCCATTTGAACCATTCAGCTGCCCCCACCAATGGTTTTTATGTAATCCGCAACACCTTCGAAAACCACGTGTGAGATTTTCGTTCCTCACACTCGCTACATGTGAACTATAGGTCCTACAGAAAAATGAACAGAACTTTTTCGTAGTTAATTTAGTGTAGTTATATTCTGTGCTGGGATACGTTTCCCTGGCGGCCATGGTTTCGAGTTATTCAAGAAGAACTCCTTTGAAGGTAACTTTTGTGCGTTTTTCTTGACTAACTCGAAAACTAAGACCTGTAGTGAAAAAGTATCCCAACGAAAAATTTAATTACATTAAGTTTTCTACAAAAAGCTCCTATTAATTTTTTTCTGTAGAACTGATAGTTTGCACATAGCGGGCGAGAGAAAATCTTGCAAGTGGTTTTTGAAAGCGTTGCAGGTTGCATAAAACCCATAGGTAGGGCAGATGAATCGCCCTGTGTAGCGCAAATGACAATGGCTGAGCACTATGCGACTTAACTTCTGAGGTCATCAGTCGCCTAGAACATGGAACTACTTAAACCTAACTAACCTAAGGACATCACATACATCCGTGCCCGAGGCAGGATTCGAACCTGCGACCGTAGCGGCAGCGCGGCTCCGGACTGGAGCGCCTAGAATCGCACGGCCACCGCGGCCGGCGCAAATGACAATGCCCGCATTGTTTGTTATTGCTTTCTCGCGTCTTCGTTCTCTCTGTTTCACCAGTCCCTGCAAAACACTTTTCCAGAGGATATTGTCTGCATATTGTACTCAGTCGTCAGAGAGACAATCCGCAGACGGCTGGTCTGAAACCGCAGCGCAGTCGAGTGCAACCGGCGTAGTAATCCTGCGGCAAGTGCAGGTGTTTGCGGCCTCTGTCGGGCTTATCGAGCATGAGCGCCGCGTTGTAGCTGTCCGTCAGCGGGCACGCCTGTGTAATCCCAGATTAGTGCTGCGTCCCACTGTGTCCCCGCCCGCGACATCACAGCTCCAGTTCCGTGTGTGTCACCATCTGTACGCCTCTTTACTAGCGCTCACTTTGCACAGAACAGGCGGCGGCGTGCGTTTCTCCTAACCTCTCACACCATACAGCACAGGGAACCAGTTCGCCATAAGTGACAGGCAACGTTTCATGCTGGGAAAGCTTCTGTTTTTCCTGTTCTTCACGCCTTAATCATTGGACCTCCAGGCCTGGCTCATACTTCCATTGATATGAACATAACGTGCAGGAAACCGAGACAATGGAAGCAACTGATTCGTAAGCATTAGAAACGAACTTAAACTGGTCCGTGCTATTGGGTGACTGAATATCTTCAGACAAAAGCTGCGTCAACATCGTGCAGGATTACGAAATCCCAACAGTAAATATTATCAGAAGATAGTCGGATGTTAAAATTAAAACCTTAAAAGATTAGCTAACGTTGAGAGTTTCTTTAGGCAAGGTGTTTTGACTTCCAAAAGCAACGTCTTCATAGGTTAGTTTAAGATACAGGAACAGTTATTTCATCAAGTAAGGCATACAACACGAAAGCAATTTTAACTGCGGGGGTAGGAATCTAAGTTGTTTCACAGGATATTATATTCGTGAACATGAACCTACGGGAAGCAGTGGACGAAGCAAAAGTACCTTTTTACGGGACTAAATAGTTAAGTTGACCTTTCGCTATAATAATAAGTGGAGGAGAGTTACCTGTGTGCTAATTAGACAGAATTAAAGCCCCTGTATTAATTTTTTACCATGAGTTAAACATGCTGAATGTAGTTCAGCTGAAACACTCTTGGATACACACCCATGCATATACACCTTGTTTTTCTTATCCTAGCAGCAAATTCGCAAGCAGACTCACTGGTCCAATGTAGAGAAACGTTTCATAAATAAGGGCACTAGTAGCGAAATATGGACACTTAGTTCTCTGACCACAGTGCCTACCATATATCGCTGAAACTCGCACAAGAGACTTTTCTGGGAAGGGTCGGGTAGCAGATGAATCTATTCTTTTTAAAAGATCGTTATCTAACTTAGGCACTCGGAGAAACTTGGAATAAATGCATCCGGCAGTTATCAACATATGTGGAATCGTAGTATCGTATACACAGGTGACAGAGCCAAGTCTCGACAAACGCATAAAGAACATTGCCAAAGACAAATCGTACTGAAGGCCATGCATAGAGGATTGTCACTTGTCACTATAGACCGACTCTCATTGACCAATCACAAATATACACTGAGGTGACAAAAGCCATAGGACAGCGATGCGCACGTAACACATGGTGGTAGTACCGCGGACACAGTGCGATGGTGACTCATGTGAAAAGGCTTCTGACGTAATTGTGGACGCACGACGGTAATTAAGAGACTTTGAACACGAAATGGGAGTTAGAGCTAGACGCATGGACATTCCATTTAGGAAATCGTTAGGGAATTCAGTAATCCGAGATCGTCGGTGTCAAGAATGTGCCGAGAATACCACATTTCAGGCATTACCTCTCACCACAGATAACGCAGTGGCGACGACCTTCACTTAACGACCGAGATCAGTAGAGATATCGTACTGGAGGTGACACATAGAGGAGTGTTACTTCTCACCATAGGCCGTAATTGCCAGCAGACAAGTGACACTGTGCGAAATAACCGCATAAATCAGTTGGGACCTACGACGAACGTATACGACGGGACAGTGTGGCGAAGTTTGGCGTTATTGGGCTACGGCAGTAGACGAACGACGCAAGTGTCTTTGCTGACAGCACGACATCGCCTGCAGCGCCTCTCGTGGGCGCGTTACCATATCGGTTGGACCCTAGACAACAGCAAAACCGTGGCCTGGTCAGATTAGTCCCGATTTCAGTTGGTAAGAACTGATGGTATGATGCGAGTGTGGCGCAAATCCCCACGAAGCCGTTGATTCAGCTTGTCATCAACGTAATGGACTGGTCCTCTGTTACAAATGAACCGATCATTGACTGGAAATGGTTATGTTCGGCTACCTGGAGACCATCTGCAGCCAATCATGGACTTCATGCTCCCGAACAACGATGGAATTTTTATACATGATAATGAGGGATGTGACCGGGCCAAAACTCTTCGCGATTGGTCGAAGAACGTACTTAACAGTTCGAATGATTTGGTCATTCAGGTATGCCGATATGAAGCCCATGGAACATTTATGGAACATAATCGAGAGGTTAGTTTGTGCATAAAATCCTGCAGCTGCAACATTTTGTAATTATGGACGGCTATAGAGGCAGCGTGCCTCAATATTTCTACCAGGGATAATTACAACGACTTGAGTCCATACCACGCCGAGCTGCTATACCTCACCGGACAAAGGAGGTCCGACTCGATATTAGGAGGTATCCTATAATTTTTGTTACCTCAGTGTACAAAGGATTAAGGTTAGAGAAGCCAAAATAATCGCAGTAGGGAGACAATCTTTGGGAGACTCAAAGACAGGGCATATAATTTAAGTGATGTTCCCAATGAACCGACCTCAGTATTCCACATTATTTTTAAAAAAATGGGGTAAACAGAAGGTAACTACTGAACTTATGGACCCTGAGAATAGTAACGTTGGGTACCAGGATTAAGGGTACATACAAACTGCGAGAGATCATCTCCATGCAGGCATAACAGCTCGTCCGGTGCGCCTCAGTTCCTAGCAGCAGATGGCACTCGCAAATTAAAATCATTTTCTGCTCCCGTGCAACGTCACTCTGCGCATTGCACTCGTCCGTCATAGTGTGGACAGCAGCCAAAGCGAATTCTGTCAACCGTACACTACATTTGTTTAACCCTGTTTTGTGGGCTTGAAAATTCTTCCGCCAACAGCCATAAAACACGACGGGAAATAGATACGCAGGCAGTTCTGCACCAGCAGTTGAATTCAGTTCAGTTCATTTCAATTCAGTTCAGTTCAGTGCCTACAGCCAGCACAGTAAGTACTCTGAGAACTATATTTCGACTTAGCAGTCACTATTTTCTGTGAACTTGCACCATTAACAGTCTGCATTACGACATTCAGTCATAGTGACAATTCTTAGACTGACCTGAGTCAGCGAAGTTCCTTAGATATTGTGGTGTCAGGTGCAGGACATTAAGTGCCAGAGCATCAAACCATACCTTTGTCTTGACAGCTCACAACCCATAATGCAATAAATTACGCTACAAATCGCACTATACCAACGCTGAGTACTATATTGTAACATATTCGTAATAAATGTTATTGGTTATTCCTTACTGTGCTGGCACACTTCTGTTACAGTGGCGCCCTGACAAACAAGTGTTTAATCAGTAACAGTGCAAATCAGCAACATTTAAGGAACTATAAAAGGGAAACAATTTTCTGCTGCCGCGGATTCTGGGCGTTAAAAGGATGGATTATTCATGTTGGCATTTCCCATACACTCTGCAGCGGAGGGACTGGCTACGTCATCATGTGTCCTGGTTTTACCTCCCTGTTTGCTCTCCTAGTGACTTCAGACTTTTGCAACTTTACCTTTCAGAGGATCTTTTCTGTTGGTACAGCACCTGAATACGTTCCTAGGCCCCCTTACGACACTCTGCTTTGTCACGGTGTTTCTCAGCTTCCACGACGTCATTATACTTCACTTGCAGACTTGTGCAATCGGTCGTTCTCCCATGCTACAATAGCTTCTGTCTCTGCCGCAATTGACTGGTCACTGACGCAGATGGTTCGGCTCCCAGAAACTGCCAAGACTAAACGTGGACGAATTTTTAATGTCCGTCAGGGATAATGTCCTGCGCTGTAACATATATAACAGGGAGCTCAATACAAATAGACTGGAGACACATTACGTACCATATATGGATCTGTAGGAATAAAACAACGTTAGCATTTGTAGATTTCAATTGGGAAATACACATCTTCTTGTTCAAATTCATGCAGCTTATGAGATGCAACGATAGTTTTCTTGAAATTATAAAAAAATGCACGTGTTAACAGGTAATTAACGAGGCCTATTCACATAAAACGAGCCATACGACAAGAATGTCCACACTGCCACACGCCGTTCTCATAGAGGCATTTTTTAACAAGTTCTTATCATAACTGCTCTGTTTACTCAATTTCAACAGCAAAAGTGTTTGCAGCGGGTTTGTAGACAACGTAAGTACAATAGTCGACAGCAGCCAAGATGTACAAAGAGCCAAATTAGTTGTACAGGAAGACATCACTGCCAAACTGAACGCAAATAAATTTCAGATCGTCTTATTAGAATTGCACAGAGACTACAGTCAAAACATCTGGATCTGGCTGCAACAAGGAGACGAAACAAAACAACTGGTCATGATTATCGGTACACATCCCAAATTAACATTGGAGCGCAGCCGCACGGGATTAACCGAGCGGTCTTAGGCGCTGCGCTCATGGACTGTGCGGCTGGTCCTGGCGGAGGTTCGAGTCCTCCCTCGGGCATGGATGTGTGTGTTTGTCCTTAGTATAATTTAGGTTAAGTAGTGTGTAAGCTTAGGGGCTGATGACCTTATCAGTTAAGTCCCATAAAATTTCACACACAGTTGAACATTTTTGAACTGGATAGCAATTGGCAAGAGAAGCTCACCGCAGTATGTGCTGCAATTAAAAAAGACGCCGGTAAGAATTTAGATCGCATACAGAAAGAGCAACTGATTATATATATAATCAGGTGCTGTACCAGCAGAAAAGAGCCTCTGAAAGGTGAAGCTGCAGAAGTCTGAAGTCACTAGAAGAAATAGGAGAATGAGAAAATCCCTCCTCGACCAGATGAGTATGGTAGATTTATCGATCTTGTGAAACGGATCTCAAGGAAAAACATCCCAAGGGGTTGCCGTACCCAGTTCATCCAGGGTCTGACCGGCAGCAGCAAAGTCTTACTTGACAGGTACCAAAAGCTGTTCACTCAGGATCCCTTCAGCGAAGATACGATGGAGGCTGGGGAGGAACTATTGCAGGCTATTGCTGAGGATAAGAGATCACGGTGGTGCAAACTAGTCGAGAATCTTGACATGAAACAAAACAGCAGACGTGCATAGACATTACTGAAAAACTTAAGTGGGGACCCAACTGATCATCAGAAGAAGAAGAACGGGGTAACAGCAAATCAGATTGCTAGCCAACTTCTGAAGAATGGGAAAACCAAAGGGAAAAGGGAAAGGGAAAGAGTTATACCCCAAGAACAAAAAGATTACGGACTCCTCAACGCTTCATTCACAGCAACCGAACTGGAAGACGCCATTCAGAGTATGAAGCTGAATAAGGCCGCTGGAACTGATGACCTTAGAACGGAGCAGATAAAGCAGTTTGGGCCCAAAGCTCGAAACTGGTTACTACAAATGATGAACACCTGTATTAAAGAGCTGAATATTCCAAAACTATGGCTGCAGGCGAGAGTGGTGGCTTTACTAAAACCTGGCAAGGAGATAAAGGACCCCAAAAGTTACAGACCAGTGTCACTTCTACGCCATCTCTACAAGATACTGGAGCGGATGATTCTCAACCGGGTGGCAGAAACCATAGATGGAAAGCTCATAGAGGAACAAGCCGGTTTCAGACCGGGAAGATCTTGTTGCGGGCAGATACTTAATCTGACGCAACACATAGAAGATGGGTTTGAAAAAAAATTAATAACTGGACCAGCTTTCATAGATCTTACTGCTGCATACGACACGGTAAACCACAGAAAGCTATTGCGCAAATTATATCACCTCACAGGGGACTGTAGATTGACGATGGTTATTGGTAGTCTTCTGCAGAATCGAAGATTTTAGGTCTCCCTAAATGGTAAGAGCAGTAGATGGCGACTGCAGAAGAATGGCTTACCACAAGGAAGTGTACTTTCTCCCATCCTTTATAATGTGTACACTAATGACCAACCTATACCTCAATATGCAAGACTGTTCGTATATGCTGATGACACAGCTGTGGTGGTCCATGGGTCCAATTTTGATGCAACATCTGGAAACCTCTCTAGAGCGCTTGAAGAACTGGCTCAATACTACGACGCCAGTCACCTCAAGCCAAACCCTGACAAAACCCAAGTATGTGCTTTCCATATGCGCAATAGAGATGCTGGAGTTGAGCTCGAAGTTACATGGCAAGGTAAGAAGCTAAAGCACTGTCCAACACCTAATTACCTTGGGGTTGTACTTGACAGAACGCTTTCCTTCAAGCAACATTGCCAAAACACGAAGGCTAAAGTCTGCTCCAGGAATAACATCGTCCGCAGGCTGACAAACTATGAATGGGGAGCTCAACCATCAGTACTGAGAACATCAGCACTTGCTCTGTGTGTTTCTGCAGCAGACTATGCAGCGCCAGTGTGGGAAGCATCTGCACATGCTAAACATGTTGATGTAAGTGTAAATGAGACAATGCGAATTGTTACAGGCTGTCTCAGACCCACACCAACGGGTAATTTGTACCTACTTGCTGGAATTGCCCCATCCAAGATCAGAAGGCAGGTGGCAGCAGATGCTGAGAGAACAAAGAAAGGGACAGACTCTCGACACCCACTGAATGGGCACGTCACTCAGGCTCGGAGGCTTAAGTCTAGAAATAGCTTTATTGCAAGATCCAAGATCCTTGACGGTTCACAGGAAGATAATAGAGTCCGTAAATGGGAGAATGGGAGAATGAAAACAAGATAAATGGGAGAATGAACAAACCGCACTGCAGATAATACCAAAAGAGCAAATGGCACCTGGAAACAAACTTCCTTATACAGTGTGAAGAACACTAAATACGCTGAGGGCTGGTGTACCCAGATGCAAAACTAACCTGTGCAAGTGGGGATTGCTGACTAACGACGACGACGTTCTTTGCGGATGCGGGGAGGTACAAGACGAGGCACATCTGCTCATGTGCCGACTACTGCCGGAGCCCTGCAGTTTTAGTGACCTGCTTCAAGCTAACGACAAAGCCGTAGCGGTGGCTAACTATTGGAAAAATAAAATTTGATCTGGACACGGAAAAGTATAGTAAAAGTACTAGGAGAACAGACAGCGAGGTAAAACCGGGAACCAGGACATATGATGTCATTGCCATTCCCCCGCCGCAGAGTGCATGGGAAGTACGAACGTAAATACCTACCCTTTTTACGTTTTTGCAATATGATATACATATGTACCGATTAAAATGGAACAAATACTTCCTGATCTAATCCACGTATGAGAAATCTCTTTAGGACAGAGCTACATTCAAACAAATTGCACCATACTATGCTTCTTCAGCAATGTCAAACTTTATAGGGCGCTCAGGATAATTCACTAATGGAAACCTATAGAACGTAACAACCACGCAATAACTGCGCAATAATCTAGGAAAGCATCTAGAATCCGACGTTAGAAACTAGCATAAGCTCTTTATGGCATGACATTGTAAACGAAATTATGCCTAAGGGCAAAAAATGTATGCAAAATGAAATTAGAACCAACGCCATATTGTTCTTAGTGTCACTTGTTAGATACATCTGCATACACGTTCCTTTGCAGAAACCAAAGCTAAATATACAGCTAGCATGGAAATAGCTTGTAGCTGTCAACAGAACAACCGAAGCAACGTGAGACATAACTCGAATAACCAAGTCGGACCTCACACTGTATCCAGAAGTAATAACCGACAGTTACATTTGACTAGTCGATCATTGTCCTTACTTCCTGAACACCACAAAATCTCGTTCTCTGCGGGACTGTATCATGTATCCCACAACATCGCACCAAAGTTTATGAAAAGATAGCCGGACGCGGTGGCCATGCGGTTCTAGGCGCTCCAGTCCGGAACCGCGCTGCTGCTACGGTCGCAGGTTCGAATCCTGCCTCGGGCATGGGTGTGTGTGATGCTTAGGTTAGTTAGGTTTAAGTAGTTCTAAGTTCTAGGGGACTGATGACCGCAGCAGTTGAGTCCCATAGTGCTCAGAGCCATTTGAACCATTTTTTATGAAAAGATAAACAGTACAGGAAACGGTGCCAAAACTTTCTAACAGCTACAATTGCTACGGATTAAGCGTCTCCATCACCCTCTGACAGATGATACTAATCGGTATGAAAAGCCTTTTTATCCTCTGAACTTCAGAGACAAAACGGTAGGGTAGGGTGTTCTCTTTCCGGATATCTAAGGAAATATAAGGATATGTTTGGTTAAAAGTCAGCTGAAAGCTCCGGAAAATGACTGACGTATCTAAAAGATAATAGATTTTGGTTATATATAACGTTTTATAGCGAAAACCAACAGATTACATTTCATAATTTATTTGAAAAAACTTGTGAATTTAGGAGAGTGTAGTAAAAGGGTGCGCAGTTCCAGATAGTGTGGTTCTTAATTTCAGATAGGGTTATTTCATAAGAAACGTTCAAGATTGAGTACATATAGGAATATTGTTTTATTACAAAAAGTACAAAAAGTAACGTAGAGATATTCGAATTTGGTTACAATAATATTACACTTATAACTACGTTAAGTCATTATTTGCAGTTTCCACATTTTTACGTGTTCCTTGTTTGTCAGTCCCAGTACCCAGTTTATATACCCAAAGCGAACACTGGGAACGCCTTATACAACCTTCTCCAGATTTATCTCCGCGGTATGTGGCAGAACAATAGATACTTTGAGGAAAGTACCTATTGATCTGTCATAGGACATCTGCGGTGTCTTCGTCATCTGTCGAGACAAGGGAAACAGAACTTTCAGAATGATCAGCAGATGATAAATTGCGTGTCGATTTCTTTGTTGCCTACTCAATTAAGCCACCTTTGTGTTCTTCTTGCTGTCTTTTTGGGTACTTTGATGTTTTCCGCTTTTTGGAGATACTCCTAGTGCTTCTAAAGTTGCGTTGTTGCGTTTTAGCTTGTCTTCAGCTGAAGGTTCTGCCTGAAGCAGCTTTTCTGCCTATCCTAAAGCCCAGTTTCTCTTCCAGCTTTCCTGCCTTTACGTAATCCAGAAGTGTAGATTTTGACACTTGAAACACTTTGGATGCCTTTAGGAATCCCATTTCTTTATTTCCAATGGCTTCCATTGCCTTCCTTACATTTTCCTCTGCCCAACACTTCCTTTTGTTCCGAGCCATCTGCTGAAAAGAAATAAAAAGCTAACTCTATAAAGGAGCGCATTTGTCAGATGATCTAAATTAGGCACCCAAGCAGTATTCGAAATTAGGCATCTGTACCACTTGAGACACATGGCTGAACTAATGAAAACGTAATGAATTATTGCAATTAGAAGTTACTCACAGATTTCATTAAATGTAATACATCAACAATAAATAAGATTAAAATATCAAACTACTTACCATGCAGCAGTGTACATAATTTTTGTTTAAAATTGTAAATAAGAGAAAGAACATGTAATTGTCGGAAAACCAGTTTGTGTAACGTTTATGGACCCCGCCGTCACAGTTCATACTGACTGCGAGAAAGAATACAAAACAGCACATATTCACAGCGCAGCTCAGCGTTTTCTTTCCCGTAGCCTGTTTTAACAGGAAACCTGTACATTATCGTTTATAAAAAAGTAAGTTCCATATGCTCGTCTGCATGTATGTTGCCACATTGTGTTAAAATTTTAGGTAAATCGGTCAATCACTTTACGAGATTATTGCTAACTTTGTTTTGTCTTTATATATATTCGGACTACAGTATGTACCTGTGTCCGTCTGAATGTTTGCTAGAGTAACGTACAAAAACTTGAGGTAAATCTGTCAGGTACTTATCAAGATTGTTGGTAACAACGTTAAAGAACGACCTGTATTTACGTGTTAGTGTATAGCAGAGTAGTAGTTTCAGTTAACAATAGCTAAAGGGTTGTCAATAGCTAAAGGGTTGTCAATGAACGAATGTGTGTCGGGGTTTCTTTCCGTGTTGAGGGAAACTGAATACACACTGTACTATCGCCAGTGAGCCCTCAGTTTCGCCTAGTCTCCCAGTCACACACCATACCTAGCAGTCTGTCACGTAGCTCTCAAGACCTCGCGTAGACCTAATTGACTCATTCTTTGAAGTCTGTGAATATGGATCACCACTTCTTCGCTTGTTTGCGAAAAGCTTGTATTTCCATTATGACACACATCATACACATTTTGATAGCGAAATAACCGTTATCAAGCGATCAAAACATGGAAAATTGTTGCTGGATCATCAAGGCATACGTCTAAAATTGTTTCAACAAACAGAAACAACAGAGCAACACTGATGACGATATCACATCTGAAGCTCTTCCTCCAGCAGCTACTTACTTGAAGGGCTGGAAGCAAAAACATCGTAACCCACATTTTGTTAGAAGTTGAGATATGGTAACCCTGAGACTGTTTATGCGGTAATCCACGCGGATATCACGTAGTTCTAGCAAAGATCCAACAAGTAGCAGAGTAATACACGTTTTGTTAAGTCACAATTGCATCATCTAAAATTCATGCGTTGGTATCCGACAGACGTAATGGCGAGGTCGAGTGGGATTTGCTCTTCCAAAAGGCAAATGAAAACGAGAATGCAATAGAACTTCTTAATGACAGTAACATATGGCTTGAAGAATCTGGCAGTGAGTATAATCCACCCAACGATGGAGAAAGCGATGAAGATCATAATATCAGCAATGTGAGTACTTGACTCAGCATACATTTAGGTTACGTTGGTTACCATGTTTTGATCTAGGAAAACTAAGCAAGTGTCATGTGTCCACACTAAGAGCAAACAGTGTAATTTAAAACATTATTAGACTATCTTTTACGAAACATAAACTGTTGATCTACTTTCTGCAATCGTCTGTGCGTATTTATTTGGCTTACCATCTTTTGAACTTGTGAAATGAACACTTGCAGAGCGTTCCTGTTCCGAAGCTAATAGGCTAATAGCAGTGCTTTTGCTGATGTTTTCACTTCCCTAGAAAAAGAAGGAAAACACAGACGAATCCTAAAAGTACACAGACTATGAAAGAACTATTTGAGCTGCAGGAACAAAATGCAGACGGTGGGAATCGAAAAAGGTTTCCGTAAAACAATTAAAACTAACCAAAGGAAGGAAAAGAAACAGAAGAGGAATGCAGTCCTTGAGTGCACAACGGTTAAAAGAAGAATTATAATGGGAATACGGGAAATAGGTCATGACCGTGAATACAATAATCAATGTTATGTAAAGATTCCACAAGAACTTAGAGAAAAAACATTTTCAGAATTATGGTGCTTGAAAACCTTTGAGCCCCAGAATTTGTATTTGCATGGACGAATCAAAGTCATCTCACTTAAACGTAAATTCACAAGGAAAGGTGATGGAAGTAGAAGATCTAATAGTATGGTGGAGTATACGGTTTTGAAAGATTCTATCGAAGTGGCAGTTTGTAAAGTAGCATTTCTAAACATACATGGACTTCAAAAAGCGAGGGGAAGCGTTGAGATTAGGTTAAAAAACTGGCTCTATGTCAGAACACCCCTCCTTTGGATCAAAGAGGTCTTCCTGGAACTACATAATGCTTTTAGTGACGATCAGAAAAAAGTAAGTACTTGATAACATTCACAAAATTCCGAAATACAGAAGTCATTACAGACGGAAAGATAACCCAGACAGGGTTTTTAATGGACATAAACACTCAATTAGAGGTATCTATGGTGATTATGTCAATAATTTCTGCAACGAAAATCCACTAAAGGCAGTTTCCTTCTACAAGTACAGAAAATTTTCAGATCACTGAATATAGATTTCAGGCATCCAAAAAGTGACACATTTAAAACATGTGGAACACATTCCATGAAAATTTAAGACTGCAAATTAAAAAATGATACCAAGGAACTCCTTGAGTTAGGAGTCCAACAAGAACTGCACCATACAAGATCACAAGCTGAATTTACAAAAATAAAATGAAAAATATGTAGAGACAGCCACAGCTGAAGAAGACACTTAAATGTTCACATTCAGCCTTCATCAAGTGCTGCCTCTTCCTAAACTGAGTACTGGCCCAGCGTTTTATTCCAGGAAATTGTGGTGCTACACTTTTAGCGTACATTTCTGCAAGTCTGAGCTAGGTTACTTCTGTATAACCAAGTGATGGCCGTGGATCATAGAAGATCGTAAGCTGTTTGAAGAAGCATATCAAGAAATTTAATGTGAGAGGAAAGACTTTTGTTTTGATATGGATAACTGTGGCGGCCAAAACAAAAATTGGTGTGTGGTAGCTTTGTCATCACATCTCATTGCTTCTGGTAGCTTTGAACATAAAAACATCATTTCCTTATTTCAGGCCATACGATGCTTCCTTCAGACCAAATTTTTGACCATATAGAAAGCTATGTAAGAAGGCACGCACAGGTTGTTTATGTTCAGCAACTGTCACGGATTGCGCGGCCCTTCCCGCCGGAGGTTCGAGTCCTCCCTCGGGCATGGGTGTTGTGTGTTGTTCTTTACATAAGTTAGATTAAAATAGTCTAATTAGTGTGTAAGGCTAGGGACCGATGGTCTCAGCAGTTTGGTCCCTTAGGAATTCACACACATTTGAACATTTGAACGTTCCGCAACGATGGGTAGAAAATTTGGAAAATTCTATTCTAAGAAAGAAGTTCATAGAATGATGCAGAAGGATTTCGTGGGTCTGGAGAACCTCAGGAAATATTTTACCTTCAGAACAAAGACTGACCAAAAGGAACCTATCCAGTTCAAAGATGCAGTTACCTTCTCATGTTCAATGGATTACACAATGAAATTAAACATTAAGTACCAATATAATGACTGGATGAAACAGTAAATCTTTGCCCGAGAGGTCAAGTTGGATCACCAGCAAGGGCAGTCTTTCCCTTGAAGTGCAATGAACGAAGAAGAGTAGATCCGTTAAAAATGAAAGACATTTTATCCCTGAAAGATTACATCCTAAAAATCTTCTTAGAACAATTAAAGTGAAGGTAGGTCACAAACCAGAAGGAGAGTTTGATAAATAGAACTGTTTTGCAATGATAACTGAAAATACATAAATATTTCAAATCCCTACGTACTTCCGTAACTATGTTCACTATGTTTTCCTGCTTCTCAATGTAGAAGGGTGTGAAAAAATATCAGAATGTGTTATGGAACTGAAATTCATGAACTATTATTAGACTAAATGTGTGTATTAGTATCGATTACGGTTCATATCTGGTATCAAAAAGTTCTTAGAAGAGAAAAAGACATACACTTAAATATTCAGTATATCTTTTATACCAGCATTATAGTATTGTCATAAGTATAATGTTTGTGTTATGGTATAATGTTTTCAGCAAATGTTTACTGAACAGTGAACAAATGGTTTTATATTATTAGAAATAACTTTCCATGTTAAGAAGGTTATTTCCGTAAGTTTGTTTGAATAAGACAGTTACGTGTTACACAGTATGACAGAGTACAATTTTCCCAGGAATTCAGTAATAATATAAATGAGCCTTTTTACTGGAATAACATGATTATTAATATCAAAAAAGCGTGGTAACCAAAATTTCAGATGAATTTTCCAATGAAAAACATGTAAGCCACATAAAAGGGTTAGAAAATATTAAAAGAGATTATTCTAATTTGATAAAATGTTTTCCAACTTACAGTAAGTAATGTATATTTCAGGACAAGGAAAGCTCAATCATCTTGGAACTTGGTTTGTGTGTGTTACCATGTTACTGCCCCCAGTCCTTCATTTCTCATTGCACATGCACCCCACTTTTGTAGCTCACACTGGATGACATGGCACAGGTACGTTTATGCTGGGTTTGCATTTGGGAGGAGAGAGGATTGAATTTTCCTCTTGATGTCCTGCGTTAAGTTATCCATGGATTCCCAAAACTGATTTAGGCAAAGTCCGAGATAGTTTCTTTACAAAATACACACCCGAATTGTTTCCACATACGGGCCCTATCCAACAATTGATGCGCCTTTAACGACCTCGTCATCGATGTTGCATTAAACCCCAGTCTGCAAATGAAGTGAGACAATTTTAAGAGACTTTATTGGTCCGATACAGATATGATTTTTATTTATAAGGACTGAAGCGGCAAGTGAAAATCTGTACCAACGCCGCTAACTGAACCCGGCTTTCCTGCTTACTAGGCAGATGTGCTAGCCACTAAGCCAGCTTGGCACAGTGGTTCGCACAACTGTACGGATAAAAAGAATTTCTGTATGAAACCAGTGAAGTCTCTGAAATCGTGTCATTTCTTTTGTATAAATAGCTGCACCTGGTTTTCGGGATGGATCCCCCATTTACGGTTGATGCTGAGGTGCTATTGCACAGCTTGCAGAGTCTCAGCCATTCTGCTCGTGTGTAAGGGGAATTTAAAGTAGACTGGGGCGGTAGTGAGAATTTGGATTGAGGGGGGAACATGCCAGGGTAATCCATGCAGTTGTGCGAACCACCGTGCCAACGTGGCTTTGTAGCTAGCGCACCCTCCTAGAAAGCAAGAGACCCGGTTTCGATTCCCGGCCTTATTAGAGATTTTCCTTCGCCGCTTCAGTCTGTATACATAACAAATAAAATAAAAACCCCAGATTTGCTCGTTTCGTATTTATGAATTCATTTTCCAGGTTCCATGGTACCATGTGAGCCAAAGCTACCCAGTAATGGATTATTTATTGGCAAAAGAATTAATTAAAACGCAAAAACATGAGGTAGTATACACAAAAAAAGCCGAAATACTGCCACGAACTACGTTACAGAAAGAAATAACGTACTACAAGAATACATTTTTCACTCTGAGTAGGAATACTTGGGATTTATCACTCAATATTTTTAGTTCTGCTGAAAGCTTATTGAAAATGAGACCTGCTGAACAACACACAACTTTGTGTACAATGCTGAGGCGTGATACTCAAGAGCGTATACGCATCGCAGATTTCCGATTCGGTGGTGTGACATGAGGAGTGCATAAACAGGCGTCACAGACTGTGTTCTGTTTACTTTCTTTTGTGTGTGTGTGTGTGTGTGTGTGTGTGGGCGAGAGAGTCAGTGAGAGAGAGAGAGAGAGAGAGAGAGAAAGAGAGGGAGAGAGAGAGAACTGGTTTCCTATCCTTTAACTTTTGTGTGTCTGTGTTGTAATGTTAATCTGAACAATGCAAGTGTTGTGCTTAGGTAAACGCTATCTGATAAAAACAGTATCCAAATGAAACCGTGTAGCTGTATTGAAATTACGAGGGTTGGAATTTTAATAGTGGCGACTATTTATTTACAGCTCGTACAAAATAGATACGTGTTTCAAAGTTTCACTGACCTTCAGAGTAGTCACCAGCATTGTGTATAGCCCGTTGCGAGCGATGTGGAAGTCGTAGGATACTCTTAGCAGTGCCAGTTGTGTTGACAGTTCGAGCGGCGCGGTCTATTGCCCGACGAATTTGTAGCAGTTCTGAAGCGAATGCCGTGAAGCTGGTCGTAGGTGGTTTTCCAAAAATGAACAGCATAGAGACAGAAGTGATGACTCTGCAGGACCTGACCATCATTTTGCAGGAAAACGCTCAAGCACGTACAGTGCAAGCTGTTACTGATTCGTTTGACTGATGCGACTGCTTTTAAGTGCCATACCACATACTGCACTCCCCTGACTTAAGCCCTCGTGAGCTCAACTCGATTTCTAAACTGAAGGAAACACTTAGCGGCATTCGCTTCAGAACTGCTACAAATTCGTCGGGCAGTAGACCGCGCTGCTCGAACTGTCAACACAACTGGCACTGCTAAGAGTATCCTACGACTTCCACATCAAAAATTGTTCAAATGGCTCTGAGCACTATGGGACTTAACTTCGGAGGTCATCAGTCCCCTAGAACTTAGAACTACTTAAACCTAACTAACCTAAGGACATCACACACGTCCATGCCCGAGGCAGGATTCGAACCTGCGACCGTAGCGGCCGCGCAGTTCCAGACTGTAGCGCCTAGAACCGCTCGGCCACTCCGGCCGGCCACTTCCACATCACTCGCAACGGGCTATACACAATGTTGGTGACTACTCTGAAGGTCAGTGAAACTTTGAAACTGGTCTTGCGGTTCTAGGCGCTGCAGTCCGGAACCGCGGGACTGCTACGGTCGCAGGTTCGAATCCTGCCTCGGGCATGGATGTGTGTGATGTCCTTAGGTTAGTTAGGTTTAAGTAGTTCTAAGTTCTAGGGGACTGATGACCTAAGATGTTAAGTCCCATAGTGCTCAGAGCCATTTTTTGAAACTTTGAAACTCGTATGTATTTCGTACGAGCTGTAAATAAATAGTTGCCACTATTAAAGTTCCAACCCTCGTATATTTTACCAGAAATAACTACAAAACGTAAAACTATATCCTAAAGAAAGTGTCCTGTGAAATTGTGTATTGGGCAGTGGAGTGAATATCTTACAGTTCCAATACACAATAACTTAAAGATTAAAAATTCTACATAAAATTACAAACCGAACTTTGAATAACTGTACAAAATACTTCTTTGAAAATTCCCCTGCAAATTTATGTACCAAAACTGATTAAAAACGATTCCGAAGTGCCCAACTGTAAATGGCACAAACGCGAGAATGTAACATTTCTCTACAGGATCACGAATGTCTGACAAAGAAATGAAATCTCAACTGCACTTAACCTAAACTTAACCTGATACAATTTCTTAATGCAGTGCTTAACTGTGAATGATTTTATCGTGCCCTGACAGGCGTTAAACTGGCCCTGACAGACTTCCTGTGACTCACCTTGCGGCAACGGAAACTCAGCACTGCGCGGAAGTGATGAATGTTAACATGTAGATCAGCAGCAAACCAGCTAAAGAAAATAAACCTTGCCTAAGAGCAGTACAAGGAAATGCAACTGTGCTAAGCACACCATGCTTTAGTTTGAATATTGTATTCTGCAAAGTGCAAAGCGGCGATACATGATTACATATTTTCATGTGGAAACAGTGGACGTAACTTAACTTAAATGAATGGTGTAGAAGAGACTAACATTCAGAAACTGTATTGTGAAATTACGATTCCTTAATAGTTGCAACAATCTTTACATAATTCATTTCTTACAAAAAGTACAATTCTGCCGTGTAGTTTGTAAGTGAAATGGTAAAGGAGTGGTGAGTCTAACTCTCAGTTCAAACCATATGGCAAATAATTTCGCTTAATCTCTTCTCAGTCAAACTAACTGGCTCGAACCAATAAAGACATAAAGAACGCTAAAAATTTGCCTCCTCGAAACTCACGATAAATTACGCGCGAGCAAGCAATGCAGTGACAACATTAGCTGAATTGCTTCCACTTCTCAAATCAGTCTTTACAAAATCATATGTCCAAAAATCTACATCCTCTGCGTTTACATCTGCATTTCGAGACCACTCAGCAGTGTGACCAACACCCAGCCCTCTCACTTCCACCTCAGAGAAAGTTACACAGATCTCGACAAAACTACTGACAACCAAAGATCAACTGTCGTGTACTCTTAAAATCTGTGACGTAACACATCGACTATTGAAGAATTCTGTTTGAAAAATATCCACTGCACAAATGTGAAGCATGACATCGATTACAAAGACGGTCCACATCACCTCCACTGAATGCCAAAAATAAGCTAGAAATCTTACCGCAGTCAAAACTAAAACGTTATCGACGTTCCGAGCCCGGTTCGTCCTAGAACTTTTTTCGATTCTAAAAGTCACTTTCACCTCTGACAATGCTTTGTTACTGTGAGAACTAAAACCAAATTCTACCAAAGTTTTGATGTCATTATGTACTGTCCCTCTACAAACAAATAAGATCAAAGATCACATTGCATCACCATGTATAGTAAGACACTAGGGTGTTGAAACGAACTTTCTGATAGATGAAAGCTTTATTTTAATATTCACGTGACACCCCTCGTACCACTTCGGCCGCCGGCCAAAGTGGTCGAGCGGTTCTAGGCGCTACAGACTGGAACCGCGCGACCGCTACGGTCGCAGGTTGGAATCCTGCCTCGGTCATGGATGTGTGTGATGTCCTTAGGTTAGTTAGGTTTAAGTAGTCCTAAGTTTTAGGGGACTGATGATCACAGCAGTTAAATCCCATAGTGCTCAGAGCCATTTGAACCACTTCGTCCAATCCAAATTTACACTACAGCCCTTTCACGCCACGGAAAATTAGCATATGATCAGAACTTAAATATTCATTCCAGAAGGCACTACCTTCCTCTCGTACAATATTTCACTGGCATTCAGTGGTACGAAAATGGCCTAAGACAACAAAAGTGAGACCAATATGGTGCCTCCTGTGAAGCTGAGCAAGTTCCAACATCGTCATGTGACTGGGTGGCGCCACTGTAAAAGTTGACTGCACGTTTATTTTCCGCTCTGTTTAAAATTCCCTGTAAACTTCGCAATTTTAATTGAAGTGGAAACGTTATGATGCGACCTCAATCGCTAAGGGGCAGATCGACACACAGTTTGAGCTGAGCAGGCTGCCAAACTTCGGAAAAATAATTGTGCTGGGATGACAAATGTTGTCACATAATGATAGGATTGTTCCTCCTGCTACGTCCTAATAACAACGTTGACGGCAGAAAATTAAACTTTAACATTACTTCCTCTCTCTTATCCAATTTATTATCGCCACAGTTATTACATGTAATGTTATACACTCTTGATTTAAGTGAGTGTTTGTTTTTCACTTCAAATACTCTCAATTTATCAATATTTTTTGTAGCAATTTTTACATCAGCTTTTCGAATGCAATGTGGAGCCTTAGGTATACGTCTTGCCCAGTGCCAATGTAGGTGCCAGGTAGTACTGTGCGGCAGCGAACAGATGTAGAATATATTCAATGGGCGTCGTTTACAGGACATCAAACCGCAGTCAAATTGTCGCATGGTCTATGGTGCTATTAAAATGTGTCTTTGTCCTACTGACGTTTTAAGACTGTAGTTAACGGCTGTGGCAATTATACCAAAAAAGCTTAAATATATAGTAAGGAGTTCCTTATCTTTCGTCAATGAATATGCGCAGCAGATGATATTTGTGGAACTCACTTGAGTTGATCCGTAGTCCGCACGTCTCATATGCCACAAAAGGCTCCGCCGATCTCATAACTGATGCTACATCCTCCCACTCAGTGAGAAAGTGCTCTGAAGTTTGCGTCGTAGCAGTTTGATGATTTGGATTTGTACGTCATCAAATCTCCTGAACACCGAAATTTCGCGGATGAGTATTTCTTTTAGCATAGAGACTCGAACATCCTGCGCATGTGTCGATCGCCACTGACCTCGCATGTTTTAGTGAACTGGGCAACGAAGGGCAGAATGTCACGTAGCTGCTTTATTAGCAATGGCGGTTGTATTTCTAAATGTAGCTAAGTAATTTCGTCAACTGTTAATCACTGTATGCAACGTATACACGAACTGTGTTACCCAAATATGCCCCGCCTTTTAGATAACTCAAACATCTCGGTACGAAATAACAACATTTTAATATAATTTACACAGGTAACTCTGCTACCCTTATCAGAGATAACACAAAGTATAACGAACGTGACCTAACTTCTTAAGTTCTAATGTTACAGTAGCTCGAACAACGACCATTCCGTAAATGCATTTAATGTGTCCTCCATCTAAAAGGACGGGTTGTTTCGCTTTAATCTCCTGTTTTCGGTAGACATTTACGTTCCAGAAGATACATAGCGACATTTGCGTTGCATCTGATACCACAGCTGGCGACCGAAACAAAAGAGTCGCCATATTTCCTCGTTAAAACATTCCTTGCTGCGATGAATGGATTTATTCACACAGCACGGACGTCGTTAAAGCAACCCGTACTTGAGGCCGCCTGCGAAGAACGTTGCTACATTTTTTTTACTTCCGTAAAAAGCAGATCCTCTTCGTTACCAGCATTAACTCGCATATTTTTTTACAGGCTCTAGGGAGAACCAGGAAAAGGGTAACGAGTGAATTTCGGAAACATGCGTCACTGTTACAATTTGTAAGGAACAATGAAGTAGTATGTAGATCGATATTTATGGTACAAATTCAGTAAAATGACAGATCTCACTGCATGATGAATATTCATTAAAAAACACGTATATTAAGTAATAAAATTTAGGGATTATGAAGCTTACATGATCATATCGTGGCCAGCAGTTAAAGCTATGCCAGATGCTCCTGCTGTCGATTCATTCGTTTGTTATTTTCCTTTATGAAAGGTCTACCTTCGTCACTAAATCGAAGACTATTAGATATTTGCCACACGGCAAGCGAAACTCTCCAGTGGAGCTACTGCTGAGTCGGCGTAAATTGATACCTGTCAGTTGCAGTGGGCTGCGTGCGGACAGCTTCACGCTCCTATCTCAACTAATAACGTAATGCGAGTTTGTAAACGTCACAATTATGATGCCTCAGAATTGTCATAGCTCTGTAGACGGCTACTGTTTTCGCCTGCAACTGATAAGAGTTTCGCAGCTGAAAGTGCACAACAGCGCAGCGAGCTGCCACGGATCTTCTTACGCCATCCCGACTATAGCTGCATCATCAGCTATGCACAGATAAATACAGACAGTCAAGAATACACCAATAGTAATGTCAGAACTTTAGACAGTTGTATAAGAGAATAGTAGACAGCCATTCCACCTACGCAGATCTTTACAATGTCACAATAGCCAGCGAAGATGGAATGTGATACTGTATTTTTCAGTCCAAAGGCGGCGTTGATGAAGCTCTCCAGGCTAGTCTGTCTTGTGCAAGGCTCTCCACATCTGTATGTTTGCACCCTACATCCATGTGAACCTGTTTTACTGTGTTCACTCCTCGGTCTCTCCCTACAGTCTGCCCCCTCCACCCAACTTTTCCCTCTATTACCAAACTGATTATCTTCTCCTTCATGCCTCAGAATGTGTCCAATCAAACTGTCGCTATATTTACTCAAGTTGCACCACCATAAAGCTCTTTTATTCACAGGTACATTCTGTATTTATTCATCAGTTGCTCGACCTATCCATCTACACCACTTACATGTAGAGAGGATGACTTGATCACAACAGTGAATAATCTGAATGGGATGCTTACATCAAAGTCAGAAGTTTATTACATCGCGCGCATCATGTGTACCAGTCACACCTGGAACTACTACACTGAGGCGTGCATGCAGGTATTATGAAAACTGCCTGCTGGAATGAGCCATCAAACTATAAACTGATGTAGTGCACAACAGATCTACATTAACACTCCCTAAACTATCTTGCAGCGCATGGGTGGGTGGAGAGTACTTCCCGGCCGAAGTGGCCGAGCGGTTCTAGGCGCTGCAGCCTGGAACCACGAGACCGCTACGGTCGCAGGTTCGAATCCTGCCTCGGGCATGGATGTGTGTGATGTCCTTAGGTTAGTTAGGTTTAACTAGTTCTAAGTTCTAGGGGACTAATGACCTCAGCAGTTGAGTCCCATAGTGCTCAGAGCCATTTGAATCATTTTTGGAGAGTACTTGGTGGGGCTCTACTGTTTGCTCCTTTTCCTATTCTAGTCCTGAATGTTGCACAGAACGAACGGCTGTTGATAAGTCTCCATCTGAGCCAAGATCTATCTGAACTTGACTCAGTGATTTTTCTCCAGATTTGTTTTGAAGGATTTATGTTGACCAACTCTTCATGGGAATTTTACGGTAAATTTCTCCTTGACGACCAGTGCTTCTCATGTGTCACCCATTTAATTTGGATAAACAACTCTGTGATAGTCTCACGCATACTCAACATACTCGCGACCAAGTGTGTGGGGTTTAATTTGACTCTTCTCTACATCGTCTGTCAGTCCTGTACAGCTAGTGTTCTAAGCCTACGAGCATTACTCAAGAATTGCTCGTCCGAGGATCTTACAAGCTGGCTTGTTCTTAGGTAAACTACATTGCTTTGGATTTCTGTCATTCACTCTGGCTTACACCTTTCCTGCAGCTTCACTGCGCAACAAAATTAAAGGATCACTTTTTCGAAACCACACAATTCCCACGCATTGCGACATCTAAGTTTGAAATTTGACTCAAAGCCTTATCTGCAATGGCACAGAAGCGTGGTGCCTTGCGACGTCACACTCAGACTTGACAACGCTTCGAACAGCAAGTGTCGACACATGCGAAGATAGACCATAGCTTAGAAGCTCATGTGATGTCTAAGGTGCATTAACGACTTCATATTGGCACCAAATTTTGCCATAGTTCTGCCGAATGCTACCTTGGACGTGTCCACGATGAGAAGGACGTCTCTCTCCCTCTTACCCACATTTCACCTCTTCTTCAGACGCCCCTGAGATGGAGGTCAGAAACGCGGCGCCCAGGGTTGAAATCACGTCATTCTCTTATCACTCAGACTGGCAACACGAATGTGCATTTCGTGGAACTGTTTCAGCGTCACGATCGGCCTCATCTTAATACAGCCGTCAGGCGTAATAACATGAGACTTGGGGGTGCGCTGATGACAGAAGGCATGAGTCACATTTCAGTGGTGTCGGTGGAGTCTATCAGTAGGGCGGGTTTCACTAGACATGGCCTGCACCTCAACAGGTATGGGAAGGGGAGGTTGGCAAAACTTATAGGTGACAGCATAGGTGGGGGTGGTGGGATCACTCATGGGAAAATTCCGGTAGTTGTGGGTGTTAGAGCTGTACCTTTTTTAGATTGAAGTCAGCTGATAGGTATTCCTGCTTAAGGGAAGTCTCTCTAACAAAGAAACCACTTTCTACAAAGCTTGGGTATCCGATTAATGAGGGAATTAGTATATTTCATCAAAATATGCAAGGTATTAGAGATAAAGTTAGTGAACTGCTTATAGATGTTGACTCTGAAATTATTGGTATATCTGAACACTTCTTAAATAAGGAGATAATTCAGAGGCTTCCTTTACCAGGATACAGGTTGGCTGGCAGCTTTTCTAGGAGCTCTTTTCGGTTTGGGGGAGAAGCCACGTATGTGAAAAACGGTATCCCATTTGAGTCAATTGATGTTTCAAAGTACTGCACTGAAAAGGTGTTTGAATGTTGTGCAGGTGTGGTTAAATTTAGTGGAGCTAAACTTCTTACTGTTGTTATTTATAGATCCCCAGACTCCGATTTCACAACATTTTTGCTAAAGCTAGAGGAGGTTCTTTGTTCACTTTATAGGAAATACAAAAAGTTAGTTATATGTGGTGGCTTCAATATTAATTGTATAAGTGATTGTGCAAGGAAAAGGATGCTGGTAGACCTCCTTAATTCATATAATCTTATGCAAACCGTATTCTTTCCAACGAGAGTGCAAGGGAACAGTAGAACAACCATAGACAATATTTTTGTTCATTCGTCATTATTAGAAGGGCATTCTGTTAGTAAAAAGGTGAATGGCCTTTCAGATCATGATGCACAAATTTTAAGTCTAAAAGATTTTTGTGCTGCAACACATGTTAAATATAGTTACCAACTTTTTAGGAAAGCTGATCCAGTTGCTGTACAGACTTTTGTAAACCTTATCAAGGAACAAGAGTGGCAAGATGTTTATAGTGCTGATACAGTAGACGATAAATATAATGCTTTCCTCAAGACTTTTCTCGTGCTCTTTGAAAGTTGCTTTCCGTTAGAACGTTCAAAACAGGGTACTAGCACAAACAGGCAGCCTGGGTAGCTGACTAAAGGGATAAGAATATCTTGTAGAACAAAGTGGCAATTATATCAAAACGTTAGAAACAGTCAAAATCTAAATGCAGCAGCCCATTACAAACAGTATTGTAAGGTGCTTAAAAAAGTTATTAGGAAGGCAAAAAGTATGTGGTATGCAGATAGAATAGCTAAGTCTCAGGATAAAATTAAAACCATATGGTCAGTCGTAAAGGAAGTGGCTGGTCTGCAGAGACAGGTCGAGAATATAGAATCAGTGCGTAGTGGGGATGTACAGTACTTAATAATCACTTTCTGAATGTAGCACGTGAACTAAATACACTCCTGGAAATGGAAAAAAGAACACATTGACACCGGTGTGTCAGACCCACCATACTTGCTCCGGACACTGCGAGAGGGCTGTACAAGCAATGATCACACGCACGGCACAGCGGACACACCAGGAACCGCGGTGTTGGCCGTCGAATGGCGCTAGCTGCGCAGCATTTGTGCACCGCCGCCGTCAGTGTCAGCCAGTTTGCCGTGGCATACGGAGCTCCATCGCAGTCTTTAACACTGGTAGCATGGCGCGACAGCGTGGACGTGAACCGTATGTGCAGTTGACGGACTTTGAGCGAGGGCGTATAGTGGGCATGCGGGAGGCCGGGTGGACGTACCGCCGAATTGCTCAACACGTAGGGCGTGAGGTCTCCACAGTACATCGATGTTGTCGCCCGTGGTCGGCGGAAGGTGCACGTGCCCGTCGACCTGGGACCGGACCGCAGCGACGCACGGATGCACGCCAAGACCGTAGGATCCTACGCAGTGCCGTAGGGGACCGCACCGCCACTTCCCAGCAAATTAGCGACACTGTTGCTCCTGGGGTATCGGCGAGGACCATTCGCAACCGTCTCCATGAAGCTGGACTACGGTCCCGCACACCGTTAGGCCGTCTTCCGCTCACGCCCCAACATCGTGCAGCCCGCCTCCAGTGGTGTCGCGACAGGCGTGAATGGAGGGACGCATGGAGACGTGTCGTCTTCAGCGATGAGAGTCGCTTCTGCCTTGGTGCCAATGATGGTCGTATGCGTGTTTGGCGCCGTGCAGGTGAGCGCCACAATCAGGACTGCATACGACCGAGGCACACAGGGCCAACACCCGGCATCATGGTGTGGGGAGCGATCTCCTACACTGGCCGTACACCACTGGTGATCGTCGAGGGGACACTGAATAGTGCACGGTACATCCAAACCGTCATCGAACCCATCGTTCTACCATTCCTAGACCGGCAAGGGAACTTGCTGTTCCAACAGGACAATGCACGTCCGCATGTATCCCGTGCCACCCAACGTGCTCTAGAAGGTGTAAGTCAACTACCCTGGCCAGCAAGATCTCCGGATCTGTCCCCCATTGAGCATGTTTGGGACTGGATGAAGCGTCGTCTCATGCGGTCTGCACGTCCAGCACGAACGCTGGTCCAAGTGAGGCGCCAGGTGGAAATGGCATGGCAAGCCGTTCCACAGGACTACATCCAGCATCTCTACGATCGTCTCCATGGGAGAATAGCAGCCTGCATTGCTGCGAAAGGTGGATATACACTGTACTAGTGCCGACATTGTGCATGCTCTGTTGCCTGTGTCTATGTGCCTGTGGTTCTGTCAGTGTGATCATGTGATGTATCTGACCCCAGGAATGTGTCAATAAAGTTTCCCCTTCCTGGGACAATGAATTCACGGTGTTCTTATTTCAATTTCCAGGAGTGTAGAAATATAGTCCCAACAGGGAATCATATAGCGCTCTTAGAAAAAAGTGTTCCGAGACTGTTACCTGAAATGCTCCTCCATGATACTGACAAGAGGGAGATTGAATTAATAATTAAATCACTAAAGACCAAGAACTCTCATGGATATGACGGGGTATCTAGCAGAATACTGAAGTATTGTTCCACGTATGTTAGCTCAGTACTTAGCCATATCTGTAACTTTTCCTTTAGGAGTGGTCAGTTTCCTGACCGATTAAAGTACTCGGTAGTGAAGCCACTTTATAAAAAGGGAGACAGGGATAATGTTGACAATTATAGACCTATTTCTATGCCATCGGTGTTTGCTAAAGTTATCGAGAGGGTTGTATATACAAGGTTACTGCAGCATTTAAATTCACATAATTTGCTGTCAAATGTACAGTTTGGTTTTAGAAATGGCTTAACAACTGAAAATGCTATAGTCTCTTTTCTCTGTGAGGTTTTGGACGGATTAAATAAAAGGTTGCGAACGTTAGGTGTTTTCTTTGATTTAACGAAGGCTTTTGACTGTGTTGACCACAAAATATTACTGCAGAAGTTGGAACATTATGGAGTAAGGGGAGTAGCTTACAATTGGTTCGCCTCCTACTTTAAGAACAGAAAGCAGAAGGTAATCCTCCGCAATATTGAGAGTGGTAATGATGTTCAGTCCCAATGGGGCACTGTTAAATGGGGCGTTCCCCAAGGGTCGGTGCTGGGGCCACTGCTGTTCCTTATTTATGTAAATGATATGCCTTCTAGTATTACAGGTGATTCCAAAATATTTCTGTTTGCTGATGACACCACCTTGGTAGTGAAGGATCTTGTGTGAAATATTGAAACATTATCAAATAATGTAGTTCATGATATAAGTTCATGGCTTGTGGAAAATAATTTGATGCTAAATCACAGTAAGACTCAGTTTTTACAGTTTCTAACCCACAATTCAACAAGAACTGACATTTTAATCAGACAGAATGGGCATGTTGTAAGCGAGACGGAACAGTTCAAGTTCCTAGGCGTACGGATAGATAGTAAGCTGTTGTGGAAAGCCCATGTTCAGGATCTTGTTCAGAAACTAAATGCCGCTTTATTTACCATTAGAACAGTATCTGATATAAGTGACATTTCAACACGAAAAGTAGTATACTTCGCATATTTTCATACGCTTATGTCATATGGTATTATTTTTTGGGGTAATTCTTCTGATTCAAAAATGGTATTTTTGGCTCAAAAACGGGCTGTTCGAGCTATGTATGGTGTAAGTTCGAAAACCTCTTGTCGACCCCTATTCAATAGTCTGGGAATTTTGACATTGCCCTCACAGTATGTATTTTCTTTAATGTCGTTTGTTGTTAGCAATATTAGCTTATTCCCAAGAGTTAGCAGCTTTCACTCAGTTAATACTAGGCAGAAATCAAATCTGCATGTGGAATGCACTTCCTTGACTCTTGTGCAGAAAGGAGTGCAGTATTCTGCTGCATCCATTTTCAATAAGCTACCACAAGAACTCAAAAATCTTAGCAGTAGCCCAAACACTTTTAAGTCTAAACTGAAGAGTTTCCTCATGGCTCACTCCTTCTATTCTGTCGAGGAGCTCCTGGAAGAGATAAAAAATTAAGCAAATTCCAGTGTTACATTCTTGATTTTTTTTATTTAAACTAACGACTTGTCGCCTGAATATGTTTCTTATATTTCATTTTATCTGTTTCTACAATCGTGTTATAATTTCATGCATTGACTCGTTCCATGACCATGGAGACTTCTCCTAAATGTGGTCCCACGGAACAATAAATAAATAAATAAATAAAAAATAAATAAAAATCACGTCGTTCTCTTACCGTTCAAAATCCCCTTTGCCTGGGGCGTTGATTCCCACACATTTCGCTGTAGAAAACGAATGTTCGCAGTGCGATGAGCGACAGGATGGTAGAGTTGCCTCTGAGCACTATGGGACTTAACAGCTGAGGTCGTCAGTCCCCTAGAACTTAGAACTACTTAAACCTAACTAACCTAAGGACATCAGGCACATCTATGTCCGACGCAGGATTCGAACCTGCGACCGTAGCAGCAGCGCAGTTCCGGACTGAAGCGCCTAGAAGCAAACAGGAAGGAGTTCTTGACAACCTTTGACACTACTGACAGCCCCATCGAACATGATTGCATGTGTTTGGAGCGCAGCGCGACCACAATTGCCGCTCTTGTCTACATGGTGGAACAGGCAGGGACCGTTCAAAACTATTCGACGAAATTTGGATGTGTTCTGAAGCAGAAAAGGGTGCTTATGCGTTTTCATCTCTCCTATTTCGCATCGTCCTCGCGTGATCACAGGTGGATGCGACATTGACACATGCGTGAATAAAACGGCAAAGAGTCCCTCAAGCACCTCCAGTTCGACAGAACCCGTAATGGCAGCCGCACAGCTTTGTTGAGGATTTTAAAACGTACCTGTATGAACAGAACCGTAACGAAGTCCTAGGAGCTTGCAAACCAGCAACCCCGTCGACAATCCCCGATTCGGGATGGCCTAACATCAAGTGCAAGAGCAGCAGTGTAGCTGTGAAAGAGCAGCAGTGTAGCCTGCCTGCAGGCGGCTGGGACTCTCGTCAACGGTTCTGTCTGTACAGTAACATTTTTAAGGTGCAAAACAAGGTAGGTGGGTGGGAATGAGGGTTTTGCCGAATCTTAGACGGACCCTTTGCGGTTTTATTCACGCATGTATCAATGTTGCACCCTCTTCTCCCTCCCCCGATATCAAGCCACAAGAGGACGCGAAACAGGATGGACGAAAAAGTGCAATTACCCTTTGCTGCTTCACGTCACGTTCAAATTTCGTTGAATGGTGTTAAACGGTTCCTGGTGGTTCCAAGCTCTACCCGAGAACAAAAATTGCGGTGGCTCTGCGCTCCATAGGCGCCAGATCACGTTTAATGGGGATGCAGCCCCACAGTGTCGTCAGAGAAGGAGTGAAACGTACGAAAGTGTCAGAAGCACCAAAGGTTGGAAAGAACGCCTTCCAGTTGCTCTCCGCATTGCGAACTGTCGCTTTCTATCACGAAATGTTGGGGAATCAACGCCCCATGGAACGGGGTGGTTTCAGTGAAGCCTTTTATGCCACACCCTGTGACCATTTCATGCCGATTCTGAGCGGCAGTGTGCCTCGAATATTTTCCTCAGCCACTCGTAAGAAAACGGAGTGATTTCAACTCTGAGCGACTGAGTTCCAAACTCTATCGCAGAAATGTTAAATGGAAGCGGTGAAACGTGGGTAAGTGTGGCTGTGACAACCTTCCCATCACGTGACACGTCCGCGGTGGCGTTAGACAGAATTGTGGGGAAGTCTGGTGCAATGTGACATGACTACCCCACCTTACACCTCACGTCAACTTCTGAGCTGTGGTCTTTTCTTCACACCTGCCGACACCTTGATGTTCGAAGCGTCATCGAGCCCAAGTGTGACGTCGCAGGGCGCCACGCTTTTGGATCGTTACAGAGGAAGGCAGTACGCATCTTTGAGCCAGACTTCAAACTTAAGCGTCGCAATGGGTGGGAATTACGAAGTTTCCAGAAAGGAATCCTTTAATTCTCTTGCAAAGTGCAGTTACATGTAGTCCTTCCTCTCTGGACGCGTAAACCTACGTAAATGGCGGTTGTGAGTGTTCCTGGTAACTGATCGTCAGTCATGTAATCAAAAAGCATGGGTGTTTTCACCTGTTTGTGCATAATACGTTGTAAATTTATTCATGTGGAGGGTCGGTTACCAATCTCTGGAGGTCTTCCTGCTTCGCTTCCCATTATACTCAGCGTCACCCGGGAACAAATTCACGGAAATTTTTACTCTGTCCTATAGATCCTTGGTTTATCGGTACGAAATTCTTTTCTAGCCATTAACAACAATCTCCCGAATTCCGTCTGCTAGGAAGTGCTGACTCTAATTACAAATACGCTCCGATAAGCCGTAAGCTCGTATTTTCATTACTAGTTGTCCGTTGTAATGTCTTAAATACTTTTCGGAAGTCGGGGACCACGACATTACTCTGAATACCGTCATGAGCTGGCTTGTGGAAGCTATTGACGTATAGAGCGAGCTGGGTTAACGTTTTTGTGTAATGTACATAGAGTCGTACAGAGAAACAAACCCTGAGGTTCAGTGGCCTTTCTTGTGTTCAGCGATTTTATTTGATTTTCTATTCCGCAATTTCTTCTCAACATGGGAAGAGCTTTAATACGATTTCTGTTTCGTACAATGTAGTAAGATTGAAATAAGTATGACAGCCTTCTCTGCGACACCCTCTCTTTTGGTGCCAGCGTGGTCACTAAGGTTTTATAGATGACCCTTTACAAAAGTTATGTAAGTTCAAAATTTATCAGAATTTTTCTTCACATTGGTAGACAGAATTTTACTTTGGACTACACTGAACATTTTTCGTGTTGCCCTTCTACGTTCATTTTGAATTCGTTCAGCTATTCTTTGTCCACAAGATTTCATTTGTTTGTGACAAATCATCATGGAAAATGCAATAGAAATTAATAAGACATTATAGACTGTCTAGCGTTCTCTACTTATAGAGACAGAAGCAATAACGAAAACTATTAGTTACCTGTGCATTGTCGGACATTTTGTAATCTATGTCCTGTCTACAAAATAGCCCAGTGGTTCTATTACGTGCGTCAACCACAGCGGATGGTGCAAAATATGTTCACTTAGATATATGGAAAGTATTCCAGAATTTCATTGAGACTGCACTGTCTGCATTATAGTGGCACTCATCTATATAAATGGGGCCAAGGCAGTTCATCAGTTTCAAGTTAATTTTTAGTTTTGTAGCTCTTAGTTTTCAAAATCAGTTTAGTGTCGAGAGGATTTTAGGTTCCAAAAGAGTTTTGGTTTTCAAGAAGGATTTTAGTTCTGAAGAAGAGTTTTAGTTTGTACCCTGTATTATTTGTTGAATTACTTTACACGTCATCAGTCGCCCTATTAGACAGAACACTTTCAGGAGATTTTAACTACAGTACAATTAAGTGAAACGAGCATGGCTATTAATTCGAAGTCTTATGTACTCAGAAAGATGGATGTAAACAAATAACAGCTACAGCTGCCGGAAATATGTTTTGTTTCACAACCGGTTTCGATTATTCCCTATTTTCAAGTTACGAGGAATTATTTAACATCATTTTAAGGCAATGTTTTTTACTGACACATCAGTCAATGAGCCGACGACTAACTGAGACAAGACGCTTTCAGACGATACATATCACCCCCCCCCCCCCCCCCATCATCAGCCCATTCTTCAAAATGGCTCTGAGCACTACGGGACTTAACATCGGAGGTCATAAGTCCCCTAGAACGTAGAACTACTGAAACATAACTAACCTAAGGACATCACACACATCCATGCCTGAGGCAGGATTCGAACCTGCGACCGTAGCGGTCGTACGGTTCCTGGCTGTAGCGCCTAGAGCCACTCGGCCACAGCGGCCGCACCCATTCTTCACGGACTGCTGCACTGAGGAGAGGAATCGATGTCGGTCGGTGAGGTCTGGCACTAAGTCGGCGTTTCAAAATATGCCAAAGGTGTTCTATAGGATTCAGGTCACGACTCTGTGCAGGCCAGCCCATTATAAGGATGTTATTGTCGTCTAAACACTCCGCCATAGACCGTGTATTATGAAAAGGTTCTCGATGGAGTTGAAAGATACAACTGCTATCCCCGAATTGCTCTTCAACAGTGGGAAGCAAGAAGGTGCTTAAAACATCAATGTAGGCCTGTGCTGTGATTGTGCCACGCAAAACAACAAGGGGTGCAAGCCCCTTCCATGAAAAACACGACCACACCATAACACCATCGCCTCCGAATTTTACTGTTGGCACTACACAAGCTGACAGATGACGTTCATCGGGCATTCGCCATTCACATTGTGTATCGTGATTCGTTACTCCACACAACGTTTTTCCACTGTTCAGTCGTCCAATGTTTACGCTCCTTACACCAAGCGAGGCGTCGTTTGGAATTTACCGGCGTGATGTGTGGCTTATGAGCAGCCGCTCGACCATGAAATCCAAGTTTTCTCACCTCACGCCTGTCATAGTACTTGCAGTGGATCCTGATGCAGTTTGGAATTCCTGTGTGATGGTCTGCATAGATGCCTGCCTATTATACATTACGACCCTCTTCAACTGTCGGCGGTCTGTCAGTCAACAGACGAGGTCGCCCTATACGCTTTTGTGCTGTACGTGTCCCTTCACGTTTCCATTTTACTATCACATCGGAAGCAGTGAACCTAGGGATGTTTAGAAGTGTGGAAATCTCGCGTATAGACATATGAAACAAGTGACACCCGATCATCTGATCACATTCCAAGTCCGTGAGTTCGGCGGAGCGCTCCATTCTGCTCTCTCACGATGTCTAATGGCTACTGAGGTCATTGATATGGAGTACCTGGTAGTAGGTGGCAGAACAATGCACCTAACACGAAAAACGTATGTTTTTGGGGGTGTCCGGATACTTTAGTCTATAGCGTAACCTTAACTTCTAGTGATTAGTGGTTCCCAATCTTTCTCAGACCATTACCTAAAAGTATAATCAGACATTGGCTGGTGTCCTTGCACCCTCCCCCCAACCGCATCCCTGTCCCCATCATCATCGAAATGAGCTGCTAACTGAACTTCATAATGAGAAAGAATTTCCTTTGAACCCTTTTATTGTCGCTAAAATGACGAAAGATAAATGACATTTATTTCTTGTAGTTGTTTCATTAAACAACGAACTAATGAGATGACTGGTACTGCTTTTATATAACAACCGTTTTTAAAGATAAGTAAATCTCAATGCATAGTGAATGGTATCTACAACTCCTCCTCATAAAAGAAATTTAACTATCGATACCGACGGCAGTGAAGACAGAAACGTGTCACAAAACATGCTTCTTTTCACTACTAATCTCTCTAGCGACGCTTGCTTTACTCACGTCGTGCACCCTCATTGAATATCAACCAAGTTAAATCACTTGATTGCCGTGCTCCTTGCTTCTTAACTGACAGAAATTGGAAGACTTCAGGCTGCCAGTGCTTTGAGTCTGACCACTGCCATCAATAACGATAATAATGATAATAATAATAATAATAATAATAATAATGAGTGGGCAGCCATATCATACAGGGTGTTCAGAATTTCCCGTTACAGACTTCTAGGAGTTACAGATAGGAGTTCAGATGTTTAACCCATCCACTCCTGCTTGAGGAATTGAATTAGGCGTGACGCAGTACAGTTACTAGGAACAGTTCGAAAGGAAACATAACGAAACATCATTTGTTTGAATTAACATTCTCTTTCTACGTTATTACAAAACAAAAAGCACCCAGCATACTTCACGTACAGAACATCAAAGATGCATTACAATAGCGGCTCGACGTGGCAACCATCAACGCTGTTACAGACATTGTATCTACGAAGCTTGTACTGGTATGCACCCTCCATTCCACCTGGTATCTCTTCAGTTTCTAGTGCAGGAGACAGAACTCATGCCAGCAGACATTCCTCTGTCTCTACAGGAGTCTCGCAAATTAAATTTTGCGTACGACCCCACAATAGTAGTCCTCAGGAGTGAAATCCGATGATGGCGGCGGCCACGCGGCTATAACACCCCAACCTGTCCATGTTTCACCATATCGTTTGTTGATATGTTTCCCAATCGCACGTGAGACTTGAAGTGGTGCACATAATCGTCAAACCTCATATCCTGACAGACTTCAGTTGCACGTAATGCTATTATATACTCTATTGTATACCAGGACAAACAGCTCTGAGACTTTTCTCTTTCCGTCACCATACGTGGACGCGTTATACATCTGAGTTGAAACCGTCGTAAAACGGAAACGACCCGTTCAGGACCGGGGTTCCCTTCAAAATATTATGTATTCACTCCCCTCTACAAGTCATAGAAGTTTATAATGGTAATTTCCGAACACCAGTAGTTACTTTTGTGTTGTATTGTCAATTACTTCCTTTACCTGTTGCGAATTGAATAATGAAGCAATTTCCCGTCCATTGCGGGCACTAACTACAACTCTGAGAAAGCATTTTCATGAGATACTTGAGCATATGTGACATATAAGTCTCAGTTTTGCTGTCATAGATGCTTGGTACAAAGTTCAAAGTATGTTTGTCATGGATGGACTACGTCAGGAGGACGTTCTTCATAAATTATTTTCACAAGCAGTGCCCTACACCACATTGTCTCAAGCGTTATTTAAAAATCATGTAATTATTGGTAACTTACGTAATCAGTACTGCAGTCTTCTGTAACTACTCATATTTTAAAAATAATTTGGTTTCGTGACCGAGACAAGCTCAAAGTCCTTTGTTTTTACCCCTAAAAATTTTCAATTTACACCTCTGGTGGTCATTACTCCTAGGTTGGTACCCACTATTCTCGATGGTATTTATTTCCACGAAGAAAGTAAATATAAAACCTGAAGTAGTAAGCACTCCAATCACCCTGTTGACTTTAAAAACACAGGACGCCCATGGGGAATGGTCAATTTTCTGAGATGTGACAGGAACGATCATTCCACTTTGAAATGTCTATTGAATATGGACTCCAAAATGCATTCATTAACAGCTTGGAACACTTGTTCATCGTCGACATAGTAAGAGAATAAATAAATTACTACTTGTATCAAAATGTCATTATTCCTGAGACCAGAGAAAAGCATTCCAAAAGACATTCATTTAATTTATGACGACAATCCTAATTAGGAAACCTCTTTATTGCTTTTGATTTATGGTCGTCACCCCACATAGAGTATTTGACGAGAATTATGAGGATTTACATTCATATAGGTTCATTATTGTCGTGACCGAGCGAGGTGGTGCAGTTGTAAGAAAGACACTGGATACGTATTCGGGATTACTGCGTTTCAAATCGCCGTCCGGCCAGCCAGATATAGGTTTCCCATGGTTTTCCTAAATCGTTTAGGACGAACTCCGGGATGGCTCCTTACGAACGATTCCCCTCCACATCCTTAATGATATCGTCGGCGGGATGTTAAGCCTTAATTAATTTACATCCCTTACTTGTCGGCTGCACCTGTGTATGGATGCAAAAGAATAGGACATATAGCAGCTTCTGAAAATAATAACTAACTGATCCAAAGATCATGAAAAAGCCTGTGAAAAATCATAATCGTTTTCAGTTGGAAAGCAAATTGTAAGCAACGACAAAAGGTAAATACGACCCGTTGTTATGCCAATGCGAAGTCGGGTATGTTGGAACAGAGATGCTTTCTGGTGCGTGTGAGTTTAGAATGCATCAGACGTAATATCACAACGTGCGTCATACAGGAGCCTGTTGGAAAGTTCCGGCAAACAAAGTTAGCGCATAATTTGGTTGAAAACTCGGTCCGTGCGAAATGGAAGGCACTGCAGAGGCGCAGCGCGGAAGAAATATCGCATGGGACACTGGTTGTGTGTTCCGTCAACTGGGGAATAGCGTACGGTCCAATTTCACCTCTCTGCTTTGACCAATAAATTCAAATTACGCGTGAAGACGATCGTTTACCTAAGTTACTAGGACAGCGACAGAAAACATTTAATGACAGGCCGATTACATTCTTCAAGATGCCACCGAGAATATAAGCCATTATGTTTAGAAACAAACGTAAAAAAAACGCAAGTTTGTCAGCCAGCAAAGAAACTGAAATCAACGTGATAACCGTGGCACTGAGGGAGTTTTGGGTGGGGACAAACTTGACAAAAAAGATTATTAAAGATGAGCTCATTCCAGAGCAACCAAGACATCGAAAAATAGAACACGCAGATTCGCATGGAATAAACGGAACGAAAATACACCGGAAATGCAAAAAGAAGGATCGAAGAATTGGCTTGACCTATACACCTCAAACGAAGACAGCAACACCGAAAACTGCAAACCGAACTGTGAGAAGCATTATCGCAATTTCTGTGCGCTCTGTATAACTAAAACGCATGCATCGATACCAAAAACCGGAGCCCAGGAAATGAAAATAATGAAACACAAAGCCAAAAATCAACAATTAAAATACATATCCTATCCAGAAACAAAATACACAATTAAAATACATGTCCTATCCAGAAACAAAATTAGATTAAACAAAAAAAATCATAGATACGTACTTACCAAGCGTAGTCTACACCAAACTAATCTAGGTTGGCCACCAAGTATAAACAAACCCACAAAAGAAAGGCGTATTCAACAAAGACGAAGGAAAGAGCAATCTTGATTACAGTGTTATCATTTTTTTATTATTTTCCAATGAGGTATTTGACCTTTATTTACGCATTTTCGGATTGGCCGGTATTTGATAGCGAAGGGTACATGGGACACAGCGCATAAAATATCCCAGCAGGTAAATTCCCTCTGTCAAAGCTTTAAAAATGCATCCAGGATGTGGTGCAGTCCAATGCAAACCAAACGGGATGGGGCCTGCAGTAAATTGATTGGACACATCACACATTTCGCAGAAGAAAAAAGGAACCATAAACTTCAAACCGTGAGAGTGCACAGAACGGATTAACTTATGAAATGAAAAGTAAAACACTTTCGCATTTAATTTATTTGTACAAACAGTTTCAATGTTCCACTAAACCATCGTCAGGCCCCTAGACCGACGTAAACTGGGAGTAATCCAATCTCGTGTGCAGTTATAACACGAGACAGTATTACATAACGGGTATCAGTTGATGTTTGGTTTACACGACACTGCCCCTTCGTTCATTAACGGACGACTGCGGCCGGCTGATGAACGAAGGGACGTGTAACTGAACACCAAAACTGATTGCGTGAATAAATTAGATGCAAAAGTGACGGCTGTAGGTGTTATAATTTTCATGTCATATTAAACAGCTGAAGTCCTGGTGCCCATCCATTACATGGATGGACATACAAACATTAACTGTTGGTGAATCTCTAATGCGCTGCATAATTGCAACCGGCAAGGCTTCAGCTTCAGTCGTTTCCTTATGATCTTCCAAACCGTCGATTGTGGTCTGTTCTGATCTCTGCTTGCTCTGTTCGTCGCCTTTTTTCCCCCAAATAGGATCCAGATTCAAGCGCCGTTAGACCAAACTACATAACATTTCGTATATCTAGCAAAACATGACAGTAATGGGACAAAATATTTGCCATGGAAGCAATAAAAACTTCACAACATAACAAAATGCAAATGAGTAGAGAACAGGAATTCAAGTTTTGAGTTACAAGGCCCAGATCTTAGGTAATTACAATAAATAATGGAAGATTTACAAATAGTTTTATAGCTACTGGACAATATACCTTATGAAATAAAGGAGCAAAACTTAATTTACAACGCACAATATTACAACATTACAATTTACAATGTTACAAAACATTGTTTACAGTGATGTGTGACAGGCACAGACATAAATATGTGAGAACAATGATCAGGGCATTGCATGCCGAATGTCAGCCCAAGTTTGGAATACCGACGCGGTAACGGCACCAATTTAGAACGCTGATCTTCGTGCTGGCCATTGAGATCATACGTGGATAACTGACGAATTAGTGTTCGTGGAGAAAGTAACTTTGCCTTAAAGGCCTTCAAATATGGATCGGCTCTACTCTGGAACAGTCTTCATTTACAGGTCATTGTGAATCGTGTCGACTTCTGGGGGCTACGTGCGGAACTCGCGCGCTCGCGGAGAACCGTTTCGTCATTCACTGCAGGCCGACCTGTTGATTTCCCCTTGCAGAGGCATCCTGAAACTGAACTACCCATATCATCACCAAATGAAGCTGCCTGTTGGTGTATCTTTGTTGAACGTCGTTCTGAAGTCTGGTTGCACTTTTAGGGCAGATTGATGTTAATTCATTCCAAGCACAACATACGGTTTCTCCGCGCCTGTCGCCATCTTGCGTTACTCCTCACTGCTGCTCTCTTGTGGCAGAAGTCTGAAGAGCCGCTGCAACAGTACGAATTTTTTTTTTAAGTTTTTCGATATGGTTCAAATGGCTCTGAGCACTATGGGACTCAACTGCTGAGGTCATTAGTCCCCTAGAACTTAGAACTAGTTAAACCTAACTAACCTAAGGACATCACAAACATCCATGCCCGAGGCAGGATTCGAACCTGCGACCGTAGCGGTCTCGCGGTTCCAGACTGCAGCGCCTTTAACCGCACGGCCACTTCGGCCGGCTTTTTCGATATGAGTATGGATTTTGTGGCCATATGTTAACTAATGTAGCAACATTAAATTTATAAAATTGCTTCAATAATTTATAACAGCACTGTGCTTAGGTATCACGTTGGACTACACATTTTCCTACAAGCAACACAGCCTGAACGCAAGCTGGAAGTGGCTACCAGAAATAACGTTGTGTGCAAATTGACATAAATAACATGGAGAGCAGAACTAGAAAGGTTGAGGATTTCTGCACTGGCTTTCTGCTAGTCTACAGCTGAATCCACATGCCCTGCACGGTATACATCCCTCCATACCAAAGCAGAGGACGTGTCTATCAACAAGCTGTGTAGCACTGTTACAGAGTGCTTACGGTGCGGTGCACCTCTCTGAAAAAGCTACAATGCTTCGCTGTAATCGCTGCTCATCTAGTTGAACTGAGCTTCGGTGACAGGTACGGATACGCCATTCCACGCTGCTTTAGCTCTAAAGAAGAGTTCAGTAATCACAGTAGTTGCCGAAAGTGTGTCAGTCTCTGAGCAAAGCATATCTCTCTTCCCCCTCACAGGAGCAACACAAGTTCGTGTACTCAGTGGCTCTGATTACAGTTGATTCTTCCGTAATACACTGAAGCGCCAAAAAAACTGGTACAGGCGTGCGTATTCATGTACAGAGATATGTAAACAGGCAGAATACGGCGCTGCGGTCGGCAACGCCTATATAAGACAAGTGTCTGGCGCAGTTGTTACATCGGTTACTGCTGCTACAGTGGTAGGTTATCAGAATTTAAGTGAGTTTGAACGTGTTGTTAAAGTCAGTGCGCGAGTGATGGGACACCGCGTCGCCGAGGTGCAACCATTTCGCAGAGTGCTGCAGATTTCAGTGCTGGGCCATAAAGAAGTGTCAGCATGCGAATCATTCAAAGAAACATCAACGATATGGGCTTTTGGAGCCGAAGGCCCACTCGTGAACCCTTGATGACTGCACGACACAAAGCTTTACGCCTCATCTGGGCCCATCAAACCGCCATTGGACTGTTGATGACGAAGATGTTGCCTGGTAGGACGAGTCTCGTTTCAAATTAAATCGAGTGGGTATGGGAATGGGGACAACCTCATGAATCCATGGACCCTGCGTGTCAGCAGGAGACAATTCATGCTGTCGGAGGCTCTGTAATGGTGTGGGACGTGTGCAATAGTTGTGATGTTGGACCCCTGATACGTCTGTATACGACTCTGACAGGTGGCACGTATGTAAACATACATTCTGATCACCTGCATCTACTAATGTCCATTGTTCATTCCGACGGACTTGGGCAATTCCGATGCGACACCCGACACATTCAGAATTGCTACGGAGTGACTCCAGGAGCACTCTTCTGAGTTTAAACACTACCACTGGCCACCAGACTCCATAGACATGAACGTTACTGAGCATATCAGGGATGCCTTGCAACGAGCTATCAGAAGAGATCTTCACCCCCTTGTACTCTTACGGATTTATGGACAGACCTGCAGGATTCAAGGTGTCAGTTACCTCCAACACTATTCCAGACATTAGTCGAGTCCATGTCACGTCGTGTTGCGGCACTTATGGGTGCTCGCGGGAGCCCTGCACGATATTAGGCATGTGCACCAGCTTCTTTGGGACTTCAGTGTATGTAGATGCTGTGTCTGTTCACTTTTATATAAAAATGAACAGTTTTCTCACTGGTTTGAGGTGGCCCGCCACAGATTCCTCTCCTGTCCCAACTTTTTCATCTCAGGGTAGCATTTACACCCCACGTTCTCAATTACTTGGTAGATATATTCCAACCATTGTCATGTCCTTCAGTTTTTACTCTCTACAGCTCCCTCAAATACCCGTCCTCTTGTTCCTTATTTTTGACAATGTTTTCCACATGTTCCTCTCCTTGTGGGGTCTGCGTAGAACCTTTCTTATACTACCGCTCCACCTAATTTTTAACATTTTCCTACAGCACCAAATCTTTAAAGTTTCTATTCTCTTCCTTTGCAGTTCCATGGTCCACTTGCATGCAATACTGTGCTATAAACGTAGATTCCAAGAAATTTCTTTATCAAATTAATCCCGATGTTTGATACTAGCATACTTCTTTTGACTTAATCTCCTTCATCATCTACATAATCTTCCTTGCTTTATCCGTCATGTGTTATATTCTTCCCAGGTAGCAGAGTCTCTTCACTTCATGGTCCCTATTTTGATATTGTTTTGTTAATCTCTTTTCTGTCACACGTCATTACTTTTGTTTTACCCTCAAACCACAGTGTCTGCCCACTAGAGTTTACTTTCCATCCAGCAGGCCCTGCATTTCTTCTTGATTTTCGCTGAGGATAGCAGTGTCATCAACGAATCTTGTTATTCACATCCTTTCACCCTAAATATTAATCCCGTTCCTGAACCTTTTCTGTTTTTAATTTGGTGATTGTGTCTCGGTGTATAGATTGAAAATTAGGGGCGAAAGACTGCAACCCTGTATTACAACGGATGCTTTGCTCTATGCCTTCCTATACTATTTTTCCATTTTGTTTCTTGTGCATACTGTATGCTACTCTTGTTTCCTTGTAGCTTTTCTGAGAGTTTCAACAATCTTGCACCATTTGAGATTGTTGAACGGTTTTTATAGGTCTACAATTCCTATGAACATGTCTTTATCCTCTATGTTATTCATTATGTGCTTTAGAAAAGCACAAAACGAAACTCCTCTCGGTAGCACTCATTACGCTGTGTGCTAAAAAGCTAGGTGTGTTTCACATGAACGATATTTTCTGAATTGGTGTTACCTATCTGTAAATAAATCGTTATCTTCGAGGTAATGAATCGTGTTTGAACACATTATATGTTCCAAAATCCTACTGCAAATAGACGTTAGTGATATGGGTCGGTAAATAAGCGTATTACTCCTATTTTCTTACTTGAGTAATGGTGTGACGTGTCTAACTATACAGTCTTTTGGTACGAATCTTTCGTCGAGCGAATGGTTGCGTATGATTGGTAAGTATGGAGCTAATGTATCAGCATGATATGAAAGGAATCTGACTGTCATACAGTCTGGACCAGAGGCCTTGCTTGTACTACGTGATTTAAGCTGCTTCGTTACACCAAGAATATCTTCTTCTGAGCTACTCACGTTGGCAGTTGTTCGTGATTCGAATTTTGGAATATTTGCTTCGTCTTCTTTGGTTGAAGAGTTTCGGAAATCAGCGTTGAGTAACATTAGTGTCACTGTCACCAGTAACATGGTCATTGCTATCGTTCAGTGAAGGTATTCATTGTTTTTACGCTTGTGGATTTTACATATGATCAGGACTTCTTTGGATTTTCTGCTAGATTTCGAGACAGAATTGCGTAGTAGAAACTATTAAAAGCATTTCGCATTGAAGTCCGCGTTGACTCTCAGGCTCCAGTAAAACATCGCCAATCTTTAGTACTCGTCTTTTTGTGTTAAACCTTTAACGTAAGATTACATCTCTTAATGAGAATTTTATATTTTAAGGTTGGTTAGTAATTGTACGAACTGCTGAAAACCAACTGGGAGACTGGATGAGCGATTCAGCAGACTGGGGTACAACGGTCGCCGTCCGTGCAGTCTTGGCAGCGCCGTCCTCGCGATGAAGAGTTTCCGCGGGATAGCACGTAAATCGCAGAGTTGAGTGCCGCCCGGAGAAGTGCCTCTGGAACGTTCTCCAGCAGCCGCGACTCCAATAACGGCGGCCGTGGCCAGGCGGGAGCAGCTCGGCCATCCGTCTTATTTGGCGAGAGCTGCCGAGAGGAGGGGGCAGGAGAACCAGTCCGCTGAAGAGGCGCTGTGTCTACAAACTGCTGCCGACACTGCTCACCCATCCGTCTCGAGGCAGGCAAGTCTGCTTGAGCGCAAATAACACGCCAAGAAGCAGGGGAGGGGAAGCATTCGACATCCACAGCGCACTAGTGTCGATCGGTCAACGATTTGGGACACGGCAGGCTAAAGTAATTGTTTAATTTCAGTTGAACAATTGTCAGAGTGGATTCGCTTCACGCCACAGCACAACAGGCGCGGGTTCAAAGTCTCATTTTGGAGGAAAGGTTGGAGGAGGAGGGGGGGGGGGGGGGCAGGAGAAACATCATTCACGTCGTATGGCTTCAAAGTGAGCCCCGATGACCAGAGAATAAGTGTCAGGAGACGTCCCAGACAGCAGTGGGATATCAACATAACTGTCAAGCACTACACTACCTGACAACCAGAAGTGATGGCCTCAGGTGCCATTGCTTTTCATAATAGAACCGTTTTTGTGGTCATCTGCGCCACCCTTACAGCGGTACGTCGACGATATTCTACGGCTCGTTTTGTTGCCCTTCATGGGAAGACATCCTGGGCTTACCTTACAGCAAGCTAACGCCCGCCCGCACACGCAAGTGTGTCTACAGCTCGTCTTCGTGCTTTCCGAAGCCTACGATAGCCAGTAAGGTGGCCGGCTCTTTTCCCAATTGGAAACGTTTGGAGCATTGCGGTCATGGGCCCACAACCAGCTCTGCATTTTGACGACCTAACACCAAGTTGGACAGAATTTGACATTTTATTCCTCAGGAGGGCATCCAACAACCGTATCAATCAACACCAAGACGAATAACTGCCTGCATAAGGACCAGAAGTGACTTTGTTAAGCTGTTTTTCTTGAATTATCCAAGTTTTCTGAAATTGTAATTATTTATTTGTCTACAGATGTACATCATAACTACCCATTCGTATAATTCCCTCGTGGAGCGTCGTTTTTTTCTCTTAAAGGGCATGTCAAAATTATTAAAATGTTCGGGAAATACGGGGACGGGATTGTCGTAACACCCATGACGCCCACCCCCTCCCCTCCAGCTAGGCTGGACCTTTGCGTGCTGTTCGATAATATTTCTAATCAAGCGCAAGGTTGTAGGCAATCCCCGATGTTTTTCAATCGACACAATGGGCGAACCGTAGATGAAGCCAAAGAGATGCTTCAAAAGGGAATTAAAATTCATGGCGAAGACATAAATGCTGTGAGGTTGGCTGGTGACATAGTGATTCTGATAGAGACGGCAAGGTACTTGGAACATCAATAGAACGGAATGAATAGTGTCTGGAAAAGAGGTTATAAGATAACTATTAACATAAGTAACACTAAGAAAATGGGGCATAGTAAAATTAGCTGAGGCAATGTTAGGTGATCAGATTCGGATATGAGACACTAAAATTAGTAGATCAGTTCTGTTTTTCGGGTAGGAAAGTAACTAACGGTAGCAAAAGCAGAGAGGATGTGCAGCGTGACAGTGACGTCTCGCTATCCTTTTATAAAATCATAGCTTGGAGACCAAGAGACACAACCTCTTGGTTTGTTGTATAACATTAAGCAACTCCTAATTTCCTCTTTTTTCTGTTATGCCACAGTTTCAAGTCGTAGAACATGGAGGCGATATTCAGGTTCTATCCGTGTACGGATCGGCATGCAGCATCAACAGTTTTGATTACGTCATGATTCCGACACGAAGGATGCAAATGACATTGACTGTTGTGTTGAGATCGACGTAACCTCACAATGGTGTGACGTCGAGAGAGGATGTTCACGACCCCATCCACCTCTCAGGAAATGTGTCATTCAGCCCACCAATGTAGGGGTTCAACATTATGCTGGAAGATGATGGATGCCTACAGCTCTTCTGTCTGTGTTAGCAGAAACTCTTCGAGCATGCCTAGACAAATGTTTCCTGTTCAGGCATTCTCTACGAAGTAAAATGGACCTGTCACCCGGTCTCGCACCAGACCACGCCAAACGTTAAGCTTCGGGCTATCATGGAAGTGCTCATGACTTGTGTCAGTTTCAGAGCCCCAGATCCTAATGTTGTGGCGATTCACATGGCCATAAATGTTGAACGTTGCTTCATCTGAATACAGGCGTTTTTTCAGGTAGTCATTGTCGGCATCTATACAGGCCAGAATGGAACCCTCGAATGCATACCGCAGAGGACGATCGTCAGGCTGCAATCCTTGGACCATTTGCATTTTGTACGTAAAATGTCACAACGGCTTATGTAATACATTATGGGCAGTTTATCTGCAATTCACACGACGCAAGACGAAGTAATTTCTGGGGATTGTTGAAATTCAGTTTGCATTCTGTCAGCAAGTGCTTGAGAAACAGGAGGAGGTCCGCTTCAAAGAAGGTCTTTGACACAGCCTGTCCTTAAAGTGTTTGTAACACCTCATTATGCTTGTTTTTACCGGTGGCACCCTCCAATACTGGCGACGATAATTCTGCAGTACCCTTGTCACAGATGTGTATTCTTCGTACCAGATGACATATTGTGCCTTCTCCTTATCTGTCGTCATTTTGATACACTTCAAGTCAAATCTGAAACAAATAACAAAGGAGAAAAATCTCTGAGAGCTGCTAAACGTTTTACAACTTCACGCACAAATTGTAAAATGCTATAGCAATTACATAAAGTTAACTGCTGTGAAGTCTTTTCTGAGGACATCTGAAGTGCAAATAGAAGGTTTGGAAATGCGGTGTTACGGAAGAATGCTGAAGATTAGAGGGGTAGATTGGACAACTGATGAAGTAGCAATGAACTGAATTGAGGAAAAGATGAAATTTATGGAAAATTTGAATAAAAGAAGAGATTGATAGGACACATCCTGAGGCATAAAAGTATCGTCTATTTCGTAATGGAGAGAAGTGTGTGTAACGGAGGGGGGGGGGGGGGAATTGTTGAGGGAGATGAAAGTTTGAGTCCAGCAGTAAGCACGTTCAGATGTACGTAGGTAGCGGAAGTTAGGGCGAGGCAGAGGCAGAGGCAGAGGCAGAGGGAGAGTTGGATCAAACGAGCCTTCTGACTGGAAACTACAACAAGCATCTATCGCAGAGGAACAAGAATCTTAACCATACAACGTATCCACAAACTCAGTACGCCAATGAACAACAACGTATCCAAAAACTCAGGACGCCAATGAACAACAGAAACAAATGCTTTGGTAATTGTGAGAAGTTACACGAAAGCAAACAGCTTGGTAACAATAGAAAGATATACTTGACTGTACAGGAAAAAGACGGAAGTGCTACAAGGCGAAGAGACTTTTAGATTTTTTAATTTGCTACTTGAGACTCTGGCCTTCAGTGTGGTGCTGTATTTTTACGATCTTAATTCGTTATATGATGTAACATCACGGGTATCCGTACCGGCCTGGAAGTGTTTCCGTGTAGTTCGCAGTAATTTAGCAATAACATCGTCTGTGTTCGATTAGGGGCACGCTAATTAAATACTACAACATTGACAGTATTCCCACTGAGGAACTTTTGGTAAGCCCTGTTCACCTTTCACGAATTGGGAAGTAGCTCACGGAGAGTAGAGAAAGGTTATTTTTTCTGTCATCAAGGTTAAGCGGGTGGGCGGTTCAGTTCACTGAGAAGTACTGCATCTAATATCAAGTGAATTGTAAAAACTAATCTAACGATATAACAGATGAAAACTTTAAATCTGTATTGCGCACACTAAATACTACGTTAACATAAAGAACCTGCTACTTGACATATGGCAGATACAAAACACGTTAGAACTTCACTTATCTTCTGTCATACCATGTGATGTCATTGACAAAAGTCGACTTGCTAATTATTTCTTCCAGACATTCTAGAGAAGAATGTTGTGGCCTATATCTCATGGGGTCCGGAACATTTTAGTCAAATTATTCGAGATGCAGTGATAGATATATACCAACGCCAAACACTGGATCAGCAATCAAGGGGCTACAGTACATTCTTTCTTTAATATATACACGGACATAGTACACTTCCTAGGTGTTAACCCTTTCAACTAAAATTTAATACACAGAACCTGTTTATGTGATACCTGCGACAGTCTTGCAACAAGTGTAGTGTACTGAACTTCGCGCAGAAATACAGTATGGCTGTAACTAAACTTACAGCACTTGAAAGTACCCCCCGTGAGAAACTAGTGATAGAATAAGCCACTGAAAGAACTGAAAAAACTAAACTTAAGTCCTCCCGAACAGGCCATGAAGGCCCAACGGTACTGACCGGCTGCCGTGTCATCCTCAGCTCTTAGGCCGATAAGGAGGGGCATGTGGTCAGCACACTGCTCTCCCGACCGTATGTCAGTTTCCGAGACCGGAGCCGCTACTTCTCAGTCAAGTAGCTCCTCAGTTTGCCTCATAAGGGCTGAGTGCACCCCGCTTGCCAACAGCGCTCGGCAGACCGGATGGTCGCCCATCCAAGTGCTAGTCCAGCCCGACAGCGCTTAACTCCGGTGATCTGACGGGAACCGGTGTTACCACTGCTTCATGGCCGTTGTCACACTGAAACACTTTTTAATTTCGCCGTGAGAGGATAACATTTCATAATTTCGTTCCAGATTAGAAACCTTGTTCAATGTGACAACCAGCTGCATCTGCGACAGCCTGGAACCGCGCTAGAGACACCATAGCACAGTTGTTCGCAGCACTTTTTTAATGGTGCATCATAGAATATTCAGCGGTCGTGCACTACTTGGATATTGCATATTGCGTCCAGCATTCTTATTCACGGCAACAGTAACTTCAACAATTTGTGGTGTATTTGGTCGTCGGCCTCTCCCAGGAGCGATTCCCAAATCACCAGTTAATTTGATCTTCCCAGTCATGTTCCTCAACCTCAGTGTGGATTGAGGATCTCTTCATATTCCTCTAATGCGTCGATACTCGGGAAGAGCAGCGTAACTATTGCTTTTGTTTTGATAAAACAGCTTTACGAGTAAAGCCCTGCTAGCCCAGTCCAGACCCATGTTGATTGTCTGCAACTACAATGCACATTGATGCTTGTGTACCATCCCTGCGTCGCCGTACCAGCACCGGCGCCTAACGACGAGTCGTGGCAGTAACAATGTAAACCCTGCAACGCACAATTATGACCAAACTGAATTTAAGAAAAATTAATTGCAGTTAGCTTTTAATTGTTATCCCGCAGTAAGGGCAGCTAGTCACTGAAGTAGTTCGTGGCGGTATTAATGTATATAAGGTGATCATCAGCTTGTTATCAATAAGGCGCGAAAAACACTCAGGGTGTCGAGTAAGAACACTGTGAGGATTCCCTGTGTCTTTGGTAACTGTCCTTGAGTCCGACATTGGATGGGTGTTTATCGAATGAGGAATAGTAAAGGTAAGGAAAAAACCGGTTCCTGGACGATTATTTGAGTGAGCCGTTCCAGATGCTAGAAGTGGCTGCAGAATCAGATGTAACCTACAAGTAAAATGCTCTTTGCTTGGTGTGTGGCGTATTCTCGTGTCAGAAACGTTCATTCCTCTGGCAGACTGGCTACCTCCACTCATAATTGCCTGCAAAGAGAACACGCTTCACGACACATCACAAGTTATCTGTCACCGCAACCGTATCTTTTACGGCGGGTAGCTATATAGTTTTAATTACCACCTGCAAACCTCGGAAAAATCAGATTACGACCACAATAAAACATGGTGTCAGTGCTTCTCTACGTATTCATCATTGAATGCAACAGAACTTTTCCCAACGTTGTATGTCTTGGCGGAGACCCTGGTCATGGTAGTCTGCATTTTGCCTCGACTCAATGTCAAATGCCTGTTATGCAATGGTTTATTCATCTGAGGAAAGAGCAAGATGTTACTGGGTACAACGTCAGAAGAAGAAAAAGGAATATGTCACTGGGTACTACGTCAGAAGAATGCGGGGCATGAGACACAATCTGGTGGCCCAAACAAGCAGCATATGTGACAGTGTCTTGTGCAGATTGTGCTTGGGCGGTATCGGGGGATAAAACCATCTCGTTGAACAGCTTGACCGCCACATGGAACCTCAAATGGTTGAAATGGCTCTGAGAACTATGGGACTTAACATCTGAGGTCATCAGTCCCCTAGAACTTAGAACTACTTAAACCTAACTAACCTAAGGACAGCACACATACCCATGCCCGAGGCAGGATTCGAACCTGCGACCGTAGCGGTCACGCGGTTCCAGACTGTAGCGCCTAGAACCGCTCGGCCATACCGGCCTGCTCATGGAACCTCACCAGGAGATTTCGATAGTATGTTCCTTCTAATAACAATCAATTAACATAACACCACGGTAGTTCCAAAATACACTAAGCATCGGCTTGCCCGATTATGTTAAGGTCTTTGCCTTTTTCGGCGCTGGAGCAACCACATGTTTCCACCACGTGCTTCTCGCTTTTGTCTCAAGTTCGTAGTGACACACTCAGCCCTCGTCCACGGTGATTAGGCGGCTGACGAGTTCATCTGAACTGCACTGACACAGCCGCAACACTTCCGCTGCCGCCTTGACTCGGCGTTCGTCTTGCTTGGGTGTGAGCAGCCGACGAACCCAGCTGGCACAGATCTGTCGTGTTTAGAATGCCGTGTAACGTGACGAAAACTCTTACATGACTGATTTTCATTTCTTCTACTCTGACTTCGATTGTGATACTACAGTGTTTGAGTACCAGGCCCTCTCTCGTGAATCCTGGTGCTTCACAGAAAGATGGTATGCCACTCTTTCCTCCGTCATTCAGACTCAGTGACCATACTAGCACCGAAGAGGGTAACAGAGAGAAGGCCGAAATACTGAATTCGATCATCCGAAATTGTTTCACCGCGGAAGAGCGTAACACGATCCCGCCTACACTATTACGTAATTATCCTGTATCAGTATGTAGACGTCCAATGAAGACTGTAAACTATCATTTGTTACACAATGGTTGTTATTAACGCTAAATTATGGCCCTACAGACTACAAAAGGGTTGTGGAATAGTGACACGCCAATTTAATTTTGTGACAAGATGAGATATGTATGTAATGAAAGTCAACGTTGTCATAAGTTCTACTGTTTATTATAATCCCCACACAAAACGAGTATAGTAATTGCACTGAAGTATAACATGAACACGTTTAATAATATCCTATTCGCTGGAAAATTATCTCAGGGACATGAAACAATTACAAGTATCTAGGGTTGGTGGAGATTCAGGACAAGGTACCGATAGGTAGGTTACTCCATCATTAGCACAATGAGACACTGATCTGTTTCTGCGGTCTGACGACTGTGATTGCCAGAATGCGAGTTCGTAAAATTATGCATGCCGAAAGGGCGTCTTCCTCCTACTCATCAACAATGTAACGTTTATTGAGTACACTGCGACCTATACAGGCCGAAGCTGATTGCAGAACTTGCCTTTTTTTTTTAACGGCGGCTTTCTGTTGTCCGCCAGTGTTGCTGCTGGCGGCCACAGTCGACTATGCCTCTGAATCCCGAAAAGCTACCTAGGGCAAACCTTACATCATGCTCCAGATGGAGCTTCAAAGCGAATTGACTGCTTCTGACCCCGAATTCTGCGGGCAGATACCGAAGTGATCCTCTCAGTGGCAGTAGACGAAGTACCACCTTTGTTCCTCCTGCCTTCTCTCGTAACATTCGCCCCTTCTTCGAGAGCCAATCCTGGCCTTTCACGAGCAGTCATCCAATAAAAAGACTCAGTTTTCGTGGAGCGTCCTGCCACTTCTCAATAATTCTTCAAAACTACTATCTCAGACCAGGCTGACCAATGAAACTCCCCCATTTTTGCGCCCAGACACCTACAGATAAAGAAAGGAATGTGATTTGGCTCTGTCCTGTGGGTGCCTCAAAGGAGCGCATTAACATGCTGTTTCCTACAACTCTCCAAAGATACCTATCTGCTTTATATTTATGAGAGCCCAGCTACAGGTATTTTTCGAACGAGAAGGTTGCAGTTTCACACTTTTAGAATCCTCACATCCTTCCAGCCGTGATCTGCCGGGAGCATAACGCCATAAATACTTATAGCTTTCACAGAGCCTGTGTAATGACTACCGGTATATTGCTCTCCTATCGGTAGACTGGCACCGTCTTCTCTGCTTTCTCCACCCTAGGCTCACTGTTACCTGCCTTCCGGCATCTTTACTGTACTTAACAACGTACTCACCGCAAAAAAAGCTTTAGGAATGTGGCAGCGGCGGTCATCTCGTGCACAATTCAAATGACTGAGCCGACCGTGGTGGCCGAGCGGCTCTAGGCGCTACAGTCTGAAACCATGCGACCGCTACGGTCGCAGGTTTGAATCCTGCCTCGGGCATGGATTGAAACCATGCGACCGCTACGGTCGCAGGTTTGAATCCTGCCTCGGGCATGGATGTGTGTGATGTCCTTAGGTTAGTTAGTTATAAGTAGTTCTAAGTTCTAGGAGACTGATGACCTCATAAGTTAAGTCCCATAGTGCTCAGAGCCATTTGAACCATTTGAAATGACTGCGTTACCAACTGTCCGCATTGTGTGTACTTGCGACGGGCGCCTGCTCATCCTGTCGAATGCACACAACAGCCTTCGCCGAACGCTGTCTTACCTGCCGTCGACGTCATGTTTACAGTCTGCATTAAGTTAATGGTGCCCAACGGCTAGCTGTCTGTGAAACTGCCAGCCCAACCAAACGTAATTCTCAACAAATAAAACACCTACAAGTACTTTATGTATTGTCACTCATTATCGCATAATCTTTAGTAAAAATGAAGGAATATGCTATTTTCAAATCAAATTAATTCGATCTACGTATCACATTGCATAATTTGCATCTCAAATATCGATAATGTGAAAGTCGATGAAACCGTTAGCTTCGCCGTCTTTCACCATCTGTCAATCGTCTTACGAGACAGGAACTGGCAGATACTGATATAACCAACCGCGGAATAGAAAAGCAACTACTATCCCTTAGTGCTACGCGGGCCAGTGTGGCCGAGCGGTTCTGGGCGCGTCAGTCTGGAACCGCGCGACCGCTACGGTCGCAGGTTCGAATCCCGCCTCGGGCATGGATGTGTGTGATGTCCTTAGGTTAGTTAGGTTTAAGTAGTTCTAAGTTCTAGGGGACTGATGACCTGAGCTGTTAAGTCCCATAGTGCTCAGAGCCATTTTTGAACCTTAGTGCTACAAATACTTCAGGACAAGAGGCGGTATATCTACAAGATTATGCGAAAGAACTTGCTGCCCTTGTAGCAGCAGTTTATTATACATAGATCGCTGGAGCGACGAAAGGTACCTACCATTTGGACATGGACATTACTGTTCTCAAGAAGAATCATGTGACAGTTGCTCGTAATTGTAGCCCTATATCGCTGACGTCAGTTTGTTGTAGTTTATCCTCAAGAATTATGATGTTTTTGGATAACGAAAATCTCATTTATAAAAATCAGTATGGATACCGCAAACAGGGATCTTGAGAAACTAAGCTTGCTGTCTTCCTCCACGAGGCCCATAGCACTGTAGAGAGTGCCGCTCAGGTTGACTACAGGAAGGTATTTGACTCCGAGTTTGTCAAGTTGTAACCTCCCCACAATAATTTTATTTAATCAAACTAAATAAAAATGGATCCAAGTGTAATCTCCCTGCAATTAAATCTAAAGACTGACAATGACAATTTAAATGAGAAATAGGAATCTGAGCCAGGTGTAAGCTCCACACAAAAAATGGAAGACTTAAAAATGTTCCAAAATTCAGTTCCCCACAAAAATGAAAGATAATTCAATGATAATGAAATCTCAGTGACAATGAAAATGCAAATAGACCGAAATGTCGATCTTTTGGCCCTGTGCAATAGTCCGAATTCTTACCTCAGCAAAACTGCATGACTAAATTCTGCTCTTATTCTTCGCCATAGCTTGGAGGAAATGCATCGCAAGTATTCTTTGAATTTAAGTGAATTTTTTCTTTAAGGAAATGCATGGGAAATGTTCTTTCAATTCAAATGATGGTTTTCTTAAAAAATTGCTTTGAAAACAAATTATTGGGGCAATTCTTGAACAAATTAATTACACTTAAGATGCATTACATTATCAGATGAGCACAATGCTGCTTCATTACCTTATTTAAAAAATATACCTCGTCCTGAATCTTGACCAGAGTCCCATGTCGACGCCCGCCGACTCCTCACACACAACTCCGACTGTGTCTCGCGCGCAACTAGCACTGACGAACTACATGCTCTCGCGACCCGCTACGTACAACAACTTTCTCGCAACTGAATCATCTCGCACGCGCTACTACTCTCCAACTGAACACTCGCGCGGTCAAGCGCAGACTAGCAAAAATAACTCTCTGGTCAGAGATTCTGTCATGCCTCAGAGTTAGTTAGGTCAGAAGGTGAAGGACATTAAGTCACATACTAGTCTTCATTGAGAATTACATTAGTAGTTTGCGGCATTTATGGCCCAGTTATTGAACATTTCTGTACCATGTATTTAGTATTACAGAATAATGTTCATAAATCATCTGATTACAATCAATATTGCCACTTATCGGCCAGTTACAAACATCAAAAGTCATCATTGAAAACAGGAGCTAATGAATGGCATAGTATTAACATAATTCATTTAGTTATACTAATTATTAGCACTAATTGGCCAGTTACAGACATCAAAAGTCATCATTGAAAACAGGAGCTAATGAATGGCATAGTATTAACATAATTCATTTAGTTATACAAATTATTGGCACTAATAGGCCAGCAAGAATTGAATAGTACACAACATTTTTAATAATAATAATTAATTCTTCCAGTGACATATACAGTATTCAAAATGTAACACACTGTAATTATTACTCAACGTCTGTGACTAAAAAAAAATCATACAGTATTACTCAGAACTCTCTTAAATGGGTAGCATTATTTGTTAGCAATGCATTGCTTGGGGTAATTATAGGGGAAAGCAAGAAGACCAAAAAAAAAATTGCTTCTGGTTTGTTCCTGTAAATGAAAATGTGTAACATCATTCGTCATGAGTCAAGGTTATGAAACAAGTAGAGTATATATAATGACATAGATTTAATGAACAACTGCTTATAGCGCATTAATCTCATAAATAATTTCTCCTGCAAAAAAATATATAAAAAATGGACTATTAAGCTGAAAGAAGAAATATATTTTGTGCTGAAAAGTAGTGAACTTCGAATTAACAGGTAGTGAAATGTGTATAAAAAATGTGTCCCACAGCTGTCCTTTCCAAAACCTTCAGTCATTATACTATGCAATATAACACCTGCTGTCAAAGCGAACTGCAACAAATACTTAAATAACTACATAGCATAAATACATAAGTTCAATATTATCCTCATCTGTAAAGAAAAAACTTCATTATCCATCACTTCATTATCCATATTATCATAACTTCATTATTATCATAACCTGTAAAGAATAACTTCATTATCCATAGTAGCATATTCTTCATCATTACTCTTCATCAGCATTCATTATCATCTGCAAAAAATCACTTCATTACTCATTACACAACTATTCCTTATCTCTAGCATATTTCATCACTACAACTAAGATGTGTAGTTCTGACAGCCTGCATCAATCGCCTTGTATTCTGAAAGAAAAAATTAGTTAAGACTGCTACTCTACGATGTGTATAGTATATTCTTGTTAATGCTTGTTAATCCTAATCCATTTACTCTTCCTCATAAGGTTATTGCATCTTCTTTCGTTTATTCCGTAGGTGAAATTCCCATTTCTGTTTAATTTATTTCCTTTACACGTTATTTCTTTCTGAAAATGATGAACAGAGATTAATGTCTTGCATTTACATCATATACTCACTAAATAATGACTGGTTTATGGTAACATAATTAAGCATACAGCGTAACATGACAGAAAACGTAATATGTCAAAAACATTGACAGTGTTCAGATGCAAAAATGTACACAGAATAATACAATGCAGCAGCAAAAAATGTAAAACAGTCTCGATCTTGAGATGTCATAGGGCAAAAAATGTCAAAGTCAACTGGTGTGTGTTATATCTTAACTATTTCATAGTGCATACAACAAAACATGAAACAATCGTATATGCATAAGAAAGACAAAAAAAATGTGACGTTCGTTTTATTCAGCTTGTATGTAGTGTAGTTAATAGAGGCGAGAATTAAAGACTTTAATGGAGAGAAAATGTAACAAAATTAACATGTCATTAGATAACATTGCATAATTATTCATAAAATACGTAAGCGTCTCTGGAAAAAAATGTGCCCAGTCTGATATATAACGACAAGAAAAGCAACCTGCTAACCTTACCTTGCCGGGCATTTGCCAAGAAAAAATACAATAATCATCAGTAATTAGTCATGTGAATATAATTGCATAAGTGGTCATAAAGATTAGTAAATGGCATCATAGCATGTTATATCATAAAGTGGTTTCATTCAATAAAGGGTTTAACATTGTATACATGGTGGTTCCCCTTGCTTTTTCTGGTTCTCAAAGTTTCGACGTGTACAACATTGGGGTGAGGAATGCTGCGAATCCGATATGGACCTGCGTATAGAAGTTCAAATTTACTGCACTTACCTTTTATTTTGCTGGATAAATAGTGTGTACGTACTAATCTCTTCTGTCCAATGTGAAAGTCTCGGCTTGTACAAACCTGTTTTTGCTGTCTTCTCCGGCGCTCTGCGGCACGTTTAATGTTGTTCAGCGTAATGTTAATTATTTCATGGTGTCGTAGTCGACGAGATGTAGGAAAGTTTACTAATTCTGTAATTTTGTTTGGTGGTTCAACGTTTTTCAGTATAAGAGACGGAGATAGCATAGTGGATTCATTTGGAATGGAATTAATTACATCTTGGAATGAGAATATGTGTGTGTCCCAATCAATATGTCTTTTGTGGTAGTATATTCTACACAGTTTACCAATTTCTTTCATTAATCGTTCACAGGGGTTCGAAGAAGCATGGTACTTGGATATATAAATCGGAGAAATGTTTCTAGCTCGTAACATGCATGTCCATATAGCAGAACGAAATTATGATCCATTGTCAGAAATTACTTTCAACACTTGCCCTACATGAAATAGAAAATGTTTTACAAATGCTTTCGAAACAGTTTTTGCAGTAGCTTTGCGTAACGGAGTGAAACTAACAAATTTTGAAGTGAGCTCAACAGCGACAAATATGTAGCAAAAACCTCTATTAGTTCTCGGAATTGGACCAAAAATGTCTACAGCGGCCATATGTTTCAATTTAACAGGTACAATTGGATGTAATGGAGGAATGTGTGACGTTGTGTCTGACTTAGCTTTCTGGCAAATTTTACATGACGCTAAAACTCGTCGTATGCGTTTTTCCATGTTGGTAAAATAACAGTTCTGTCTCAGTATAAGAAAACATTTTCTTGCTCCGTAATGTGCGTAACTTAAATGAGTGTACCAGATCAATTTGTTAATCAGTTCGTCAGGAATGCATAATAACCAGTTGTTGCTGTCAGGATGAAAGCGGCGAAACAGAATGTCATTGCGTACAGTGTAATGGTTTCTAATTGTAACATTATTTTTATCTTGCCAAAGGTGTTTAATTTCTTTCCACACGTTGTCTTTATTTTGCTCTTTTGCTATGTCCTGTAATGACGACGAAATAAAATTTTCAAATGCAACTTGCTGAATGTACATGACGCTGAAATTTGCTTTGCAGAAGTTGGTTGCGACGTCTTGCTGATTGTTGCCGAGAGAACGGGATACTGCATCTGCTACAACATTTTGTGTGCCGGGAATGTGAACTATTGTAAAATTAAATTCTTGTAAATAAAGTTTCCATCTACTTAATCTGTCGTGTGTGAATTTAGCTGAAAGTAAAAATTGTATCGCTCTGTGATCTGTGTAGACAGTGGTATGTCTTCCATAAAGAAAATGTCTAAATCTCGTAAAAGCCCATACAACACATAATGTTTCCAGTTCTGTAACGGAATAATTTCGTTCAGCAGGTGACAGAATGCGACTTGCAAATGCAATGTTTTTAATTACTGTTGAGCCATCTTCTTCAATTTCCTGGAAAATATGTACGCCTAAAGCGGTGTTAGAACTGTCGGTGGCAATGGAAAAATTTCTGGTAAGGTCTGGGTGCGATAAAAGTGGAGCATTCAACAAAGCATGTTTCAGGTTCATGAATTCAGAATGTGCTTGCTTATCCCAAGACCAAATACTGTTTTTACCTGTCAATTGACATAATCTAGGTGTGTCTAAAGCAGAGTGATGAATAAATTTACGAAAAAAGTTAATTAAGCCCAAAAAACTGCGTAATTGCTTCTTCTTTGTAGGAATAGTAATGTCACGTAGAGCTTGAAGTTTTTCCGGATCAGGCGCAATGCCTTCTGCTGAAATTACGTGTCCAAGAAATTTTATAGAAGTTTTGCCAAAGTGCGATTTACTGAGATTAACTGTAAGTCCTTGTGCATGAAAAGTTTGTAACAGTCGTTCTAAAATCACATTGTGTTCAGACCAGTTAGCTTCTGCAATAAGAATGTCGTCTACGTACGTCGTGATTCTGTCTTTAAGTTCTGTCGGAAGTATTGTGTTCAAACCGCGAATAAAAGCTGCAGAAGAAATAGTTAAGCCGAATGGTAATTTGCAAAATTGATAACAGTCGCCAAAACAGAGAAAAGCTGTATACTTTCTGCAATTCGGATGAAGTTGAATTTGCCAAAATCCTGATTTCAAATCTAATGTGGAATAAATGGCAGTACCGTGAAGTTTCTGTAGAAGTTCCTCTAGTGTCTGTGGTCGATCTGTTTCATTAATAATAATGTCATTAATGTGATGTGAATCAAGTACGAGGCGAAGTGAGCCATCTTTTTTCTTAACAATATGTAGCGGGTTTATGTACGGACTAACTGCTGGTTCAATAATTCCTTGGTCAAGCATATCCTGCAACTCTTTCTTAACCTGTTCTCTATGAATATACGGAATGGGATAATGCTTGGCTTTAAATGTGTCGTGCTGTTTGACTTGAAATTCATACATAAAGCCGGACATAGTACCAGGAACATTGTCGAAAACTGGAGCTTGCTGTAAAAGAATTTTGTGTAGTTGCGTGCGTTCGTCGTCTGTATTTGCACTGCTTTGTTTAACTCTATCAGAAATCATTTGCATTATGTCGTAGTCAGCTTCGTCTGGAGTATTATAGTTATGTACGTACGAATCTGTGAATAATGTGGAATTACAGTCTATATTACGTGATACGGAAATGACCTCTGTACGATTAATTGTTTGTTCTTCCGCAGATAAGGAATGCTGAAATTCTAAAGCCAATTGCACATTTTCATCCTTCAACATTAAATAGGAATTTTGAAAATCGATAACTGCGTCGTGTTGTACCTGAAAATTATTACCTAAAATAACGTCTGTTGTCAATAAAGGAACAATCCAAAAATCTGAGTGAAAAGTATGACCTGCAATACAAAATGATAAATGTGTCTGTAATTTAACGTCTACTCCTTTACTCGATACTGCTCCTTTCACTTTCGTTTTGCCTAATGGTAATGTGGGATAGGTATTCTCGTTGTTACACTCGTTAAAAGTTTCTTCATTTATTACTGACATAGGTGATCCGGAATCGATTACTGCTGAAAATTTCGATGAACCAATTTTAATTTCGATGACAGGATGTGAAATGGATTTCTGAACAACTGGTCTTTCCTGCAAAAGAGTGTCTCTGATATCGTCAAAAGTAATTACATTTTCGTGAACAACATTCTGCGTGTCAAAGGTAGTGCTGGTGTTATTGGAAGATGCGACCTGTACAGTATCTAGTCAGATTCTATCTGACGTGTTATTATTATCAGGAGGATGTTGTGGCATTTCTACTATTTGAACTGCTCTATTACTTCTTCCAGACGTATTACGCTCTGGATGATACCTACTGTCGGGTTCATTCATGAGAATAGGTTCTTGTGGATAATTTTGCTGTTGGTATGACCGACTGTTGTTAGATGTACGCTGAAAATTGTCCTCATTATTTTTACGTCTGTCGTAATAGTCATTCCTATACGGTGCATTGCGATAGGAATTGAAATACTGTGTTTTCTGTACGTAGTTGTTCCTTTGCTGCCGTGCGTTACTATTTGTTGTACCAGGGACTATACGTCCACGCGGCGAAACATTAAAGTTAGGTTGACCTTGTGCATTACATTGTTGGTTACGTATGCTAACCGGTTGACTTTCATGTTGTTGCGGTGGAAAACTTCTATTGTTACCAAAATGTGGTTCCTGTTGTTGATAATTTTGACGATATTGATAATTAGAATTTGGTCTGCTATTAAAGTTCGGTTGGTTGTCATTCCTAAAGCGTCTATTACTTTTACTATTTAAATTACGTGGTTGATCGTAATTACTGTAAGTTTGCTGGCCTTGGTTGTTATATGAAAAATTTTTGTTTACAAAAGAATAATCAGATTGTTGTACTTCCAAGAGCTGTAACAGATCTCTGAATGCTGAAATACTTTCCTTTTGTTGACCCGTTAGAAGTGAAACTCTTAATGACCGTGGTAATTTAGAGATACATAATTGAATAAGTGCGGATTCACTGTACGGTTCATTTAGGTACTGGTTTTGTTGCACCATGTGCTCAAAAAATTGCGTCACACTGGGAAAATTTGAGTTCTCGTAATTTGGCAAACTAATTAACTGATCTTTAATTCCGCGCTGTGTCGTCTTCGACCAATACGCTGACAGAAAAGCATTCTGAAACTCTTCTATTGAATAGCATTGCCTCGCGAACGGTCTCATACGAGTTGCCGGTTCGCCTTCCAAAATGCTAAAAATAAATTCAAGTTTGTGCGTTACAGGCCAAGTCGGTGGAAAAGCAAAGCTAAATTGTTGTATCGAATCCAGTGGGTGAATCTGTGTTCTGTCATTCCTAAACACTTTAAATTTTCTCACTGGTAGAAAATGTTTGTAATCGGAATTATCATCTCTGTATCACGGAACAGGTTCTGTATTGTAAGAGAATCTATTGAACTGTGGTTGTTCGGAATCTAAGTCCCGTACTCTCTGTAGATTACCCGAATTATACGCGCTGCGTGAGTCTGACAAATGTTCACTAAATGGCGCCTGCTGTGATGTGTTAAACGCTGAAACATTTTTTATCTCTGTTACCTCTTGCTGTAAATTTGACAATTTTCTACGCAAGGTGTTATTAGACGAATCGATCTCATTAATCGTCTGCTGTAGATTTTGAAATTCAGGTGTTTGATTAAATGAAATCGGTGCAGTATCGTCTGATTTGCTCTCATTATTACTTTCAATAACATCAATACGACTGGCCAATTCATCACATTTTTCAGTCAGTATTTTTACCTGATCATCGGTTTTAGTGTATGAGGCATTAATCTGTTTTTGCAATTTACGTGTAGTTTCGTTCAGTTTTTTAACGTCAGCTTTGACGACATCGGAATCCTGTGTTAGTTCTAATTGTTCGAGTCTGTCGGTCACTGTTTGAAAGTCTGCTGTGTATGTGTCTGTTTTCGACTTAAGATCTGAAATTTCGTCACGTAATTCTGTGTTCGACTGTTTGATGGAATTAATTTCGTCGGACACTGTAGCAATATTGTTGTCTACATATGTCTTCGCTTTCGCGAACAATTTTCGTTTGTCTTCCTGTCTCTGAGGAGTGATTGTTTCCATGACTTGACGTTTTACTTTATTTTGATCCTGAATAAATTTGCGGAAACGCGTATCACTGTTTTGTATGTGGTGATTAAAACGTTCGTCAATTTGAGTGTTCTGTTGGTCGAATTTCGCGTCAATCTTTTCATCCATTGTGCGCGAAAGTTCTGCTGTCATTGCTTTAAACTCGTCGCGTAATTGTGTAGCTTTTTCAGAGCATTGTTTAGCGACTGTACTAATTTCCGCTCTAAGTGTTTCTGTTGCGGCTGTTTGCATTTCCCTTAATTCTTGAGCAATAAATCTAATTTCTTCGCTATTTTTCTTTGAACAAGCCTCAATTTCCTCGTGTAACTGTTCCTTAGTGTCATGACACTGTGCGGCAACGGCTCTAATTTGTTCTCTAAGCTGTCTGGAATTGTCGTCTAATTTTTCATTGAAATACTGTTTGAGTTTTTCGTTATCTTGTTTGTTATCTTCCCTCTGTTGTCTGAAATTGTTGTCTATTTTCTCACTTTGCTGTTGTAGCAATGTTGCCATAATTCGTTCCAAGTCAAAATTAGCGTTTATATTCTCTGTGCTGTTTAGTGGTGGATCTACTACTCTCCAACTGAACACTCGCGCGGTCAAGCGCAGACTAGCAAAAATAACTCTCTGGTCAGAGATTCTGTCATGCCTCGCCGTCGCTGTACTAAATACATACGCGTTTCAAAGTGTCGGATCAGATTTCTGACTGGATTCAAGAGTTCCCTGGAGATAGAACTCAACGCATCGCTCTTAACGGAACAAAATCGACAGATGTAAAGTTACTTTCGGAGTACTCCAAGGAAATGTGATAGGTCCATTACTGTTTACAATGAATATAGGCCTATATGCTTTAGTAGAGAGGTGCAGGCTATGGCAGTTGACCCTGAACGTAAATAAATGTAACATAATGCGCGTATACAGGAAAAGAAATCTTCTACTGCACAGTTACACTATTAATGACAAAATTGCTGCAAACAATCTCTACCCTAAAATATCTAGGAGTAACCATCCAGAGCGACCTTAAGCGGAATGACTACGTAAAAGAAATAGCAGATCCCAGACAGTTTCATAGGAAGAATCTTAAGGGAATGCACATTATGCACGACAGAAGTGGTTACAATGCGCTTTTCATGCTGATTCTTGAGTAATGTTCATCAGTCTGGGATCCTTATCAGGTAGGACTGATAGAAGGGGTAGAGAAGATCCAACGAAGAGCGGCGCATTTCGTCACGGGATCGTGCAGTAGGCACGGGAGCGATGCTCAACGAACTCGTTTGCCACTTTACAAGAGAGGCCTTGTGCATCACAAAGAGTTTACTATTGAAATTTCGAGACAGTAATTTGCGGCAAGAGTCGGAAATCATATTACTTCCTCTCACATACATCTCGCGAAATGACCACGGCGATAAAATTTGAGGAATTATACCTAATATACAGCGCCCGGATTCCCGGGTTCGATACCCGGCGGGGTCAGGGATTTTCTCTGCCTCGTGATGACTGGGTGCTGTGTGATGTCCTTAGGTTAGTTAGGTTTAAGTAGTTCTAAGTTCTAGGGGACTGATGACCATAAATGTTAAGTCCCATAGTGGTTCAAATGGCTCTGAGCACTATGGGACTCAACTGCTGAGGTCATTAGTCCCCTAGAAGTTAGAACTAGTTAAACCTAACTAACCTAAGGACATCACAAACATCCATGCCCGGGGCAGGATTCGAACCTGCGACCGTAGCGGTCTTGCGGTTCCAGACTGCAGCGCCTTTAACCGCACGGCCACTTCGGCCGGCTAAGTCCCATAGTGCTCAGAGCCATTTGAACCATTTGAACCTAATATACAGGCTTACTGAGAATCATTCTTCCCACGCGCTAGATGCGAGGGGAACAGGTAAGGAGGAGTCAGTCAGTGGTACCAGAAGCACCCTTTGCCATACACCGTTAGGTGACTTGCGGAATATTGATGTAGATGTCTAACCACCCTGGTACCACCGTGTTATGTCATGGTGCATCGTTGCTGTACACCTCCACGAGCTGCGCGTGGCTTGTTGTAGCGTTATCCCCCTTCAGTTACAAAAAGCGAATCATTGGTATTAGTCGGCCACTTTCTTTTTAACATCTGGCAGTGAAACCTCTTCCGTCGGCTTATCATGAGTTTCTCTCGTAATTTTTCGCTTGATGTCGGTGAACCATTAGCTAGTATACGCGACACTACCCTGACATCATTCACAGTGCGATGCTGTTTCTTAAGTCACACGGTACTTGTTTACAGTAACGTCATCACCTGTTTCCTGCAACAGCCACTAGACGCCAAGTGCAATAATATCGTGGTCAGGTAGTACCTCACTGCATTCCGCTTAGTCAACAGGCTGCGTCGTATCGTTCTGATTCCTCTAGCAGCGCTCTGAGGAGTGCACACATGCACATACACATAACTTCGTAATTTTTTTAGAGGTGACAGTTAAAATTGTGACTAAGTCTCGTGCGTCGCCGACGATGTGGCGATAGAGGGCACTTGTTGACAAGTGCGCTGCGTCACGATGACCTGCGGAATGCTGATGTGGCGCGTGGGGTAAGCCCAGGCAGCCAGCTCGTCCCAGACGGGCGACGGTCAGCTGCCCGTGACGGATGGCCGCTTGCAGCCGTCGGCCGCACCGGCCGCCACTAAACTAACCCAGATTGATGGCTGCCGTCCGGCCGCGACCGGCACCCTCCTCTTGCTCCCAGCCTGCAAGGAAATTAACACGCTCTTCACTTCTCCCCGTGTCGAAGCCAACATTACTGTAGCAAACCACAGCAATAAAACAAACACTTTTTCGCTTACAGCAATTACTGGTTCTCAAGCACTAATACAAATTAAGCCGCCACATCCTTGTACTGGGAAACATCACAAGCCAAGAAAATAACTGACAAAATACGCTGAAAAGCCAAAGAAACTGGTGCACCTGCCTAAAGTCGTGCAGGGCTCCCGCAAGCACATTGAAGTGCTGCAAAACGACTTGGCATGGACTCGTCAAATGTCTGAAGTAGTGCTGGAAGGAATTGACACCATGAATCCTGCTGGGCTGTCTATAAGTCCGTAAGAGTACGAGAGGGCGGAGATCTCATCTGCACAGCACGCTGGAATGTATCTCAGATATGCTCAATAATGTTCATGTCTGGGGAGTTTGGCGGCCAGCGGAAGTGTCTAAACTCAGAAGAGTTCCTGGAACACTCTGTAGCACTTCTGGACGTGTGGGGCGTCGCATTGTCCTGCAGGAATTGCCCAACGGAACGCACAATGGACACGAATGGATGCAAGTGATCAGACAGTATCCTTACGTGTCACCTGCGAGAGTCGTATCTTGACGTATCAGGGGTCGCGTATCACTAGAACTGCACACGCCCCACCCCATTACAGGGCCTCCACCAGCTTGAACAGCACCCTGCTGATGTGCAGGGCCCATGAATTCATGTGGTTGTCTCCATACCCGTTCACACCCATCTGCTCGATACAAACTGAAACGAGACTCGTACGATCAGGCAACATGTTTCCAGTCATCAACAGTCCAATGTCGGTGTTGACGGGCCCAGGCGAGGCGTAAAGCTTTGTGTCGTGCAGTCATCAAGGGTACACGAGTGGGCCTTCGGCTCCGAAAACCCATATCGCTGATGTTTCTTGAATGATTCACACGACGACACTTGTTGACAGGCCAGTATTGAAATCTGCAGCAATTTGCGGGAGGTTTGTACTTCTGTTGCGTTGAACGATTCCCTTCAGTCGTCGTTGATCCCGTTCTTGCAGTATCTTTTTCCGGCCACAGCGATGTCGGAGATTTGAGGTTTTACCGGATTCCTTATATTCACGATACACTCTTGAAATGGTCGTACGGGAAAATCCCCAACCCCATCGGTACCTCAGAGATGCTGTGTCCCATGGCTCGTGCGCCGCCTATAACACCACGTTCAAACTCGCTTAAATCTTCATGGCCTCCCATGGGAGCAACAGTAACCGATGTAACAACTGCACCAGACACTTGTTGTCGTAAATAGGCGTTGCCGACCGCAGCGCCGTATTCTGCGTGTTAACATATCTCTGTATTTGAATGCGCATGTCTATACCAGTTTCTTTGGCGTTTCAGTGTAAAAGGAACTGAAGCAGAGTTCCAGAAGAGCAATGGCTATCACTTGGTAATAACGTAAGTTTACAGCACTCCAGACGACAAAGGCTGCAGTATCCCAAATATCTAGATGGGATACATTGAGGCGACAAAAGAAATGGGATACCTCCTAATATCACGTCGGACCTCCTGTCGCCCAAATAGACGTGAAATGGACTCAACAAGTACTTGGAAGTCCCCCGCAGAAATAATGAGCCATGGTGCCTCTGCAGCTGTCTGTAAATGCGGCGTTCCGGTGCACGACCTGACCTCTTGACTATGTCCCACAAATGTTCGATGGGATTCATTTCGGGCGATATGGATGACCAAATAATTCGCTCGAACTGTCCAGAATGTTCTTCAAACCAACTGCGAACAATTGTGGCCCTGTGATACGTTTGAGAACAGGAAGGCCATGAATGGCTGCAAATGGTCTCCAAGCAGCCAGACATACCCGTTACCAGTCAATGATCGGTTCAGTTGCACCAGAGCACCCAGACCATTCCATGTAAGCACAACCCATACCAATATTGGAGTCATCAGTACCTTGTCAGTACCTCGTTGACAACTTTGGTCCAGGGCTTCGTGGTGTCTGCGCCACACTCAGACCCTGCCATCATTTCGCACCTTCTGAAATCGGGACTCATTTGACAGAACACGGTATTTCAGTCGCCTAGTGTCCCACCGATATGATGACGAGCCAAGGAGAGGCGCAGCAGGTGATGTCATACTGTTAGCAGAGGCACTCGCGTCGGTCATCTGCTGGCATATCCCATTAACGCCAAATTTCACCACCGTGACCTAACGGATACGTTCGTCGTACGACCCACATTGTTTTCTGCGGTTATTTCACACATAGATGTAGCCTTGTGCCGTAAACCGTAGTGGTTTCCTTTGTTCCCTCAGTTGAGATCAACGTCCAAGATCAAGGAGTATATAAGTACATACGGTGGAATTCGCTACTGTTATAAATTGGCAGTTGCAGAAGCACTAACAATCAGCAGCATGGAAGCACATCATTCCGTTAAAGCTGCGCCCCAGAATTACGGATGTTTGAATTACGGCTATCGAATTAATTTGGAGCGGATTAAATGCATTGACGTGAAATTTAATGAAATGAATAATCGATGAGAATGAAATGAATGAAGATAGTATGACGTGAAATGTTGCCAGTGCAAATCGTTCAGATACGCTGAACCTGCAATGTAAAAAATATGTAGTGACGACTGAAAACTTGTACCAAGCCGAGAGTCTAACCCGAATTTTTCCGCTTATATCAAGCTGTCGTCTTAAGCATTACGCAACTCTGATCAAAAGCGGCCGGGAAAACCCCTATGTAATGCAGAACTGTCCACTAGACGTCACGAGATGCGGCCCCAGCGGTATAAAAAAAGAGGCTGGGAGTATTGTGTAATCAGTAGAAAAGCGGTAACTCAAGAATGGATCGATCAGTAGAGCTCAGTGACTTCTAACGTGGACCAGTCGCTGGATGTCGCCTGAGGAATAAATCCATCAGGGACGTTTCAGCCGTCTAAAGCTGCCTGAGTCGAAGTGGAAACGCGAAGGAACAATCACAGCTGAACCAGCACCAGGCAGAACTCACGTAGTGACGGACAGGGACCCTCGATCTGTACGGAGGAAAAATCGCTTGAAATTAGCGGAACGAACCACTCGTGGGCTCCAAAGTGCTGTCACCAGTGCAACTAGCACACGAACCATAGGGAAATATAGAGAATGGTTTATAGTGGTCGAGCAGCATCACATGAGTCACGCATTTCTGTAGCCAATGCTAAACGACGCCTGAGGTGGTGGGAGCTTTTGGGGTCGTAGATCGCAGCTTATAAAGTCAGAAGCTCATTAGTCAAAAGAATTCAATGAGGTGCATAGTTAGTACTTCTAGAAATATGTCCACCGAAATTGGAAATTAGGAAAAGGCAAGCCATTCTCACAAGCTGCGGCATGGTCGAGAACCGAACATTGACCCGAATATAAAATAAATTTCCTTTACTTCACGTCTATGGTCACAATTTTTTTTTTCTGTCATCAGGCTACCGGTTTGGTCTATAATGACCATCGTCAGATGTGCAGCAAAATATGGGAAAAACGCAAAGACACTAGCAGATTGTCTACAGCTTAAAACAATGAAATAGACCATAATGAAAAGTGTTACTGACATACATGTGCATCTGTGCGCTTTAAGTATGAAGAGGCATGCCTGTTTTATAAAAATAGTCGTAATATACTGGAGCCATAGTGGCATCGCCATCCATTAAGGATGCTGGATCGCAAAGCACCTCTCAGGAACTAGCCAGTCTGGTGCATCTTGGACGTCACTGCACTGCAGTATCTAGGGACGCAGGGGAAGACTTCACAAGACATTCAATCACACGTCAGGTTGTTGTCACCCCAGTTAGACAAGCTCTACAGATGAACATACTCTACAGATGAAGGGAAGACAACTGAGGTCGGCGACCACTGAATGAAATGTTTTTTGAATAATTTACATTGCGATGGTGCAAGTGATGACGGAAGGGTGAATTGTAAGACGTTACATTGAATCGTGGAATTGCTTATTAAAGTGGAAACGCTACTGCCGTTCTGCCCTATGCCTAGGAAATGCAGCACAGTGAGAGCGAATCCAACAGCGGAAGCAACCATCTACATTTCAGACGCACCCTAATAAATGAAGAAAAACAGAACAGAATCATATATATATACAGGGTGGTCCATTGATAGTGACCGGGCCGAATATCTTAAGAAATAAGCGTCAAACGAAAAAAATACAAAGAACGAAACTCGTCTAGCTTGAAGGGGGAAATAATATGTCGCTCTGGTTGGCCTGCTAGATGGCGCTGCCATAGGTCAAACGGATAACAATTGCGTTTTTTTTAATAGGAACACCCATTTTTTATTACATATTCGTGTAGTACGTCAATAAATATCAATGTTTTAGATAGACAACTTTTTTCGCTTTGTGATAGATGGCGCTGTAATAGTCACAAACGTATAAGTACGTGGTACCACGTAACATTCCGCCAGTGCGGACGGTATTTGCTTCGTGATACATTACCGATGTTAAAATGGACCGTTTACCAATTGCAGAAAAGGTCGATATCCTATTGACGTATGACTATTGTGATCAAAATACCCAACGGGCGTGTGCTATGTATGCTGCTCGGTATCCTGGACGACATCATCCAAGTGTCCGGACCATTCGCCGGATAGTTACGTTATTTAAAGGAACAGGAGGTGTTCAGCCACATGCGAAACGTCAACCACGACCTGCAACAAATGATGATTCACAAGTAGGTGTTTTAGCCGCTGTCACGGCTAATCCGCACAGAAGTAGCAGACAAATTGCGCGAGAATCGAGATTCTCAAAAACGTCGGTTTGAGAATGCTACATCAACATCGATTGCACCTGTAACATATTTCTATGCACCAAGAATTGCATGGCGATGAATTAGAACATCGTGTACAGTTCTGCCACTGGGCACAAGAGAAATTACGGAACGATTACAGATTTTTTGCACGCGTTCTATTGAGCGACGAAGAGTCATTCACCAACAGCGGTAACGTAAACCGGCATAATATGCACTATTGGGAAACGGAAAATCCACGATGGCTGCGACAAGTGGAACATCAGCGACCTAGGCGGGTTAATGTATGGTGCGGCATTATGGGGGGAAGGATAATTGGCCCCCATTTCATCGATGGCAATCTAAATGGTGCAATGTATGATGATTTCCTACGTAATGTTCTACCGATGTTACTACAAGATGTTTCACTGCATGACAGAATGGCGATGTACTTCAAACATGATGGATGTCCGGCACATAGCTTGCGTGCGGTTGAAGCGGTATTGAATATCATATTTCATGACAGGTGGATTTGTCGTCGAAGCACCATACCATGGCCCGCACGTTCACCGGATCTGGCGTCCCCGGGTTTCTTTCTGTGGAGAAAGTTGAAGGATATTTGCTATAATGATCCACCGACAACGTCTGACAACATGCGTCAGCGCATTGTCAATGCGTGTGCGAACATTACGTAAGGCGAACTACTCGCTGTTGAGAGGAATGTCGTTACACGTATTGCCAAATGCATTGAGGTTGGCGGACAATATTTTGAGCATTTATTGCAATAATGTGGTATTTACAGGTAATCACGCTGTAACAGCATGCGTTCTCAGGAATGATAAGTTCACAAAGGTACATGTATCACAATGGAACAACCGAAATAAAATGTTCAAACGTACCTACGTTCTGTATTTTAATTTAAAAAGCCCACCTGTTACCGACTGTTCGTGACTATTACAGCGCCATCCATCACAAAGCGAAAAAAGTGGCCCAATTGAAACATTCATATTTCTTTGCGTACTACACGAATATGTAATAAAAAATGGGGGTTACTATTTAAAAAACGCAGTTGATATCCGTTTGACCTATGGCAGCGCTATCTAGCGGGCAACCATAGCGCCATCTGGTTTCCCCCTTCAAGCTAGACAAGTTTTGTTCTTTGTAGTTTTTTCGTTTGACGCTTATTTCGTGAGAAATTTGGCCCGGTCACGATCAATGGATCGTCCACAAACACGCGATTATGTGGCCTATGTTAGGTTGCCATATAATAGGCTGCAGTTGTGAAGACGAAATCATTACCTTCTCCGGTTTCGGCTCTTGAAGAATGCGTTCTCATACCTCCACAGATATTTAGAGACCTCATTAAAATGTCCTCTTCAGCACTCAAACCGACAAAGGCTAAGCGTAGGCACGCGCCATATTAATGTTCAGTAGAAGATGTCCGGGTACTTTTGATCAGACAACGTATGCACATTCGATGGAATTCGCTGCAGCTATTGGCATTTGCAGAGGCACGGACAATCAGCAGTATGTAAGCACATCTTTCCGTTAAATATGGGCTCAGAAATCCCGGATGTTTGTATTACGGCTATGGAATAAATATGAAATCAATTAAAAGCGCTGAAATGGAATTATAAGAATAGATCATGGGGATGAGTGACGTGAAATGAGCTGAAAAGTTGCGCCAGGCCGAGACTCAGTCCAGGACTGCCGGCTTATCGTGAGCTGCCGCTATCTGAGCACGCGTCCAGGCTTCATTCAATCTTTCATTGACTCTGACGTCTCCAGCTACGATTCTCCAACACTACAACGAGAGGTAATCCAACGGAGTTTGTAGAAGGAGTAGCCTTATTCCACACCAATGAAACGGCAAAGCACAAGCAGGCAAGGCTTCTACTCGCAACTCGTCTAAAAGATCACGGATTATATCTCTGTAACGATGTTATCAGCCTACTATCCTGATAACTGCTGGCGTTTTAGTGCGATCTACTTCCTGATTTGTGTAAAGTACAATAAGTAAAAATAGGATGAGGTAACTAGATTAAGCGCAATGTCGGCAGTTTAGTTTCTGACAGTCCTTTTCTTTTGTTGAAAAACGTATGTCCAAAAATGTCTAAGTAGTTTCTTGCAAGTCTGTGTACAAGAATATGAAAGGCCGTGTCCTGATTGGTGACTGACTAACTCACTGGCTGACTCATCATCGCCCAGCGCAAACCGCTAAGGATAGAAACTTGAAGTTTGTAGAGGGTGTGGATCTTATACTGTAGGCATCTTTTGCAAAGGGTTTGTCCAAAATTCCACTTCTAAGGGGGTGAAATAGGGGATGAAAGGTTTTTTGAAAGTATGTTGCTATTAAGTGAATTTTGAAGCTAGAACTCCAAAAACTGGTATATGGTTTCTCAGTCAGAAAATACAAAACACGTGTTTCAGCATTTTTGGAGATGAAGCTACTAAGGGACTAAAATTGCGGGTGGAATTTTTTTTGACAATGAGTAATTACTAAAGAATTAGTAAAATATTTTAACGCTACAACTGTGACACTTGGTATTTGACTTGTCGGTTAGAAATAAAAAAATACGTGTTTCACTGTTCTTGAAAATTCAACCGATAAGGGAGTGCAACAGGGGAATGAAAATTTTTTAGAAAATATTTCGTTATATTAAAAAAATTAAGTCTAAGTTTATGAAAATTGGTATTTCGCTTCTCGGTAAGATACAGAGAAATATTTGTTAGGGGATGAAAATTGCTATGTAGATATCTCCACAACAACGCAAAAGGGATGGTTAAAAACTTTAAACTTCTGCTACCGGAATCGCCTTTTGGCCAGAAGTACATTCGGAAAAGACCATGCTTATATGGCCTTGATTAGCGTGGAAATTGTATAAAGTATTGCAATTTGTTAACAACATAAAAATTCGATTAAATAAAAACAACAAAATATTATCTGCAGGCCATACAGCTTACGCGAGCGAAGAAGCGGGCGCTAAGCTAGCTCATAGGTAAACGTCTTTGTACGTATTTTCTGTCTGGTTCATAACACTGGGCATGTTCATAATTTTTGCAATGAGGGTCCTTAGCATAAACACAACGTGTTTGGCGTTGAGACGACTCCATTCGCGAATATTGTTACAAAAATGAAGCATATATTAACTGTATTTTTTCGGAGACTGAGGTCGTTGCTGTAAAACAAAGGGAAATCCTGAATAAGATTCTTTTCGGAAAGAAGAGAGAAAATTGAATAATAACAGATCGGTATTTTACTACCGTTGGAACTGCGGAATCTGACTTAAAGAACACGAGCGAAGAAAAACACTTGCGATCTCGAAGAGGACGATCAGAAAAGATCAGAAACCTGAACATTCCGCCTATGATGTAAGTATTCATTTGAACAACGCCTGGAGTATGAACGAAAAACGCAAAAACTCACTAGGCCTTTTTTGTAGAGAGATTAGAAGGTGGTCTGGTAGTAGAAAATCCATTTTGGAAGGAATAAAGGCGTAATCCATGATATAAGTATTGAGAAACATAATTTTCTTATTAAAAATAAAATATGTGTGATGTCACTACGTCGAAGGAATCAAAGCAACTGCTGTTGCAGAATAACAGGCACAGCTAACTATATCATACAGGAATGTCCAATTTACGAAACCTTTATGTACAAGGATGACGGCAGTATCTACAAGATACTCCTGTGAATGAGACATTACATGATGTTGCAATATTTTGCTTCCTGACCACCATAGCCATTTTTTAGACAGGAAAATAACCCACTGAATTATCAACTTTTTCTCCAATACAAACGCAAGTTTGAAAGAGAGACTGGGTTTCGAGCACCTTATCTACGATATAGGCGGTGAAACTGAAAACACAACGGTACACCATTGACAAGCTTCCATAGCCAAGAAGTTCCTAAAGGAAGTGCGAAACCCAAAACACAGTGTACCATCGTCACTATATTAACAATATAGTACGAGATGTATGGCTAATAAAACTTAGTTAAAAGTGTCATAGTTAAAATTGTTAAGAACTGAACTTCTCGAGATATTTTAAAGTTACATAAAAACATAATGTCCGCATCAGTGGTTTTAATGTTCAGTAAAAACAAAGACTGTATAAGTAATCTAGGTGATCGACTATGAATAAAAAAAGATAAATAAATATCATGGAGAATGAATAAATGGAAAAACATCAATACATCTTCTGAAATTCACAGCTATTACAGGTGAAAACCAAAAGCAAATCATAAAGCTAAGAAAAAATGAGATGAATAGTTGAGCTTGAGGCCAGAATGTTGTAAGTGTTCAGATTATACGTGAAAAGCCACATAAATTCATTGTTCAGGAAAATATTTCTCAAGTTCATTGACCGAGACAAGGATTCGACATTTTGTGGAATTATAACAAGTAGCCCTTGGGAGTGGGCATAAAAATTACACTTGCTGCTCTCAGTAGAATTACATAGCTACTTACGGCTCGTTCGTGTAAGACTCGTTATTTATTAAATCGCCGCAGAAGACAGTTACCTTCCCAGATAATAAGGAATGGAAAAGAAATTTAATTTGCCAGGAATGAAATGCCCTCTAGTTCTATGAAAATAAGCATTTATAAGTCACAAGTAAATTACTTTCATGAGCTATATTGTAAGGACTGTTGTTATACATTGCATGACAAAAAATATTAAGCACCCACAAGTGGAGGAGGATACAAAATGCAACTTCACGGTTTTAGTAGGTATGTAATGTTAGTTCAGTGATTGCAAAATCAAGTCAGATATAGAAGGGACTTAACAGTAGGAGCCCACTTACCAATATGATGTTACACTCCCTCTGACCTGGATGCACACAGCTACTCGATTACGATGGGTGTATTTTCTCCTGAGGTAATATGGCACACAACTGTTGTAGCTGTGCCTTGATATCCTCTATACTGGCAGTGGAAGAGAGTTGACGTCTTAGCTGGTCCCATGCACATTCTATCAAGGACAAATCTGGAGGTATTTATAACCACTAGAGTACCTCAACAATTCTTAGATATACATGTCGTGTGTACGACTAGCATTATCCTCTTGAAAAACTACTACTACTGCGTGAAAAGTAATACATGAGGGCACAGGATGTCCATAACAAACCACTGTGCAGTCGACTACCCTCTGTCACTACCAGTTTCGAGGCCCACGAGAAAGACAGGCCGTGGAGCGTACATCACACCACGTGACACTGCAGGAGTGCCAGCAGCCGTCTCCGGCGGGGAGCGAGTAACTGTTTCAGACGAATTTAATGATTTTTGACTGCGTGTTTAAAAGCATGCAAGTTCTCAATAGTATACAACGAAGTTAATACCTTTAGCGCGTACCTTTTCAGTTAAATGTTGAATTCCCGTGGGCACTGCACGCAGCTGAGTGTTCAGGAGGTGTGGCGGACAAGCCGACTAATGTGATGTCACAAGTTCGTTGCTTGGTCCGTATATCTCGTTGGCCCCGACCAGTTGTGATATGACGTCATACCCGATAGCTCCGCATTCCACGATGCCAGGAGTAACAATGCTGCACCTCTCCAAAACACTGGAAGCATTCGAGCTCTCTCCATGTCGACTACATACTCATCACTGATGGGCATTCGGTGCAGTGCAGGACCACCGAACACAATATGACGCCATTCATCGCCATTCCATGCTCCCTGGCCACAGCACAACTCCAGTCGAACCCGGTTGTGTTGTGTTGTTAACAGAAGTCTATGCGTGAGAAGGTGATTCCCTAGTTTTGGCTGCTGCTTGTCTCCAACCAATAATATTGGATGATACACCGTGTTGCAGGTAGTCCATTGCACATACTCGGATTATAGGTGCAGTTGTGAAGGGAATTACCATGCGCTTGGTGAACAATACGACTGCCCCCGTTGAGGTGGTCCGACGTGGTCGACCGGAACGTTGGCGACGAGTATGCCTGCTCTCTGACGTCAGGTCACTGTCGCATTCGAATGCCCCAAAAACCTGGATGCTGCAAGCTTCGAACCGCCAGCCAAGCTGAGACCCACAATGGGGCCCCTAAACTCTGCCAGGCGCTGATATCGCTTTTTCACGCGAGTACTCGCCATCTGCGTGTCCTTAGCCGTGATCACTCAACATTTGACACTGTTCACTTTCTTTGTACGCACTGCCAGGCCTGGTAACAACGTTAAACTCGTACAAGACTAAGCACTCTGATAGACGCTCTATCCATCATAGATAATTGCAACCCTGATAATTTACATATGCGCCGATCGTGTGTCAGTGTACAAAACTACGTTGACATCCGGGCATCTCATATGATTGCTTCACTTTTTCTGTCAGAAAGCGTAAATTACTTCAAAAATATAAAACATAACTGTCAAAACTTCAGAAACAAAAAATTCTTGTAACTCTTCAGGCTTTCCCGGCGAGACTTGACATGTGGAACAATCGGGTCTACTGCCGGATGTTTCTGTCGCTCTGGCACAATATTTCGGCCACGTAACTCGTTGCCTTCTTCAGGTGCTACCTGAGACTGCCGTATTGGAGGATCTTGTCAAGTATTTATGTCCAGAGGGCGCTAGGCGCTCTGTTTGTCCGCGCCTGCCTGGCGCTGCTTGTAAGGTGTTGTCTCTTCCCCGGTGCACCCTCAGACGTCCGCGCCCGACTTGGTCGCCATCTGTGGCAGCTCTTTGAGGCCTGTCCTGTGTCAGGCGTTCCGTTCGCGGTCAGCGCCCGCCTGGTGCTGCTCCTGAGGTTTTGACCCTTCCCTGGTGCTCCCACAGACGTCCGCGCCCGGTTCGTCCACCATCTGTGGTTGTGGCAGCTGTCTGGAGCCGGACCCGCGTTTGGCGTTCCGTTCGCGGTCTGCGCCTGCTTGGCGCTGCTCCTGAGGTGTTAGCACTTCCCTGGTGCTCCGACGGACGTCCGCACCCGCCTCGTCCACCATCTGCATTTGTGGCAGCTCTCTGAGGCCCGTCTCGCGTTGGGCGCTCCTTTATGACACTGTCCCAAAATCTTGGCGTCTGTGTCACAATTTTGCTGTTGTTGTAGTCCATTGAGTGACGGAGCTCCAGACAGTGCTCCGCTATGGCAGATATGGTTGCCTGTCCGAGTCTGGTGTGCCTCTGGTGTTCTTTGCACCTGACATCCATCGTCCTGGTTGTCTGGCCAATGTATGACTTCACACACGCACCGGATGTGCCCATGATCTAGCCTTACCAGCTCACCCTTACACATGCCTAGGCTGGCAGAAGTATGTTCACGTGATATTCGTCTGAGATGACTAATGTCAAAACGTTATCTTGTAACAGAATATGGCCAGTGTGCAAAGCATCGTAATTTAAAAAAAAAACATTTTTATGCAATAAATCTCCAAGGTAATTTTCCATACAGAATTATATTATTTGAAGACTGTCTAAAAACCTTTCTCTAAAAATACTTCTAATTTTTTTAGCATTTCTTAATATCAAATTACATAAAATGAACCTAAGACTTTTTAAAAAATTCTTATGTACGTCTTATAATGCCATATGTAAGCTGGTTTCATTACATTCATAATTAGTCGAAATCAAAGATGCAATTAATACTGTATGATACTTTTCATCTGGAAGAATACATTATACCTATTTACCAATGGAGCAACAATTAATATTTTGCACATGTTGTTTATACTACCTTGTATACGACAATATGTCGTCCGACGTCTAAGTGAGAGCACATAACCCGATGTCTACCTGCAATTTCGTCAGCCGAGGTACAGGTGAAACATCTTCCATTGTTTGGTATGATAAAAACTAAATTACGTCCGATCATGCCATGAAGGCCCAACGGAACCGACCGGCCGCCGTGTTATCCTCAGCCCACAGACGTCACTGGATGCGGGTATGGAGGGGCATGTAGTCAACACATGCCTCTCCCGTCCGTATGTCAGTTTACGAGACCGGAGCCAGTACTTCTCAGTCAAGTAGCTCTCAGTTTTCCTCACAAGGACTGAGTGCACCCCGCTTGCCCATCCAAGTGCTAGCCCACCCCGACAGAGCTTAACTTCGGTGATATGACAGGAACCGGTGTTACAACTGCGGCAAGACCGTTGGCGTTTGATATGATCAGTTCACAATTATAAACTACTTTAGATTACGAATGCTCGTAAAATAACACGTGATCTAATGCTGCTAATCATTCATAGATATTTATGTTATAATTATTATATTCATAGGTTTTCTCCTTGGATAACCCTCATCAGTGTGCCATCGTATATGCCTAATATTACGATCTTAATTTTATTCCAATCAGAATAACTCGGAACCAAAGGCAAAATTTACCCAAAGAAGCGAACATGGGGCTATAATTAATATTTCACGTTTTGTTAACAAATATGCTGTTATGCGAGCTTATTTACGACATCCGTCATTCGACGAGAGATGTACTATTCTATTTCATGAGATCGGAATAGCTTTTGTTGAACCTGTGATCTGTCTATTAAAAATTTTTTGCATTTTTAATTTGATGCATAAACACGCTTACTTATGATAATGCGTACTACGGCGTCTAGGTGACATCTCAGCGTCCGACATCCATTCACAACATCGTCTCCAGGATGTCTAGGTAAATTCGTTGCGTTATTTGATGTAAATACATAATTCTAAACCAACATAGGATTCTAGCTGCTCCTAAACTAACCCCTGGTCTTTTATTGGTATCCCTTCATACATTTCTATTGTAATGCAATTACTGTTTTCACGTGATATTCTCTTTAGGTGACTAACATCACAAAAGCTGTTGTTGATAATTCTTCCGGGTTATATGGCCGTGGTCCATGGAATACTTCTATTCCTAACGTTTCGTCCAATACTACGTTGGACATCCTCAGAGGTATGACGGACTATTATCGATAGTTACATTTTATCTTTGACTAGTTTTCTCTCTGCTACTATGTGCAAGCTAGACCACGCCCACTTTCCTCAGTATTTAGGCCGCTCTCCGACGCCCGACTCCTCAGTCGGCAGGACTCAACAGGACCAGCCATACCTCTGAGGATGTCCAACGTAGTATTGGTCGAAACGTTAGGAATAGAAGTACTCCATGGACCACGGCCATATAACCCGGAAGAATTATAAGCAACAGTACCATCCTGTCGTGAAAGCCTTCATTGTATCATCACAAAAGCTATCATGAAATACAGTATGGCGATGGTTAGGTTATTCTTTCTACGTCGGAACACGAGATCTAAGTAGGGCGATAAGAATTTCTCTTATCACAAATGATGTTTGCAACTGAAAGAAGTCCAACAATCTACTATCTAGCTACTTCTAATCGTGCACTGCTAAAGCTATCATCAGTTTTAAGATACGTTTAGACTTAACTAAAATTATAACAGCTCATCATTGATTGTAGGAAAGGTTTTTGACTAGATTCAAATTGATTGCTCAACAAATGTTCCAGAAGACACTTTCTGTTACTAGATATCTAAAAGTTCTCTAACATGTCTGATCTCCACCCTTTAAGGGTTTTCTGTAAGACTTTCATGTTGCGCCTGATATTTGCAATACGTTTCTTGTCACGGGGGTTATCCCCAAAGTCAATTTTGTTGTGAGTACTGGTATATTGAGGTACTCCTGGATGTATTAAAAATAACCTACTTATTATACCATTAGCTGCACATAGAGAGCTTTTAAGTGATTATACATTGTCGTCTTAGTTGTGATTTTCTATAAAGGAAAATATAATAAAGGAATATTTATAAAATGTTTATAAAAGTTTTCTAAAATGATATAAAAAGCTTTACGCATCAGTTACGTTTTATGAGTGTTGCAAATTGTTTTACAGACAGTTTTTTTTTAGAATGCTGACTTGGCTTATACTTCATGATAATTTAGGAATGTGTATATTTGGAATAGTAGATCCGTGCCTGAATCACCTGCGTTAGTATCGATTTGTACTACCATTGCGCCATTTGATGTACTTATGAAGCACAAAGAATGTTTACTCTGGAATCCGTCGGCTGTAAAGTTGCGATGATTATAATTGTAATCATTGCAGTAATATGTGTGCACATAGCTGTTGTTGTAAAATTGACATGCCGACTTCTAGTACACCTCACGATACCAACGTGGACATGCATTGCATAGTAGTTGTTGTTGTTGTTGTTGTCTTCAGTCGTGAGACTGGTTTGATGCAGCTCTCCATGCTGCTCTATCCTGTGCAAGCGTCTTCATCTCCCAGTACTTACTGCAACCTACATCCTTCTGAATCTGCTTAGTGTATTCATCTTTTGGTCTCCCTCTACGATTTTTACCCTCCACGCCGCCCTCCAATGCTAAATTTATGATCCCTTTATGCCTCAGAACATGTCCACCAACTGGTCCCTTCTTCTTGTCAAGTTGTGCCACAAACTGCTCTTCTCCCCAGTTCTGTTCAGTACCTTCTCATTAGTTATGTGATCTACCCATTTAATCTCCAGCATTCTGCTGTAGCACCACATTTCAAAAGCTTCTATTCTCTTCTTGTCCAAACTATTTATCGCCCATGTTTCACTTCCATACATGACTACACTCCATACAAATACTTTCAGAAACGACTTCCTGACACTTAAATCTATACTCGATGTTAACAAATTTTTCTTATTCAGAAACGCTTTCCTTGCCATTGCCAGTCTACATTTTATATCCTCTCTACTTCGACCATCATCAGTTATTCCACATTGTCGAAAGCTTTCTCTAAGTCTACAAATGCTAGAAACGTAGGTTTGCCTTTCCTTTATCTATTTTCTAAGATAAGTCGTAGGGTCAGTATTGCCTCACGTGTTCCAACATTTCTGCAGAATCCAAACTGATCTTCCCCGAGGTCGGCTTCTACCAGTTTTTCCATTCGTGTGTAAAGAATTCACGTTAGTATTTTGCAGCTGTGACTTATTAAACTAATAGTTCGGTAATTTTCACATCTGTCAACACTTGATTTCTTTGGGATTGGAATTATTATATTCTTCTTGAAGTCTGAGGGTATTTCACCTGTCTCATACATCTTGCTCACCAGACGGTAGAGTGTTGTCAGGACTGGCTCTCCCATGGCCGTCTGTAGTTCTAATGGAATGTTGTGTACTCCCAGGGCCTTGTTTCGACTCAGGTCTTTCAGTGCTCTGTCAAACTCTTCACGTAGTATCCTATCTCCCATTTCATCTTCATCTACATCCTCTTCCACTTCCATAATATTGTCCTCAAGTACATCGCCCTTGTATAGACCCTCTATATACTCCTTCCACCTTTCTGCTTTCCCTTCTTTGCTTAGAACTGGGTTTCCATCTGAGCTCTTGATATTCATACAAGTGGTTCTCTTTCCTCCAAAGGTCTCTTTAATTTTCCTGTAGGCAGTATCTATCTTACCCCTAGTTAGAAAAGCCTCTACATCCTTACATTTGTCCTCTAGCCATCCCTGCTTAGTCATTTTGCACTTCCTATCGATCTCATTTTTGAGACGTTTGTATTCCTTTTTGCCTGCTTCATTTAGTGCGTTTTTATATTTTCTCCTTTCATCAATTAAATTCAATATTTCTTCTGTTACCCAAGGATTTCTACTAGCTCTTGTCTTTTTACCTACTTGATCCTCTGCTGCCTTCACTACTTCATCCCTCAGAGCTACCCATTCGTCTTCTACTGTATTTCTTTCCCCCATTCCTGTCAATTGTTCCCTTATGCTGTCCCTGAAACTCTGTACAACCTCTGGTTTAGTCAGTTTATCCAGGTCGCATCTCCTTAAATTCTCACCTTTTTGCAGTTTCTTCAGTTTTAATCTACAGTTCATAACCAATAGATTGTGGTCAGAGTCCACATCTGCCCCTGGAAATGTCTTACAATTTAGTACCTGATTCCTAAATCTTTGTCTTACCATTATATAATCTATCTGATACCTTCTAGTATCTCGAGGATTCTTCCATGTATACAACCTTCTTTTATGATTCTTGAACCAAGTGTTAGCTATGATTAAGTTATGCTCTGTGCAAAATTCTACCAGACGGTTTCCTCTTTCATTTCTCTCCCCCAATCCATATTCACCCACTATCTTTCCTTCTCTCTCTTCTCCTACTCTCGAATTCCAGTCAGCCATGACTATTAAATTTTCGTCTCCCTTCACTACTTGAATAATTTCTTTTATCTCATCATACATTTCATCAATTTCTTCATCGTCTGCAGAGCCAGTTGGCATATAAACTTGAACTACCATAGTAGGCATGGGCTTCGTGTCTATCTTGGCCACAATAATGCGTTCACTATGCTGTTTGTAGTAGCTTATCCGCACTCTTATTTTTTTATTCATTATTAAACTTACTCCTGCATTACCCCTATTTGATTTTGTATTTATAACCCTGTATTCATCTGACCAAAAGTCTTCTTCCTCCTGCCACCGAACTTCAATAATTCCCACAATATCTAACTTTCACCTATCCATTTCCGTTTTTAAATTTTCTAACCTACCTGCCCGATTAAGGGATCTGACATTCCACTCTCCGATCCGTAGAACGCCAGTTTTCTTTCTCCTCATAATGACGTCCTCTTGAGTAGTCCCCGCCCGGAGATCCGAATGGGGGACTATTTTACCTCCGGAATATTTGACCCAAGAGGACGCCTTCATCATTCAACCATACACAACATTGCATAGTACCACTTACCATATATGAATAAATTATTTTAGCGATCTTGACAGCTGAAAATTTATTCAGTGTTCGTACTATTACTACTACTGTTGCAACCACCACCACCACCACCACCACCACCACCACTACCATCACTGCTACTGTTTCCTCTCAATGTCACTATCTCCCTCTTGTTCCTTGTTACTGCTATTATCTCATTCATTCATTCATTCCCACTGCTCTCTTCTTACTGTCACTATCTTCCTCTTCCTCGTTGTCATTGTCATAACTCTGCCTCTCATTATCATTGACTCTCACCCACTTCCACTTTCTCTTTCTCTTTTCCTAGCACTGTTCTCTCACTACGTACTATGTTCCTCTGTCACCGTGCCCCCCTTTCTTTCATACTGCCATTGTGACTTTCACTTTTTCCACACTTCAACCACTGTAGACTATCTTCCTGTAGTTATTACTTCTCCATCTCTTTCCCGCTGCCGTTGTCACCTTCTCTCTCAGCATGGAGAAGCTCGAATATGTTCTCACGACAAAATTTTTGGGGAACTTTTTAATGATGCTGAGTGACGTAGAATGAGACAGCTGGTACTCCACTTTTCAGTCAATGTCTTTTAATACAGAGGAGCATACTCGCCTTTTTTGTGTTCCGATAGAAGCATTTTTTCGCTGGTTCTTTTGTTTTGCCTGCCGCAACAGGGCATGACGTCGCTATGAAAAGAACTTGATGGGTCAACAAAATTTTAATAGGTTACTTATGTGAAACTGAAATAATCAGATCTAGTTTTATACCCCAGACCGGGTTTTACGCGCACAAAATTTTTGCATTTGCTTCAGTGCCATAACGTGGAGTTTCCAGAACACTTCTAATGTAAACGGAGACACTTTACATTATGTCTCTCCGTCTTAAGTCACGTTATAAATCACGTTTTCGCCTCACATAGCGTTTTACGTGCTTACTTTACGTGCACAAGTAGTGAACCTCTGTATCTCGGAAACGCATGAAGATGCCAAGAAAATTTTCAAGGTAGTTCGAGATCGGGAGCTGAGATATATATCGTAAAAATTGCAGCCATTTTCTGTCCCTAGCCGTCATGGAATCTGCAGCTGGGACTTTCTCAGCTGCTGACGACGGCAAAATGGTGAAAAACGCTTTCTTGGGAATTTTCTCAGGGATCGCCCACGAATTCCACTCCCAGATATACCTGCCAGTTTATTTAAACTATATGTTTATCTTAGGTATATCTGTCACGAATCAATCTAACTTTGTACTTCTGTATCTGGGAAAGGGATAAAGATATCAAGAAAATTTTTGAGATTATACGAGATCGGTATCTTAGGAATATATCGCCAAAATTTCAGCTCTTTGCCGTACTTAGCCATCTTGGGATGCTCGGACTGTTTTTGGTCCGCTGGACACTGCGAAAATATAGTAAAAACCTTTTTTTGAGGTTTTCCAGGGAACTGCCCATGAACTTATGGTGCCTCCATAAATGCCGTCAAGCCTACCGTAGACCATATCAAACACAAAAAGGGCCAACCGATTTGCTCCATTTGCCAACGCACAATAAAATGTACAATATTCATATTTTGACCCTGTGCTGTAGTATAGTAACACTAAGACAATCCCTCCGTTTGATATACAGACGGCCCGTAGGGCAAGGCCTAGCCAAAGTACTTAGACCTACCTTTTTATCACCAGTAGAAATCGAGAGATGGGGACCGGGAAATCCCATTTTTATGCTCCGCTTTTTGGAACATTTATAAGCATTCTGTCGCTTGCATACCGATAAAAGGCATTAACAGGCAGAAAGCAAAACATAGAGATATGAGTAATCGGTGCGAGTCATCGCCTAGTGAGAATTCTGATATATAGCAAGAACTAACACATACTTATCTTCGAGAGAACAATAAAGGTTAATAGTTTCCATAAGATATTGATAAAAGAATGTAATTTGGTGAGTGTTGACAATTTCAGGATTGAAATGTTGTCGATATCTCAGTTCACAACTACGACGTTGTGTATCTCTTGAAACAAGTACGGTATGTCTTGTATTAATTTTTTTCCATTCTGCAAGTGTGCAGAGAAGCTAGTAGGTTTTTTTATTTCTTTTTCAGTGCATTCATTCCATTTTATATTCAGAAACTGCACACAGAATTTGCTTTGCCTCATTTCAGATTTTTTAATTCGCGTCACATAGAATCGAGGATTGCATGGTCGGCTTGTCTCTTCTTTCCTGTCCAGCGCACGCGACAGCGTCATGTAGGTATATAGGCTTCATTAATCACTTACTGCGCTGCGCCACTGACGCTCAAGCGATTTATCTGCCACTGATTAATTAATTAATATCTTTCGCATTCCTAGCGTATCATCGTCCACAAGCCATTATTATTTACTTCTATTTTTGACGTACGGTCATTAATTCGTAAAAGCCGATTTTCAAAGGTTTAAACAGGATGGGCAGAATAGGCGTTCTTCACGTAGGATGCGTTACTCAATATCTTTGCTTTCTGCAGCTTTCCTATATACGAGCACGTGGCACTGCTCTTTCACAGATTATCACATGTTAGTAGCTTCCTTATATCAATTAGGGAAAAGCAACTACATCCTCCTAAACCTCTTCATAACTGTGGTCTTTATCTAAAAGTGAAAATAACGTTTTAATGAGTGTCTGTACTTGTTTTCACAGCAATATTGCAAATCTCAGGTTTAATAAACTGTGCCAAATGGTTGAAGGGAGACGCCGGCGATCCCCGTTTATCAGAATGGTTAAAGAACGACCTATACCATTTAGAAACATACATCCTTGATACACATTTCTTGCAGTATCTAGGAAATTATAAAATTAAAGAAATAATCATCTTATGCAACATAATTCAATTTTTTTGCGAACTGTAACTTACAAATAGTAGGTGCGTATAAAGGGTGTAAATTTTAAGTTGACAAACCAGAATAACTCGAAAAATAAGCTTCACACGAAAAAATGTGTAGAATCCAAAGTTGATTGTTTTCGAGAGAGACATCTGCTGGTGCTAAAATTAGCCCGTCACTCCAGCCCCCGGGGGTGGGGCGGGAGGCAACTTTAAAATTTCAAATGGGAACCCACATTTTTTGTTGCAGAATCAGATTCTACATAAAAAACTATGTACATTTTATCTTAAAAATTTGTTTTGATTCTTGGTAGTTGGCGCTGTAATTCAAGAAAATCCATGTTCTAATTTTTGCGTGGAAAATGGTTTCGGATAAATAAAGAATTCCGATTTACTTCGTTAATTTTGATTCGCTAAAACAAAAACTCTCCCTCTTTCCCCATAGGGTGGGGTTTGAGAGTGAGGAATTAGAGTTTTATAAATGTTGACCCAAATATTATGTTTTTTTTCCACAGATTCGGATAAGTTTTGTTTGTTTCGTGGTCATGAGATCAACATTTGTAATATTATAATTCCTCTCTCTCAAACCCTACCGCATGGGGAGAGAGAGACTGTTTTAGTTTTAGCGAATAAAAATTTACGAAGTAAATAACTATTTTTTATTTATCGGTAACCATTTTCCACGAAAAAATGAGAACATGGATTTTCTTGAATTACAGCGCCAACTACCAAGAATGAAAACAAATATTTAAAACAAAATGCACGTAGTGTTTTATGTAGAATCTGATTCTGCAATAAAAAAATGGGAGGTCTCATTTGAAATTTTAAAGTTGCCACCCACCCCACCCCCATGGGAATGGTGTGGCGGGCTAAATTTAGCACCAGCAGATGTCCCCCACGAAAATAATCAGCTTTGGATTCTACACATTTTTTCGTGTGAAGCTTATTTTTCGAGTTATTCTGGTTTGTCATGTTAAAATTTACTCCCTGTCTATAGATTCCGTCTTCCTAGATTTCGTAGACGTTCGGCTCAGTAGAACATTCTCGAGATTTATAGCCAAAAGATTATCATACAGAGTACATAAATTTTTGATTTATAGAACGAGAACGTTTACTGCCCACTGAATTTTTAACAGAAGCAAAACTAACATACGATGAACCTCAGTGAATCTTAAGAGGGGCGGTAATTTATATTCACTGTTATTTACCAGTGACAGACGAGCTTTTACTAGAACTTGTAAACGAGCTACTCTTGTTTTTCGTTATGATTAAATGAAAGTATGTATTCAGAAACATACCCTGAATGAAATGCCCTTCTTTTACATAAAGTTTAGCCGCAATAAATGTTTTATAATGCAGTCACCGAATTTCAAAGAAGAGGAACATATTTAGGAATAGCTGCTGCACTCTTTCCGCAGTGGAAAGAACAGGGGGCGTAAATGAATATTTAAGCACATTCTGTGATCATAATTACTATTTACAAGTTCATGGTCTGATTTCGAGAATATGTTGACAGTCAACCTTGTAGTGGAGTTATGCACAATGAGCATCTGATAAGCTAACACTTCTCTGCCTAGAAACGTAATATATATCCAAAACAATCGCTTCGAAAATGATATGATAAGCAGGCAGTACTCTCGTAATACATACGCCGTCACTCACCTTCTAACCTATAAAACGTGCAAGGAGTGGCAGAAGCGTTCTGTTGATAACTGTTCTAACATGTGTATTGCAACACTTCGACTAGTCTATCTGCTGAAGGCAGAGAATGTAAAAAGAGGTACAAGCTGTAGTTAAAGGCAGGTAGCAATGTTTACACAGTCCCCCGAACGAAATAGAGTCATTAGACATTACTGTGTCATTGTTTCAAGAATGTGGGAGCGCTTTAAATTAAACTGATAATTATTTCCTTTTAAAACATAATCATTGCTACAAGAATGCGTGAAATATATGGCATACTGTACCACAAAAAAAAAAAAAAATGCTGGAAACATTTAACTACGCGAGAGCTTCTCTTGTACATTTCGAATTAATATTTCACTTGGGAATAAAAAAAACGTATGTCACTTGGCCATTAGAAGAAGAACGTGGACTGTTGGAAAAAATGTTAGGGTCAGCCATCCGGTAGAATTCTGGAAATAAGATCGACGTCGATTTGCTGTAAGATTTTAGAACATTTTAGAAATTGTGTAAACCTTATGAATTCAGTCGAAGACAACGATTTGTTGACAAATAGTCAACACAGTTTCAGAAAATGTAGTTCTTGTGAAACATGACTTGCTCTTTATTCTCACGAAAGAATGCGCTTTATCGACAGGGGATCTCAAATCGATTACATATTTTTAAATTTCCCGAAGGTTTTTGACACCGTTCCTCACAAGTGTTTTATAATCGAATTTCGTGGCTATGGAGTATCATGTCAGCTGTGCGATTGGATTCCTGATTTACTGTCAGAAAGGTTACAGTTCGTGGTAACTGACGATAAGTCATCATATCTATGAAGTATCATATCTATGATACTTCCCCAAGAAAGTATCATAGGCCCTCTGCTCTTCATGATCTACAAAACGATTTAGAAGACAACCTGAGTAGCCCTCTTAGATTGTTTGCATAAGATACTACCATTTACAGTCTAGTAACGTCGTCAGAAGATCAAAACCAATTGCGAAATGATTTAGACAAGATATCTATATTGTGCAAAAAGTGTCAATTGACCCTAAAGAAAATCGTGAGGTCATCGATATAAGTACTAAAACGAACAACTTAAACTGGAAAGAATACACAGAAAATGTCGTGGGGAACGCGAACCAAAGACTGCAGAGCAGAACACTTGCAAGATGCAACAGACCTACTAAAGAGAGTGCCTACACTACTCTTGTCCGTCCTCTTCTAGAGTATTGTTGTTCCACAAGGGACCCTTACAGATAGGATTGACGGAGGACATCGAGAAAGTACAGAGAAGAGCTACTCGTTTTGTATTATCGCGAAACAAGGGAGAGTGCCACACAATATACGCAAATTGGGGCGGCATCCATTAATACAAAGGCGTTTTCCATTGCGGCGAGACCTCTACACGAAATTTCAATCTCCAACGTTCTCCTCCGACAAATATTTTATTGACACCGAGCTACATACCGAGAAATAACCGTTGTAATAAAATAAGAGAAATCAGTGCTCACGCCGACAGATTTAAGTGTTAGCTTTCCCCGCGCACCGTTCGAGAGTGGAACGGAAGAGAAGTAGTGTGAAAGTGGTTCGATGAACCCCCTGCAGAGCAGTTATGTAGATGTAGATGTAGATAATTTCCTCATTGCTAATAAGTGGTTTAAGAATCACGAACGAAGGTTGCTGACGTGAAAGGACCTGCAGACCCCGGTTGGTTTCAGGTAGATTATAAAATGGTAAGACAGACTTCGAAACTAGATTTTCAACTACAAAACGTTTTCAAGGGCGGAAATGGATTTTTACAGTACGTTATTGGTTATGAAACTCAAGAAATTTCAGAAGTGATTGAAATTAAGGCGATGGGATCCGAACAAATTGAAAGAACCACTGACTTAAGTGTCTCAAAGGGAGCAAAGGCGGAATTTAATCTATGAACGGAGAAAATATTAAAATGCAGTAGAAGATCCAGCCAAAAAGGGATATACACGTATACAATGAGATTCACAGAAAGTGTAAAATGGCAAAGCAGGAATAGCTAGACGATAAATGAAAGCCCATATTGGAAAGATAGAGGCTGCCTACTGGAAAATTAAACTATCAAGTAAAAGAGAAGCAGCTGTATGTTCATCAAGAGTTCGGATGACAAGCAAGTAATAAGCAAAGAAGGGAGGGTTGAAAGGTGGAAGGAATATATAGAAGGGATATACAAGGGGAACTAATTTCAAGACAAGGTAAGAGGAAACAGATGAAAACGATATAGACAGTGGGAGAAGAATTTAACAGAGTACTTAATGATCAACGACGAAACAAGGGACCTGCAGAAGACGACACTACCTCACAATTATTGAGATCCCTAAAGAACATAGCCTGACATAAGTATTTCAACTGATATAAACGATATATGAGACAGTAGAAATACGCTCAGACATCAAGAAGAATGTAAGGCGGGTATTTACATGTGTGTATATTACCAAACACATAAGTCATAGTTGCAGAATCCTGACATGAATTACTTACAAAAGAATAGAAAACCTCGTAGAATCCGACCTCGCGAAAGATCAGTTTGGTTTCTGGAGAAATGCAGGAACACGCGATGCAGCTGTACACTCCGACTTGTCGTAGAAGGCATACTTATGAATGGCAAAGCCACGTTTATACCATTTGTAGATTTAGAGCCCGATCGCCTGGTGTGTCAGGCAACCCTTGTCAGGGAACGGCCACCAGGCGGCAACAGCATCACACCCTTACTTGTGGAATCAACCACTAGATGGCACTCCGTTCTGTGAAATATGTGGCAACATCGGCCGAACGCGTGGAGATTTCCACTATTTGGCGTCTGTGAATTACAGCTGTTTTTGTCATACCGGTGGTAGTGGATCGAGTCGTCATGCCGAGGACCTGCGAGTATATCAACTGTGGAAGGAGTAGACGAACAAATCCTGAACTAAAAATGTTCAGATTTCCCGTCAAAGATAAAGAATGGTTACGGAAGAGGATTTTAAATCCAGGTAAATCAATGAGTTAGTTACGAGTAAGAATAAAGAGCCCTAAGCATTCGATCCTATCTAAATTTTGTCGACCTTATATTCTGATATAACGTGGCAGCCCTTCCTTCATTTTTTTCGAAGATACTGTTGTTAAGTGCGTACATGAAATTATATTCGTTTACAAGTAACAGTAATCAAATGCAAAATGTGGTTATACTTAAGAACGCTTACAGAAATACTTAGAGAGGAAGCAAAATCTGTTTCTTAAACTTATTTACAGTCTCAATGTGAAAAATATATTGTCGTTATAACTCACCTAATCCCTATACATACTCTACGCAAAATAAATAATTATGTCGGTAATGTCAGGACGCGAAATCCACTGCTCAGTGCAATATTTGTCAGTAAATTAACGGATTATATTTCAAAGACGTTGAGGTTTTGAAAACTTTCTAGTGTTAACCTGCATGTGGAGATCTTTTTTACCAACATAATCCGTATCAGAAGAGCTGTATAACAAAGAGGAAATAGACGGCATGGAAGACGAGTGTAAAATCTATGCGACTGCAATACAGTCTGCATTTAAACAGTAACTCACGAGAAAAATTTGTGTGTTACTTTTTATTTATTTCATTTCGCATATGATTGTGAGAAGTATCCCTACAGTAGAAATAAACTTGGTTTGTAGAATTACAGGAGTTAATCTACATTCTTCGATTGAAAACTCGGGAAAAACCATAGCCAATCATGGTCTACAGTCAGCTGTGTGACGAATGCATTTCGCGCGCAGCGCTCTAGCCGAACACAATCAGCGTCATTCACGTCACCGAAGATACAGCGTTGCCAATTCCGCGACATGGACAGGTCAGTTAGCATTGTAGCTTCGCCTGCGACATCTGTTGACCGACGGGAAAACTATTTTTACGGTTGCCTGTTCCGCCGTAAGGACGGTCAATCTGGTTCTTAGGTGATCTGGGTTTAGAGAAAACTTATTGGAATAAAATTTTTGAAATTATGGTCGTAGCAGGAATAAAATACAGGGAACGAAAGGTTATCTTCAACCTGTACAGAAACCAGATTAAAGTCGTAGGACATGCAAGGAAGCCGATCGATCATAAGGGACTGAGACAGAATTGCAATTAATCCTCCATTTTATTCAATCTACGTATTGAGCAAGAACTTCAGAAAACCAATGAGAAATTAGGAAAGGGACTTAAAGGTCAGGGAAAAGAAATGCGAGTACAAATTCTGAGGATTTTGTGTTAACGACGGAAAAGGATGTTAAAGATTTACTGAACTGAATGGATAGTCTTGAAGAGAAGCAAAACAAATATAATGGAACGTATTTCAGTAACATAAGGCTCTGTTGAGGGGATTAGATTACAAAATGAGACACACAAAAAAATAGTTGTCTGTACCTCAGGATGCAAGCGGCTGAAAGAAATTAACGTTGCCAGCGCAGAGTTACTGTATAACATGCTGTATTAGTAATTCCAACGAAAACCAAGGTCTACTTTAGTTTGAAAGTAGCAGACGTTTACGACAACAGCAGTTCGCAAATAAAATATTCTGCGTACTTTTGTATATGAAACGTATGCTGAAGTAGTTGGTGTGTGTCTTAAGGCTACGTCCGATTACTTACCCACGTGTTACTGATGGGAGCTGGAGCAGAAAGCGCCAGTTATCAGACTTACTAGTTCTCTGCGCAACCCGTAATGGATCAAATATAATGACGATGTGCGTGTGTCAATTTGTCAGAAGTTAAAACGTATTGATTATTCAATGTCGCAGGCCTGAGAGACAATTTAATTAAAAGCAATTTACGGAACAATTGTAAATAAACTTTTTTTTTTCAAATGCAAGTTAGGCGTAAGCAGCAATTATAATATATTAAACTCTTAGGAGTAGTGCAGAACTCGAGGATGCTAGGTTATGTCTGATTTATTGTATGTAACGAGGATTGCTCATGATTTTACTCTGGTTCTAGATTAGGCTACGGCGTTCTATCGGTGTAAAAGTGTTCAATTCGCTAGCAAATGGTTTTCTGTGAATAAATACAAGATACTTATCAAAAAGTACCGACAAAACCTACCGAGATAATTACCGCTACAGATAGATAGCATTCAGATAGTTGGAATCCTTGAGGAACGCTCGTGGGTTCGAGCCTGCTTGCGGCCCGTCTTCATGTATGGAAGAATTTTCTGTGTTAAAGACGTTACATCAAACACAAATTTTCTTCTTATGGCGACCAGTATATATTATTCCATGGAGAGCGCTACATTGCATGGTAGTCTGGATCTGAAGTGCTCCACTGAATCCTTTCTCAAGTTTCAGCATCACAAGAAATACGAGCTGCAGCGGCGCGGTGCATACAGAATTCTACGGCGATCGTCTTGTTAATGTACTCTGCTCTACGAGATACCGACCAGCGTGTCCATAAAAACACAAAATGCTGTCAAAGCAAATCTATTTCTTTTACTCCTTTTTTCTCAATCCACCATAGGAACTTGAACAGATCTGTGCAACAGACTTTAATGAACTGAGATTTAAGATTATTTGTGAGCGTTTAATGAACTTCAACGAGTTAGACCTGACAGGAGTAATAGGCTAGTGAACTAAATGTCGGTAGCCATATAACTAATTACTAGAATTATCTCAAGCAAATCAAATATCTCCTTTTCACTATTAAATAGTTATTTCAAGCCTTTTACTTCTACAGTACAGTAGGCAGCTGTATTTCTACACCCACTGAAAACTGGATTCGTGTTTACTTGGACTGATTAACTATAAGTTACCCACTGTACATCCACCTGAAATATTTATCGCCACTCTTGGAGCACTCTGCAGTTGGCATGCCATACACGCGGTACCTTATCCGAGTCTTTATGTACTGATTAGCGCCAAGGATTCTTTGCATGTAAAAGGAAACGAAAATAGATCTGGTGGCGGCTGTAAATGTGAAACCAGTCATCTATTCAAACAAATTCAAATCTTACCAAGACTATGATTTCTGCCGTAAGAGGAAATCAAGCAACAAGTTCTTGAACATTCAGTTTATAGATAGGTGGACATTCCAGGGGTACAAAGGACAAGGAGTGAGCAAGCATAGAAGCTGTTGAATGACATGCTACTCACGTGTTCCCGGGGCTGGGAAGAGCGATACGCAGTCACCGTCTCCTTGTGACGCATTCTAACGGATTCTGTAGGAACAGTTTATCACGCGCAGCTGGCAGAGAGCAGTAGCGACTAGATGGCGTTTGCGTGGCATCTGTCGCCAGGGGAGTAACTACCAGCACTCGAGAGGTCGTTGACTTCCCACGCATGTGCAGAGTCCCGGCCCGTGTGATATGGCGCACCATAACACGGAAATTCATTTCGTATTTTATTATTTATGGGCACAAACGTATGTCTACTCTACTCAGGCTTACCTTCTTCGTCTGTTAAAAAATGATGCATCGGCCGGGAATCGAACCCGGGCCGCCCGCGTGGCAGGCGAGCATTCTACCACTGAACCACCGATGCTTACGATCTTTGAGCTCGATATCGCCTTATACGGAAGTGTAGAACGTTTATTCATTTCATTGATAATTTCTTGATTGTTCATATAACGTGTGCTTGTGTTTAAACACATCATCGACAGCGAGAACAAGCAGCGTTGGACCGGCAGGAGAAAGTAAATCGGACGCAGCTTCTTAAAAGAAACAACCTCGTCATTCTTATACTGCAGGAAACCTAAATGATAGTAACGGGGAAAAGAGTTGAACACCCTAATCTCGAATACGAGCTCCGTCCGTTAGTTACTGTATTACCTCGCCCGGTTGTATCTATTCGTATCAAACAAGTCATCTTCGCTCTTCCTATGTAGCACGTAAGTCATTACGAAGACTCCTTATTGTCCCCACATTAATGTGTATTCTCAACGTTATTACTTCTATTTTTTGCTGTAATTATATAATTTCTTCACGAAGCATGCATGAATGAGAGAGAAAAAAAAGGTGGGGAAGAGAAAGAAGACGTCTTTTTATATTCCCTTGTAAAACCTGCCAGAACATGCGGAGAGTACTGGATAGTTTTATTGTGTATCCATGGTTGGAGACGTGTCGCTTCCGTGCTACAGGAATCAACTTGGAAAACATGGTGCCGTCATCTCCTGTTGTAACCTCCCTACTATGTGTTTCTTTATGAAATTTAACCAAATTTACCCCCCACTCTATAAAAAAATCTACCGGTATGTATTACCAAAACTATGTAGTCGAAAACTGTTACCCAACTTAAAGTCGTACGCTAATCTTTGATTGAACAGAACCTAATTTGAACTGAACCGTAACTGATCTCAATACATCTTGTCTTTATATTAAATGCACAACTGAAGTAAAACAGTCATCGGCCAGATAATTTCCACTTACGTTGCCTCTTGACGACATTGTTGGAGATTTCTCGAAAGCGTAACAGCAAACAGCGGCTAAGCTAGTTACCTATTTCTAAATAAATATCCAAACTGTGACGTACCACATGATGCAATGTGGTAATGCTTAAAACAGTGAAATGGGGAAAGTAGAATTCCTGTGAAATTTCAAAGCAACGATTTTAGAATGAAGTATGTATTCAAAAAGACAGAGTAGAGCTTCGCGTGATCTTCACACATAACACTGATCTGTACAACACCATGGTTAACAAAGTGAACAATGATTTGAAAAGGATACAATGTTAACAGAGAATTCCTATAAAAAGCCAAACAGCTTATCAGTTGGTATCTTACTGCATGATTCAGGGAAGTATGGTGGCTCTTCTCTCAGCGAGTTAACTAGCTGACAAAAATTGCTCTAACAAATTAGTTGCGCAGTGCCGCAGTCTTACCTCATCTTCTTCTCTTCAAAAGCAACAACATTATTCAAAATTTATATTCTCTTCGCCCTCCAATATACATATCATACTCATCCTCGCCGTCCTTTACAATAAATCTTTGTTCATTTAACAAATACAATCATACGTCAACACCGCACTACTGAATAAGCCCATCACTTCCCACGTTTCAACTAAGAATAAATCAGACTGCGCAGAGGCAAAGACTGTGCCACAATAAGGCCAAAGACTGTTTAAAATGAGTTGCTTTCTCTCTGACATGAACATCGACAACTTAGGAAAATCAGATTGTGATTACCATCTTACACTGCATGTGATTAGTGAAGGACCTGTACCGATTTAGCGTGACTGCCAATCATTACATATGTGGCCATGTACGTGATACGGTTACAATTCCAAACGATAGCCGCTTCTGAGCATAGCGGTGGAGTAATGTAAATTGTGAATTCTTTGCGTTTTGTGTGCATCTTTGGATTAGATATTGCTACCGCATCAGCTACCGTAGTTGATTACAAACGTGCTAATCATCAGTCATAATAAATTATAGTAGTCCATAAACTATAATCGTCCATCAGAACCCGACACAAATAATCTAAATTTCATCACGTGTCAGATTTCTTTGTTTAGTTCGCGTTTTTGCAGTTATGTAGAGTGTTGTTGAATATAATTTATGCATCCACGGAAATATGATGACTGAAGAACTTCACACGACTGATGGTGGTTTGTAATCATCGAAAGTGGCAGCAATAAATTAGGCTTTTCATTGCGCTCGATGGTAGTAGAACATGATAGTCGATGGGTCTTTACTGATGTTGTTATAGTCTTTAGTATGAAGGCTTGTCTGATGGATTTCTCCGAACTAGTCTGTCCTGTATAAGCCTCTTCGGACCCCTACACTTCCATCCATTACCAAACTAACTATTCTTTGATGCCTCAGGATGTGTCTCCAATCAACCGGTGACTTCTTTTACTCGAGCTGTGCCATGAATTTCTTTTGACCAATTTGATTTAGTACCTCAGTAGTTACGCGATCTATCCATCTAATCTTCAGCATTCTTCAGTAACACCACATTTCAAAAGTTGAGCTGCTTATCGTCCACGTTTTACTCCACGCTACAATCCCGATAAATACTTCAGACAATACTTCCTAACACATAAATTTGAACAAGCTGTTGACAAATTCCTCTTTTTCGAGAATACATTTGTGCAACAGCTATGTAGTTTGCGTTTTATATCCCTTTTACTTTAGTCGTCATCACTCAAAAAGTACGCTACACCTTATTACGGCTGGCCAAGATCTTTCATTAAACGCTGCACTACACTTCAAAGTGACACAGGTTCATGATACTATCTTTTAGTATAGTCAGCAAGTTTCTCTCAACAACGATCGGGACCTACTAGCAGTCATTCAATTCCTCCACGATATAAATCTGGTCCTTGTTAGGGAGCCTTCCGAGAACCGCAGTGTGAACGTCGTCATTGTTCAAAAATTTATTTCCTCACATATGTCCTTTCAGCTTGCCGCTTTGGACTTCCTGATAAGCATCACACACGTCTGTGTGGTTTTGATCAAATTGTTAACACCATTTTATTAAGGCTGGTTGTGACACTGGATTTGGTCCATATACCTCTAAAATTTCACGGTGAATTTGCGTCCGATGTAGACATTTTACTCAACAAGAATCGTACTGTCCTGTGTAATACAGCTTTGGATTACGTTTGCCCTTGCCGCGTCTTTTCAACTGCACGTCTGCACCCTACGGATTATCCGTACCGCAGCAGAACTGTGTCGTAAAGAAACCAACAACATGTACTCCCTTCCGACGTTGCGCCACTCTTGTTCCGCAAAGGTGGTGCACAAGTCTAACTTACTTTCCGCACAAACAGCAAAACTCATCCACCACATTTAGAGTCTCATCTACACAGAAGAGCCAAAGAAACTGGTACACCTGCCTAATATCATGTAGGGCCCCTGCGAGCACACAAAAGTACCACAGCACGACGTGGCATCGACTCGATTAATGTCTGAAGTGGTGCCGGAGGGAATTGACACCATGAATCCTGCACGGCTGTCCATAAATCCGTAAGAGTACAAGGGAGTGGAGATCTCTTCTGAGCAGCACGTTGCGAGGCATCTCATATATTCTCAATAAAGTTCATGTTTGGGGAGTTTGGTGGCCAGCGGAAGTGTTTAAACTCGGGAGAGTGTTCCTGTAGCCACTCTGTAGAAATTCTGGGCGTGTGGGATATTGTATTGTCCTGCCGGAATTGCCCAAGTCCGTCGGAATGCACAATGGACATGAATGGATGCACGGAATCACAGAGGATGCTTACGTACGTGTCACCTGTCAGAGTCGTATCTGAAAGTATCAGAGGTCCCATATCACTCCAACTACACGCGCCACACCCCATTACAGAGCCTCCACCAACTTGAACAGTCCCCTGCTCACAAGCACGGTCCATGGATTCATGCGGTTGTCTCCACATCCGTGTACGTCCATCCGCTCTATACGATTTGGAACACGACTCGTCCGATCAGACAACGTGTTTCCAGTCATCGACAGCCCAATGTTGGTGCTAACGGGCCCAGGCGAGGTGTAAAACATTGTGTCGTGCTGTCATCAAGGTACACGAGTGGGCCTTCGGCTCCGAAAGCCCATATCGATCATGTTTCGTTGAATGATTCGCACTCTAACAGTTGTTGATGGCTCAGGTCTGAAATCTGGAACAATTTCCGAATGGGTTGCACCGCTGTCACGTTAAACGATCTCTTCAGTCGTCGTTGGTCCCGTTCTTGCAGGACGTTTTCCCGGCCGCGGCAATGTCGGACATTTCATGTTTTACCGGATTCCTGATATTCAGGGTACAATCGTGAAATGGTCGTACGTGAAAATCCCCACTTCGTCGCTGCCTCGGAGATGCCGTTCAAAATGGCTCTGAGCGCTATGTGACTTAGCTTCTGAGATCATCAGTCGCCTAGAACTTAGAACTACTTAAACCTAACTAACCTAAGGACATCACACACATCCATGCCCAATGCAGGATTCGAACCTGCGACCGTAGCGGTCGCTCGGCTCCAGACTGTAGCACCTAGAACCGCACGGCCACTCCGGCCGGCGGAGATGCTGTGTTTCATCACTTGTGCGCCCACTATAACACCACATTCTAACTCACTTAAATCTTAATAACCTGCCGTTGTAAGGACAGTAACCGATGTAATAACTGCGCCAGACACTTGTTGCCTTATATAGACGTTGCCGACCACAACGCCGTGTTCTGCCAGTTTACGTGTCCCTCTGTTTGAAAATGCGTGCGTTGACCAGTTTCATTGGTGCTTCAGTGTAATACTTTCAGCTTATCCTGCATTAATTCGACTGCACCACCCTCGTTTTTCTTTTCTTGTAGTTGATTTTGAAGCTGTTTTGAAGATACTATGTAACTTTATTAAGTTCCTACCTATTTTTCTAGACAAACCGCGAAACTCATAGATTACATTTAGTATCTCACCTAATACCTTCAGCATAGCCTGCATTAATTCGACTGCCTTCCATTAATCTCGTTTAACTTTTTTTGTGTTCTTCTTGTAAACTCTTTTCAACTGCTCGTCCTTTTCCTTTGCTGTCCCTGACAGAATTACAGTGTTTTCAGCAAACATCAAAATTTTTATTTCCTTCCTGTATTTTCATTCCCTCCACAAATTCCTTCTTGGTTTCCTTTGCTTTTTTTTGCTGTGTTTAAATAGGACACTGTGTTACAAGATCAGCTTATATGTTATTTGTAAGTCTAAATGGCTCTGAGCACTATGGGACTTAACTACTGTGGTCATCAGTCCCCTAGAACTTAGAACTACTTAAACGTAACTAACCTAAGGACATCACACACATCCATGCCCGAGGCAGGATTCGAACCTGCAACCGTAGCGGTCGCTCGGCTCCAGACTGTAGCGCCTAGAACCGCTCGGCCACTCTTGCCGGCTATTTGTAAGTCTGCTCTCGTCGATAGTGTCTCAAGTCTGCAGGTTGTATATGTGTGGAAGCAGAGCCCTTTTCTCAGAAGAACGCTACAATTGTTATACAGGCGCACTTTATGAATTCGTTGCACGTCTAGCAGTGTCATACACCATGCGCTGAATTAGTTAGAGACTGTTCGTGTGTGTTTCTTACGCAGGGTGGCCAGAAACAGTCTGAAAATCTTGTAAGGGTGTGCAGGGTAGGTTGAAAAGCACTCCGTCTTCACCCCACAAGTGGCCCATAGGGACCATCAGACTGCCGTGTTATCCTCAGCTGAGGATGCGGATAGGATGTGCATGTGGTCAGCACACCGATCTCCCGGTCGTTATGATGGTTTTCCTTGACCGGAGCCGCTACTCTTAGGTCAAGTAGCTCCTCAATTGGCGTCACGAGGCTGAGTGCGCCCCGAAACTGCTGAGAACTAATTGTAAAGAAAAAAATTCGATACCAGGCTCCATTTTCAAGTTAATTAGCATTGATGGTTGCCAGTAACGCTGTTTCGCCCACAAAGTCAAGCGACCCGCCAGATACAATTAAATGGCTCTGAGCACTATGGGACTTAACATCTATGGTCATCGGTCCCCTAGAACTTAGAACTACTTGAACCTAACTAACCTAAGGACATCACACAACACCCAGTCATCACGAGGCAGAGAAAATCCCTGACCCCGCCGGGAATCGAACCCAGGAACCCGGGCGCGGGAAGCGAGATACAATTAGTGTTCAATTATTTTGATAGTGTAGATGACAGCTCACGAGACTCCTCAGCCTTTGGTTCGGGTTAGATCCTTACTACCGACCCACATCTAATTTTTATATTGTTCTCTTTTTCGGTTTTAGGAAACAAAACGAATGACACGTTTGGCAACCCCGTATCTCTGGCGAGCCACTTGAATTTACACGCCCATGGGCCTGATTGGCTAATTTCAGTGCTAATTAACTTGGAAATGGCGCAGAGTATCGATTTTTTTTCTTAATAATTATTTCTCAACACAACTTATTGTGCAATAGCCGTTGTCGTAGACTTTCCGACCTTACGCTTTGCGACCCGTGACGCCAGTATGGTGTTTCGGACGAGGAAGCTGCAACAGTGGCGGAAGCTCTGCGGAGCATTTTACACTCTCCAGCCACATTAATGTGACTACCCGTCAGTAGCCCGAATAACACTCTCTCGCAGTGCAGACCGCTGCGAGACGAGGAGGATGAGAGTCAGTGAGTTTCTGGACGGCTTCAACAGGGATGTGGAACCATGCCGGCTCCCGTGCTGTGGCTGCGCTAAGTTTCTCTTGGTTGGCGATCCATGACGAGTACAGCCCGATCGATGAGGTCCCGCAGATTTGCGATTGGGTTTTAAGCCGGAGAGCCTCGTGACTAGAGGAATACAGTACAATCATACTGGTGCTCCTCGAACCATTCACTTACGCTGCGAGCTTTGCCACACGTTGCATTTTCCTGTTGGTAGGCGCCTTCGCGCTTAGAAAAAGCAAACTGAATATAGAGGTGGATAGTTGCATCGATCCGCTGTGCCTTCCAGAATGACAAGACCACCCAGGAAATGTCACGGAAACATTCTCCAGACCATGACGCTCCCTCCTCCGGTCTGGACCCTTTGCTTTCAGAGATTTCACGGCCTACACGCCAACGGCCATCTGTCCGATAGAGCATTAAACGTGATTTATCTGAAAAGGGTACGTGTCGCCACACAGTGTACGTCAGGGTTCGGTATTGGCGTACAAATTCCACTATTCAGAGCCAATGAACCACGTGCAGCTGCGGTGGCCCATACGCAGCAACGTTTGCTAAACAGTCGTTCTGGAGACACAGCTGGTAGCCCCTTCGTTCATCCGGGAGACCAGTTGCTCCACAGTTGCGTGACTGTCCGCCCGTGCACATCTCCGCAACCGCAGTTCATCCCTATCGTCTACTGCCTACGGTGCATCACAATCGCCTTAGCGCCGGTTTTCGATAGCGCCATTTTACCATGTACGGTGTACTTTAACCTCGGCGACAAGCGAACATTTTACATACTTAGGTAATGCTTTTACCCACGGCCCAAAATCGGATATAATGCCCTTTTGGACGTCAGATAAATCGCTCCGTTTCCGCATTGTAACAACGACTGTGCTGTTTTCCCCGTACACACTTTGTACTCTCACAACTGCCAGGGCTACCAACTGCCGTCTATGGTTGGTTATCGCACACTGACGTCGAACAGAGTCGGTGGTCAAATTAATGTGACTGGGCCGTGTATGATAACATCGCTTCACATTTTATCCCGTCTTAGGTCTGACTATGACCATCGAACATAGGCATGCGTAAATATTCTTTCCAATTTTTGGACTTTTACCTTTTTTTCTTTCTACAATAATTTCTGCATAAAACGATTAAACTTCTAGTGTTATTTTATGGATTTCAATTTCTCACTCAATTTTTTTTGTAAGACAGCCAGAGATTTAAAACATCGTAAATACCTCGAGTCATTATGTATTCTTATATTGTGTCTTTACCTATTGTCAAGACCTATGCAACTTTTTTGTCTTGTTTGAAGCGGCACGCTAACGAGACATTTTTATTAATTTCAGATATAGCATTTACTGTTCCTTCTCCATCATATTTATCAGGAAATACACATTCGGATGTTTTTGATTTATTGAGGAGTTAATTTTCCTACGCCAACCATCGACATCATTCGTTCTCCTCTGTCGCTTGGTATTTCAGTTGGTTATTCATTGATTGATCTTACAGTCTGTGAATTCCATGATTTTTTCTCTGTTACGTATTTCCTCCATTATTACATCTACATCTACATGGATACTCTGCAAATCACATTTAAGTGCCTGGGGGAGGGTTCACCGAACCACCTTCACAATTCTCCTATTATTCCAATCTCGAATAATGTGCGGAAAGAATGAACACCTATATCTTTCCGTACGAGCTCTGATTTCCCTTATTTCATCGTGGTGATCGTTCCTTCCTATGTAGGTCGGTGTCAACAAAATATTTTCGCATTCGAAGGAGAAACTTGGTGACTGGAATTTCGTGAGAAGATTCCGTCGCAACGAAAAACGCCTTTCTTTTAATGATGTCCAGCCCAAATCCTGTATCTTTTCTGTGACACTCTCTCCCATATTTCGCGATAATACAAAACGGGCTGCCTTTCTTTGAACTTTTTCGATGTACTCCGTCAGTCCTACCTGGTAAGGATCCCACACCGTGCAGCAGTATTCTAAAAGAGGACGGACAAGGGTAGTGGTGATAGTCTCCTTAGAAGGTCTGTTACGTTTTCTAAGTGTCCTGCCAATAAAAAGCAGTCTTTGGTTAGCCTTCCCCACAACATTTTCTGTGTGTTCCTTCCAATTTAAGTTGTTCGTAATTGTAATATGTAGGTATTTAGTTGAATTTACGGCTTTTAGATTAGACTGATTTATCGTGTAAGCGAAGTTTAACGTGTTCCTTTTAGCACTATCTGGATGACCTCACACTTTTCGTTATTTAGGGTCAACTGCCACTTTTCGCACCATTCAGATTTTTTTCTAAATCATTTTGCAGTTTGTTTTGATCTTCTGATGACTTTATTAGTCGATAAACGACAGAGTCACCTGCAAACAACCGAAGACGACTGCTCAGATTGCCTTCCAAGTCGTTTATATAGATAAGGAACAGCAAAGGGCCTGTAACACTACCCTGGGGAACGCCAAAAATCACTTCTGTTTTATTCGATGACTTTCCGTCAATTGCTACGAACTGTGACCTCTCTGACAGGAAATCACAAATCCAGTCACATAACTGAGACGATATTCCACAGGCACGCAATTTCCCTACGAGCCGCTTGTGTGGTACAGTGTCAAAAGCCCTCCGGAAATCCAAAAATACATAATGGATCTGAAATCCCTTGTCAGTAGCACTCAACACTTCATGTGAATAAAGAGCTAGTTCTGTTTCACAGAAACGACGTTTTCTAATCCCTTGTTGACTGTGTGTTAATAGACCGTTTTCTTCGAGGTAATTCATAATGTTCGACCACGATATATGTTCAAAAATCCTGCTGCATTTCGACGTTAACGATATGGGCGTGTAATTTAGTGAATTACTCCTACTGCCTTCTCGAATAGTTGTGTGACCTGTGCAACTTTCCAGTCTTTGGCTACGGATCTTTAGTCGAGCGAACGGTTGTATATGATTGTTAAGTATAGAGCTAATGCATCGGCATACTCCGAAAGGAAGCTAATTGGTATACATTATGGACCATAAGACTTGCATTTATTAAGTGTTTTAAGTTGCTTCACTACTCCGAGCATATTTACTTCTACGTTAAACATGTTGTCAGCTGTTCTCGATTCGAATTCTGGAATATTTACTTCATCTTCTTTTGTGAAGGCATTTCGGAAGGCTGTGCTTTGGCAGCACTGTCTTCGATAGTATCTCCATTGCCGTTAACATACTTCACATGAGTCCAGAATCTCTTTGGATTTTCTGCCAGGTTTCGAGACAAAGTTGTTGTGGAAACTGTTATAAGCATCTTGCATTGAAGTCCGCACTAAATTTCGAGCTTCTGTAAATGATCGCCATCTTGGGGATTTTGCGTTTGTTTACATTTGGAATATTTATTTCGTTGTTTCTGCAACAGTGTTCTAACCCGTTTTGTGTACCAAGGTGGATCAGTTCCGTCGTTTGTTAATTTATTTGGCATAAATCTCTCAATTGCTGCCGACACTATTTCTTTGAATTTAAACCACATCTGCTCTACACTTACATTATTAATTTGGAATGAGTGGAGGTTGTCTCTGGGGAAGGCGTCAAGTGAATTTTTATCTGCTTTTTCGAATAGGTATATTTTTCGCTTATTTTTCGTGGATATGGGGATTACCATATTGAATCTCGCTACGACAACCCTGTCTTCACTAATCCCTGAATCGGTTATAATGCACGTAATAACTAAGGATTATTTGTTGCTAAGAGGTCAAGTGTGTTTTCACAACCGTTTACTATTCGCGTGGGCTCATGAACTAACTGCTGGAAATAATTTTCAGAGATGGCGTTTACTTGTACATCAGCGCACCTAATGATGGCAACGTGGTCGATTGCCGAAATATTGTGTCCTATTGAAACGTCCCCTTTGAACAATTCTCCACGAGACTGTGCTTAACCTGACACACAATATTTTGTTAGCGCAACGCAATCTGACTTTCAAAATTCCCTACTAAAGAATGGCCCTGACTAACATTAAACTATACCTTTCACAAATCACTTACCTCACAAAAATCTTCGCTGCTCAAGCTACTGCAATACAGCAAGCGCCACTACTGCCAGCTAAATAAAAGATTCAAACTACTGAAGGCACTAACTACTGATAGGGATAGTTAGCAAATGAAAGATATTAATAGAGAACAAACAATGTATTTACCTTAATATCATCACAAGTCATAATATATATATCAGTTCATGACAAATTGCAAAACTTCGCCATCTCTCTCCCCACATCCATCACTGCTTGCGGCTCACCTCCAACTGCGCAACGCTACGCGCTGTTCACAGCCAGCTGCCTAACACTACAATGGCGAATATTACAACAATGCAAAGCAGACACAGACTGCCCACAGCACAGCCAGTGATTGTCATACAGAGGTGGCGTTACCAATAAAAAACCTAAACAGCCTACTTACATAGAGAAAACATAAACAGCCTACTTACATAGCGAAAACATAAACAGCCTACTTACATAGAGAAAACATAAACAGCCTACTTACATAGCCCCCATGCTCCCCACAAAAATTTTTACAAATGGTGTTGGGCACTGGCCAATACAGATTTGACAAAAATTTTTCACAATTACAGTAACAAAGATATAAAATGCACACACTTATTAATATTATGTTGGTCAAAAGATCAAAATTTCTCACAGTCCATAAAGACAGTCCACATTGTTCATCACAGTAAAAATGCAGAGTTTTTCTCAAAGTCCAAGCAGTAAAAGAAAATGCACATAGAAGTAGTGGATTTCCATGCAGTCTTGAAGAAGTACTGTTGTCCTTCCAACTGAAAGACAGTGCTGACTCTTGACATGCAGACAGGTAATGGGCCACAACAGAGCAAACCCACAGCAGGGCCATTCGAAGTTCTGACGAAGATTGGTAGGTAGGTCATCACAGAGCAGACCCACTGTAGTCCTGGTAGAGAGTATGGTATTGGTGGATCATCAAAGATGTAGACCCACTGTAGTCCTTGCAGAGATAATGGTATTGGTGGGCCACCAGAGGTGCAGACCCATATGAAACGTCCCCTTTGAACAATTCTTACATGACTGTCCTTAAACTGACACACAATATTTTGTTAGCGCAACGCAATCTGACTTTCAAAATTCCCTACAAAAGAATGGCCCTGACTAACATTAAACTATACCTCTCACAAATCACTTACCTCACAAAAATCTTCGCTGCTCAAGCTACTGCAATACAGCGAGCGCCACTACTGCCAGCTAAATAAAAGATTCAAACTATGGAAGGCACTAACTACTGATAGGGATAGTTAGCAAATGAAAGATATTAATAGAGAACAAACAATGTATTTACCTTGATATCATCATATATAAATATAGCAGTTCATGACAAATTTCAAAACTCCGCCATCTCTCTCCCCACATCCACCACTGCTGGCAGCTCACCTCCAACTGCGCAACGCTACGCGCTGTTCACAGCCAGCTGCCGCTGCCCAACACTACAATGGCAGACAACAATGCAAACTAGCCACAGACTGCACACAGCACAGCCAGTGATTTTCATATTGAGCGCTACGTAACGTTGCCAATAAGAAAACATAAACAGCCTACTTACATAGAGAAAACATAAACAGCCTACTTACATAGAGAAAACATAAACAGCCTACTTACATAGAGAAAACATAAACAGCCTACTTACATAGCCCCCATGCTCCCCACAAAAATTTTTACAAATGGTGTTGGGCACTGGCCAATACAGATTTGACAAAAATTTTTCACAATTACAGTAACAAAGATATAAAATGCGCACACTTATTGATACATTGTTGGTCAAAAGCTAAAAATTTCTCACAGTCCATAAAGACAGTCCACATTGTTCATCACAGTGAAACTGCCGTTTCTTTTCTCAAAGTGTGAGCAGTAAAAGACAATGCACACAGAAGTAGTGGACTTCCATGCAGTCTTGAAGAAGTAGTGTTGTCCTTCCAATGGAAAGACAGTGCTGACTCTTGACATGCTGACAGGTAATGGGCCACAATGGAGCAAACCCACAGCAGAGTCATTCGAAGTTTTGAAGAATATTGGTAGGTAGGTCATCACAGAGCAGACCCACTGGAGTCCTGGTAGAGATTGTGGTATTGGTGGGCCACCAGAGGTGCAGACCCACTGTAGTCCTTGTAGAGATTACGGTATTGGTGGGCCATCAAAGATGCAGACCCACTGTAGTCCTTGTAGAGATGGCCAGCAGCCATCTGTTGTGACTGTGCAGGTGCACAATCACCATTGAAGAGTCTTGCGGATAATATAGCAAGTCCATAAACCACCACTTGTGCACTCACAAAGTTTTTGAAATTGTCCTTAGAACCAGCAATGCTGTTATCCAGTCCCTTGCTGAGTTATTAACACACGTGCAAACACTAACAGTCCCTACTTCTCACATATTGTCCACATACTATGACCAACAGAAACGTGTGCAGTGAAATGTAACTAACAAGTTAATAATGTCATGAACTGGTGACAATTACAATTTTATAACATAAGAATACAATTACAAAGGTACAAAATACATCATTAAAAACATAATAATACAGATAACCTTTGTAGTACAGGCTTTACAAAAGAATAGAAATAAACATATACATCAGTGTTACAAAAATAGTGACATAAGTACATACATAAAATAATGAGAATAGTTTTCGAAACATTAATTTCACACATGAACATTGAAACAGAACAGAATTGTAAACAACTTTACAAAGAAAATAACATATTATTAATGCAACTTATATTTGAGGATAACAGTATTCCTCCTCATAGTGAATGTAGCTTAATATTAAAAGAAAAAAAATTCTATGAAACTACACAGAGACAGGAAGAAAACAAATACACAAGGGTACACAAACACATAGTGGGATAACACCAATAGGAAAGGACAGGGTTCGTTTTCAGTGTAACATGTGGTACTGCAGTCCAACCCAAAACTTCATATATCTTTCCTCTTATTTCATCCTTTGTTGCCACCCAAAAAATTCTATCTAAGCATGCTTTCTGTATTTATATGTTCATACATTTCTTACCTCAACATTTATTTCCAAGAAAATCCTACCTAAACCTGTTTTCTCAATGCATTTCTTCCAATTCATCGCAACTCATTCTCTTAGAGGCTGCCCCCTCTTAAGCTAACTTAAATCTACTGAGTTCAGATGCTAAACTAAGGGACGAGGCAATGCAGCATCACATAACAAATCAACACAAACAGCAATGCAAAAAATGCAAATTGGCAAAGCTAGCAGCATAAATGAGCAAAAGTCAAATTCAATAACACTATGCCTGGCAAACAGCAGCAACTTATACCTAAACATGACATAGCGTAAGCAGAAAAAATATTACACTAAACAACAATGCAGATAAGGGAAATGTATATTCACATCTTAATGTCTATGTAATTAAAGTGGTGCACCACAAGAAGTTATTCTACCAAAAAGTTACCAATTACTTGAAAAGAAAATTATGAATGCAGTTACTAGTTCCTTCTTATTGTTCTTTCCTTTCCAAGTGCTCCTTTTTTAAAGAATGTGGATCATAAAATAATTATTTAATAGATCTGTTGACAGAAAGTGTTCACATTAGCAAATGCATTTTATTTTATAAAAGCAATGCTGCAACACAGCTGGAAAACAGATGTCAAATGAAATAAGCAACTATGAAAAGCAAAGCATAAAAATATCATTCAGTAGTCATGTGACATTTCTTAAGTTAGTAGAAATTCTCTCAACTCTCATAGAAAGACGCTTGTCATAATCAGGTGTGCAGATGTAAAAATATTTCCGAGGATAATGGCCTCCCCTTTTTTTTGTTCTACCTGTGCCGCTGACAAGGGCTCACAATAATGGCTTTTTCTCCAGACGTCTGACACAGCTGGGTGCCCGCGACGCATTACGTGCAGGTGGTCACTTAACTTTCGTACGGAAATATTTACGACAGCACTTTTCGCTAAAGTGACAGTCTCACATAAAAATATTTCACAGGTCAAGAATTAGCGTTGCAAATCTGTATAAACAAAATCCTATAAATATAAGTGTCCAAAAAATGTTCAGTGGCATTGTGATACATTCACATATGATTCACACATGTCATAACTCTTAAAGTACGATTCTTGGTTTCCAACATCCTTTTTCACAAGTCAAGAGTCCCTACCCACTATTCATTACTCCTTACCTTATTACACATATACGTATCCATCGACACTCGTCAATATTTCGTCATTATAAATATGAAGCATAATCAAATAACTCATATAGCCTCATCCTATTAATCGTAAACATACCTCAGCAGCATAATACACATCGTCGTCGTAAAAATAACATCATAACACCTCAGTCAAATCTCAAAATCGTCGTAGCTTCCTCCAATAATTAAAAAAATTCTCTGCTCATGTCAAAAGTGTCATCTGCCTCAAACGTACTTTAAAAATCATAATCCCTTTACCAAATCCATCATTCAAAGCTCTCATAGTATCACAATGGTTCCGAAAAAATATGAACAGTTTCACAAAGTACAGACAAAATACAGTTTCATAAGTGTGAAGTTATCCAGCTGTGTAATTACGTAAACATCTGTCACTGACGTAGTAAAAAAATGTTTATCTCTCAGTTAAATGATCAGATAGCTGTGTAATTTGTGTGTTAGAGAAATATGGTACCGATATGTAAAGTTGTATAAGCAAATACCATATTAGCTAGGGTTCCTTGTGCTTGCCAAACACATGGTACACAAAGTAAGCATGTACCCCCCTGAGGATTAATGTAATTATACCCTCAGGTGTTACAGATTACAGCAATGAAATGAAATGTATCACTGAAAACTTTGTTTGTAATTCAAAAATCTTTAAAAATAAATGTTTTAAGTACAAAATTAATCACTGAAATGCGTGTCCTGTAGCGCTAAATGTGCATATTGTTGTAAGATAATCTCTGTGAAAGTGTCGTAGTTATTTTCCTTCAAAAGCTAAGTTCTGCAGAAGCCAATGTACTTACCTCATGATAAACAAAAGTGAAATGCTTTGCGTAGAGATATCTTAGTTATTATGCTTATTGTTGTGATGAAGAAAGTACTGTACAGTAACGTAATGTTGTGCCACGAAAAAGGCTGTTTCATTGTTGCTATACCACAAAAGTTACTACTAAAACATGTTTTTCTTTCCAGAAGAATTCAGAAAACTGTGCAGATATAAAACAGATACACCGCAAAAGCAACATTGTAAATTGTCACTCATTAGTAGCGTCGTGATATTATATGGCAAAGACAAAGTTAAAAGGCAGATTATCTGTCAATAAATGGTTTTACATGAGAAATGTGGTGCAATCCTTTACTCTTCCTAGTACGCAGACTTTCAACTTCAAAGCAATTATCATGTTGTTTACATCGGTAAAGAATGCTAAATCTTTTCTCAAGGCTAGCGTCTTTGTTATTTTTCCCTGAGCCAGCGGCCGCACGCAGCTGCCTGCTGTGCTAGTCATTGTCTGTCTCTTTGTTGGCGCGCGCCGTTATTGGGATTTGGAGACCTAACTTCTACAAATTCACCGTGACGAGAGGGCCCTGCTCTGTTTGAATCCCGCCAATTCTGATGCAATTCAGGTCTGTCGTTACGATCATATCGTCTGTCGTCATGTCGGTAGATTCCATAGTTTCTTTCTTGTCGGTCACATGGTGGAGAATTTCTCCCTGAATCGTAACTGCGCGCTGGTCCGTTGCGTCTAAAGTTATTCTGTCTCCCTTGATAGTATTTATTTTGGTTCCCATATTGTCTGTTTCTCTTATTGTCTCTGTGATAGTCATTACCACGGAGAGGTGATCTTTCCCTGTAGTTATTACTACTCTGCCAACGGTTGTCATACGGGTGGTGTCTATTTTGGTCACGATTTGTGTTGTGAGAATAGCCTTGTCGCGTCCAGTTATTATTTCTTTCATCGCGGAATTGCGACTGATGTGATCTGTAATTGTTGTGCTCCTGCGTTCCGCGATTGTCAGTGTCACTTTCCAGTTCTTGTAACAGTCCCTGAAAAGCTTCAATGTCGTCTTTGCAACGTCCTGCCAAAATAATATGTCGTAAATGTTCAGGTAATTTGATTAAGCAAATGCGGATGAGTTCTGAGGGGCTGTATGGATTTGACAGGTACTGATTCTTGTGCAACATGTCTTCAAAATATTTCACAAGACTGGAGAATTCAGATTGTTCGAAATGTTTCATCATTATGATGCCATGTTTTACACGGTCTTGTGTAGCTTGCGACCAATATGCTGAGAGGAAGGCATGGTAAAATTCTCCTTCACTGTGGCAATCGTGAATGACCGATCGCATTCTCACAGCTGGTTCATTCTCTAAGTAGCCACACATAAATTCTAATCTGTGCTCCAATGACCAGTTGGGAGGAAAACAATGAGAAAATTGATGGAGCCATGCTTGTGGATGAATGTCGTTGCCGGAATTCTTAAATGTTTTGTATTTACGTGTAGTAATGAACAGCTTATAGTCAAAATCGTCATGTCGGCGAGTCGCATATCGGTCATTGTTAGGTCGTGTCGGCCGTTCCATCTCAAAATTCGGTGCACATTGCCAATTTCTTTCATAATTTCCGAAATGCCCTGTGTTATTATTTTGCGGCTTTTCCGTGTTTCTAAGTCCCTCTTCCCGTGTTGGAGCGCGAGTGTCCTCTGAAATACGTAATTCTTGTATTACCTGTAACAGCTGATCTTGTACTTCCCGGATTTCTCTTTGGTGTTGTGTATTAATTTGATTCTGATTTTGTTTGAATTTTCTTATTTGTTCATACTCTTCTGTGTCAGTGAAGGCTACGGGTCTTGTGTCATTCAGATCATCATCTACCTTTGTAGATAAGTTAGTGACCTGATCCGAAAGTTCGGCTACTTTCTCCGATAGTGTACTTATTTCTTCAGTGTGTTTTTCTGAACCAAGTTTCAGAGTATCTACTGTGTCCTTAAAGTTTTCCTGAGTTTTTGCAAGTTGCGTAACCGAATCGGTAGATGCAACTGAGTCAAATTTAGCTTGCAAGGTCTCATGATTTTCATGAACAATAATTTGCAGTTCTTTTATGGCTGTTTCGTGATTCTGTAATGCATTTTCATGCCGCGAAAAAATAGGTTGAAAATGCTCACAAATTTGTGTTTTTACGTCATTACAGACTTCTTGACATTTCGATTCAATGTTATGTAACTCAGTAGTTAAATCTTCACGTGTTTGTTCAAGTGTTTGTCCCAATGAGTCTAACTTTTTAAGATTTTGTTCCACTGTGTCTAACTTTTGAAGCTTTTGCTGTGTTTGTCTCTGATTTTGTTCCATTGTGTCTAACTGTTGCTGTGTTTGTCTCTGATTTTGTTCCATTTGTTGCATTAATTGCAATAATAATGTATTAGTGTCTGGAATCTGTTTCTCTACGCTGTTCGGCAGTGCATTTGCACCGGCAACATTCACATTTTGACAAGCAGAAAATGTGTCTTGACTTATTTGAGAAAACGGTGAGGATCCAAAACCTGAATCTACAGTATTTGCGAGATTGTTTCCTGTCATTTCGGATTCCTGAGGCGAGCTGTTGCCGACCGATCGATCGATAATGCTTCCCTGTTCTCTACATGTTTCAATGTCTACACCATTATTTGACGCCCGCTCCATTTCCCTATGCACAGTTACCAAATTACTACTTTGAATATTTGTTAATTCATTACATGGTGGCGTTAACACACTGCTTTCGTCTTCACTGTCATTTCTCAGTTTACTTTGGAGCCTAGTATTACGTTTTTCACACGCCATTATTGTCAGAGTATTTCACACGATAACAAAGAAAGGCACAATTTGAAGATCAAAAATAAGAGAACACATTAACATAGCACTGAAAATAATATCTAGTTAATTACCAGCGCAGCTGCGAAATACTTGGTGCAAATCTACATGCATGCCACAACTGTTTTACAGTACAACAATGAAAGACTGCAACTACAAAGGAGATTCTCTCTACAATTACGCGCTAGCAATAAACAAAAGCTACACTAAATACACAAACTACAAGAAAAAATCAGAAGATTCCAGTGAGGTATCCTAGGCTAAGGGTCGACATATGAAACGTCCCCTTTGAACAATTTTACATAGGACTGTGCTTAACCTGACACACAATATTTTGTTAGCGCAACGCAGTCTGACTTTCAAAATTCCCTACTAAAGAATGGCCCTGACTAACATTAAACTATACCTTTCACAAATCACTTACCTCACAAAAATCTTCGCTGCTCAAGCTACTGCAATACAGCAAGCGCCACTACTGCCAGCTAAATAAAAGATTCAAACTACTGAAGGCACTAACTACTGATAGGGATAGTTAGCAAATGAAAGATATTAATAGAGAACAAACAATGTATTTACCTTAATATCATCACAAGTCATAATATATATATCAGTTCATGACAAATTGCAAAACTTCGCCATCTCTCTCCCCACATCCATCACTGCTTGCGGCTCACCTCCAACTGCGCAACGCTACGCGCTGTTCACAGCCAGCTGCCTAACACTACAATGGCGAGTATTACAACAATGCAAAGCAGACACAGACTGCCCACAGCACAGCCAGTGATTGTCATACAGAGGTGGCGTTACCAATAAAAAACCTAAACAGCCTACTTACATAGAGAAAACATAAACAGCCTACTTACATAGCGAAAACATAAACAGCCTACTTACATAGAGAAAACATAAACAGCCTACTTACACTATACACACTCATATCAGGCTGTTCACCCGAGATTAATTCCGCAGTGATCAAAAGAACTAAAACATTACTCGTTTTACGTTGTACAACAACAAAATTAGTTGTTTTATATCCTATTACAAACTTATTTCTAAATTCCATGTGTATGCTACTTGCAATGGTTTTCATCTCTGTCTGTATGTTCATCTGTTTCCATATCAATATTTGAATCTGTGTTGTCCCAAGTATCGCGTTGTGGAAAACGTATGCGTCTGGTCGTGATTTGTACATTGTCGTTCCTGCTTATAAGTTGGGCACCGCTGTTGTACCTGTATTTCATCAGCAACGCGGTTAAGTAGCCTCTATGTATATGGGTCTCTTAAAGCTTGGCCTATGTCTACGATTTTAGTCATCGGTCTTACGTTTGAGTTTGCCATATTGTAGTGTTACGTGTTCATGGGACTCACGTTCTCCACATTCACGTATTTAGGTTTGTGAGATGTTTCCCACTGTTTTTGCTATGTCCAAACCTTCCAAAGATTTAACTGACGTTCTGTAATATATTCTCCTGTTATCTCATGTGCCTTGTCCATTCTTCCACTTTTGTGCCAGTAAGCTGCTACTCCGTGTCTGATAGTTATATCATCGGAGTACGTTGCAGTACGACGCATAGAGCTTCCACGGAAGAGATTCAAAATGCCCATGACATTCATTGGAATTCACTTCTTTCTCCACGCCTCACAATGTTGTTATCGGTCGGGAGGGGCAGTCAATATGCCCAGGCACTTGCTGCGAAGCGAATAATACACTGAGGTGACGAAAGTCATGGCATACCTCCTAATCTCGTGTCGGATCTCATTTCGCACGGCGTAGTGCAGTAAGTCGACATGACATAGACTCAATAAGTTGTTCAAGGTCCTCAGCAGAAATATTGAGGTATGCTGCCTTTAAAGCCGTCCATAATTGCGGAAGTGTTGCCGGCGCAGGATTTTGGGCACGAACGAACGTCTCGATTACGACCCATAGGTTTGTTTGTTTGAAGTTCCTATGGGACCAAACTGCTGAGGTTCAAATGGCTCAAATGGCTCTAAGCACTATGGGACGTAACATCTGAGGTCATCAGTCCCCTAGCCTTAGAACTACTTAAACCTAACTAACCTAAGGACATCACACACATCCACGCCCGAGACAGGATTCGAACCTACGACCATAGCAGCAGCGCGGTTCCGGAGTGAAGCACCTAGAACCTCTCGGCCATAGCGGCCGGCAACTGCTGAGGTCACACTACTTAATCTAAACTAACTTACGCTAAGGACAACAGACACACACGCCCGAGGGAGGACTCGAACCTCTGCCGGGAGGAGCCGCGCGAACCGTGGCAAGGCGCCCTAAACCGTACGGCTACCCCGCGCGGCTGATCCATAGATATTCGCTGGGATTCACGGCAGGTGGTCCGGATGGCCAAATCATTCGCTAAGATTGTCCAGTAAGTCTCTTCAAACCAATCGCGAACAATTGCTGCCAGGTGAAATGATGCATTGTCATCCAGAAAAATTCCATCGTTATTTGGAGACATAGTGTTCAATAATGGCGGCAAATGGTCTCGAAGAGGTTCAGTTGGAGCAGAGGATCCAGTCCATTCCCTGTAAACACAGCCCACACGGTTTTAGAGCCACCACCAGATTGGACAGTGGCTTTTGACACCATGGCATCGGCGGCGTGCGCCACGCTCGAACCGTACCATCAGCTCTTATTGAATGAAATCTGGACTCTTTTTGGCAGGCCAGGTTTTCCAGTCTTTTGGGGTCCAACCGGTATGGTCACGAGCCTAGGATGGACGCTGTAGTCGGTCGTCTGCTGCCATAGCCAATGCCTAATTTCGTTGCACTGTCCTAGCGCGTACGTTACTCGTACGTCCCACATTGATTACTGCGGTTATTTCACACGGCGTTTGTTGTCTGTTAGCACTGAGAACTCTATGTAAACACTGCCGCTCTCGGTCGTTAAGTGAACGCCGTCGGCCACTGCGTTGTCCGTGATGAGAGGTGATATCTGAAATTTGGCATTCTCGGCACACTGTGGATGTCGGAATAGGAATTCCGTAACAATTTCCTGAATGGGATGTCCCACGCACCTAGCTCAAACTAACATTCCGCATTCAAAGTCTGTTAATTCCCGTCGTGTCGCCATAATCACGTGTAAAACCTTTTCACATGAATCACCTGAGTACAAAGATAGCTTCAAAAATGGATTGCCCTTTTATACCTCGTGTACGCGTTACTACCACCATTTGTATAAGTGCGTATCGGTATCCCACGACTTTTCAATGTAGATTTTACGTTCTCGTGGATTGCATCCCTAGGTATCCTGTTAGTTTTCTCTTTATACTAGTGTCGTTCAGTATAATGACGAGGTTTCAGCCGGCCGAGGTGACCGAGCGGTTCTAGGCGCTACAGTCTGGAACCGCATGACGGCTACGGTCGCAGGTTCGAATCCTGTCTCGGGCTTGGATGTGTGTGATGTCCTTAGGTTAGCTAGGTTTAAGTAGTTCTAAGTTCTAGGGGACTGATGACCTTAGAAGTTAAGTCCGATAGTTTTCAAAGTCATTTGAACCATTTCTTGAACGAGGTTCCTCTGCAATGCTCCACTGACCAGTAAGTATACTGTTTTTTGTTTGCCACAGTCGTAAGCTTGCTATGACTGCACCAGTCACTTATTTTTAGAAGGAGTTGTGTGGCAATTATTTCGAGTTACGCCCTCTAGTTTGCAGTTATTAGTACTAGCAAGTTGTCAGGATAAGCTACTATACCCTTAACCCTATCATCTTCGTCCAGATAGTTTAGGAGTGGTTCTACGTCAGTATACCAGAAATCTGGTGCGCACATTGTACGCTGTGGGCGTCCTTTAGTTGTTTTCTTGATAACCTCTTGTATTCCTGCTTGCTGTTGAGTCATCGTATGTTTGTAGTAGTCGAGTAAGCTGTTGTGGAGTGTAATGACAGCGTGTCGGTGCGTGTGTGCGGTTGCAGAGAGCGGCTGGTGGCCGCGGCTGGCGCACACGGTGGACGCGCGGCTTCGCGAGCGCCAGCTGTCGGTGCGGCTGCACGCACCCGTGCTGGAGGCGGCAGTGGCAGCGGGCCCGGGGGCGGCGCAGCCCCCGGTGGCGGGCGTGGCGGCGGGCCGCGCGCACCTGCTCGTGCTGGCGCTGGGGGCGGCGCGCGCCTACGACCTGCTGGCCGCGCTGGCGGCCGGGGGGCAGCCGCAGAACCAGGGCCAGGGCCGGCTGCCCGCGCCGCTGCAGGCCGCGCTGCTGCTCGACCCCGCCCCACTCACACCGCCGCCCCCACCGCCCCCGACGCTGCCCCCCGCCGTCGCCGCCGCCCTCCTCGTCCTCGCTCCAGAGATCATCTCCGCACAACCCGGTAATCTCACGGCGGTGAGTGCCCGACCACCGTATCCGAGATGGCGTTTTATTCTCTTACCACCCCTTGCTGTGACTCAGTTTGATTAAGGGTGGGTAGGACGTCAAAAGGGCCGACTTGCAGCAGGAGAGGCACCACAGGATATTTTATTTTCCACTGTCTATATTTTTACAAGTAAATTCATAAAACTTCAGCATGACCAGGAAGGATTCAAGATTCACTCTCGTAGCAGCGGAAGTTCTAAAACATAACAAAATAATTTTTTTCACATGTGAAATTTCATCATTTTTTCAATTACAATTGGGTGCATTTGTTGCTATAGGTACACTTTTCTTCATAAGTAAGAGAGACTGTTCGATGAATTTTGCACAGCATACAAACCATACTTACAAGTGTCTGAAACTCTAGAATCTCTGTAATTTATGAAAAAATGGATGAGCTGTTACGTTTTAAACTTTATGTTTAGAAAAAAATTAAAGTTTATAGTTAATTATCTCAATTTTTACCACAGTTTTTAATAGATTTGGAAAATTCTAGAGTTTCATACACCTATAAGTATGGTTTGTAAGCTGTGTAAAATTCATCAAAGAATCTCTCTTACTTGTGAAGAAAAATGTACCTATAGCAACAAATGCAGCCGACAGTAGTGAAAAAATGATGAAATTTCATATCTAAACAAAATTTATTTTGTTATGTTTTGGCACTTCCACTGCTATGAGTGTGAATCCTAACTCCTTCCTGGTTATGCTGACAAAGTTTTATGAATTTATTTGGTAAAGTATAAGCAGCAGAAAATAAAATATCCTGTTGTGCCTCTCCTGCTCCAAGCCCGCCCGTTTGACGTCCTACCCCCCTTAAATGGAAAAAGAAAAGTCAAACCAAACGGTTCTAGTCTGTCTCTCTCCACCTCCTGCTTCCTCTTCTCTCTCCATCCCTTCCTGCCCCCTCCTCTGCCTGTCTCAACCTTTCCGCTTTCTACCCGTTTCTCCATTTCCTCACACTCCTCTGTCCACCTCCTATTTCCCTTCTCTCTGACATTGACCACTGGTTAATGTTATTGCAAATTCAGATTTTGTAGCAGTACTTTAATTACCAAACCGATAAAGATGATTCTCCGGTTTGCATTGTGTTAAAACTTGAATAAGGTCAACAACTTTTCGAGATTTTTGATACTAACGTTTCCCTTTTATTTGTTGCATATTTACTTATATATTATATACTTAGATATAAAAACACTCATGTATTCACGTATAATGTGTCAAGATTTCAAAGCAACCAGTGAAGACTTTTTTGAGATTTAAGACTATAACCAAACGAAAGTTTACGTTTTTATTTATATTGATGTAAATGTTCATTTGTTCAAATTTTGAATCTCCGAAAGTTGTTCATCGGTTCCTTTGAAATTTTGACATAATGCTTCATTCTAATTCGGCTGTGGTTTTATATGCGATATTGCGGTGCCTGTGTTATTCTGATTACGATGCAAATTTCCAGTATCGTATTTATCTGCCGATACCTGGCAAGCGACTTTCAAGCACAGCGTCTGACCTGTACGGGAACACACATAATGGATGTACGAGTACAGGCGGCTGACCACATACGGAACTTTGGGTCCGGCAGTGAGTCGCGCACGGATAGCCAAATAGCGAGGCGACCGCTCGCTCTAAGTGGGAAATTCGGGGTCGAGTCCTGGCCTGGCACAAATTTTCGTCGTCGTCACAACGTTCTGCAGCTGATGCACTCCTTATTCGCAATTGCGAATTCATTTGATGTATATAAATATCTGTATTACATTACTGTATTTTTATTTTATAAATATGTACATACCATATGGCGAACCAGAAAGTAAACAAATACACGACCGTATTCGAATGCAGCGTAATGTCTACATTTCAAAGTAAACGGTGAAGAACTCACGGAGATTTAAGATTTCGAACAAACGAATATGAGGTTTTTGCTCACAACATATCCCCTTTATTATTGTATACGTATTTGTATATCATATTGCACTACAGTAAGTCTTATGAAACACGCTGTACTGAATGCAACGCTGTGTCAAAATTTCAAAGCAACTAGTGAAGAATTTTCAGATATATACGGTTTGAACAAACCAATATTTACATTTTTATTCACATAGTTTTATGTTTTTGTGCTCTTCAGTACGAAGACTCGTTCGACACAGCTCTCCGCGCTACTAGTCTACCCTGTGCAAGTAGCGTCGCCAGATGTCTCGGTTTTTAAGGGACGTTTAGATTTTTACGGATGTCATGAACCGTCGCACGAGACACGGGATGTCCCGAATTTTGGCCACTGTTTTTCATCATGGTGGACAGTTTGGAGCAGCATGCCGGGTCTATTTGGAACATAAGCCTTTCCATCGTCTCCTCTCCTCTCACCATCTCTCCGTCTCCACATTGATGAGTCTTACTCCTTTTTTATCAAGCAGTCGTTCAGTCCTTTCAGCCGTCTGTCTCTTGGTCTTTTGCCCTTCCACTAGATCTCGTGTACCTTTCTGACTACCATCTTAATGTGAGCATACCATCTAAGCTATAATTCCTCTATCCGATCCTGTAATTGTTCCACCTCCACTAACTCCCTGAGCCTCTCATTCCTTAACGTGTCCGTCACTTCAGTAATGTTTCACAACAATTTCACTTCAATCGCTTGTATTTTCATTTCCTCATTGTCCTTCATTACCCAGGTCTCCGACGCTAACATGAGGATTGGAACATATGAGGGAGTGCTGAGAAGTAATACCTCCGAATTCTTATTCTGTTCTCAATCTTTCCCTTCTAGGACTTTACTTTTATTGTGATGAAGCGGTTCAAGCAGAGGTGAGGCTATAGCACCGTCAACAAAGTCAAACATTCTGCAGTGACGCTATCAAAAAACTGGTCTCTCATTGGGAGAAATGTGTTCTTTGCCATGGTGACTAAGTTGAGAAATAAATATGCAGACACGGAGAATAAAGGTGTAGAATGTTCATAACGGCAGTTTTATTTAAAAAGCTTTAGAGTCGTCACATGAAAAAATTCGGAGGCATTACTTTTCAGCACACACCGTAGTACACCTGCTGTTTGTCACAAGGGATGGTCAGCATTCATGGATACGACAGGAAAATTCTTACAGCTTTCACAATATACGTACCAGTTTCTGAGACATTTAATTTTGAAATCACTGAATCCTTTGATGGACACCCTGTGGAATCATAGGTTGCGATGGCTTTTATACACTGTCTCATACTGACATGTGCTAAAGCACTAAATGTTTCGCAGTGTTCCACTTGAAAATAGTTAAAGGTCGAAACTGCAATGGTGGAGTTCATAAACGAATAATTTAAATTATCAGAGGCAACGTTTATGTCATTAAAAAGTTTTATGTGACTGCCAACATCCTCCCCCTGTCTCCCCCCCACCCCTTCCTCCGGCTGGAAAGATAATCATATTTTTTCGGAATTTCCTCTAGTGCCGCTCCTAACCCGATTAACTTCTTGTCGGCAAACTTAATACGCCACTTGCTGCAGGCCGGAGCGACTTTAAGTAAAACACTGTGTACAATCAATTCCATAGCACATTATACAGCGATTGCACTAGGTCTCCCAGGGCTTGTGAGTACGTAGTGTGACTGCGACGAGGAACCATTTGTCTTTGGGAAAGCAAACAGCACTTTCAGCTTCGTTCAAAATTCCTGTTCTCGATAATTCGTGGTAACTCTTATTTGAACAGGGGGCAATACTCTGCTACTAGGATGGTTATGGACTCTACGTTATTCAGTAACTACGAATAATAAAGTGATTTTTTTTGGCCGAAACATGTGCATTTTAAACACAGATATAGAGAATTACAAGTTGCGTCATGCAGTGGCTGGCGTCTCTCCTATTCTGTCTCACTGGCAGAACGGGCATACGGTGAACAGCAAAAACCAATTGCATTTCATTACCGCGCTAATGACATTGCATTGTGGTGCGTCACCTCTGGCAAGTAATTTAGAGTAATCAAGTGTACCGGCGTGAAACTCAGCTGCCAATTCAATTTAATTGTGCAGAGCGGGTGATGAACGCGTGCTTTGGGAGAACAGATGCAATATGTATTGTATTTCCAAAACAGGGAACATTACACAGCTCTCATGTGTCCAAATTCTAACACTGTTTCAATACGTCGCATTAGTACCGCTCTTATTTCTCGTATCTTCTGTCTGTTCCGAATGGAACGTCTCAGTATAATATTATTTTAAAATTCACTCTTCAGAAGTTACATTTTCATTCCATTTGCCATTTTATCTCCTATCTTTTCGCGCACGTTATAGCAAAATTCCCGTCGTCTTTCTCACAGTCTTCGAAGCGTATATCGAAGAACGTTGATTCACATTGAAATTGAATGCTTTTCTCTATCTGAACGATGAAGTCGGCGATATTTTTGTTATTGAACGAAATTCAGCCTTTAAAAAACAGAGCATAATCGCTTGAATGTTAGAGATGGCACAAGAACCCCAAATCACCATTTTGGGCTTTATAGCGTGTTGGTCCACCTTTGGAACTCAATACAGCAGCGATACTGTTTCCGGATTCATTCAACAAGACCTTGGTAGATTTCGGATGTACGTGGCACAAGGCGCTTACGTACAGGCCAAACGATATCTGTATGTCCAAGTAGGTGGTTTGTGTGCGCCGAACTAGCGCCCAAGCCGGCGGCTGTGTCCGAGAGGTTCTAGGCGCTGCTTCAATCCGGAACCGCGATGCTGCTACGGTCGCAGGTTCGAATCCTGCCTCGGGCATGGATGTGTGTGATGTCCTTAGGTTAGTTAGGTTTAAGTAGTTCTAAGTCTAGGGCACTGATGACCTCAGATATTAAGTCCCATAGTGCTCAGAGCCATTTGAATCATTTTTGAGCTAGCGCCCAGTAGCGTCCCAGAAGTGTACGATCGAGTTCATATTAGGCGAATTTAGTGATCAACATACCAACATGAGTTCACTATCATGCCCTAGCAACGGGAAAAACCGACCGGCTTAAACCGATACCGGAATTTTAGTTGTGAATAACGGGTATTTTTCATTATTTGTTTCGTCACGGTTACAATAGGAGCTTTTTAATTTTTGCCCAGTGACCGAGTAAAGAAACCGAAACATCCGTTAGCCATAGCAAAAGTTAAAATTTCTCGAGTTAAATAAACTTTTTGTTTAAAAAACTACTGACTTTTATATATAAATTTGCGTTAGTCCGAAGAACTGCGTTATTTCAGAAACTGGGAAAAGCAATGAGTGCTATTTTAATAACATGGTGACAGAAACGAGCTACAAACACAAGGGACAATTGGTACGGCAATGCTGAGACAATAATGTTCCTGTTGCCGTGTGTCATGGCTTACGGTACTCGCGTACATACAACGTGCAAGACTCGGCCCCACCTGGTCTGTACAGTAGTTTCTCGCTGTTGTCGCCGGACATCCGTTGTATTGAAGAATGGCACCAAACCTAGTCTGGAAATATTTTTACGAAGTTACGTAACAATGAAGTGCAATGCTTCATTTGCTTTAAAATATTACATGTCTGCCATTTACATAAAGTAATGAAAGTGGCAGAGAATTATGGTAATAGTAAGTAAATTAAAAACTTCACAACCATAAAAATAAGAAAGTAGCTGATCTGCTGCCTGTATTTGTATGAATGTCTTTACATATTAGCAGCCCTTGAAAACGGACAAATTAACACGAAAAACAGAGTTCATCAACCTGAGGTTTCATCCTTTAGCACTAACAATTCGTAATGCCGAAATTGTGGTATGGTCTCCTATTTCAACATGACTTTTGAGCAGAGTTTCAAAAAATTACAATCAGTAGGAGAATACTGGCGTTGTTTTTTTTTTTGTATTCAGTTATTTGTCACTTTTCGAGAAAAGCAGCGAATGGTGTACGGAAAAAGTTTTATTTGCCTGTTTAATTTAATGTTTTGATTCTGTGGCTTTCAACATTTTTTTCGATTTGTACGTTTATTACAGGAAATAATAGGAATAAAAAACTGTAACTCGGTTATTTCAGAAACCGGTTATTTTGAGATGTCCTGTTAGTCAAGCTAAACTGACGGGGGGAAAATGCGACATATCAATAATCTGTTGTTTCAACGATAACCGCCATCCCTATCATGCTCTTCAAACCATTGTAACACTATCGTGCTTTCTGACACGAACAGTTATCATGTTGGAAGATGACAACACCGACGGGGAAGACATCGTTGTCGAACTGTATGGAAGGGTTGTAAATTATGAGTCCAAGGTAGCAAATGCGTTTAATAATCATTTCATAAACAGAGTAGAAAGCACAGGGACAAACAGATCAAGAGCAAAATCATAGCAGTACGTTGAAAGTGTAACTCCCATAAAATTGGCTCAAATGGCTCTTAGCACGATGGGACTTAACTTCTGAGGTCATCAGTCCCCTAGAACTTAGAACTACTTAAACCTAACTAACCTAAGGACATCACACACATCCATGCCCGAGTCAGGATTCGAACCTGCGACCGTAGCGATCGCGCGGTTACAGACTGTAGCGCCTGGAACCGCTCGGCCACCCCGGCCGACCCCATAAAATTCAGTCATATTAATGTACCACCGATTTCCTCTTCTGAAAATAGGAAAATTATACATTCTCTCAAAAATAAAAGCACATCTGGTTTTGATGGTATTTCCAGTAGAGTGCCAAAGATTTGTTCTAAACTAATAAGCCGAGTCTCATCTGAAATATGTAACGCATCACTAACTCAGGGTATTTTTCCAGAGAAACTGAAATATGCCATTGTTAAATCACTCTTTCTGAAAGGTGATAAGAGAGAAGTCAATAACTACTGAATTATTTCACCGCTAACATCATGTTCCAAAATTGTTAAGAAAGTGATGTACTCTAGAATAGTATCTCACCATAGCAACAATAGTATCTGTGGAAAATCACAGTCTGGGCTTCAGAAGGATTGCTCTACTGAGTGTGAGAATGCCACTACATATTCCCTCACCGGATTTTACAAGCATTAATTAATAAAGTAACGCCGGTTGGTATTTTCTGCGAACTCCCTAACCCATTTGACTGTGTGAATCACAGTATTCTACCAGAGAAATTGACGTTTTATGGGGTAGATGGTGTAGACAGCCAATGGACGTCATATCTAACCAAAAGAATGCAGAAAGTTGTACAACTATATAATTCATGGACATAATTCTGACTGGGGAGCAATCAAGTATGGTATTCCCAAAGGATCAATCTTAGGTCCCCTACTGTTCATCATCATGTAAACGATCTTGCGTCTAATATACAACAAGATGAATTAGTTCTGTTTGCAGATGACACTAGTAATGTAATCAATCCAAGTATACGCACAGAAACAGAAGAAATGATAAACAAAGTTCTTGTAAGTATCAGTGACTGGTTTTCCGCAAATAGTGTCACCCTAAATTTTAAAAAGAGGCAACATATTCAGTTCTGCACACCTAGGGGCACTACACCAGAGAAAAGTGTGACAAATGGCGACGAAATAATAAGTAGCGTGGAAACTTCAAATTTCTTAGGCGTCCGTTTCATCAGAATTTAAATTAGAAATAAATCAGATTTTGGAACTCCTAAAACAACTTAGTTCAGCCACATTTGCGCTTATAATCACTGCAAATCTTGGAGAGAGATAAATCAGTAAGTTGACACAGTTTTCATATTTTCATTCAACAACGTCATATGGAACAATGTTCTGAGGCAACTCATCTTTACGAAATAAAGTCTTCATTGCGCGAAAAAAATCTGAAAACATACCGAGGAAGTTTCTCCTTGACAACTCCTTCTACTCCATAGAAGAATTTCTGTTACTGTAATGTGAGAAAGGTGATGGGTACGAATTACTAACTGACACCAGTACATATTTTTTTCTTTTTTTATTAAAGAAATAAGAGTAAAAAACTTTTAAATTTTCAAAATATATTCGTATATACAAATTAATTTGCTATGTGAATATAAAATGACTCGTTCCACGCCGTTACGATCTATCGTGCAATATGATCCATGGAACATGTAACTAAGTAGCTAACCAAGTAACATGAAGCTTGTAGAGCTGTAGGTGGTGCGCAATAGCGCTCATGTAGTCTGCACCTTTCATGGTACGTTTGATTTCTACCAAAAGCCTCATAGATACTGAAAGATCAGGGAGGAAAGGTTTTGGAACTTGAACTGAAACTGTAATAGGATCCTTTTATCAACCTCCCAACTCAGATGAAACAATTGCTGAAAGGTTCAAAGAAAACTTGAGTCTAATTTCGAACACAAACTCGACTCATACAACTATAGTTGTATGTTGGCAGAAATTCAAGTTTAAATCCGGAGGTACGCATAAAATAACATCCGAAATTGTGTTAAACACGTTCTCTGAAAATTATTTTGAGCAATTAGTTTGAGGCCACTCGAATAGTAAACGGTTGTAAAAATACACTTGACCACTTAGCAACAAATAACTGTGAGCTAATAACGAACATGAAAACGGATACAGGGATTAGTGAACACAGAGTTGTCGTAACAAGATGGAACATCGAACACCCAAGTCCACCAAAAGTAAACGAAAAATATATCTACTCAAAAAAAAAAAAACGGATAAAAATTAGGTTGACGCCTTTCTGAGAGACAATCACTACTGCTTACATATTAACAACGTAATTATAGATCAGATGTGGTTTGAATTCAAAAAGATAGTATCGACAGCAGTTGAGAGATTTATACCAAATAAATTAACAAACAACGGAGCTGATCCCCCTTGACACACAAAACAGGTCACAACACTGTTACAGAAACAACTAAAAAAGCATGCCAAATTTAAAAGAATTCAGAAGCCCCAAGATTGACTATCTTTTACAGAAGCTCGAAATTTACCGCAGACTTCAATGCGAGACGTTTATAATAGTTTCCACAGTCAGACTTTGTCTCGAATCCTGGCAGAAAATTCAGAGATGTTCTGGCGTATGTACAGTATGTTAGCGTCAAGACACAACCAATGCCTTCTCTGTGCGACAGGAATATAAGTACTATCGAAAACACTGCTGCTAAAGCAGAGTTACTAAACACAGCCTTCCGAGATTTCTTCAGCAAAGAAAACGAAGGAAATATTCTAGAATTCGAATCAAAAAAGCTGCCAACATGAGAAACTTAGAAGTAGATATCCTCGGAGTAGTGAAGCAACTTAAAGCAGTTAATAAAATCAAGTCTTCCGGTCCAGATTCTATACCAATTAGGTTCCTTTCAGAGTATGCTGATGCGGTAGCTCCATACTTAATAATTATGTACAACCGCTCGCTCGAAGAAAGTTCCGCACCCAAATACTGGGAAGTCACACTAGTATTAAAAAAAGACAATACGAGTGACCCACTAAACTAACGTGGATATACAGCAGGATTTTGGAACATATATTGTGTTCGAACATCATGAATTACCTCGAAGCGGACGGTCTACTAACATACAGTCAACACGGAGAAAATATCTTTCTTGTGAAACGTAGCTACCTCTTTACTCACACGAAGCGTTGTGGGCTGTCGGCAATGGATTTCAAACTGAATCCGTATTTCTAGGATTTCAGAAGGCTTTTGACATCGTATCTCACACGTGGCTTGTAATCAAAGCTTGTACTTACAGAATATCGTCTCAGTTATGCGACTGGTTTCGTAATTTCCTGTCAGAGAGATCACAGTTCGTAGTTATTAACGAAAAGCCGTCGAGTAAAACGGAAGTTATTTCTGGCGTTTCCGATTTATATAAACGATTTAACAGACAATCTGAGCAGCCGTCTTGAGTTTGTCACAGATGATGCTTACCGTCTAGAAAAACGAATTAGTTAAAATATCTGTATGGTGCGAAAATTGGCAATTGACACCAAATATTGAAATGTGAGGAGTCATCCACATGTTTGCTGAAAGGAATCCATTAAACTTCATTTACACGCTAAATCAATCAAATCTGAAGGCGATAAATTCAACGAAATACCTAGAAATTACAATTAAGAACAACCTAAATTGAAAAAGAACACACAGAACGTGTTGTGGGGAAGGCGAACCAAAGACAAAAGACTACGTTTTATAGGCAGGGCACTTAGAAGATTCAACAGATCTCCTAAAGAGACTGTCTACACTGCGCTTGTGTTACCTCTTTTGGAGTTCTGCTGCCAGGTCTTGGATCCTTAACAGATAAGATTAGCGGTGTACATCGAGAAAGTTCAAAGGAGGGTAGCACATTTTGCATCATCGAGATATAGGGGAGAGAGTGTTACGGACGTGATACAGGATCTGGGATGGACATCATTAAAAGAATTGTGTATCTCGATGCGGCGGAATCTTCTCAGTAAATTTCGATCACCAACTTTCTCCTCAGAATAAGATGACATTTTGTTGACTTTATACAGCTACATGGCGAGAAACGACGTTCATAACAAAATAAGGAAAATCAGAGTTCTCCGCGCGCTGTTCGAGAGTGAATTAATAGTTAATTTGTGTGAATGTGGTTCGATGAACCCTCTGCCACGCACCTAAGTGTGATATGCAGAGTAGCGGTGTAGATGTAGATGTAGAAGTAAATGTAGATGCATTCTTCTGAACTCTAGTTGTTTTGAAGTCGGGACACGTCACAATGGTCACGGCAGGAACAAAATTTGGAAAGCATAATTAAAATTAGTGGTATCAATGTCTAATACCCTCTACTGCTGATAGTTAACTTAATGTTGTTACTTGCGTTGATAGAGCCAAGATCAGAACCTTGTTGGAGACCAGATTAGGTTGCTGACGGACAACCGTGCTGGTATGAAATGTAATGCAACAAAATAATTTGCATCACACCACATAACATGAGTCGCACTTCATTAAATAAATTTAGTCTGTGCAGACCGACTTTTTCTACCTCGTGCAAAGCGACACCTCACCAAACTGATCTCCTTCCGACGTAAATAACGGTGAAACAAGATTATACGTCATTAGTGAAAGGCTGTAGTATCATTTCTGATAAATGAAACATATATTAGATCAGAAAGTGCAGTTATTTCAAATTATTACGAACAAATCACAAGGGATGCTTACACTCTGGAAGGCAGAACAAGACAGACAGCAGTTAGGAGGTGCTTTGCACCTCTCTTATTTTGCAAGATGAGCATCGAAATTAACAGCAATGATGGCTGCAGAAATATGGTTGTGGTATTAAAAAATTTTATCTTTGCAGAACGAAATAATTAATTACAATGGCTAGGATAATGTCACCCGTAGCGTAACACTGCCCCCACCAGGCTGCTTCCCTGGCGCGCTCGATGTTTTGAGCAGCGATTCGTCTCGTTGACGGCGTATCCTCACACGATTATCAACCCGATGTAACAACAAAAGTGATTCATCCGACCAAGCCAAACGTTTGCACTGACCCAGAAGCATTTAAGCAGTAATTCTTCCCGCTCTCCACACTCGATTGGAACGGAACTTCACGCTTGTGTGCAGAGTATGGATGTATGTGTGGAAATTGTAAAACAAAGCAAAGAATGTTAGTTACCGCTTGGCCTAGAATTCATAGACTAGAGAGAAGTTTTCTCTTGGGAACAAAGCACTGATACAAGGAGTATTATACTGAAGAATAAACGTATCAGTACAGGTCATTCTGAGTTTTGGAATGATGATGTGGCCAACCTGGAAAAGATGAAAGAATAATACATTACAAAGATTAAAACTGGAAGTATGAATGGTTTAGTCTGAGGCTTACTAGTTCGATCAAGACCACAACTGTGCGCACGGTAACAACAGGTTTAATATGTGACGTACTGGAGCTTTTAGCATCAAAGCTGAATGAATTTCCTGTTTTACTTACGGGGCAGCAAAGAGCAGGATTCCTAATTTCCTCACGCCACTCTGGAGAACAAGTCGAGCTGTCGAGACGTTCGGGCTACAAAATATTAATAGCGCATCGGCAAAGCGGCGAAGAACAGAGGGAAATTTAGTGGCTCTCAGCGCTGAGTAATTGCTTTGCTCTGTGTTCCGGCCCGGACAAGTTGGCGGAAACTTTGGCGCAGCGGCCAACTTCGCCGAGACCACGTCAACTGATCGGCCCGAGAGCCTCTCGCCGAGGAAGGCGCAGATGGTTTGGCTCCTAATGGCGGCCGCTTCTTTCGGAAACTGTGCTCATTCGCGAGCAGCCTTTCGCTACGAGTTATTGAAGAACTGCAGCAAGTACACTCAAGCGCCAAAGAAACTGGTATAGGCATGCGAGCTCAGAGGTACGTAAACGAGTAGAACACAGAGCTGCAGTCGGCAACGTCTATATAAGACCACAAGTGTCTGGCGCAGTTGTTAGATCGGTTACTGCTGATACAATGGCAGGTTATCGAGATTTAAGTGAGTGTTATAGACGGCGCCCGAGCGTTGGGACACAGCATCTCCGAGGTAGTGATGAAGTGAGGATTTTCCCTTACGACCATTTCGCGAGTGTAACGTTAATATCAGGAATCCGGTAAAACACAAATCTCTGACATCGCTGACGCCGGAAAAAAGATCCTGTATGAACGGGACCAACGACGACTGAAGATAAACTTTCAACGTGACAGAAGTGCGACCCCTCCGCAAATTGCTGTAGCTATCAAGTCTGGGCCATCAACAAGTATCAGCGTGCGAACCATTCAAGGAAACGTCATCGATATGGGCTTTCGTAGCCGAAGGCCCATTCGTGTACCCTTGATGTATGCACGACACAAAGCTTTATGCCTGAGCCCGTCAACACCGACATTGGACTGTTAATGACTAGAAGCATGTTGCCTCGTCGGACGAGTCTCGTTTCAAATTGTATAAAGCGGTTGGGTGTGTAGGGCTATGCGGGCAACCTCATGAATCCATGGGTCCTGCAGGTCAGCAGGGGACTGTTCAAGCTGGTGCAGGCTCTGTAATAGTGTGGGTCGGGTGCAGTTCGGTGATATGGATCTCCTGATATGTATAGATACAATTCTGAGCACTGGCAACTGTCTGCTTACAGGTGGACTAAGATCAGTGTACACGTGGCCAGGCTACCACTGACACCACGACACGGCCAAGAATGACTATTCTGCTTTCATAAAAGAGTAGACTAGAGAGGGGAATGGCGTTCTGATGTCTTGAATAGGTTTTATCTGGAACGAGTGGGACGTTCATGTGTGTGACGTAGACATGATGCGCTGCCTATTCCAGAGCCCATTTGTTCACGACACACACACCCCATCCCATGCTGCGTAATGTGGGGAGTCATCAGTTACACCTCGCGGTCACATTTAGTGTTTCTGCAGCGTGAAGTAACGAGAGCCCGCTATATTGCACAGGCCGTTATCCCCGTGATACCGCCATCTCTTTGACAGGGAGGCGATGTCTTTTTTCTTTTTTTTCCAACAGGACATTGCCTCTTCACATAAGCAACGTGCTCGTCGTGGTGTACAACAACCGTCCTGGCCAGCAAGAACACCAAACTTCTCGCCAATTGAACACGTTTGGGCCATAAAGAAGCGGGGGCTTACTCGTTCTCTGTGGCCTGGTAGAACCATTGGCGCTTCGCAGCAAAAGGCGCAAGATGCTTTGAAGAGTCTATCGCGGGATGCCCTTCGGCATCTTTATGATCGTTTGCCTGTAGTCGGGGGTACACCGTGTATTGATCCGACTTTTTGGACACCCTATACTGTGGCACACGTGTTTCATTAGGTCTGTATTTGTTATCAATTACTCCTACAGTGATGAATTACCTGTCACCTCTCTTGTCAATAAAATGACATTGTTTCTGGGGGTATCTCCGGCAGTGTGTTTGTTGTGCACGGGGTGTTTGAGTGTTACAGGTGCAAGTGAAAGAGGCCAGAAGAAGATAATGTGACAGGTGAATTATCCTAATGAACATAGGTCGGGAACAGAATAGTTTCTCCAATACAATGTATGGAGAAGTGCAGTCATGCCATTCTTATAACAGTGTTAGTAACTAAGGCTAGAACCGCGCGAGGTAGCCGCGTGGTCTGAGGCGTCTCTTCACGGTCCGCGCGGCTCCTCCCGTCGGAGGTTCGAGTCCTCCCTCGAAAATGGGTGTTTGTGTTGTCTTTAGCGTAAGTTAGTTTAAGTTAGATTGAGTAGTGAGTAAGCTTATGGACCGATGACCTCCGCAGTTTGGTACCTTAAAACCTTACCACAAATTTCATATGGTTCTAAGCACTATCGGACTTAACATCTGTCGTCATCAGTCCCCTAGACTTATAATATATTAAACCTAACTAACCTAAGGACATCACGCACATCCATGCCCGAGGCAGGATTCGAACCTGCGACCGTAGCAGCATCGCGGTTCCGGACTGAAGAGCCTAGAACCGTTCGGCCACAGTGGGCGGCCCACAGATTTCCAAATTTCCAAACTAAGGCTATGTTTGTTTAGAAACTCCGGAAGCGTGGCGTAAATTACGAAGTGATAAACTGTCCTCGTCCGATATTATCATCATTTCAGATGCCTAAGCATTGGCAAGTGGCATTTCGACTACAAGGATATCGGTCGTGGCTCCTCAATACCATGGCTTCCCAGCTTCCCTGATTTGAACCAGTTGGGCCTTTTGTGCGGGTATATTTAAAAACTTCGGTGTATTCCAGGATCGATAAGATCCTGAAATACATTTTGAGTGGTAGTTAATGCTTTGGGAACACTCCTGGGATTTTTGAAAGGGCTTCAATGTGGAGACATGCTGATACTTGCCTTCACATGAACAGTGTGTATGAGGAACACTTACTGTAACGTGTTCATCCTCAAGAACAAATCCGGAGTTTGGATCCCTGGGAAGTCTAGTATAAGGTGTTCGTAAACTCAGTTGAAATAGTCATACCAGGGAAACCATTTGTTTCTGGACCTATGTTTACGATTATTTCCTTCTTTCATTGTCCTCTGCTCTTCACTCTCATTTGTATCTTCATAGCGAAACACTGTGTTTATTCTGGTAGGTTTGCAGCAATATTGAAAACTGTGAAGTGGAGAGCTCGAAATTGAGGGAGAATAATTAGTTAGCATATTAGCTGTTGTCTGTGGCTGTGATCGCATATTAGTAGCTTTCTAGAATGAAATTTTCACTCTACGGCGGAGTGTGCGCTGATATGAAACTTCCTGGCGGATTAAAACTGTGTGCCGGACCGAGACCCGAACTCGGGACCCGAGTTCGAGTCTCGGTCCGGCACACAGTTTTAATCTGTCAGGAAGTTTCATATCAGCGCACACTCAGCTGTAGAGTGAAAATTTCATTCTAGAAACATCCCCCAGGCTGTGGCTAAGCCATGTCTCCGCAATATCCTTTCTTCCAGTAGTGCTAGTTCTGCAGGTTTGCAGGAGAGCTTCTGTGAAGTTTGGGAGGTAGGAGACGAGGTACTGGCGGAATTAAAGCTGTGAGGACGGGGCGTGAGTCGTGCTTGGGTAGCTCAGTTGGTAGAACATTTGCCCGCGAAAGGCAAAGGTCCCGAATACGAGTATCGGTCCGGCACACAGTTTTAATCTGCCTGGAAGTTTCATCAGTAGCTTTGTTATGACGGGTGATGGTGAGTAAGTAAGCTACTGTATGTGCAATAACGTCAGCTGCCCTCACCTGTCTGCCTGTTCGGGTAAGCACGGCTCGTGATGTGCGCCCCGTTCTGCCCGCTACCAGGCTATCCCAACATACGATGCGTCGGCATGCGTAACGTCACTGCCGAGCAGTGCGTACAGAGGAACATTGGTAGGACTGCACATCTATGCATCGTGCTACTGAAGTAGCTGTACATTATGTGAGGGTTGTCCAGAAACTAAGTTCCGATCGGTCGCGAAATGGAAACAACAGTGAAACCAGAAACGTTTTATCTGCAACAGTTAGGTACACCTTCCACCTACTTCTCTACATAGTCGCCTCTCCAACTTCGAGTTTGGTCGTAGTGTTCTATCAACTTCCCAATATCCTTGTCATAGAAAGCAGCCTCCTGTGCTTTTGGCCAGTTATTTGCACTGGTCTGCAGCTCGTTGTCTGTGGAAAAATGTTGTCTTCAGAGCCAGCGGTTCTTGTGATCAGAGATGAGACTCAGGGGGAGGCAATTACGGACTGTATTGCGGGTGATCAAACACTTCTCATCGGGAATGCTGCAGGAGCGTCTTCATTGCCCCTGCAGTGTGCGGCCGAGAATTGGCATGAAGAAGAAACTGCTCAACAGCCGTGTTATGTGGGATACATGACACAGGCGAAATCTCTAACCAGGCCCTCATAGTTGGCGGGAGACGATATTCCCTACGCCTCTATACGTGCTCACTGTTCACTCGAAACTGAAAAGAGCGACGCGACACGATCGGCGGGCGTACTAGAGACACAGCCCAACACATCTGTGCAAAGCTTTAACTGATTTTCCCAGAGGTTTCCATTTCGCTACCGATCGGAACATACTTTCTGGACAACCCTCTTATAAAGCGCACATTATGCAACAAATAGAGTGAAACTTTGGATTATACGCCCTCATGATCGTATAGGCATTGTATTCACTACTTTGAATCATATCACATAACACGCATCAACCAATAAAAGCATTTTCAGAAATATGATGAAGATCAAAAGTTAAAGAGTAAACAGCTTTTTCAAAAAGTAAATATCTTTCCATAATTCATGTAATATACTCAAATCAATCAGTGGCTTTTCCTACACACTTTATAAAGCAACCAGTGTTCTACCTCAGGGTACAAGCTAACTCCGTACCAAATTTCATCGAAATGGGTTCTGCAGGCTAGTCGCGAAAACTTAACAAGCTGAATTAATTTAGCATTTATGGTATTAATATGGATAAAACATTGAATTACAATATCTTTATTTTTTCAGTGACCCGATTTTAATGGAATAAAGCCTATACGGTACTCCATTCTACGCCCAGGTTACCTCTGAGAACCCCTTGAAAGAGATTACCGTTTTCAAAGAGACAAACAGACAGGTACGATGGTTTTAAATAAAACTTCAAATCGCGATATCGTTTTTTCGTGATCCCATTTTTATGAAATATAGCGTATATGGTGCCCCAACCTACGCTCAAGTTACCTATGAAAACCTCATGAAAATTCGTCTAGTAGTTTTAGAGAACCGTGTTCGAACAGACTGACATGACAGTTTTACAGTTTTCTTACTAATATAGAAGATAACTCTTGGAATTCATATGTTTGAAAAACAAAATCAGGTTCATTTGCATTAGTGAACCTTTACCAATTTCACACTCACGGTGTGGGTGAAATGATTTAAGCTAGTAATAGTAATGGTACCTTTACTGTTTTGTAATGGTGTAATTCTACGTTAATCGAACGGAAATCAATTACTAACAATCTGTGGCGAATTTCGCCAAAAATTGCAATTTTCCATACATAACCAATGGCATAGTTGCAAACCTGAGAATATGTGATAGTAAAACAGTTAGTTTTTTTCCAGGAACGCATAACGTATAAAACTCTGAATGTGTGACTACGAAATATCACTTGCCTAGACGCTCTATAAATGTAAGACTATGTGCCATAGTATCGAATTAAGCAGAGTATGCTCACCTCGACACTGCACAATGTCATTGTTGTGGTCTTCAGTCCAGAGACTGGCTTGGTGCAGCTCTCCATGCTACTCTATCCTGTGCAAGCCTCTTCATCTCCGAGTAACTACTGCAACTTAGATCCTTCTGTGTCTGCTTAGTGTATTCATCTCACGGTCTCCCTCTACGATTTTTATCCCCTACGCTTCCCTCCAGTACTAAATTCGTGAGCCCTTGGTGCCTCAGAATGTGTCCTACCAACCAGTCCCTTTTTTTAGTCAGGTTGTACCACAAATTCCTCATCTCCCCAATTCTATTCAGTACCTCCTCATTAGTTACGTGATCTACCCATCTAATCTTCAGCATTCTTCCGTGGCACCACATTTCAAAATCTTCTATTCTCTTCCCCTCTAAACTATTTATCGTCCATGTTTCGCTCCCATACATGGCTACACTCTATACAAATATTTTCAGAAAAGACTTCCTGACCCTTAAATCTGTACTCGATGTTAACAAATTTCCTTCCTGAGAAACGCTTTTCTTGCCATTGCCAGTCTACATTTTATGTCCTCCCTACTTCGACATCATCAGTTATTTTGCTTCCCAAATAACAAAGCTCATCTACTACCTTAGCATCAACTGATTTAATTCGACTATATTCTATTATTCTCGTTTTGCCTTTGTTGATGTTCATCTTATATCCTCCTTCAAGGCACTGTCCATTCCGTTCAACTGCTCTTCCAGGTCCTTTGCTGTTTCTGACAGAATTACAATGTATTCGGCAAACCTCTAAGTCTTTGTATCTTCTCCATGGATTGTAATTCCTAATCCAAGTTTTCCTTTAGTTTCTTTTACTGAGTGCTCAATATACAGATTGAATAACATCGAGGATAGGCTGTAACTTTGTCTCACTCCCTTCTCAATCATTGCTTCCCTTTCGTGTCCTTCGACTGTTATAACTGCCATCTGGTTTCTGTACAAACTGTAAATAGCCCTTCGCTCGCTGTATTTTACCCCTGCCACATTCAGAATTGGAAAGAGAGTATTCCAGTCAACATTATCAAAAACTTTCTGTAAGTATACAAATGCTAGGAAAGTAGGTTTGCCTTTCCTTAACCTATCTTGTAAGATAAGTCTCAGTGTCAGTATTGCCTCGTGTGCTCCAACATTCCTACGGAATCCAAACTGATCTTCCGAGATCGGCTTCTAGCAGTTTTTCCATTCGTCCATAAAGAATTCGTGTTAGTATTTTGCAACCGTGACTTATTAAACTGATAGTTCGGTAATTTTCACACCTGTCAACATCTTTTTTCTTAGGGCTTGGAATTATTATATTCTTCTTGAAATCCGGGGGTATTTCACCTGTCTCATACATCTTGCTCACCAGATAGAAGAGTTTCGTCATAGCTGGCTCTCCCAAGGCTATGTGTAGTTCTAACGGAGTGTCGTCTACTCCTGGGGCCTTGTTTCGACTTAGGTCTTTCAGTGCTCTGCAAGAGCACTGCACAATAACGGTACAAATATGTAAAACCATTTAATGTGAAAATTAAAGGATTAACGCACATTCAGTTAATTACCATCCACCCTTTACTAGACCGCGAAGTTGTCAGTTTGAACACTAGCACCGCACAAACCCAAGAGGCACTTGGTCGACCATTAAGTACAGCCTAAAGCTGTACAACGGCAGAGGCACTAGTCCGAGCAGTACAACAGCAAGTGACTTTTGCAGGCGAGGCCGATGACCTCACTGTTTGATCCCCTCCCCCAAACTTACCAACCAACTTTTGCTTGCACCAGGAAACTAAAGAAGAAGACTCTCACACCCAGACAGCCCTGCATTCGCTGTGCAGTGCTTCTCCAAATTCTATATCCACCGAGCTGTGCCGTTCCACACTCGCCCGGACGCTGTGCTTCAGCGGCAGCGAAGCGTTCTCCGCTGTGCTGACCCGGCCTGGACGTGCTGCTGTCCCAGCCTTGTAGCTCGTTGCGCTCCCCAGGCGCCACTTCAGCTGTTACTGCCACGACCGCTCCCTCGTCGACTTCCACGGCGCAACTCGGGACCCCCACTCCGTGTATGTCGGGGTCTCCCCGTCGTACGAAGCGACGGAACTGCATGACTGAGATGGCACCTCACACTGTGCCACTGAAAGGTGGCTATTGAAGGTAGAACGGTCATTTATATTCCGATGTGGGAAAATTCATTCTCAAAACCATTTGAACGTGTTCGTCACATCTCACACATAGCCGTCCCTAGAATAGAACAATCCGAAATACGGGAATCACTAACTTAAGGAAATCTGTGTTCACCTAAGCTGTGTATTCAATAGCCAGACACATCATTCACATACAAGATGTTTCACAATTCTTGTTACACACTTCTAGAGGTTGTAGAGAGGACTTAGTAGATCGAGTTTTACATAGAAACCCATGTCCGCAAACGTCATCCAACGACGCTACAAGGCATAAAAGTTATATGTACCGGCGCCTGTAAATACACTCCTGGAAATTGAAATAAGAACACCGTGAATTCGCTGTCCCAGGAAGGGGAAACTTTATTGACACATTCCTGGGGTCAGATACATCACATGATCACACTGACAGAACCACAGGCACATAGACACAGGCAACAGAGCATGCACAATGTCGGCACTAGTACAGTGTATATCCACCTTTCGCAGCAATGCAGGCTGCTATTCTCCCATGGAGACGATCGTAGAGATGCTGGATGTAGTCCTGTGGAACGGCTTGCCATGCCATTTCCACCTGGCGCCTCAGTTGGACCAGCGTTCGTGCTGGACGTGCAGACCGCGTGAGACGACGCTTCATCCAGTCCCAAACATGCTCAATGGGGGACAGATCCGGAGATCTTGCTGGCCAGGGTAGTTGACTTACACCTTCTAGAGCACGTTGGGTGGCACGGGATACATGCGGACGTGCATTGTCCTGTTGGAACAGCAAGTTCCCCTGCCGGTCTAGGAATGGTAGAACGATGGGTTCGATGACGGTTTGGATGTACCGTGCACTATTCAGTGTCCCCTCGACGATCACCAGTGGTGTACGGCAGTGTAGGAGATCGCTCCCCACACCATGATGCCGGGTGTTGGCCCTGTGTGCCTCGGTCGTATGCAGTCCTGATTGTGGCGCTCACCTGCACGGCGCCAAACACGCATACGACCATCATTGGCACCAAGGCAGAAGCGACTCTCATCGCTGAAACGACACGTCTCCATTCTTCCCTCCATTCACGCCTGTCGCGACACCACTGGAGGCGGGCTGCACGATGTTGGGGCGTGAGCGGAAGACGGCCTAACGGTGTGCGGGACCGTAGCCCAGCTTCATGGAGACGGTTGCGAATGGTCCTCGCCGATACCCCAGGAGCAACAGTGTCCCTAATTTGCTGGGAAGTGGCGGTGCGGTCCCCTACGGCACTGCGTAGGATCCTACGGTCTTGGCGTGCATTCGTGCGTCGCTGCGGTCCGGTCCCAGGTCGACGGGCACGTGCACCTTCCGCCGGCCACTGGCGACAACATCGATGTACTGTGGAGACCTCACGCCCCACGTGTTGAGCAATTCGGCGGTACGTCCACCCGGCCTCCCGCATGCCCACTATACGCCCTCGCTCAAAGTCCGTCAACTGCACATACGGTTCACGTCCACGCTGTCGCGGCATGCTACCAGTGTTAAAGACTGCGATGGAGCTCCGTATGCCACGGCAAACTGGCTGACACTGACAGCGGCGGTGCACAAATGCTGCGCAGCTAGCGCCATTCGACGGCCAACACCGCGGTTCCTGGTGTGTCCGCTGTGCCGTGCGTGTGATCATTGCTTGTACAGCCCTCTCGCAGTGTCCGGAGCAAGTATGGTGGGTCTGACACACCAGTGTCAATGTGTTCTTTTTTCCATTTCCAGGAGTGTATATGTATACAGGGTGAAGCACTCGGGCTTCGCAGCGCGACTCATCACATGCCAGCGATGAAAAAATATCTCTCATAAAAATTGGTGTAGCGAGTATATCAGGCAGAAAAAGGAGTTAGCCGGCCGGAGTGGCCGAGCGGTTCTAGGCGCTTCAGTCTGGAACCGCGCGACCGCTACGGTCGCAGGTTCGAATCCTGCTTCGGGCATGGATGTGTGTGATGTCCTTATGTTAGTTAGGTTTAAGTAGTTCTAAGTTCTAGGGGACTGATGACCCAAGATGTTGAGTCCCATAGTGCTCAGAGCCATTTGAACCAAAAAGGAGTTAAAGAGTGACAATTTGGCAACACTGTAACCACATGCATGGTAACTATCTCAGTCAGTGGATATTTGCTGTGTTGTACACATGGTGCAGTGGATAGACTTTTGGGTTAGCATTCAGGAGGGTGAGTGTTCGAACCTGGGTTGGTCGCTTTTCTTTTAATTTTTTTTTATTTGCTGATTTCATTCTGACATTTCACACTGTAAACTAAACCGTTTCTTAGGTCACATGTATCGTAAAATTACATCATATTGTAGCGCTGAACACTACAAATACGTGGTTAGACAAATAAGCAATAGCTGATACAAATGACCTGTCATAGGACAGATTAACTAAAAAACAGTATCAATGTCGAGATGCCAAAGCTGATAGCACGGTATAATAACACGACATCTACTTGTCGTTTACACTACATATAATATGAGCACATTAGCAACCAGTGACAATAATAATGCCCATATTAATGACCGCATGACCTTCACAACAGAATACGGTGTTCTCAGAACAACAGATGCTCGAATTGAGCTCCCTGCACATCCAATCATTGAGCAACCCGCCGGATCATACAGCTATGGACTCTTCACAGCAAAGCTGGGTTCGCAGGAACAGCAGTAGCATGAACACGCGCTACCAATTCTTCCTCATTCGTCGGCGGAGTATAGTACACGTGCTCCTTCAGTTGTCCCCACAGGAAGAAATCCAGGATATTTAGGTAAGGTGAACGCGGTGGCCATACAACTGGATCTCGACGTCTGAGCCATTTCCCTGGAAATGTTCTGACCAAATACTGCCGCACATTAATTCCAGGGTGTGGAGGTGCACAATCATGTTGGAATTATATCCTCTGGCGAACATGTAGTCGAACATCTTCCAGCGCATTAAGCAGATAGTTTGAGAGGAATGCATGTTATCTTCGTGCAGTCAACAGGTCAGGCAACATGTAGGGGTTCAAACACCTGTGGCCCAATATTCCGGCCCAGATGTTGATACCAAAGCGAACTTGATATCCACGATCGCGGGTGACGTGCAGGTTAATCTTACACCAATTGTGGGCATTATGCATATTGAAGACACCCTCACGAGTGAATGTTGCTTCATCCTACAAAATTACTGTGTTCACGAAGTCATCGTTGGCTTCCTGTTGTAATTGGAACCATTCACAGAATTCAATCAGCTGATGGCTATCTGCAGGATGCAGGTGTTGCGTGAAAGCATAATAGGGCTGCAGCCCATGCTCGGCAGTACCTTAACGACCGTGCGCTCCGAGACACGCAGCGCCTTGCTATGCTACGTGTACTTTGCTGAGGTACTTGGTGTATGACCTCCGCAATAGCTTCCTCAGTAGCTGGAGTGCGGCGAGTCCGTGGACGACCTCTGTCACGCAATGGTGGAAGGTGAGAACCTGGCTCCTGAAGGCGCAGCTCCAGACGACAAAACACATTTTTATGTGGATGGTGTCGACGAGGATATCTAGCAGCATATTCACGAGCGGCAACACCAGCCTGGTTATCAGACACACCAAGAACCAGAAGCATATCCACATATTCATGCCATACGTCTGCACACTGGTTTAGAGGTTAACAGTGAGAAAATTCGATTCGTGTACGCTTGTACATTGGAGTCTGTCACGGGCGCGTTACTCCGCTTGCAACTAGTCCCTGTCTGGTGGACAGCGCATACAGTATACACACGCCTTTAGTCTTGCGCGCTGCTCCACCTAACGTGCATTACCCCTCTGACAGATATTGTTCTCTATGGTTCATCCCGACACCGCTAATTGTGAAATGTTTGGTTTCGAATTACACTGTTTCCCTAATCGTAATAGACGTGATGTTTTCACAGTCTCATCGATAGAATAATAATAATGTATTGAGATATGTACTAAACAGCATGCAGTTACCAGACTCGATGTTGAAAGCCTTAATTAGTGGGACCATGGTGATAACACATACAAATGGTTACCGAGTTGGGACGTTATTCGTAAAGCATGTTGCTTGTCCTACTGGTAACGTAAGTCCCTAACGAAATGTAACGGGCCTGAACGAAGCAAGAACTATAGTTGGTACTAATCTATGGGACCACTGGAGGAGGGTACAAAGAAAACAGGTTTCGCATTTAGTAGATGAAGTGGTGCGAAGCAATTCACGTCCGCCACGTGGAAAGGGCTTCTTTCAAAGCTGACCAATTTTCCATTTCTACGATTGTAGTATGTAAGTGCATATGTTTTCTAGAGGACCCGCTGCAATAGCTGTTGATGATTAAGATGCCAGATGCTGTACCACTTGGACTACATTTACCAATTAAAAAAACATATGCATCAACCCAGGATGGAACCATCGATCTCCTGCAGGCTGACCCAAAACTCTGCACACTGCGCCAACTGTACAGCACGACTAGTCCCTCCAGACTGAGGTAGTTACCATACGTGTGGTTACAGTGTTTCCAGACTGCCACTCTTTAATATCTTTTATCTGCCGAATGTACTGGCCAGACGAAATTTTGTGACAGACATTTTTTCCTAGGAGGAAGTTATTGTCTGTTCTACGAGATTATGGAATAGGAGGCAAACTTTTGCAAGCAATTAAAGGTCTTTACATGGATAGTCAGGCAGCAGTTAGAGTTGGCAAATTGAGTCCATGGTTCACAGTAGTTTCATGGGTAAGACAAGGCTGCAACCTGTCTCCACTGTAGTTCATATTATTTATGGATCATATGTTGAAAACAATAGACTGGCTTGGTGGGATTAAGATATGTGAACACAAAATAAGCAGTCTTGCATATGCCGATGACTTAGTTGTGATGGCAGATTCGATTGAAAGTTTGCAGAGTAATATTTCAGAGCTAGATCAGAAATGTAAGGACTATGGTATGAAGATTAGCATCTCCAAAACGAAAGTAATGTCAGTGGGAAAGAGATATAAACGGATTGAGTGCCAAATAGGAGGAACAAAGTTAGAACAGGTGGACGGTTTCAAGTACTTAGGATGCGTATTCTCACAGGATGGCAACATAGTGAAAGAACTGGAAGCGAGGTGTAGCAAAGCTAATGCAGTGAGTGCTCAGCTACGATCTACTTTCTTCTGCAAGAAGGAAGTCAGTACCAAGACTACGTTATCTGTGCACCGTTCAATCTTTCGACCAACTTTGTTGTATGGGAGCGAAAGCTGGGTAGATTCAGGTTACCTTATCAATAAGGTTGAGGTTACGGATATGAAAGTAGCTAGGATGATTGCAGGTACTAGTAGATGGGAACAATGGTAGGAGGGTGTCCACAATTAGGAAATCAAAGAAAAACTGGGAATGAACTCTATAGATGTAGCAGTCAGGGCTAACAGGCTTAGATGGTGGGGTCATGTTACACGCATAGGAGAAGCAAGGTTACCCAAGAGACTCATGGGTTCAGCAGTAGAGGGTAGGAGGAGTCGGGGCAGATCAAGGAGAAGGTACCTGGATTCGGTTAAGAATGATTTTGAAGTAATAGGCTTAACATCAGTAGAGGAACCAATGTTAGCACTGAATAGGGGATCATGGAGGAATTTTATAAGGGGGCAATGCTCCGGACTGAACGCTGAAAGGCATAATCAGTCTTAAATGATGATGATGATGACATTTTTTTTTTATCGCTGGTTTGTGAGGAGTCGCGCCGCGAAGCCCGGGTGTGCGAATTTTGCTTCACCCTATATATAGGGCTATTTTGTGATGATATTACAGAATTTCAAGGATGATGGAGAAGGATAAATGCACCAGTTTGAAGTGAGGACCCCCACACCGGAAATGAACGAATCGAAAGTTATAAGTGAAACCCGTTCTGATAACTCTGACAGTGGAATACACGTCCCGGTACCGTTGTGCCAAGAATGTAAGGTAATGAAATTTTAGATGTGGTAGTACGGACCAAAACAAGAAAAAAATGTCTAGTAAATATAGCCTCTGCAATGCATTCCTGAGGAGCCATGAACACTTGTTCATCCTCATTAGCCGGCCGGTGTGGCCGAGCGGTTCTAGGCGCTTCAGTCTGGAACCGCGCGACCGCTACGGTCGCAGGTTCGAATCCTGCCTCGGGCATGGATGTGTGTAATGTCCTTAGGTTAGTTAGGTTTAAGTAGTTCTAAATTCTAGGGGACTGATGACCTCAGATGTTAAGTCCCGTAGTGCTCAGAGCCATTTGAACCATTTGAACCATCCTCATTAGTGTGAAACACATCTCCTGTATTGAACAAGTTCTCATAGCTCTTAAGGTACCCATGTTTACTACACTTTTTTCTTGTTTTGGACCATACTACCACGCCCTTAAATTCCATACCCTGCATTCTTAGCAACAACAGTATCGGTACATATACAGGGTGTCACCTAACGTTACTGCTGGATATATTTCGTAAACCACATCAAATACTGACGAACCGATTCCACAGACCGAACGTGAGGAGAGGGGCTAGTGTAATTGTTTAATACAAACCATACAAAATGCACGGAAATATGTTTTTTAACACAAACCTACGTTTTTTTTAAACGGAACCACGTTAGTTTTGTTAGCACATCTGAACATATTGTCAAATACGTAATCAGTGCCGTTTGTTGCATTGTAAAATGTTAATTACATCCGGCGATATCGTAAGCTAAAGTTGACGCTTGAAACCTCCGACGTTCAGTTGCGTGTTGTAACAAACACCGGCCACGGTCGGCGAGCAGCATCTGCAGGGACATGTTTACGATGACGACCGTGTTTACGGGTGTGGCTGTAGTGCACTGTTGTGGTTTGGTCTAGCTGTCGCAGTGTCCGCATGTAGCGCTTGCTGCTATTGTTATTGTGCATTCATCTCCGCACGCAGACCAAATGTAGTACACCGTGTTACAAGACGTCTGTGATAGTGTAGTGTTGTAGGAACTGTGACCATGGTGTATTCGAACTCTGAAAAGGCGGAGATGATACTCATCAATTTCGAGTGTCGACGAAATGCAGCTGAAGCCTGCAGGGTGTATGCAGAACGGTACCCGGACAGAGAGCATCCAACGTGCCACACATTGCAAAACATCTACTGCCAACTGTATGCAACAGGTATGGTTAGCTGCTGTTGCCATGAACCCACACATGAGTACACGGGACATTGCGAGGGCCGGTGGACTGAGTCAAAGTAGTGCCATGCGCATACTGCATCGTCACCGCTTTCACCCGTTTCATGTGTCGCTACATCAGTAATTACATGGTGATGACTTTAATCATCGAGTGCAACTCTGTCAATGGGCATTAACAGAGAATGCGTTGCAGTTCCACCTGTTTACCGATGAAGCGGGTTTCACAAACCACGGGGGAGTGAATCTACGGAACATGCATTACTGGTCCGTGGACAATCCTCGCTGGCTCAGACAGGTAGAGCGACAGCGACCGTGGACTGTAAATGTATGGTGCGGAATCATTGGCGACCACCTCATTGCTCCTCACTTCATTGCAGGGGCCCAAACAGCTGCAACATACATCGCGTTTCTACAGAATGATCTGCCAACGTTGCTCGAAAATGGCCCACTGGAAACGCGTCGACGTATTTAGTATCAGCATGATGGTGCACCTGCACATTCCGCAATTAACACTAGGCTGACCCTTGACGGGATGTTCGACGGGCGTTTCATAGGACGTGGAGGACGCATAAATTGGCCAGCCCGTTCTCCTGATCTTACACCTCTGGACTTCTTTCTGTGGGGTACGTTAAAGGAGAATGTGTACCGTGATGTGCCTACAACCCCAGAGGATATGAAGCAACGTATTGTGGCAGCCTGCGGCGACATTACACCAGATGTGCTGCGGCGTGTACGACATTCATTACGCCAGAGATTGCAATTGTGTGCAGCAAATGATGGCCACCACATTGAACATCTATTGGCCTGACATGTCGGGACACATTCTATTCCACTCCGTAATTGAAAACGGAAACCACGTGTGTACGTGTACCTCACCCCGCATGGTAATGTACATGTGCTTCAGTGTAAAAGACCAATAAAAAGGTGTTAGCATGTGGACGTAACGTGCTGTTCCAGTCTCTTCTGTACCTCAGGTCCATCACCGTTCCCTTTGGATCCCTACGTAATTCGGTGCTCTCCGATACACACGATCGAACAGCGGAGGAGTGGTACTCAAGCGTCAACTTTAGGTTACAATATCTACGGATGTAATTAACATTTTACAATGCAATAAACGGCACTGATTATATATTTGTTTATATGTTCAGATGTGCTAACAAAACTAACGGGGTTCTATTTTAAAAAAAACTTAGGTTTGTGTTAAAAAACATACTTCCGTGCATTTTTTTATGGTTTGTATTAACCAATTACACTAGCACCTCTCCTCACGTTCGGTCTGTGGAATCGATTCGTCAGTATTTGATGTGGTTTACGAAATATATCCAGCGGTAATGTTAGGTGACTCACCCTGTGTACTACCGTCAGTGGTATCAGAACGGGTTTCGCTGATAACTTACGACTCGTTAGTTTCCGGTACAGGGCTCCTTACCTGAATTTGATATATTTTTCCTTCTCTATCATCATTGACCATTTGTAACGGAATCACCCTGTATGTACACACATTTTCAGGCGTCGGCGACTATTACTTCGACTCTCTGTAGCGTCGTTAGATGACGTCCCCGGACATGGGTTCCGATGTAAAACTGAATCTACTAATTCCCCTCTACAGCCTCTGGAAGCGTGTAATATGAATTGTGAATCATCGAGTATAATACAGAAAACGCAATGATGGGAGATTCTACGTACATTCGCCACGAAGTCCTTCGTTTCATAGAATTAAAAGAAAAATGGAAACTTATCGAAACTAAATCAAGTAGGTATCATACAGAAAACAGATTCATAGTACGTCCTACGTACATTTGCCACGAAAGTCTGAATTACCCAAAATTAAATAAAAAATAAATCAAATAGGTATCATACAGAAAACACAGCCTTAGAAAGCCCTATGTATAATATATTCCAAAGAAGGCTTAGGGTTTCCTGAATTAAAATAAAAAATCGAAACTTCTGATAACTAAATCAAATAGGTGTCACTTACGATACCACATAAAACAACGTCCATATTTTCTGAAATTTACATGAATTTTACCCTCTTTAATCAAATCAAATGAAGCACTTTGAGCTCTCTAGCCACCGCGTGGTATGCAAATCCATGAAAATTGGTAATATTTTGCTTGATGGGAAGTTAAACATTGATAGAGGTTCAACCACTAGTAAATATCAAATTTAGGTTCCAAAACGGAGAGCGATGACAAAAATGAGAACCAAGTATAAAGTTAAATATCATTCTTGCGCACGCAAGCAAAATGTCTCCCATGCACTGCATCTCCAGAGGTAACGAACTGTGTCCCAGGTAGCGTCCAAGCAAACCGCCTCTCCCTCGGCAGTCGCAGAGGCGGAAACCACACGCTAACGACGAGGCAGGCATAACCGAAACCGCCAGAAAGTCTGATACAGACCTCTAAAGTCATCAGCATGGCTAATGCTGGTCTCTGGTACGAGCCTTACAGTGAGCTGATCTCTGCAGTCACCGCCAGTTATCTTTGACGAGTCCACGGACAATGCACGATTACAGACTTCAGCGCGAACGAGAATTTAAACTAGCGTGCGCGAGCTGTTAACCTCTGGTTGAAGCCTTTCACTACGAATGTAATGCACCAGTTCCAATCTCTGTCTTACCATATTATTTTTTTTTAATTCTTCGGCTCCCTGTGCTATGGAAGTTATTTCCTGATATTTTAACACATATCCTGTCATCTTATCCTTGCTTCCGGTTCCTGTAGCTTCGAAAACCTTCTCTCTTCCACCGCCATGCGCGTCTTTGACGTCAGTATTATTATTCTTGAAGCGTTGAAACCATTCCTGTATGTTCTATCATTAATAGCTGCATCATCCAGCGTTTTATGAGATTCGGCCGATGATTTCTTCGCGTTAAAGCAGAAAATTAAAATTTTCCACAAAGGACGAGAACTGGACTCGTAATTTGGCGTATTCAAACGAGAATAACTTTATTACTGAATCACAAATCGATTAATATTTTGATGGAATTTTGCTTAAAAATGTTTAAGGTTATTCTATGACACTTACGATCTACGACATGCACCAACACTTGCCGATACTGCCATGTATTGTAAATCGGCGAAAGCAGAATTGTAGACCTAATAGTTTGGATGTTCTGGAAAAGTTCCATCTCGGAAATCACCTCCTTATCATTCAGGAAATGTCTGTCACCCAATACTTGCGTCATCCGAGGAAATAACAGGAATCGTTTGGTGTGCTCTCAGGGGAATATGCAGTATAAGACAAAATACGATAGCCCTCTGAAGTAGCATGTGTGAGTGTGTCCTGCACAGAATGAGCCAGGACGTTGTCCCCGAGCAAAACCGTCCCCTGTATCAGGTCCCCGCGACGCTTCGTTTGACTGCCTTCCGTAACCTAGCCAAGAGATTTTGGTAGTACGTATGTTCCTGTGAGGTGATGGTATGACCCTGAAGAAGATGTCCTGTTATGTTTGCCAGGATCTATTAGCAACACACGATGACAGACAGACAAACCAACAACAACAAAAATCAGCCTCACCTTCCCCTACGATGTTTGGGTAGTCGCATTTTTTGGTGGCACTGAATCCATTGGTTTCCATTACTCGCTTCTCTTCTCTGTCTCTTGGTCATGGTGACGCACCCAGCATTCCTCAGTATGAGTGGGAGACGAAAGAAGTCATCTATTCTGACCTGACACAGCTGCAACGTTTCCGCGGCCGACCCGGTTCGGCGGGTACTTCGAACTAGTGCCAGCAGTCGCGCAAGCCAACAGACGGCGACCTTGGTACATTTCGGACTGTCGCGGACGCTACTGAAAACTGATCCGGGATTTTAATTTTTTTCCCTATCACCTGTATTGTGATACGCAGAGCTTCGATCACCAAAGCCTCCACCTATTTTGCGATTTCCGGTTCTTACAGAGATGGTCTGCCTCTTTGCTCTGCGTCGCTGTCTTGTTTAACCACACTGGAGGGGTGTGCGCCCAGTAACCACCGTGTTGTCCAGTCCAGTCACATCAGTGCGGTGGACACCTATCACAAGTCTGAATAATCACATTTTCCAGCGCGGATCACCCAGGAAGAGAATCAGTGAGTTTCTGGATGTGGATGCATGCCGACTCCAGTGCTGTGACCAGCTGCTACTAGGTTTCTCGGTTGAGCATCCACGGTGCTAATAGCCAGATCGAGTTGATATCACCCATTCTCGATTGGGTTTAAATCCTGTGAGTCTGATGGCTATGGGAGTACGCTAAATTCAACCTGGTGCTCTTCGAACTACGCACGTAAACTGTGAGCTGTGTGACACATTGCATTGCCCTGCTGGTATATGCTATCGTGCCGAGGAAAAATAAACCACACTTAGCGGTGGACATGGTCCCCAAGGATAGATGCATACTTGTGTTGATCCAGAATGACCAGATCATGCAAGAAATGTCACGAAAACGTTCCCCAGACCGTAGCGCCCCCTCCTCTGGGCCTTGACCATTTGCTTTCAGACCTTTCACGCCGTAAACGTCAACGGCCTTCTGTCCAATGGAATATAAACGAGATTCAACTGAAAGAGCCACTTGCCACACAGTGCAGGTCTAGTTGCGATACTGGTGAGCACATTCCAGCCTTCGTCTCTGATGAACAGCAGACAGCGGGGGTGGATGAACCAGGCGCTTACCGTGGAGGCCCATGCACAACAGCGTTCGCTGAACGGTCGTTGAGGAGAAACTGTTGATAGCCCGTTGATTCATCAGGGCGGTCAGGAGCTCAACAGTTGTACCTGTATTACCTGTAGACATCTCCGCAGCCGGCCTTCACCCCTGTCACCTATGGCCCGTGGTGTACCACAGTTGCCTCTGCGTCATTGTTGGTTGGGGCCATTCTGTCATGGACGTTTTACAGTGGAACGTGAATATTTTACAAACTTAGCCATTCCGAAACGACAGATAAATTGCTGCCATTCCGCATTACCACAACGACTGCACTGCTTTCCGCGTCTTCCCCCCCCCCCCCCCCCCCCCCCCCCCGGGGCGCTTCATATACCCTCCACTGCTAGTGCTGCCACATGCAACTTGTGCGTGTGAACATTGCACGTTGACGTCGGAAACAGGGGGTGGCCACATTTTTGTTATTGTACTGTGTATGATGGTCTTTGTTGCGGGAAACTTTTATCGACTCACCATGGACTGTTGCACCGTTTCCCCTTCATATGTGGAAAAACGTATTGTCGCATCTTACTTCTCTTTACCAGTGCGCTGAGCAATTTTGTGTCATCTAGCGGAGTAATATGCAACTGTGGCACGGGGATTTTAATGTCTTTCACGACTGCTGATAAATAACTACGAACAAACAAACAAACTAACTGTGTGGCGACAGTTTACGTCAAAGTTGCAGTCTTACATGAACGACTCAATGAAAGCACCACCTGAACTGCTATTAGTTGAGACGGAACTGCTAGTACCGTCCCATTATTTTCCTTCAAGGTAATTGGTGTTCTTTAGTACCAATGACAGGTTAGTCACGTTCCTATCTTGTTCAGGTATCGAGGGCCTTAGGCGAAGGAATGGACTCGACTGTGTATATTTACTTTGTAATGCACATCCAATTTTCCTATCCCTAATATGTTGGTATCAGTTATGTATGAATGAGTGTTTTGTTTGTGGCTTCGTGAGCAGAGCAGCTGTATTACAGAGGTACACGCTTTACTTCAGATTTACTGCCAACTTAATGCTTGTAGCGAACGTACAAAAATGCACCTGTTTTGGTGGAGTCTCCGGGTTCTGTCCAACGACTTCCACCATTTTTTGGCACTCGGTTTGTGGTTGCCTTAGTGGATGGACGGACTCCCATGTACGTCTCCATCAAGTTGAAAGGTAAAGTCAGAGTATGAGGTATATAGTAATTAAAATAATTAACCCCTTCTTTTTCAGGACCGTCATAGTTAGGATTATATTGCGATAATCGTCTGTTATAATTTTTCAAGTAAATTGAGTGATTTGGACTTAGGTTTCTATAGAACACACTGTGTTCGTTTCAGTCCACCGGAATGAAGTTAATTAAGTGGTGCCTTCAGCACATTCATCCTTCGGTGACTTAATATCTGAATGAGCATTTTTTTTATTTTCGTGAAGTGTTTTCAGCTTTTATAACATTTTTTCTCTTTGGAATAAGGCTTAGCCATTACCTTGACAGGTACACGTCGTCGCAAGCGCTTCATGTACATGTTTCAGTTTAGTCTTATACCCGTGTGAACAGCGTGCAATATTTACGTATTCTTGCGTGTGGAACTGTTTGATCTCTTTGTTATATCTTGATTGGTCTTTGCCTCCAAGTGCCCACGAAGGCCTAACTATACGAAGAGCGGGCCATCTGCTTCCTAAGTTAGTTGAGGATAGGTTTTGCGTGTGTTGCGTGTGCAATTTTGCTGATGATCCAAGAACGATCCAACACGACTCGTACACGATTCTGCCATTGACGTCCAATCACCCACGTGTTGTTCGCTCCGCAGTCATTGAAAGGCGAACGTCCTTGCAGAATATCATAACACGTTTTGTGTGTACTTCATGAGCAATTTTTGACAAAGATTCAAGGACGATGTAGCACTGTGAATACACAATTTTGCCTCTGATTTCCAGTCACTCACAGGATGCAAGTTGTGCAGTCAATGAGCGTTGAACATTCTTGAAGTGTTTCGTGATAAGCTGAGCGTTTTATCGTGTGAAGATATTTCGGGGTGAAGTGTTGATGTTTACGTGTTCTGTGTATTTTTTTTTTTTTTTTGTCTACTTGACCCTCACTTGCCTCCTATGATTTATTGTGATTACGTGCGCATTGTTTCCCCCACATCTATTCAGACCCTCAGTAGCTATCTTGTGTGCGTAACTGTTAGAAACGGTAACCATTATTCGATGTGCGGGTGCCATGAGTATGAAAGTTACGTATGAGAATCACCTTAATTCTGCTGGCAACATGTTTTCCTGCCAATCCCGTGCACAGTCAATTACTAAACCGCTTAGGTGGAGCGCCCTCAGCGATTGAAATACTTTAAATATGTGGTATTCTCCTCTGAGACTTGGTCAGAGTCCCACAACAAAATGCATCTTTCAATGAAAAACACCATCAGCTTGTTTACGCTACTAATTTCACTCACCTAACTCCACTTGATAGCTTTATTCTGAACTCATTTACCCCCTTATGTAATACTGATTGAGTCAGTAATTAAATTACAGTCCTACGGGGGTAAGTATCATGTCAGAGCGTGATGCAAGCGCTTGCATTCAGTTATCTCCTTTGGTTGTTTGTTTCCCTCCGTCCGTTGGGGTAAGTTGTTTAATTCAATATTAAAATAACTAATTGGATAAATAAATACCCCCAGTTAATTATCTGCAAATATTGAATCAATGAAGGTAGTGAAATTGTGAACAATTAATTATAGAAGCTTTAATGCGGACCGGCAGACGATGATTAATAAAATTATTCGACGAACAGTATCTACATCTACATCTATACTCCGCGAGCCACCTTGCGGTGTGTGGCGGAGGGTACTTATTGTACCACTATCTGATCCCCCCTTCCCTGTTCCATTCACGAATTGTGCGTGGGAAGAACGACTGCTTGTAAGTCTCCGTATTTGCTCTAATTTCTCGGATCTTTTCGTATGTCTATATCTGTCCTATCCTATGCAGGCTGAACAAGCAATAAACCGTAGCCTTTCACAGTTACTAGTCCATGTTGGGCACGGTCATACAGAGGGAGTATATTTTGCGAGCGCACAGCCAGAAACTGAAGGCAAGTTCACCCCGAGCCTGAGAGTTACAGCCGAGTCGTAAAACGTGGGAAATCCAGAAACACAGCTGGGTATCCGCAGTGAAGGGGTAACCGGGGCACCAGCGCTGCCTTCATAAACAGCGAACTCTGTGCCTCCTGCCGCGCGCCCCACTTTGCTGTGCGCACCGGGTCTAAGGCTTTGCTGATTGATACCCTCTACACTCTACACTCTGCAGCTTCTGTCAGCGAGAGGCGCTCCAGTCAAGCGCCTCGCCCCGCTAACACAATTTATAACAGTCGTATCGATATCACCGTTTGACGCGCGCTTTAATGTTTCTACACTCCTGGAAATTGAAATAAGAACACCGTGAATTCATTGTCCCAGGAAGGGGAAACTTTATTGACACATTCCTGGGGTCAGATACATCACATGATCACACTGACAGAACCACAGGCACATAGACACAGGCAACTGAGCATGCACAATGTCGGCACTAGTACAGTGTATATCCACCTTTGGCAGCAATGCAGGCTGCTAATCTCCCATGGAGACGATCGTAGAGATGCTGGATGTAGTCCTGTGGTACGGCTTGCCATGCCATTTCCACCTGGCGCCTCAGTTGGACCAGCGTTCGTGCTGGACGTGCAGACCGCGTGAGACGACGCTTCATCCAGTCCCAAACATGCTCAATGGGGGACAGATCCGGAGATCTTGCTGGCCAGGGTAGTTGCCTTACACCTTCTAGAGCTCATTGGGTGGCACGGGATACATGCGGACGTGCATTGTCCTGTTGGAACAGCAAGTTCCCTTGCCGGTCTAGGAATGGTAGAACGATGGGTTCGATGACGGTTTGGATGTACCGTGCACTATTCAGTGTCCCCTCGACGATCACCAGTGGTGTACGGCCAGTGTAGGGGATCGCTCCCCACACCATGATGCCGGGTGTTGGCCCTGTGTGCCTCGGTCGTATGCAGTCCTGATTGTGGCGCTCACCTGCACGGCGCCAAACACGCATACGACCATCATTGGCACCAAGGCAGAAGCGACTCTCATCGCTGAAGACGACACGTCTCCATTCGTCCCTCCATTCGCGCCTGTCGCGACACCACTGGAGGCGGGCTGCACGATGTTGGGGCGTGAGCGGAAGACGGCCTAACGGTGTGCGGGACCGTAGCCCAGCTTCATGGACACGGTTGCGAATGGTCCTCGCCGATACCCCAGGAGCAACAGTGTCCCTAATTTGCTGGGAAGTGGCGGTGCGGTCCCCTACGGCACTGCGTAGGATCCTACGGTCTTGGCGTGCATCCGTGAGTCGCTGCGGTCCGGTCCCAGGTCGACGGGCACGTGCACCTTCCGCCGACCACTGGCGACAACATCGATGTACTGTGGAGACCTCACGCCACACGTGTTGAGCAATTCGGCGGTACGTCCACCCGGCCTCCCGCATGCCCACTATACGCCCTCGCTCAAAGTCCGTCAACTGCACATACGGTTCACGTCCACGCTGTCGCGGCATGCTACCAGTGTTAAAGACTGCGATGGAGCTCCGTATGCCACGGCAAACTGGCTGACACTGACGGCGGCGGTGCACAAATGCTGCGCAGCTAGCGCCATTCGACGGCCAACACCGCGGTTCCTGGTGTGTCCGCTGTGCCGTACGTGTGATCATTGCTTGTACAGCCCTCTCGCAGTGTCCGGAGCAAGTATGGTGGGTCTGACACACCGGTGTCAATGTGTTCTTTTTTCCATTTCCAGGAGTGTATTTGCCGCGAGCTGTCCAGAGAGGTTATCGAAGTATGGACAATGGCACGTGTCACACAACTAACAGAGCACATGCGTAGTTCAGAGAGCATCAGGATGGGTTTACCGCACTGCCTTGGCAGCCAAACTCCTCCGGTTTCTTCACAGATTCTGGTCGTATGTAAAGTACACCAGTGGCAAAAAACAGTCAATTCCGTCACTGTGCGATAGCGATGGAAATGTTACCGATGATTATGCCACAAAAGCGGTGTTACTAAACACAGTTTTCCGTAATTCCTTCACGAGAGAAAACGAAGTAAATATTCCAGAATTCGAAACCAGAACAGCTGTTAACATGAATGACATAAAAGCAGATATCTTAGGTGTTACGAAACAACTCAAATCATTTAAGAAAGGCAAGTCTTCCGGTCCAGATGGTATACCAATCAGGTTCCTTTGAGAGTATGCAGACACAATAGCGCCTTTCTTAGCAATCACATACAACCGCTCACTTGAGGAAAGGTCTGTTCCTAAAGACTGGAAAGTCACACCAATATTCAAGAAAGGAAATAGGAGTAACCCATTGAATTACAGACCCAATCACTGACCTCAATTTGCAGTAAGATTTTGGAGCATAGACTGTACTCGAATACTATGAATCACCTTGAAGAATATGACTTATTGATACATACCCAACATGGATTCAGAAAATATCGTTCTTGTGGAACACAGCTAGCTTTTTATTCCCATGAAGTAATGAGTGCTGTCGACAAGAGATCTCAAATCGATCGCATATTCTTAGATTTAAAGAAGGCTTTTGATACCGTTCCTCACAAACGACTATTAATCAGATTGCGTGCATATGGAGTATCGTCTCAATTGTGTGACTTAATTCGTGATTTCCTCTTAGAGAGGTCACAGTTCGTAGTGATATACGGTAAATCTTCGAGTAGAACAGGAGTGATATCTGGCGTTCCGCAAGGTAGTGTCATAGGCCCTCTGCTATTCCCGATTTATATAAATGATCTAGGTGATAACCTGAGCAGCCCCCTAAGATTGTTTGCAGATGATGCTGTAATTTACCGTCTAGTAAAATCATCAGACGATCAATTCCAATTACAAAATGATCTAGAGAGAATTTCTATATGGTGTGAAAAGTGGCAATTGGCACTAAACAAAGAAAAGTGTGAGGTCGTCCACATGGGTACTAAAAGAAATCCGATAAATTTTGGATATACGATAAATCGCACAAATCTAAGGGCTGTCAATTCGACTACATACCTAGGAATTGCAATTACGAGCAACTTGAATTGGAAAGACTACAAGGATAATGTTGTGGGGAGGGCGAAACAAGGACTGCGCTTTGTTGGCAGAACACTTAGAAGATGCGACAAACTCACTAAAGAGACAGCCTACATTACACTTGTTCGTCCTCTACTGGAATATTGTTGCGCGCTGTGGGATCCTTACCATGTAGGATTGACGGAGGACATCGAAAAAGTGCAAAGAAGGACAGCTCGTTTCGGGTTATCGCGCAATAGGGGTGAGTGTCACTGATATGATACGCGATTTGGGGCGGCACTCACTGAAACAAAGGCGGTTTTCTTTGCGGCGAGATCTATTTACGAAATTTCAATCACCAACTTTCTCTTGCGAATGCGAAAATATTTTGTTGACACCCACCTAAATAGGGAGAAATGATCGTCATAGTAAAATAAGAGAAATCAGAGCTCGAACCGAATGATTTATGTGTTCCTTTTTCCCACGTGCCATTCGATGGTGGAATGGTAGAGAAGTAGTATGAAAATTGTTCGATGAACCCCCTGCCAGGCACTTAAGTGTAAATTGCGTAGTAACCATGAAGATGTAGATGTAGATTTAAACCCAGCCGAGAATCTGTGCGAACGATGGGGCTGGTATGTAAGTGCAGGAAAAACGACTCATCATGACGGACATGCCTCCTGTCAGGATGAGTCTACTGAGAGAGCTGAGCGTTTATGAAACACCTATGATCGAAGGAGCCCATAACCTTGAGTACTCAGTGACACGATTTTCACTGGAGCTACGTTAGGCCAGGAGCAAACTTAGAGGCGATATTGTGAAGTGGAATCGTCAGGAGGCCACTAAACCCCGTCACCGCTCCAGAAAGCCTCAAAAATTAACTATTAGGGCTTGTCGAAGTGTGAAGCATATTGTAAAAATTAATTGTCAGACTTACCACCACCCTTTAGTAGAGATTGCGCTGTCTCGTCACATTAATGTGACCACCTGTCAGTAGACTGAATAATCATATTTTGCGGCGCGGGCCGCCGCGAGACTTGCAGGAAGAGAGTCAGGGAAGTTCTGGAAGGAGAACTAACTGCATGTAGGGGTGGGCATGGTCCTCAAGGAGAGACTTGTGTTGATCTCTTGTTCCTTTCAGAATGACGATATCACTCAGAGAATGCCACGAAAACATTCCCTGGACGTCATGTTGCGTTATTGGCGTGCAAATTCCAGTCTTAATCGCCGATGAACCGTAGTCAGAATGGGGTGCATGAACCAGGCACCTTCTGCAGATGCCCATACCCTAGCAACGTTTGCTGAACGGTCGTATAGGAGACACTGTTGGTAGTACCTTGGTTCATCTGGGCAGTCAGCTGCTCATCACATCCATTCGCCCGTAAGTGTCGCCGCATCCGTCATTTACCCCTGATATCTGTGCCCTGTGGTGCAAAACAGTTGCCTCGACGCCAATTCTGGATAGCGCCATTTTGCCTTTCACGTTATTCATAAACCATGGGGACACGCGAACAGTTCGCAAACTTATCCTTTCCGGAAGTGCTTCCACACTTGGCCCGAAAGCCAATGATCCTGCCTTTTCGGAATTCAGATAAATCGTTCCGTTTCCGCACTACGACGACGACTGTTCTGTTTCCTGCATGCGCCTGACACCTTTTATATACCGTCCATCGCTAGTGCTGCCATCTGAAGTCTGTGAGCCATTATTTTACGTTGACGTCACACATTGGTGGCGGTCACCGTAGTATGAATGGACCGTCTGTTACCATCTTCTTAGTGTCTACGGTCCTTCTCTGTCACTAAATAAACTCCTATTTGTTCGTCTGCCGTATGCTTTTCGCTTCTCATCTTTTGAACATTCCACGCCTCTTTACTACACATATTTGGACTTTTCCTGTATGCTTACACTAGATATATAATGAAACAATTTTTATAATACATGTATCTAACAGGTTTTCCGTGTTAGTCTACTATTAAAAGGAACTTTCTGGCGCGCAAATTACTGATGCTCTTAAGACTTATTGGTTCACTTACGATTTTTGGTAGTCTTTTTACGTATTGATTTATTTACATCTGTGTCGTGATAGAACTATATTTAGTTATCATGTAACCTACAGTCCAACACATTCTCCTAAAGACATACGTGCCTACACTTCAATATATCTACTTGATGCATTCATTTGTGATGTAGTTTTTAAGCGTGTCTTTACTGTCCGTAGTACAGCCAATGGCTGCAGTGCATCTTTTTGTGTTGTGGCGGCTACATTAATTTCCGTTTTAATTTGCTAGCGATGCGTCTGTGTGTGGTAGGGGGAGATACTGGGAGAAGAGGGAGAATGTCGGTGAGGGAAATCACTCATACCAGTTTTTGTGGTGTGTGTGTGTGTGTGTGTGTGTGTGTGTGTCTTTACGAAAGCATGATAACGGTAGTGACGACATTCTGTGATTTATTGTTTAGCGCAGCCACAGGGCACCCAGGTATCAGCGAGCAATTTCCGTGGCAACCGAAGTTGACTCAGTAAAATAACAATAAATAACCATTTGTGCTTTGTTTGACACTTCACGTTTTTAGCGGCTATGACAGGCCACCAAAATAACGTTGCAGCAGACGTCTCTGTTATAAGGCATTTGATGTTTTCTTACTTTAAACTATAGTCTTTGAATAGTCTTTCATAAAACATCTATAATTAAGAATTTGTATTTGAAATAGAAACAGGAATTTCGCGTCCAATTTGTAATTAGAAACAAGAAGACATGCATTATTCATAAAAAATGATGATGAGTTTTATAATCACGAGATGTAGGTATTTCAAATTGAACGAGGAAAGGAAATGGCACTCAGGAGATTTGAACCAACGCACTAATAACCGGGTTTGGTTAACATTCCATTACGCTACCGGCTCGACTGTTTGTCTACTTCTCAGTTGCATTGTATACAACACTGGGAACACTTCGAAACCGATTATCTCCGTAAATTTATGAAAAACATGAAGAACAGTCTATTTCTCGACACTTTTTAACCGTGTCCCAAGCGCGGAAAAGAAAGCAGCCTCAGCCAATTTTCATAATGCGCATTAACAGGGCTACAATCACAGCACATCACTGCAGAGGCTGTGGCTGTACACGATTTTTGAAATAAAAACTACGTGGCTAAAGCTTGATTAAGAAAAACGTTGATGGCGGTTAATACATTTGAATAGCTTAAAGTTTAATTCAACGTAACTTAGTAATAAGATATCTAATACGTAAGTAGGACCTACTTCCAAGAGCGTAACAGCAGTGTACGTGTGCTACGGCTTCTGACCAATCATAGCGTTTGTGTTTGTTTACATCAGGTTTATTCTTATGATGAACGAATTATAGTATCGAGGACTTGCATTTCTCTCATTAGTTATTGTTCTTTTCGTTAGGATATTTTACTCCTCATACTTCCAGTTTCTTGAATTTCTTTTTTAATGATATTTGTAAAGATAGATCGTGAGGGCTTGGCAAGATGATGATACCTCTCGTTGTACCACCACCCTCTGATCCAGTGGTGTTGCTACATTCGCCATAAACAAAAACCATACCGTCTCTCTCGACTGTCGTAACATCGTGAACGATTTAAATCAGCAGAATGGGAACGCCATCTCCTCTAAGGTCTCTAGCCGGCTCACTAGTGATTAAAATCAAGGCGAAGTTTCCTGAAATTGACGGAAGATTATGAAGAATCTAAAACCAGAATGGACCTTTGGAGGTAGCCCTAAGATCAACAGTGGCTGCAGCCGAAAGAGGAACTAGCACCAGGATGTGATGAAAACTGGATAACCTGGAAGGCACTAAACAGACTACCTACGGGCACCTCGAGATCGAAAGATTCTCTTAACAAATGCGGCTTCCCCGTAGACTCCAACCTCTGGAAATGTGGAGGACTACAAACCATGCATGCAACTGTCCGTTATGCCCCTCCAAATGCACCATAGGGGACCTTATGGCAGCGAAGCCAAATGCACTTGACATCACCCATTTCTGGGCAGAAATGTTTAACTCTAGCTTAGAATCACGATATGTATGCTCTGTTTTTACATTTGTCTAGCTTAGCGCCCGCTATTTCGCTCGCGTTGACTATATGGTCTGCACAGATTTTTTTTGGTTTCTGTTTTTTGTTTTTGTTTAACCGAATTGCTGTGTTGTTCATAAACTGCAACACCTTCAAAATTTTCGGCAGTAGTTAAGGCGATGGTCTTTTCAGAATGGGCTTCTGACCACAGGCGATTATAGTAGCTGGAGTCCTAGGATTTTTGTTAACTATACCGTTTCCGCCATTGTGGTGATATTTCCATAGAATCTTTCATACTGTAACACATATTTCTTTATGTCTAACCGTGAAGTGGAAAATCAATTTTCATGGATTTAGCTTTAAAATTTGTATAAAAGGATATTTTCTTAGTATTTTTGGTCCCCTGCTTCACGTACTCAGCGGTTGAATTTCCAAAAACGATGAAACATGTATTTTTTATTTGTAACAGAGGAACCGAATACAAATTTTCATTGATTTAGCTTTGAAAATCCTTTAATAATGAAATAATTTCACAAAACTTGTCATCGCCTATTTCACTCCTTTGGGGGAGCACTGAAATACGTATTTTTTATTTCTAACCGAGATGTAAAATATTAATTTTCACAGATGTAGCTTCAGAAAGCTTTAGTAGTTTTTTAATAATTTTTTTTTTAATGTACATACTATTTTACCCTCTCGGTGGTTGACATTCCGAAAATACTGAAGCATCTATTCTTTTATTTCTGAGAAACCAAACACTAGTTTCGGTAGTGATAGCTTCGAAGTTGCCTTAATAGCGACATACATTTTAATAGTTCTCAGTCTCCTATTTCTCCCCCGTAGGAGTGGAATTTCGAAGAATCTCTTCTTATACGATGACTTGGATATAAGATACACACCCTCTACAAATTCGAGTTTCTGTCCTTAGCGGTTGAGGCTGGGTGATGATGAGTCAGAGAAACTGCATGGCCCTATTCCACCCCGTTTCGGGTTGAGTTTCCCGAAACAGTGAAACACGTAATTTTTTTCATATCCATTCCGTCGATTTAGCTTTAAAATGCTTTCAGAACGAAATGTTTTCATAAAACTTTTAACCCGTATTTTCAAAAACTGTGCAACACGTGGTTTTTTTTCCTAGCAGAGAGGCCAAACAGAAATTTTCGATGATTTATCATCAAAAACACTTCTGTGATGAAATATTTCCATGAAAACTTTTATCACTCATTTCACACTCATAGGAGTTGAATCCCCAAAAACAGTGGAACACGTAATTTTTATTTATAAGTAATTCAAATTTTCATCGCTTTGTTTTAAAAATGCTTTCATAATGAAATGTTTCATGAAGCACTTCACCCTCTAGGGTTTGAATTTCCTAAAAATCTAAAAACGATTTCTTTTGATTTGTAAGTGGAAAGTCAAATCCATTTTTCATAGATGCAGCTATAAAAAAACCGTAGTAGTTAACTAATAATGATTTTTTGCAATAAAGACTTTCACCCACATTTCACCCCCATAGAGGTTAAATTTACAAAAAGTCTGAAACGCGTATCTCTTTATTTCTGACCGAGAAACCAAACACCAATTTTCGTAGGTCTAGCTTCAAAATTTCCTTAATAGCGATATGTTTTCAAAACCCCTCTCTTTTTCTATTTTACCCACTGGAATTACGAAGAATACCTTCTTAAAAGACGCCTACAGTGTATGATCAGCACCCTCCGCAAATCTGAAGTTTCTCTCCTTTGGGCTGGGCGACGATCAGTGACTGAGTGAGTGAGTGAGTCAAACAGTCAGTCGGGACATTGTCTTCTATACACTGACGCGCCAAAGAAACTGGTATAGGCATGCGTATTCAAACACAGAAATATGTAAAGAGACAGAATACGGCACTGCGGTAAGCAGTGCCTATGTAAGGCAACAAGTGTCTAGCGCAGTTGTTAGATCGGTTACTGCTGCTACAATGGTAGGTTATCAAGATTTATGTGAGTTTCAAACGTGGCGTTTTAGGCGCCGCACGAGAGACGAGACACAGCATCTCCAAGATAGCGATGAAGTGCGGATTTTCCCGTACGACTATTTCACGAGCGTACCGTGAATATCAGGAATCCGGTAAAACGTCAAATCTCCGACATCGCTGCGGCCGGAAAAAGATCCTGCGAGAATGGGACCAAGGACGATTGAACAGAATCGTTTCGTTCAACGTGACAGAAGTGAGTCGTTTCCGCAGATTGCTGCAGATTTCAATGCTGGGCGATCAACAAGTGTTAGCATGCGAAATTCAACGAAACATCATCGATGAGGGCTTTCGGAGCTGAAGGCACACTCGTGTACCCTTGACGACTGCATGACACAAAGCTTTATACCTGGCCCGCTCCAGTCAACACTGACATTGTACTGTTGATGACTGGAAACATGTTGCTGGTCGGACGAGTCTCGTTTCAAATTGTATGGAGCGGATGGACGTTTACCGGTATGTAGGCAACCTCGTGAATCCGTGGACCCTGCATGTCAGCAGTGGTCTGTTCAACCTCGTGGAGGCTCTGTAATGGTGGGGGATGTGTGCAGTTGGAGTGATATGGGACCCCTGATAAGTCTAGATACGACTCTGACAGGTGACACGTACGTAAGCGTCCTGTTGATCACCTGCATCCATTCACGTCCATTTTGCATACCGACAATTCCAGCAAGACAATGCGACACCGCACACGCTCACAATTGCTGCATTGTAGCTCCAGGAAGACTTATGAGTTTGAACACTTCCGCTGGCTAGGAAACTCCCCAGGTATGAACATTACTGAGCATATCTGGGATGCCTTGCAACGTGCTGTTCAGAAGAGATCTCCACCTCCTCGTACACTTACGGACAGCCCTGCAGGATTCATGGTGTTAGTTCCCTCCAGCACAACTTCATACATTAGTAGCGTCCATGCCACGTCGTGTTGCGGTATTTTTACGTGCTCGCGGGGGCCCTACACGATATTACATAGGTATAGCAGTTTCTTTGGCTCTTCAGTGTATATAGAGATATTTTGTAGTCTGTACATAGTTTTATATCTACAATTCTATGCTGTGTGTCTTTGTTCATATTTTAAGTGAGGATGTTCTACACACTAATATATGTAACACGGTGGTGCCCCTGAAAAGAATACTGTTGTATTACCTGCGCTTTGCGACGCTCATCGGAGCTGTGGCACGCCCATTGCTGCTGGGAGCTGTCGGACGGCTCCCGTTAGAGGAGGCTATAGGACAGAGGCTGCCTCCCAGCCATTTGGCGGAGAGGCAAGTTTCTGGAGGCGGTCTATAATTCAATTACCGGGACCGGCACCTGTACTTAGCTGATGAAACGGCCCACCACTCCGAGGCGCCGCCTCTCCCCATAGACCGGCGCAGGCACGGCGCTGGCGGCCGCTCCGCTGCCACCAATCACTGCACTCGCCCCTCAACTAGTGCACTTACCATGATCTTCATTGCTCCTCGTAACATTCCAGTTCGGAGCAAATACTACCAGCACTTAGGTTGAAGACGTCATTCCTCCCGCGGGAGTCATAGCCCTTGCATTCCGTTAGCGAAACGAAACAGCGCTGTCATCTGTCGACTATGTGTACAAAATGGCAAAGAATCTTCGGTCATCAGTTTGCAACCCCTGAGTGATGCGGAATGGACCTCTAGATGCCACAAGAGGCCGACCAACCTGTATAAAAGTGTTTTTACCGAAATCACAAAATAGCCGTATGTCTTCAAAAGTTCTTGTTTTACCGGGCAGTTATAATTAAAATTTCCCTCTTTAACACGTTATAAAACGGAAACCAATTACCGTACGAGAACTAAACAATGTAGCATTAATGTCAAGGAGACAGGGAAGAGATATAATGCAGAATAAATTCAATCCAAACACTTTTAATGTGTTGCTACAGTACATCTACCATAACACACCGGTACCATTACTGCTACAAAAGGGGCTCAATATGGCGCCCATCAGTGTCCAGAAGAGTCTGAAAGGGCATGATTGCTTTCTGCACACCATAACGAAGCATGTCCGTGGCTGTGCTGGCTACCTCTCTTGATATGGTGCCCTTCAGATGAGCACATATGTGAATGTCCCCCTTGTAAATCCTGTCCTTCAGGTAGCTCCACAACCAGAAATCACATGGAGTGAGATCAGGTGATTGTGCCGGGCAAGCATTTGGAAACGAGCGGCTGATAAATCGATCGTTCCCAAATGTGTTTCGGAAAAGCAGATGAACTTCGCAGGGGATGTGCGGTGGAGCGGCATATTGCACGAAAACTGTGTTCAATGCGTCTCTCTCCTCTAGGGTGGATATGACATGCTGGCTAAGCATGTGGAAATAACGCTAGCCAGTCACATTGCACGTCTTTGGTCCTTGAGGCCCAACCTGTTCAAAAAAGAATGGGTCAATGATTAACGTAGCCGTGAAGCCACACCATACGGTGACACATTTACCATACAGAGGAACTTCATGCACAGTGACGGGAGGTGAAGATCCCCACACTCAACAGTTCTGTGTGTTCACCTCACTCGTCGAGAGAAATTAGCTTCGTCTGTTCATAGGAGGGTCCAGAGCCAACCCTCATCAACTTCAACATTTCGTTGTGCGTCCTATGGTGTGAGCTGCTGTACGATATGGATCTTATACGGACACCATTTGACAGTTGTTCGAAGCACCTTCTGCATCATGGACCACGGGATGTTCAACTGTCGCGGCAGCACGCCCACTGCCTGGCAATCGGGAATCGCGCGCAGCGTTGTCTCCGATAGCAACAACGATTTCGTCAACCACCTGTGGTGCAATCGGTCGTCGGCCTCTTCCCGGAGCGACGCCCAGTTAACCCACTTGATTCAAACTAGTTTATCACGCTCCGCACGGCAGGTGGAGAAAGAGGGCCCTTCCGTAATCCTTTCAGCCGGCGATGTTCTCGAAGTGCAGCTGCGGCATTACTGTTGTTCTGATAATACAGATTGACCAATAATGCCCTGCTCCTTTTGTCCAGGCTCATGTTGACACGTAAACGAGAGCACTGCGACTGGTCAGGTGCGTGAGTCTATGAATCACGACGACTGGACACGGCACCAGCTGGCCATAGTTGGAACTGACGGTAGCGCTGTGTCGCATGGAAATCAGGTATCCCATACTCTGGACGTTAATGCCACCAAGTTTGGTACTCGTACGGTAGTTGGTTTCCGTGTTATAACGTGTTACATTATAACCACCCGGTATTTAGACTACCAGTTTTGGAATCTCATTAATGTCATTTTCATCCTTTTTGTGATTCGGAATCCAAGCACTGATACCTTTGGTTATGCATGCGTCGATGTATCTGATACTCTGTACATGGAGTGCACAGGGGTCTGAAGACAGCGTTAATGAGATGGCATGCTGAAAATTTGTAAATCACTTACATTTAGTAGCTTCAAGTTTATTTGGTGTAATGAGATGAAATACAGTCATTAAAAGAAATATTAGGGCGTGCTGAGAAGTAATGCCTCCGAATTTTTTATGTGAAAGCTCTTAAAGCTTTTTAAATAAGGCAAACGTTATTAACATTCTACATCGTTATTCTTCATATGTCTGCACATTTATTTCTCAACATAGTCACTGTAAAATGTCTGATTTTCTTGCTGGAGCTACAACCTCACCTCGGAGTGCATCACTTCATCAATATAAAAGTAAAGTCTTCGAAGGCGTTTTTTAAGTTTTGGGAACTGGTGAAAACTGGAAGGAGCTAAGTTGGTGTTGCGGTGTGGGAGATGACCGACGACAGTGGACGCAAGGTCCTAATAGTTGCAGACGCCGCAGTGCTCCTGTGTGGTACGGCACTGTCGTGCTGAAGGATAGGGTGCTCCAAGTGTGGGCGAACTCTTCGAAACTCCATGCAGCACGCTGTTCCTGACACACCGACGCATTTATGTTTCACACAGCCACGTAACACGCTAGAATTCTGAACTCTCTGGCGGCAGAGGGCTCGCAATATGTAAGCATGAAGAGTAAGAATGTAAAATGTCAATAAAGTGTGTTTTATTTAAAAAGTGTTAAGAGTTTTCGCATAAATTCGGAGGGCATTACTTTTCAGCACACCCTCGTTCGTAGCTCCAGCTTCAGAAATACCATTAATATACATACACTCCTGGAAATTGAAATAAGAACACCGTGAATTCATTGTCCCAGGAAGGGGAAACTTTATTGACACATTCCTGGGGTCAGATACATCACATGATCACACTGACACAACCACAGGCACATAGACACAGGCAACAGAGCATGCACAATGTCGGCACTAGTACAGTGTATATCCACCTTTCGTAGCAATGCAGGCTGCTATTCTCCCATGGAGACGATCGTAGAGATGCTGGATGTAGTCCTGTGGAACGGCTTGCCATGCCATTTCCACCTGGCGCCTCAGTTGGACCAGCGTTCGTGCTGGACGTGCAGACCGCGTGAGACGACGCTTCATCCAGTCCCAAACATGCTCAATGGGGGACAGATCCGGAGATCTTGCTGGCCAGGGTAGTTGACTTACACCTTCTAGAGCACGTTGGGTGGCACGGGATACATGCGGACGTGCATTGTCCTGTTGGAACAGCAAGTTCCCTTGCCGGTCTAGGAATGGTAGAACGATGGGTTCGATGACGGTTTGGATGTACCGTGCACTATTCAGTGTCCCCTCGACGATCACCAGTGGTGTACGGCCAGTGTAGGAGATCGCTCCCGACACCATGATGCCGGGTGTTGGCCCTGTGTGCCTCGGTCGTATGCAGTCCTGATTGTGGCGCTCACCTGCACGGCACCAAACACGCATACGACCATCATTGGCACCAAGGCAGAAGCGACTCTCATCGCTGAAGACGACACTTCTCCATTCGTCCCTCCATTCACGCCTGTCGCGACACCACTGGAGGCGGGCTGCACGATATTGGGGCGTGAGCGGAAGACGGCCTAACGGTGTGCGGGACCGTAGCCCAGCTTCATGGAGACGGGTGCGAATGGTCCTCGCCGATACCCCAGGAGCAACAGTGTCCCTAATTTTCTGGGAAGTGGCGGTGCGGTCCCCTACGGCACTGCGTAGGATCCTACGGTCTTGGCGTGCATCCGTGCGTCGCTGCGGTCCGGTCCCAGGTCGACGGGCACGTGCACCTTCCACCGACCACTGGGGACAACATCGATGTACTGTGGAGACCTCACGCCCCACGTGTTGAGCAATTCGGCGGTACGTCCACCCGGCCTCCCGCATGCCCACTATACGCCCTCGCTCAAAGTCCGTCAACTGCACATACGGTTCACGTCCACGCTGTCGCGGCATGCTACCAGTGTTAAAGACTGCGATGGAGCTCCGTATGCCACGGCAAACTGGCTGACACTGACGGCGGCGGTGCACAAATGCTGCGCAGCTAGCGCCATTCGACGGCCAACACCGCGGTTCCTGGTGTGTCCGCTGTGCCGTGCGTGTGATCATTGCTTGTACAGCCCTCTCGCAGTGTCAGGAGCAAGTATGGTGGGTCTGACACACCGGTGTCAATGTGTTCTTTTTTCCATTTCCAGGAGTGTATTTACGTATGGTAAATGTCGTGTGACCACGGCCTCCTGTCGGGTGGACCGCTCGCAGGGTGCAAGTCTTTCAATCTGACGCCACTTTGGCGACTTCCGCGTCGATGGGGATGAAATGATGATCATTAGGACAACACAACACCCAGTCCCTGAGCGGAGAAAATCTCCGACCCAGCCGGGAATCGAGCCGGGGCCTTAATATTGACATTCTGTCGTGCTGACCACTCAGCTACCGGGGGCGGACTTTATGTATGGTGCAATATATCATCGAAATGTTTAGGAAAGGAAGTTTCTAATAGTTTTATGAAACCCTAAGGGGGAAAATCGCTTCAATAGTATGAAACAGTTTCATTGATAAAATTGAGTAAAAATGAAGCAACAAAATTATTAAATTAAACCACCCAAAACTAAGAATTTGCCCTCTTTTACAATTGTCTATAGAAATTATCAGATATTTCTAATGTTGGGCTCCATTAGGTTCCCCTCCTGTGCAGCGACCGTGGAATATAAAATTATAAAGAATGTAACAACCAGCCGCGGAAACATAATTTATTTATCTTGTTGCAAATCGATTTCGACTGATATCAGTCATCATCGGTGCATTTTTCTAACCGATACATGACATAAGTAGAAGAACTGTCCTTGGCAGATCGCCGGCCGCTGTGGCCGAGCGGTTCAGGCGCTTCAGTCCGGATACGCGCTGCTGCTACGATCGCAGATTCGAATCCTCCCTCGGGCATGGATGTGTGTGATGTCCTTAGGTTAGTTAGGTTTAAATAGTTCTATCGTGAAGTCAAAAAATCTGCCAAGGACAGTACTTCTACTTATGGCATGTATCGTTAGAAAAATGCATCGATGTTAACTGATATCAGTCGAAATCGATTTGCAACAAGATAAATTATGTTTCCGCGACTGGTTGCGACATTCTTTATAATTATCAAATAATCAACCAAAGCGTAATGAGTAAAGAAAACAACCTTACATACCAATAGAGTACATAACATTCATTACTATTTACACTTTTATGATCTTATGTTCTGACTTGACATCGTGAAGAACGTTTGAGGAAATTATAAATCGACTGCGCTTTTCCGCGTGGCTCAAAACGTTTAAGTTACATCTGGAGGATCCTTAGCAGTTGTCAAGCAACGATCTGTCAAAATCACAAAAGACATCTTACAAACGCGCTCTTCTTCATGACTGCAGTTTCCTGATGAAATCGGCCGCTATGTACATCAGAAACTGCTCCGCTGTTTTTAGGGGAGAAGTAAAGTTGCACGGAACGGAAACGTGTTTCAGAGACATGTTATAGCCATGTTTTTCATAAAATGACGTCAGTTCACCCATAGGCTCCTTATAATTTTTGATTGGAAGAACAGAAACATATTAAAAATGTTTCCCATGCATACCTGTCATCGCCATGTATCATATCTTCAAATTGCTTCTCTCTGAGAAGATTTCGAGTCTGAAAGCCCACGATCTCAATCTCTTTGACGTTTGATTCACTCATTCGCTGGAATTGTACTTGGACTTAGAGGTCTCGCCTTCGTAATTGATTTTCTTTACACAATTTTTCATTAGTTATATAGAAAGCACCCTGAAAATATAAGGACAAATTACAGTCCCTATCACCTACAGTAGTAACTGAAGTGCGATATTCAACTCGTACAATCACACAATTGAATAATATTTTTGCTGTACTGTCTCATTTTTGTATTATGTAAAAATTATAAGCAGAAGCGCCAAAGAAACCAGTAAAGGCATGCATATTCAAATACAGAGATACGCAAACAGGCAGAACACAGCACTGCGGCCGGTAACGCCTACATAAGACAACAAGTATCTGGTGTAGTTGTCATATCGGTTACAGCTGCTACAATGGCAGGGTATAAAGATTTTAGTGAGGTTCTACGTTGTGTTACAGTCGGTGTACGAGCGATGGGACACAGCTTCTCCGAGGTAGCGCTGATCTGGCGATTTTCTGTACGACCATTTCAAGAATGTACCGTGAATAATAGGAATCGGGTAAAACATCAAATCTCCGACATCGCTGTGCCCGGAAAAAGGTCTTGCAAGAACGGGACCAACGACGACTGAAGAGAACCGTTCAGTGTGACAGAAGTGCAACCCTTCCGCAAATTGCTGCAGAATTCAGTGCTGGCCTATCAAGAAGTTCCGTCGTGCGAATCATTGAATGAAACATCATAGATATGGGATTTCGGAGCCGAAGGCCCACTCGTGTACCCTTGATGACTGCACGACACAATGTTTTACTCCTCAGCTGGGCCCGTCAACTCCGACATGGGACCGTTGATAACTGGAAACATGTTGCCTGGTCAGACGAGTCTCGTTTCAAATTGTATCAAACGGATGGACGTGTACGGGTATGGAGGCAGCCTCATGAATCCATGGATCCTGCATGTCAGCGGGAGACTGTTCAAAATGGTGGAGGCTCTGTAATGGTGTGGGATGTGTGCAGTTGGAGCGATGTGGGACCCAGGATAGTCTAGATACGACTCTGACACGTGACGTACGTAAGCGTCATGTCTGATCACCTGTGTCCATTCATGTCAATTATGCATTCCGACGGACTCGGGCAACTGCAGCAGGACAATGCGACTCCCCACACGTCCAGAATTGCTGCAGATTGGTTCCAGGAACACTCTTATGAGTTTAAACACTTTCGCTGGCGACCAAACTCCTCAGAGATGAACATTATTGAGAATATCTGGAATGACTTGCAACATGCTGTTAAGAAGAATCTCCACCTCCTCGTACTCTTACGAATTTATGGACAGCCCTGCAGAATTTATGGCGACAGTTATCTCCAGCAGTACTTCAGACATTAGTCGAGTCCATGCCACGTCGTGTTACGGCACTTCTGGCTGCTCGCGGAGCCGTACACGGTATTAGGCAGGTGTACCAGTTTCTCTGGCTCTTCAGTATAGATCGGTCGCTATAGATTTACAGCATTTTCCTTCGTGGATGAAGAACACTGTAAAAGGAAAAAAAGGTCTTTGTTACAATACTTTGTGAAACTCGGTATCAGCACAATGAAATACAGTGCCTGCCAAAAAATTGGGACACCTAGAAGTGGAGGAGCAAACGAAATGACAGTTTATGGGTTCAGAATGAATGTTATGTTATTTCGGTGAAATGGAGTCACATTTACAAAGAACTTGGCTGCTTGACCCCACTTATTAGTTTGACAATGCACCCCATCTGGCCTGAATGCATACATGCATGTTCCCTTAGTCAGTACCAGCCGTGACCTCAAGTCATATCCGATGACTCCCCGTACCATGACGTTGGAAGTAACACAGCTGCTTATCTGCAAACAGCGCAAGAATGGGACGTCTTCGTAGGTCGCCGTCATACTCACGGACGGTAGTCATCCCAGATAGCGCAGAACCATGATCCAACGCTGAACACAATGATCCGCCATTAATCAGCAGTCCATGACCGGGAAGGTCATGGCATCACTACAAATGCAGGTATTTGTGTTATAGTGTTACCCTCCGGCTATGCATGGGACATCAATTATCTAGACCGATTACTGCTAGTCTTCAACCAACGGTGCAACATGACACAGTATGTTCCCGAGAGTCCATTAGCTGATCTTCGATGGCAGTCGCCTATGTGAAAGGGTTTGTATGTGTCTGCTGCAGAATAGGTCCGTCCGCCCATGTGTTGGTCATATGTGATCGACCAGAAACTTGACATCGTGTATTCCTGCCCTCGTATACCAATACAGTCCACCATCCAGCCACTGTCACATCCGAATGCCCCTCAAATCTGGATATTCACTGAAATGACAAAAGTCATGGGGTAGCAGTATGCACATATACAGACAGCTATAGTATCGCAAACAGAAGTTGTAAAAAGAGCAGTGCATTGGCGGAGCTGGCAGTTGTACTCAGATGATTCATGTGAAAAGTTTCTGACGTGATTATGGCCGACCGACGTGAATTAACAGACTAGCTGGAGCTAGACGCATGGGACATTACATTTCGGAAAGCGTTAGGGAATTCAATATTACAAGTTCCACAGTTTCAAGAGTGTGTCAAGAGTACCAAATTTCCGGCATTACCTCTCCCCATGGACAACGCTGTGGCCAACAACCTTCACTTAACGACTGAGAACAGCGGCGTCTGCGTAGAGTTGTCAGAGCTAATAGACAAGCAACACTGCGTGAAACAGCGGCAGAAATCAGTGTAATGCGTACGACGAAAATATCTGTTAGGACAGTGTGGCGGGCCGGCCGGAGTGACCGAGCAGTTCTAGGTGCTACAGTCTGGACCGCTACGGTCGCAAGTTCGAATCCTGCCTCGGGCATGGATGTGTGTGATGTCCTTAAGTTAGTTAGGTTTAAGTAGTTCTAAGTTCTAGGGGACTGATGACCTCAGATGGTAAGTTCCATAGTGCTCAGAGGCATTTGAACCATTTCAACAGTGTGGCGAAATTTGGTGTTAATGGGCTGTGGCAGCAGACTAGCCTAGTGACCTTATCGATTGGACCCTAAAACGAGTGAATAAGCGTGGCTGGTCAGATTAGTCCCGATTTAAGTTGGTAAGAGCTGATCTGATGGTACGGTTCGAGTGTAGCCATGGACCTAGGTTGTCAACAATCTACATCTACATCTACATTTATACTCCGCAAGCCACCCGACGGTGTGTGGCGGAGGGCACTTTACGTGCCACTGTCATTACCTCCCTTTCCTGTTCCAGTCGCGTATGGTTCGCGGGAAGAACGACTGTCTGAAAGCCTCCGTGCGCGCTCTAATCTCTCTAATTTTACATTCGTGATCTTCTCGGGAGGTATAAGTAGGGGGAAGCAATATATTCGATACCTCATCCAGAAACGCACCCTCTCGAAACCTGGCGAGCAATCTACACCGCGATGCAGAGCGCCTCTCTTGCAGAGTCTGCCACTTGAGTTTATTAAACATCTCCGTAACGCTATCACGGTTACCAAATAACCCTGTGACGAAACGCGCCGCTCTTCTTTGGATCTTCTCTATCTCCTCCGTCAAACCGATCTGGTACGGATCCCACACTGATGAGCAATACTCAAGTATAGGTCGAACGAGTGTTTTGTAAGCCACCTCCTTTGTTGATGGACTACATTTTCTAAGCACTCTCCCAATGAATCTCAACCTGGTACCCGCCTTACCAACAATTAATTTTATATGATCATTCCACTTCAAATCTTCCGCACGCATACTCCCAGATATTTTGCAGAAGTAACTGCTACCAGTGTTTGTTCCGCTATCATATAATCATACAATAAAGGATCCTTCTTTCTACGTATTCGTAATACATTACATTTGTCTATGTTAAGGGACAGTTGCCACTCCCTGCACCAAGTTCCTATCCGCTGCAGATCTTCCTGCATTTCGCTACAGTTTTCTAATGCTGCAACTTCTCTGTATACTACAGCATCATCCGCGAAAAGCCGCATGGAACTTCCGACACTATCTACTAGATCATTTATATATATATTGTGAAAAGCAATGGTCCCATAACACTCCCCTGTGGCACGCCAGAGGTTACTTTAACGTCTGTAGACGTCTCTCCATTGATAACAACATGCTGTGTTCTGTTTGCTAAAAACTCTTCAATCCAGCCACACAGCTGGTCTGATATTCCTTAGGCTCTTACTTTTTTTATCAGGCGACAGTGCGGAACTGTATCGAACGCCTTCCGGAAGTCAAGAAAAATAGCATCTACCTGGGAGCCTGTATCTAATATTTTCTGGGTCTCATGAACAAATAAGGCGAGTTGGGTCTCACACGATCGCTGTTTCCGGAATCCATGTTGATTCCTACATAGTAGATTCTGGGTTTCCAAAAACGACATGATACTCGAGCAAAAAACATGTTCTAAAATTCTACAAGAGATCGACGTAAGAGATATAGGTCTATAGTTTTGCGCATCTGCTCGACGACCCTTCTTGAAGACTGGGACTACCTGTGCTCTTTTCCAATCATTTGGAACCCTCCGTTCCTCTAGAGACTTGCGGTACACGGCTGTTAGAAGGGGGGCAAGTTCTTTCGCGTACTCTGTGTAGAATCGAATTGGTATCCCGTCAGGTCCAGTGGACTTTCCTCTGTTGAGTGATTCCAGTTGCTTTTCTATTCCTTGGACACTTATTTCGATGTCAGCCATTTTTTCGTTTGTGCGAGGATTTAGAGAAGGAACTGCAGTGCGGTCTTCCTCTGTGAAACAGCTTTGGAAAAAGGTGTTTAGTATTTCAGCTTTACGCGTGTCATCCTCTGTTTCAATGCCATCATCATCCCGTACTGTCTGGATATGCTGTTTCGAGCCACTTACTGATTTAACGTAAGACCAGAACTTCCTAGGATTTTCTGTCAAGTCGGTACATAGAATTTAATTTCGAATTCACTGAACGCTTCATGCGTAGCCCTCCTTACGCTAACTTTGACATCGTTCAGCTTCTGTTTGTATGAGAGGTTTTGGCTGCGTTTAAACTTGGAGTGAAGCTCTCTTTGCTTTCGCAGTAGTTTCCTAACTTTGTTGTTGTACCACGGTGGATTTTTCCCGTCCCTCACAGTTTTACTCGGCACATACCTGTCTAAAACGCATTTTACGATTGCCTTGAACTTTTTCCATAAACACTCAACATTGTCAGTGTCGGAACAGAAATTTTCGTTTTGATCTGTTTGGTAGTCTGAAATCTGCCTTCTATTACTCTTGCTAAACAGATAAACCTTCCTCCCTTTTTTTATATTCCTATTAACTTCCATATTCAGGGATGCTGCAACGGCCTTATGATCACTGATTCCCTGTTCTGCACTTAAAGAGTCGAAAAGTTCGGGTCTGTTTGTTGTCAGTAGGTCCAAGATGCATTGTGCGAGCTGGTGGTGGCTCGATAATTACGTGGGCTGTGTTTACATGGAATGTGCTTGATCGTGTGGTCTAACTGAACCTATCACTGAAAGGGAATGCTTGTATTCGGCTACTTGGAGATCATTTGCAGCAATTCAACGGTGGGATTTTTATGTATGACAATTCACCATGCCACCGGGCGACATTTATTCGCAATTAGTTTGAAGAACATACTGGACAGTTCGAATGATTGAGTTGGCCACCCGGATCACCAGACATGAATCCCCTCTAATATTTATAGGACATGATCGAGAGGTCAGTTCGTGCACAAAATCGTGCGTCGGCAACACTTTCGCAATTGCGGGCGGCTGTAGAGGCGTCATGGCTCAGTACTTCTGCAAGGAACTTCCAACGACTTGTTGAGTTCATGCCATGTCGAGTTTTACCCCTGGCAAAAATGAAGGTCCTACACAATATCGGGAGTATCCCATAACTTTTGCTATCTCAGTATATATACCCGGCTAACTTTCGTATCGGGCGCTCCGGAGTCTGAACGCCCGCGAGATGAGATGGACATGATGGTCATTAGGGGGCGCCGCGGTGGCGCAGCGTTGTGCTCGCTCTACGAGAGCGCCATGTGATTATGGTGACCGACACCGTTCCACGCGTCCGATATGTATGTGACCGTCCAGCGCACAGCCGGTCAGTTTAGCGCTCGCGCTTGATATTGTCAGATATATCTTCACTGTACTAGAACTGCTTGGTAACTACGTTGATTGTCACCTTATTACTTCCTTTTGTTGCGCCTACGACTTGCCTCTCCTCTGCTGTTGTCCTCGCTGCCATCGATATGGCGAAGGCTTCGCTTACCACCACATTCTGGTCTAGGTTGTTCCTCTTAGTTTGTTGCCTTGTACGAAGTCTGCCTGAAATGCTTCGCTCCCCTACCGTTAGATCCGGTTACTCCTCCGCAGGCGGCTCTCTTGCCTGCCGGCTTCCTCCATTTTCCCTTTTCTTCCGCAGTTCCGACATGTGCTCTGATATCCGGCTACCCATGGATTTAGCACTGTGCCTAGTTACAACACGAAAAACAGTAATGGACTTTGCTAGCCGTTCTATCTGCCACCGAGAACTGCAACTCTAATCATTTACGTACCCGCCGATGGTGCGTACGTGTATAAAGTTATATTGACATCCGACCATGTGTTCCAGGTGCTTCACTTTTTGTCATGTAGTATAGATAAGAATTACCTAGTGTCAAGGTTTTTACATTTGCAATGCGTTCTGCCTTACTCTCCTTGCTCTTGTTTTGGTGATTCTCTCTATTGACCCACAAACCGTCTCTGGTTTGTTTTTGGCATCAAGTATGATTTGCCGTTAATGGACTCCTTCTCTGGCTACTTTATTCGCTGTAACCAGTCGGGTTGCAAGTCCAGCCTTGTGACCAAGCACTCAGTCAAATGTGTGTGACTTCCTAAGCGACCAAACTGCTAAGGTCACCGGTCCCTAGACTTACACACTACTTAAACTAACTTATGCTAAGACCAACACACACACCCATGCCAGAGGGAGGACTCGAACCTCCCGCGGGAGGGGCCGCGCAATCCGTGACATGGCGCCTCAAACCACGCGGCCACTCCGCGTGGCAAGCTCAACTTAGACGTGTCCCGTGTTAAACAAAGCTTGTTCTTTCTAGTTTTCGTTTCCGTCTACGAGACTTCTGGTTTTCATTCTAGTTTATTCTATGAAAGAAACTGAGAATTTATATGTACATGGTGTGTGTTGTAACTTCAGACAACTAAATATGTCGAAAACGACGCATCGTACGAAAAAAATGCTCTAGATGAAAAGCGCGTGGGAAAGAGGCCACGAAGCTGAATCTTTTTTCTTTTCTCCCAATTAACTCCCAAGTCTCTGATTGGTCAAATCGGTGTAGTCAGAGCAAGGATCAGTCTCCCATATTCGAATGCGGCGCTTCAGCTCGTAATTGGCTTGTGATAAAGTGGGAGAAGTCTTAGATGTAAATGTGCTTTGCTACGAAACTGGCGAGGAAAGCAGAGAGAAAGAGAAGAGGTCACTCTTGTACTGGCACTTCGCTAGTAAGGAACTGCAGATCTACCCAAACAGTGAGACTTTTGTCCTTTGCTAGTGTGCCACTTAGAGCCTGTGCCAGTCACCTTCTGAACTATCAGAGGTACTGCTTGTAGCATCACGCACACAATGAGTGATGCGTGGGTGTACTTATTTGTCTTGAGTCGGCCGTCTAAACATTTGACATATTCCGTCACACATAGTCGTGGGTCAGAGTCAGATTGGTTTGGCAAACCAGCAAACTGGTCCACCTGCACACTGGTATCCACTGGGGTTTCAGAGGCTCATAGGGAAGTACTTGCGTTCCAAATTAGCCGAACGCGGGACAGCATACTTGCATTTTTCGGGCGCACGCCATTAATAACAGAATACTGTCGTCCATGACTTAAGTCGCCGAACGCATCGTGGTGTACCGCCCTGACCAGCGGAAGGGTAAAGTATTCGCTGCTACGACATAGGGCTCCAATATATGTTTCTCAGCACCATGTTCTTTCGAACCATATATTTTTTTTTTTTTTGAATAGTATAGATGCTAGATGCTTTATGGTGGCATAGTTTTTGGGCCATAACCCGGATTCACGTGTATGAAGTCCGATAAAGCGATTAGTGTTCTAGTTAGTGTCGTGTGTCGATCCCCAGCTGATCACTTAGTACACCACAGACCTCATATTAGTGAAAGCGTTTGTCAAATACAAATGTTTGTGTGACGTTTCGTTAGCCATTTTTTTGTCTTGTGACGTTAAGAATGAATAAATCGATTGCTATTTAGATCACAACTCCTCCCTGTGTTCTAATTAACATTACCTTGCCCTTTTTTATTAAAGTTCAGATTGTAAAAGAAAGTAGGAAGCTTGCAAAGTGTGTCTGTTAAGTGCGAATGACTGTGGAGGGTGTGTGTGTGTGTGTAGAGTAGTGTAGTTTCATGTTCGTGTCGAAGATGATGAAAGGTGGGACGCGGTGAAAGCCGGTGCCGGAATATAGTGTACTGCTCTCGAATAGCACTGACGCTTCTGCTGTGCCCCATTCGACGGACGAATCACCATCAACAATGCCTGATGTCCCCACTTCATGAGACACTGCAGAGAGGTTTGAAATTTAATCCAGGACATTGGCGCTATGGTTGTTGATCAGGGACTTTACGTCACCCCTCCCCCCCCCCCCCCACCTGTCCCATCTACTATAAAGGGAACGGGAAAACTGTCAACGCTTCGTGGTGTCCCAGGCGGCAAACCATCCAAGCACTGACCGTGCGAAACAGTGCCCACCTTGGCATGACTGTTGACATTTGCATCACTGATGAGTGGTTTTGGAATCTCAGCTCCCCATGAAATTCCCAGCTTACGATAATCCCTTCGTTTTCATTTGGTGCTGACAGGGTTCACGAGTGCGACATTCAGTTTTGCAGTGACTTTTACAGCTGTCGTCGTCCTCTCGAATGGCCGTCCATCACGATCAGTCAACAGTTTCGCCCACTTCGTGACTTGAAAATTAATATCTTTCTCCTTTCCCTGTATTGTTACAAATCTTCGATACGGTGCCTCTTTATACACTAAACACTTCGGCTCCTTTGGTTACAGAAGGACCACGATTTCACCACCAACAATTTGAATTCACTCGGCTCTGACATAATGCACTCACACCTACACAAAGCACTGTTCTGACCATGACTGAGGTACTGAGGATATCGCACGGGTGCCGTTTGTGGTCAGGCACAACAGGTGAGCACCTGCATTTACATCCAACCATGCAATTCTCGTGATGGTTCCATGTTTTTGTCCAACATTACAGTGTGCGGGCGCAGACAGATATACAGACGCAACAATAGGGGCCACTGACTGCATTCCTGCCCTACCCCGTTTTTAATCGTCGTCTTGGCCATATATATGTACACTACTGGCCATAAAATCGCTACACCAAAAAGAAATTCAGATGATAAACGGATATTCATTGGACAAATACACTCCTGGAAATGGAAAAAAGAACACATTGACACCGGTGTGTCAGACCCACCATACTTGCTCCGGACACTGCGAGAGGGCTGTACAAGCAATGATCACACGCACGGCACAGCGGACACACCAGGAACCGCGGTGTTGGCCGTCGAATGGCGCTAGCTGCGCAGCATTTGTGCACCGCCGCCGTCAGTGTCAGCCAGATTGCCGTGGCATATGGAGCTCCATCGCAGTCTTTAACACTGGTAGCATGCCGCGACAGCGTGGACGTGAACCGTATGTGCAGTTGACGGACTTTGAGCGAGGGCGTATAGTGGGCATGCGGGAGGCCGGGTGGACGTATCGCCGAATTGCTCAACACGTGGGGCGTGAGGTCTCCACAGTACATCGATGTTGTCGCCAGTGGTCGGCGGAAGGTGCACGTGCCCGTCGACCTGGGACCGGACCGCAGCGACGCACGGATGCACGCCAAGACCTTAGGATCCAACGCAGTGACGTAGGGGACCGCACCGCCACTTCCCAGCAAATTAGGGACACTGTTTCTCCTGGGGTATCGGCGAGGACCATTCGCAACCGTCTCCATGGAGCTGGGCTACGGTCCCGCACACCGTTAGGCCGTCTTCCGCTCAGGCCTCAACATTGTGCAGCCCGCCTCCAGTGGTGTCGCGACAGGCGTGAATGGAGGGACGAATGGAGACGTGTCGTCTTCAGCGATGAGAGTCGCTTCTGCCTTGGTGCCAATGATGGTCGTATGCGTGTTTGGCGCCGTGCAGGTGAGCGCCACAATCAGGACTGCATACGACCGAGGCACACAGGGCCAACACCCGGCATCATGGTGTGGGGAGCGATCTCCTACACTGGCCGAACACCACTGGTAATCGTCGAGGGGACACTGAATAGTGCACGGTACATCCAAACCGTCATCGAACCCATCGTTCTACCATTCCTAGACCGGCAAGGGAACTTGCTGTTCCAACAGGACAATGCACGTCTGCATGTATCCCGTGCCACCCAACGTGCTCTAGAAGGTGTAAGTCAACTACCCTGGCCAGCAAGATCTCCGGATCTGTCCCCCATTGAGCATGTTTGGGACTGGATGAAGCGTCGTCTCACGCGGTCTGCACGTCCAGCACGAACGCTGGTCCAACTGAGGCGCCAGGTGGAAATGGCATGGCAAGCCGTTCCACAGGACTACATCCAGCATCTCTACGATCGTGGATATACACTGTACTAGTGCCGACATTGTGCATGCTCTGTTGCCTGTGTCTATGTGCCTGTGGTTCTGTCAGTGTGATCATGTGATGTATCTGACCCCAGGAATGTGTCAATAAAGTTTCCCCTTCCTGGGACAATGAATTCACGGTGTTCTTATTTCAATTTCCAGGAGTGTACATTATACTAGAACTGACATCTGATAACATTTTGACGCAATTTGGGTGCATAGATCCTGACAAATCAGTACCCAGAACAACCACCTCTGGCCGTAATAACGGCCTTGATGCGCTTGGGCATTGAGTCAAACAGAGCTTGGATGTCGTGTACAGGTACAGCTGCCCAAGCAACTTCAACACCATACGACAGTTCATCAAGTGTAGTGGTGGTGGTGGTGGTGGTTAGTGTTTAACGTCCCGTCGACAACGAGGTCATTAGAGACGGAGCTCATGCTCGGGTTAGGGAAGGATTTGGAAGGAAATCGGCCGTGCCCTTTCAAAGGAACCATCCCGGCATTTGTCTGAAGCGATTTAGGGAAATCACGGAAAACCTAAATCAGAATGGCTGGAGACGGGATTGAACCGTCGTCCTCCCGAATGCGAGTCCAGTGTGCTAACCACTGCGCCACCTCGCTCGGTCAAGTGTAGTGACTAGCATATTGTGACGAGCCAGTTGCGCGGCCACCATTGACCAGACTTTTCAATTGGTGAGAGAACTGGAGAATGTGCTGGCTAGGGCAGCAGTCAAACATTTTCTGTTTCCAGAAAGGCCCGTACAGGACCTGCAACATGCAGTCGTGCACTATCCTGCTGAAATGTAGGGTTTCGCAGGGATCGAATAAAGGGTAGAGCCACGGGTCGTAAAACATCTGAAATGTAACGTCCACTGTTCAAAGTGCCGTCAATGCGAACAAGAGGCGTCAAGGGTAACCGCAGCCACGGTCTCCGAGCTGATTGTCCATGCTGCTGCAAACGTCGTCGAACTGTTCGTGCAGACGGTTGTTGTCTTGCAAACGTCCCCATCTGTTGACTCAGGGATCGAGACGTGGCTGCACGATCCGTTACAGCCATGCGGATAAGATGCCTGTCATCTCGACTGCTAGTAATACGAGGCCGTTGGGATCCAGCACGGCGTTCTGTATTTCCCTCCTGAACCCACCGATTCCATATTCTGCTAACAGTCATTGGATCTGTGTGTGTGTGTGTGTGATTTGAGGTTTTCGGGCGCTAAACAGCGTGGTCATCAGCGCCCAAACGCATAGAAACAGGAACACATGCAGTGAAGGGACGAAGACGGACAGCGAACAAGGAGAACGGCTAAAAGACACAGACCTGACGCAGTTACAATTCCTCACATACAGAGGCAAAACAAGAGGAGAAGAAACGCACTAAAAGAGGAAAGGAAACACAAGGAAAAGAGAACAGAAATCGAAGTGAAACAAGTAGGTAATCGTGACTGGCGGACCTCTTACCTAAAGCCTGGGTGAGCCAGTCATCCAGCAGCACATTAAAATCCTCTCCCTAAAATCCGAGGCAACAAATTGGACAGGACACAAAACCGTAAGACCTTAACCACAGTCGTTGCATCGTCTTGCAAAATAGAGGGCAAATCCGGTGGCAAGGAAACCACCGCCCTCTGGTCAGAGAATAAAGGACAGTCAAGTAAAATGTGGCGGACAGTAATCTGGACGCCACAAGCACTGCAGATTGGGGGGTCCTCCCGCCGGAGTAAAAAACCGTGCGTTAAGGGACTGTGCCCGATGCGGAGGCGAGTGAGGAGAACCTCATCCCGCCTGCATGACTGGTAGGACGTACGCCATGGCCGCGTGGTGGCCTTGACCAGACGCAGCTTATTTTCACCGACTGCCAGCCACTCCTCTTCCCATTGACGCCTAACACGAAAACGCAAAAGGGAGGTAACAGCATGGAGGGGGACGGCACATTCCACAACGTGAGGGAGGGAACATGCATCACACACACACTGTTTGCGATCTTGCGGGCATTGGAGCAGATGAGATGTGTTCCCAGTCTTAAGTTTCTCATTTGTTCTGACTCCCTGAGTGCCCTTCAGACCATGCAACACTTGTACTCAGCGGATACGGTCGTCCAGAACATCCATGATGCCCTACTCCACCTGCAACGGCAGGGGAAGGAGGTTTCTTACTGCTGGGTGCCGGGGCACGTGGGTATTAGGGGAAACGAACTGGCGGATGTGGCTGCCAAAGATGCATTGGATCTCGACCAACGCGAGCAGCAATGTCATGATACGATAAACCGCAATCGCTATATGGTACAATCAGACCTTTATCAAAGTCGGAAACGTGATGGTACGCATTTCTCCTCCTTACACGTTTCACCAGGCAACGCCGGTCAACTGCTGTTTGTGTATGAGAAATCGGTTGGAAACTTTCGTCATGTCAGCACGTTGTAGGTGTCACCACCGGCGCCAACCTTGTGTGAATGCTCTGAAAAGCTAATCATTTGCATATCACAGCATCTTCTTCCTGTCGGTTAAATTTCGCGTCTGTAGCACGTCATGTTCCTGGTGTAGCAATTTTAATGGCCAGTAGTGTACATATATGACGAGGTGCGAGGAGGACTCGCGCACTGAGAGTTCCGCAGAAATTTAATTATGTTCATAGATAGTTCATCCATTCCGGGAATGGAGGATTTCCACTCTTTTTGCCTGTTATCGAGATTGATACTACCAAAATATTAATCGCAGGGATTCCAAGACGTTAGAGAATGTTTTAATTTCAAGAGGCAGGCGACCAATATGACGATAATCAGCGGTTCTACATTTAGGCTTGACTGAATCTCAATGGTAAATTCCAAACATGAGGCAAGGAATGACTTTACTGCTCATATGATGTGTTTCGGAATTTATCCATGATCAGATATCTAGGAGCGATTACTGCTCGTAGATAAGGCGTTTCACATACAACTTGAAATGCCGTATCTACGTGCAGTAATCGCTTGTGGATATCGGATGGATAAATTCCTAAACACGTCATATCAAGAATGAAGTCATTTCTTGCCTGGTGTTAGACTTTTACCATTGCGATCCAGTCAGCGTGAATGCAGGATTACTGATCGTTTTAATTCCAAGTTTGGATTCGGCTAAAAAATGTCAAAAGAAAATTTTTCGTGGATATAGAGGTGTGTGTTTTAAGTAAGTACCGTTTTGAAATTAAAAAAAGACGTAGTAAGATATCTCAATAATTTTATTTTTACGTGAAAGCCTGTACCTTAATCTACGCACTGACGCCATTACAGTCTGATTCTTCCTTGTTTGCGTTGTGTACTGAGTGTTTAAGATGCCTCCGATAATCGTGAGTCCCGCCGACTGTGAAGTGCGGGCTGTTATAAGATTTCTTAGTGCTAAAGGCCTAAAAGCGATCGATATTCTTCGTAAGATCTGTGCAGTTTACTGAGAAAACATTATGACTGATGGAATGGTAAGAAAGTGGGTGACAGCGTTTAAAGATGGCCGCACAAATGTGCATGATCAACAACTGAGTGGGCGTCCTTCGGTCGTTAATGAAAGTTTGGTGCAGGAAGTGGACAATAAGGTGAGAGAAAACAGACGCTTTACGATTTCCTCCTTGCAGGATGACTTTCCTAATGTTTCTCGTAGTGTTTTGTATGGCATTGTGACCGAGCACTTAAATTACCGAAATTTGTGCGCACGTTGGGTACCGAAAATGTTGACGGATGTGCACAAAACCAAACGTTTAGACAGTGCATTGACTTTTCTTGAGCGGTAGCACAACGACGGTGATGATTTCTTAAGCCAAATTCTTACGGGCGATGAAACATGGGTGGCCTACCTCACACCAGAATCAAAGCAACAGCATCGTTTTGCTGCAAGACAATGCCCGTCCGCATGTGGCGAATCAGACCAAAGATCTCATCACATCTTTTCGATGGGAAACTCTAGAACATACTCCGTACAGCCCCGATCTTGCGCCAAGTGACTACCATCTGTTCCTGCACTTGAAGAAACACCTGGGCGGTCAGCGTCTTCGAGACGATGACGAATTCAAAACACTGGTTATGCAGTGGTTAACAAGTCAGGCGGCAAACTTCTATGAGGAAGGTATTCGAAAACTGGTAGAAAATTATGACAAGTGCCTCAATATTGACGGAAATTATGTAGAAAAGTAGATTAAGGTACAGGCTTTCATGTAAAAATAAAATTATTGTGATATCTTAGCACGTCTTCTTTTAATTTGAAAACGTTACTTACTTAAAAAACTGTAGTTTTTTAATGTTTTTTCTCCTTCGGTTGTGTTGTGAAACCTTCCTTTTTGCCAATTTTCTTCGCTGTAGATCAACAGGAAGTATCCTACAAAGTTTGATGAGTGACTTTGCGAGTATGATTGCATTGATTTAGAAGTTTCCCTTTTTTTAGAACGCCAGGAGATCATAGACATCAGTAAGTGACATAGATGTGAACTTTGTGTGTCAACCACTTACTGAGAAAAAGTGTTTTTACAGTCAGATAGACGGACGCGCAACGAAGCGATCGTATAGCGGTTCCGTTTCCACCGATTGAGTCCACAGCTCGCGGTCTCGCGGTCGCGTTCTCGCTTCCCGATCACGGGGTCCCGGGTTTGATTCCCGGCGGGGTCACGAATTTTCACCTGCCTCGAGATGACTGGGTGTTCGTGCTGTCCTCATCATTGCATTATCATTCATGAAAGTGGCGAGATGATACTGAGCAAAGGTTGGGAATTTGTACGGGCGCTGATAACCGCGCAGTTGGGTTGGGTTGGGTTGTTTTGGGGAAGGAGACCAGACAGTGAGGTCATGGGTCTCATCGGATTAGGGAAGGACGGGGAAGGAAGTCGGCCGTGCCCTTTGAAAGGTACCATCCCGGCGTTTGCCTAGAGCGATTTAGGGAAATCACGGAAAACCTAAATCAGGATGGTTGGACGCGGGATTGAACCGTCGTCCTCCCGAATGCGAGTCCAGTGTTTAACCACTGCTCCACCTCGCTCGGTAAACCGCGCAGTTGAGCGCCCCACAACCAAACATCATCATCACCACCGATTGAGGCACGCACAGAACCCATAAAAAGGAGCGATTGCCGGCAGTGGTTCTGTGTCGGAGTGGAGAGGTGTGGAGGTGAGTTGGTCGTGACGTGGCGGGGTGCGGGCTGTTACAGGCGACGTGGCAGCGCGTGGAGGCGGCGCTGCGGCTGCTGAACGGGTCGGGGCCGGCGTGCGCGCTGCGGCTGCTGTCGTGGTCGCGGGCGGAGGGCGCGTGGCGGCCGCTGCTGCGCCTACCGCAGAGGCGCGCTTGGCTGCCCGGCCACGGCCGGGACCCGCCCCCGGAGCCCGAGCCGGAGCCGCTGCAGCCCGGCGCCACCGACTGGCCGCGCCTGCGCGCCAACCTGTCGGACAGCGAGCGCGACCGGGAGCGCGCCGACGCCGACGCGGAGGCCGCCGCCGACTGCGACGACGGCGCCCTCTACTGCGACGGCGACGACGGCCTCACCGGTACGTACGCTGCCGCATCCTACGAGAGAGACAAGCCGCGGCGAGCACCTCACAGCACGTGACACTGCAAGTTTTACGAATGCCAACGGCCGTCTACGACCGGAAGCCAGTAACTGTTTCAGACGAGTTCAATAATGTTGGAATGCATGCACGCTCTCGAATTTTTTTTTCTTTATCGTGATTTCATTCCCCTGCCCCATATGGGCAGGGGAGGGCTGTCAGCGGCACAATCTGCTGCTCTTCAGCCGAGTGACATGGCAACTAAAATAAGAATAAAATGTTACATACATAAGGCGATAAAAAAAGGGGAACATAAAACAGAGTAAAGGGAGAAAATGGAGGTAAAAATAGACTGACATGGAGACGTCCATGGGGGACAGTTAAAAAAGCCACCAGAAAGTTTAAAAAAAACACAGTTGGCGATTCTTAAAACACAGAGAAGACACTGAATAGACATGCACAGTCGGCCACAGTATTAAAAACACTCCAGAACAACACACTAAAACCCACTTGTAGCACACACGACGAAGAATAAAACTGCCAGGTGGGACCTGCCGAGGGAAAGGTCAGAGAGGATGGAAAAGGAGCGGAGAGCAAGGGGCAGCAGGGGAAGCGGTGGGATGAAGAGAGGAGGGGCATCAACGGGTACACGAAGAGGCAGGAGACACGTGGGGTGGGAGATGAAGAGGGAAGACAGGGCAGGAGGGAGCGCAGAGACACTGAAAGGGGGCACAAGAAAGGGAGGGGGGTAGGAGGGGGAAGCCGCTCAGGAGGAGAGAGGAGGAGGACAGGCAGCACTGAGGAGGAGGCAGGAAGATGGGGTTAGAGTTGGTGGGAAGGGTAGATGTCAGAGCGAAGCTCATCATCCGGGAGGGGTAGACGGTGGAAGTTGCGTTGGGAAAGGAGATGGGTCTCGAAGCACACGATCAAGTTAAGTCCTGTAGTAGGTACCTTTTAGGGGACAGGCAAAGTAATGTGAACACCTGTACTTACTTGGGAATGGTTTATGGGCTGGACCCCCATTTGCCCATAAACCGCTGCGATTCTTCTTAGAACACTGGCATATAATTATTATACAGGGTGGTCCATTGATAGTGACCGGGCCAGATATCTCACGAAATAAGCATCAAACGAAAGAACTACAAAGAACGAAACTCGTCTAGCTTGAAGGGGGAAACCAGATGGCTCTATGGTTGGCCCGCTAGATGACGCTGCCATAGGTCAAACGGAAAACGACTGCGTTTCTTTAAGTAGAAACCACCATTTTTTATTACATATTCGTGTAGTACGTAAAGAAATATGAATGTTTTAGTTGGACCGCTTCTTTCGTTTTGTGCTACATGGCGCTGTAATAGTCACAAACGTATAAGTACGTGGTATCATGTAACATTCCGCCAGTGCGGACAGTTCTTGCTTCGTGATACATTACCCGTCTTAAAATGGACCGTTTACCAACTGCGGAAAAGGTCGATATCGTGTTGATGTATGGCTATTGTGATCAAAATGCCCAGCGGGCGTGTGCTACGTATACTGCTCGGTATCCTGGACGGCATCATCCAAGTGTTCGGAGCGTTCGCCGGATATTTGCGTTATTTAACGAAACAGGAAGTGTTCAGCCACGTCTAAAACGCCAACCACGACTTGCAACAAATGAGGATGTCCAAGTAGGTGTTTTAGCTGCTGTCGCGGCTAATCCGCACATCAGTAGCAGACAAATTGCGCGAGAATCGGGAATCTCAAAAACGTCGGTGTTGGGAATGCTACATCAACATCGATTGCACCCGTATCATATTTCTATGCGCCAGGAATTGCATGGCGACGACTTTGAACGTCGTGTACAGTTCTGCCACTGGCCACAAGAGAAATTACGGGACGATGACAGATTTTTTGTACACGTTCTATTTAGCGACGAAGCACCACCCACCAACAGCGGCAACTGAAAATCCACGATGGCTGCGACAACTGGAACATCAGCGACCTTGGCGGATTAATGTATGGTGTGGCATTATGACAGGAAGAATAACCGGCCCCCATTTCATCGATGGCAATCTAAATGGTGCAATGTATTCTGATTTCTTACGTAATGTTCTACCGATGTTACTACCAGATGTTTCACTGCATGACAGAATGGAGATGTACTTCCAACATTATGGATGTCTGGCACATAGCTCGCGTGCGGTTGAAGCTGTATTAAATAGCATATTTCAGGTGGATTGGTCGTCGAAGCACCATACCGTGGCCCGCACTTTCACCGGATCTGACGTCCCCGGAAGGTGAACTACTCGCTGTTGGGAGGAAAGTCGATACACGTATTGCCAAATGCATTGAGGTTGATGGACATCATTTTGAGCATTTATTGCATTAATGTGGTATTTACAGGTAATCACGCTGTAACAGCATGCGTTCTCAGAAATGATAAGTTCACAAAGGTACATGTATCACATTGGAACAAGCGAAATAAAATGTTCAAACGTACGTACATTCTGTATTTTAATTTAAAAAAACCTACCTGTTACCAACTGTTCGTCTAAAATTGTGAGCCATATGTTTGTGACTATTACAGCGCCATCTACCACAAAGCGAAAAAAGTGGTCTAACTAAAACATTCGTATTTCTTTACGTACTGCACGAATATGTAATAAAAATGGGGGTTCCTATTCATAAAAAACGCGGTTGATATCCGTTTGATTCACCTATGGCAGCGCCATCTAGTGGGCCAACCATAGCGCCATCTGTTTTCCCCCTTCAAGCTAGACGAGTTTCGTTCTTTGTAGTTTTTTCGTTTGACGCTTATTTCGTGAGATATTTGGCCCGGTCGATTAATGGACCATCCTGTATAGTCTCCACTGGAATGTTATGCCACTCTCTGATCAGAACCTCTTCTAACTCCTGTAGTGACGAGGGAGGTGGAAATCTACTCCGGAGTCTGCGCTCCAATACCGCCCAGAAGGGTTCGATAATTTTCAAGTCCAGGGACTGTGCTGGCCAGGGAAGACGCTGCAGTTCAATTGCATGCTCCTGATACCACGATTGTCCTGGTTGTGTTATTGGGTGCAGTATCGTCCTGAAATACGACATCAATGTTGGGGAACAGCATTTGAATCATGGAGTGCACCTGATCAACTAAAATTTTCTCATAATTGTTGGCTGTAACACGGCCTATGAGAGTACTGATGCGACCAGCAGAATACCATGATATGGCTGCCTACACCATCACACTTCCACCTCCATGGTTAACCGTTGGAATCAAGCACTGTCCATACCACGAGCGCGTACGGGTGTGTCTCACGCGCGCTCCCGCAACTACGGTCTTTTTGTCGGTTCTTTCGGGAACAATCACGCCAGTGAACGAAAAATCAGTGATCAGTGATGGATAATAGTGCAGTGAAGCAGTCCTACAAAATTTTCTCGTGTTTAGACTAGAGAAATAGTGCATTAGTGACTTCGCGGGCACATTTAGAGAATGTCGGACCTCATCAAAGATATTTCACTACAACTAATATCCAAAAACACTACTAATACGATTAGGAACGCTTGACATTACTAACATTACTAACCGCAGTGCTGTGAAAGTGTTAAAAACAATATGAAAGGAAAGTTACCGTGTGACGAATCATCAAAGTAACGTATGGTAGGATTTTTCTCCGTAATTAGACGTTAAATATCCACCAAACTCACGATAACATGTTAGAACAGTGAAGGGTAGCTTCCAAAAGTGTCCCGAATAAAAAAACTGATAATAACGGACTTAGACTAAAAACGAAGACTAACATATGGTAGCAAATCTCGCAGAAAAGACTAGCATAATATGAAGAAAACCAGTGTGAACAATACCCATACAGTGAAGGGAAACGATCATAATTCTGAATTATAGACATATTATAGGTAAAAGTCATAAACTGTCGATAGTGAAGAAAATTGATTACGAGTAACGTAAAGCGATACGCCGAGCGACGGAACGCAAAGTCCCGAGAGTAGGTCGCAGTGCGCCAGCTGACACGCACTACGCGTGAGTTTCGCAAGTAGGCCAAACTGCGCTGGCCACAGCAAACCGGTGTTGCTAAGCACGACTCGTGCTTCCGCACCCAACCGCGGGAGTCAGCAGCTTACGCGAGCTCACAGTCCCCACCTGGTCCCGCGAACCACGTGGCCGGCTGACGTGCGGAGCTGACCGCGGCGCTCGGTGTCGATCGGACATCGCCGGCGAAGCTACCCAGCCCACATTCGGCCTCGTTCTGTGACGTATCGCTTTAGGGACTTACGTGTCACAATGTGGTGTCGCACTCGCAATACACACCAAATTAAGGTCACTCTTTAAGAACTATAACACAGATTCGCAATCCTGGATCGAGCACGCCAACTAAGTGGTGCTAACACCACACCGAAGTCCACGAAAGGGACGCTTAGTAGAGCGCAGAGCAGTACCAGTTGCAAAGTATCGCCTATAGGCATGGCGTCTGGTGCCCACGAATATGCCGTCATGTCACCGAGTCAGAGGATCGTTGCAATTGACGAGCTATTATATGATTTAAAGGCCAAACACGTATCGAGTAGCGTACTGAATACGATAAGGAATAAAATATTCCCTTTGGCTTTCCAACGCACGTCAGCAGAAGCAAAGGTCGAGCTGCTGCAAGAGCAGAACAAAGATCTACTGCGCGAACTTCAGCACTCAGCTGACCCAGTTAAGGACCTTAGAATTGAGTCTCTCACAGAACAGGTCAACAAACTCGAGGAAGACAATACAAAACTCGCTGAAATAAACCAAGAGCTCAGGGACCAAATTAGGGATCTGACAGGAAAGGTTACTGAACAGGCACAGCAACAGGCCAAGACACTAACATACGCTACGGCACTCTTCACCGCACCCAAAGAACATAAACGCATTGAGGTGGCAAAAGCCAAGCAGGCAACCACTCTCTTCATAAAGTCTGCCAACAACGAAGACACGAAAACAATAAAACAAACGTTGACAAAAAACATCAACCCAAGACCAGACAACCTACACATTAAGTCAATAAGAAACACGAAGACAGCTGTGATTGTCGAAGCAGCAACACAGGAGGACTGTAGGAAAATAATAGAAAAGACGAAAGACATTGAGAATATCGCGTGTGAGAGGCCCAGAAAGCGGCAACCTTTGGTGATAGTCTATCGAGTGACAGACACTATCTCGGATAGAGAATTTCTTGAGTGTTTATACGACCAAAATCTCAGTGACGATTTCACAAAAGACGAATTCGACAAAGACGTGAAAATCAGATTCCGCACAGGGCCCAAAGGAAATGGATACAACCACCAAGTGTTGGAAGTCACACCAAGAATTTATTGGTACCTCACCAAAAAAGGAAGGGTGTACATAGACTTCCAATCCCTATCTGTCAAAGACTATACGTCAGTGAGCCAGTCTTACAACTGTTGTGACCTTGGCCATACAACCAAAGCCTGCGCAGACACAGGTACGACCTGTTCAAGGTGTGGCAAAAAGGGCCACAAACGCGCGGACTGTCGAGCATCAGAGCCCATCGATTGCATCCCGTGCAGGAACAGAAACCGAATTTGCAATAAGAGCAGGGGTGGCGTCTGCCAGACCTACAAACAGCTGCTTGATAGACTAATTGACAGTACTGACTATAGCAACTGAACACCCCCCTGAGTCAAACAACATGCTCCATAAATCAACCCCTGAAAAAATAAGATCATACAAGTCACCATCCACCAGGCACAGAAACCATCTACGTGCAATACTCTGGCGTAAGAGGCAAAAACTATTACCTGACGACTACCCCAACAATGGTCACATTCCAGGCTTGATACACAGTACAAACCTGGAAGACAACCATCATGCAATCACTGAATACATAGACGACCTAACACTCATAGGACAAATGTCACCAGAAGCCGCCAAACTAATCAAAAGACAAATAATGTACTGGATGACATTCCAGACGACCCTTATGAACAGGATAGACGAACTCGAAGACGAACTACTGAGAATAGACATGATAACCCCAAATCCTGATACTGACAGACCAGAAAACCATACCACACATGACCAACCAAAGCAACTGCACAAAACAGCGTTGCTAACCACTCAAGACCACCCATCCACTCCAGCACAACGACGCACATACGACACTACAAAATGCGAAGGACGCGTCAAACCAATCAAATTCATACAAGGTGAGACCTTGAACCCAACGGTGCTAAACACAACCGTAACGCAAGCAAGCACAACTGGAGTCCAAACGGAAAACATGGACAAATCAGACACCTCAGACAGTAATCAAATCAAACGCAAAATAACTCTCTCTGACTCACTGACAGAGGAAGAAGACGACGTCTATTATTGCCCTTACGCCAGAGATTGTGGTGTTCATAACAATGATATTCGAAACCGTAATACCGACATTGAACAGGCCACAGCACCGGCAGACACCACGAATGCCACACAAAAAGCCGCAGCAACAACCGCAACAAAAGTCTGCGGAGGGTCTGGCAACAGAGGCGACAGTGCGCATAACATACCAAAAGCTGTTATGTCTGTCACAGGTAGCGTAGACGAGCAGTCAAGTGGGAACCAAATCACGTCAAATCAATGCAGAATGGAGGCACAAACAACCAACACATCTGATACACATCAAGACTGCACAAACGAAACACACACAAAAAACAAACGAATCATCGCAGCCTTTAGGAAACTAAAACCGCATAGAAAACCCAAACAGCCTAAGAGAGTCCCGAAAGTGAAAGCGTGTGACGACCAATCGCGGCAATCGCAGGCTGCCTCAAAACCTAGTGATACGAAAGTGCATACCCCTGATGATACCAACATCTTCGCAGCCCCCCAACCAACAACCTCAATGCCGACGCCCAAGGAAACCCCCATAACAACCAACGAGGAAGTCAATCCAGCGCCCTTCGCAGAGGTGCACAGCAACGCCACTACACCATCACGACACGTCACGACTGCAGAGACGCCAACACACGCCATCGACACCGATAGTTTTAGTTACGGCAAGCTAGATATAAATGTAAAATTAAGTAAGCTAGAAAAAAGAGACATCTTAGAGACGGTACAGCGGATGCTCATCCGCACCCTACACCCGTACGGCCAATCTGTTTGCTTCCGTACATCGGAGCAAACCGATAGACTGATTCTCAAAACGGAGAATATTCCAACAGATCCAGACAGCCTACTAGACCTGCTCATGCAGGTGTGCGCCCGCAGGGAGGAACCATTCGATATGGACAAGCTTTACAAGGATCACGTAAGGACTCATGGGAGAACATACTTCGATCACAGTCAAACTGGCAGCAAGTGCTACGCCACAGTTAAACACCCAAACTGCTAATAGCACAGCTTAATGCTATGCGGAGAATACTTGTAAATTCGGAGCTCCCACGGGTCCTACGTGAACTAAAAAGTGACATTCTGTGCATACAGGAGCCCTACACTAGACAAGGGCATATCCCCAACTTTCCTCCAAGTGCGGTGACAGTTGCGGAGGGGACAGGCTGCATGGCATCTGTCATAATCCTAAACAAAGAAATACATCCAGTCAAAATTACAGAACTCTGTTCCGAGCACCTAGTTACAGTTGAAGTCACACACAAGGGGGATACTTGGATCATCGCGTCGCTGTACGCCCAATTCTGTCATTGCATCAAACCATACGCAGACCTCATCAGAGATGTTACGCAATACGCTGGCAACAAAAAACTTCTCATCTGTGCAGACATAAATGCCAGATCAACCCTGTGGCATTCAGACAGAACTGACGACAGAGGTAGAATAATAAATGACATCATCCAAGAAAACAGACTACACGTACTCAACAAGGAAGGACATCACCAGACTCACATCGGACACAACGGTCATTCATCAAACATAGACATCACCCTCGTTAATAATGCCGCCATCAAACAAGTACGAGACTGGACCGTACATGACCAGATCACTGCTAGCGACCACAACATCATCACACTAACCTTAAGTGGCACACCAAACGTCAACACAGAAACACTACCAAAAAGACTATTATTTGACAAAACAGACTGGGACAGGGTCAGACAAAAAATAGATGAGCACATACCGCAAGACATCACCGGCAGTGTTGATTACAGAGCACACATGCTGACAGATATCATCACACACACACAGAACACCTGCATACCCACACAAAGAATGACAAAACACCAAAATATTCCCTGGCCTACACAATTAACACGCCTCAAACAAGACTCAAAACGTAAACGTAAACTTTACCAACGAGCAATTTCAGATAGAGAAAGACAATTACGACTACACGACTACCGGCTTGCCAAGGATAAATATAAACTTGAGCTGAATAAGACCAGGAAAGACCATTGGAACAGCCATGTAACAGCACAAACACAATTAAACATTTGGGGGGAACCATACAAAATCGTGACAGAGAAAATTAAGAGCCCTGGAAACGCTGCGACAGGAGGATGGTGAGATGACTAAGGGCTGGAGACGCACAGCGGAATTCCTGCTGAGCAAACTCCTGCCCGACGACATCGCAGACACAGACACACCACAACATGAAGCACTGAGACGCGAAGTAGACACAGTATACACCACACCAACCGTCACCTGTCCATTTGCGCAGGAAGAAGTGGCGACAGCGATCTCAGAACTCAAAAACAAAAAGGCGCCTGGACCGGATAGTATCCACTCTGAGGTACTGAAACAAATTGCACCGCAGATCACCCCGTTTCTCACAACGTTGTTAAACGATTCATTAAGGCTGTGCCGTGTGCCTGCAGTGTGGAAGACCTCGAAGGCGGTTATCATCAAAAAGGCTCCATACAAAGACCCATCAGACCCCAAGTCATACAGACCAATTTGCCTTATCAATACACTCGGTAAAGTACAAGAAAAACTACTCTGCAAAAGACTACAAGCGCACCGAACACTACGGGGACTGACACCACACCAGTACGGCTTCAGGGAAGGGAAATCTATAGACGACGCAATTAACAGAGCACTCCAAATAGTACACGACACACCCTCCAAATACACACTTGCAATTATGATAGACGTCTCAGGTGCCTTCGACAACCTCTGGTGGCCGGCCTTGTTCAAGAGGCTCAGACACCTGCAGGTACCGGAGTCTCTGTATAATAGTTTCATGGACTACTGCAGAGACAGAACGGTCGTTTGGCAAATGGACAACCAGAAAGTGATTAAACGAATTACAAAAGGCTGTCCACAAGGGTCGATCTGCGGCCCCATCTTCTGGGACATAGTTATAGAACCGCTCCTACAGTTACTAGAGGAGCACATCTTGACAGATGGAGCTGTCGCTTATGCTGATGATCTACTCGTCGTAATTTCAGCAAATAACCGTACCCAGCTAGAAGAAAGAGCCAATGGAACACTTAGGACAATAACCCAATGGTGCACAGATAATAAATTAAAGATAGCAGGAAACAAAACAACTTATACATTGCTAAAGGGTATCCTGCGCAGGAACCCAATAGTCAAAATCGGGGACACAAACATAAAAAGACTAGCAGTCACACGCTATCTAGGAGTATACATTGATGAACGATTGAACTTCCACGAACACATGCGAATATGCACAAACAAAGCAGAAAAGATACTACACAAACTGGCTAGGCTAAATTCGGAACAATTCAGACTACCCCTGTCAGTGACACGAACATACCATTGCGCTCTCTTCGAGTCAGTACTATGCTTTGCTGCCAGTACGTGGGCCCACAGGTTATATCTCTCAACCAACAGAACCATTGTACGTCGAGGCCAAAGAAGTGTTCTACTTCGACTAACAGGGGCATTCAACACAACATCAAATGACGCACTATGTGTCGTCATGGGTTGGTTGGTTGGTTGGTTTGGGGAAGGAGACCAGACAGCGTGGTCATCGGTCTCATCGGATTAGGGAAGGATTGGGAAGGAAGTCGGCCGTGCCCTTTCAGAGGAACCATCCCGGCATTTGCCTGGAGTGATTTAGGGAAATCACGGAAAACCTAAATCAGGATGGCCGGACGCGGGATTGAACCGTCGTCCTCCCGAATGCGAGTCCAGTGTCTAACCACTGCGCCACCCCGCTCGGTTGTCGTCATGGGAATTTTCCCCATAGATATCACCATCAGGTACCGCGCAGCAATGTACTGGCTTAGGATGGGGAGAATAGACCAGATTCGGCAGATCACTGGTGTACCGATTGAGACAACACGCCAACTCAGAGCATGGCGAGTGGATACCTGGCAGAGCGAGTGGGCCAACAGCGATAAGGGCCGCCGTGTTTACAACTTCTTCCCTGACATCCGGGAAAGACTAAAACTAAAACATATCGATCCCAGCCGCGGTATGGTACATTTCATCACAGGACATGGCCCTTATCCCACGCACCTGTACCGCGTGAGTCTGCAGCAGACTAATAGATGCCCATGCGGGGAAGAAGGTTCCCCTGAACATACTGTCTTCTTCTGCGGACAACGCACGAACATAAGACACACAGTACACATAAATCGCCTGAACACACAGAAAGAACTACATGCCATAATACGCGACCCGGAAGGGTGGACTGAACTCAACAAACTAACGGACGAAATCTCGAAGATCCAACAAATAGAATACTTGCGCAACAGACCCTACCGAAGGCAAGTCGGTCCAAACAGACGTCACGATGCCCAGGGGGACACGGATATGATTAGCACCACGAGTGATGAAGAAGAAACAGATACAGACCAGGGCACCAACACAGATATTGAAGCGTCCAGCGCGGATGGTCCATAGTGTCAACCAAGTCAAATTCAAAGAACAGAGTGGAACAACCGACAAGAGGTGCACAAGTCACACACAATCCTAAAAACAGATTGCACCATGTATATAAATAGTTAACAGCATCTCCATGTCCAATAAGAGCTTAAAGCTAGGTACCTCTTCAAGGGACCTACGCCTTCCGTTAAGAGGCAGCGCACAGTCTGTATGAAAGGATCTTAATTGTGGTCCCTCTCTTTTGAGCCCAACCCGACGGATACCTATGGTAGATCGGGGAAAACCACCGCTCAGGCTGTGTTGCTGGCGGGGCCGGAAGGTGCTAACTGCCACACCACGTATCATTGTAAGTCTCATTGGCTCAGTGTGAACTGTTTGTACAACCAACCTACACAGCCTATACCTCAACCTCCACTATACTAAGAACTTCTCATCTGAAGCTTAAAGTTGGGCACCTCCTCAAGGGACCTACGCCCCCCTGGTAAGAGGCGGCGCACGTCCTGGATGGAAGGATCTTAATTGTGGTTCCTCTCCTTTGAGCCCAACCCGACGGATACCTATGGTAGATCGGGGAAAACCACCGTTCAGGTCGTGTTGTCGGCGGGGCCGGGAGGTGCTTGCGCCTGATGTACTCTACTAGGAGCCTTGTAGGCTCAACACAAACCGTTAGCGTCATTACCTTATTACTTTTAACACGAGTACCCTTTCAGTAGCAACTTTGAGCCAAGCACAAAATCAGTTACCTCTCTATTGTACATCGTAAATAGTTTAGCAGGCTGGACATGGAGGTCTTAGTCTTAGTTTCTAGCTTTAACGTACCCTAATCTCTTCTAGTTAATGTAGTTTTTAGGATGGTAGATGTTAAAGGCATGGTGAGCAACGGCCAGCGTCTTGAGGGTCATTCCAAGACCCGGGCCGCCGCCAACAACCAGGTGACGGGCAATATTATACCTATAACTTCTCTATTCAGTTCTCTTCCTTCCTTCTTTATAAATATTCAATTTCGTTTTGTTTATTAATATCTTACTTGATTTTGTATTAGTTATAAGTTTTTCAAACGCTGCGCAAAAAAAAGATATCAAATGGATCTAAACAGAGCCCGCCTCCACGTGGCGGGACACGGGCAACGGTGTGAGTGGGGACGGGAGCCGGTGTGGTGTTACTTTCAGTCACTGCGGACCCCGGACACAGTCACAGCGGCTAAGTGGCAATATACGACTCACCATAAGAAATTAGACGGTGGGTCATAAAATATAAGCAGCTAGTGAAAAAAAAATCAAGCAATCAGGATTGCAGGCCTCTTTTGGCGTTCTACAGCGGCCCGATGTTGGAAATGACGAAAACGTTGACTCGTCGGACCATATGACGTGTTACCACTGATCAGCCGTCCAGGATTTATGCTCCTGACACCATGTTTTACTCTTCTTTGAGCCGGCCGGAGTGGCCCAGCGGTTCTAGGTGCTGCAGTCTGGAACTGCGCGACTGCTACGGTCGCAGGTTCGAATCCTGCCTCGGGCATGCATGTGTGTTATGTCCTAGGTTAGTTAGGTTTAAGTAGTTCTAAGTTCTAGGGGACTGATGACTTCCGATGTTACGTCCCATACTGCTCAGAGCCATTTGAACCATTTTGAACTCTTCTTTGCTTTTGATTGTCGTCATAATGGTTTCGGTATAGCGGATTGTCCATGAATATTGGCTTTATGGAGTTCTCGGCAGACAGTGTCGATAGATACGGGGTCTGGAAGATGGTTATTGAGCTCTGCAGTCACTTTAGCCGCCGTAGTTTTGTGTTGTTTTGACACAATTCGTGTTAGCGTATGACGATCTTTGTCATTTAGATTTGATTTGCGCCCACTGTTACGTTTACACGATGATGTCTTTCCATGTTTTGTATAGGCTGTCACGACTGTTGAAACAGCTGCTCTTGAAATATTCATAAGTTTGCTGTCTTGGTTACTCATACTCCATCTAATCGGGCCCCCCACACTCTTTAGAACACTGTTAGGTCTTTCATTGCACGTCGACCTCGGCCTCTGAATGCAAATACGAAGTGTGCACCATTCCTAAACAACCTGCACTGATGCCTAGTCCGTACTCATCACGCACAGTCCAGCGGGACAGGCGTCTTACCTGCGTCGTTGACCGTCGGACGTAACCATTCCACTACTGCCACTGTTAATATTATTTTGCCTATCCCCTGTTTCAATGGCATATTGATTTACCGTGGGCCCTGCACGGAGCCGAGTGTTCATGAAGTATGGCGGACAAGGCGACTAGTGTGACGTCACGAGTTCGTTGCAGGGCACGTATTCCTCGTGGCGCCCGTACACTACTCCGTGACATCACGCATTTCCCACTCTTCGTGCGCGTCATGTGCCAAAATTAGGATAGTTGTCTGGCAGTTGTTGAAACGGAACCAAGTAGCTGGTGCGAAAGTAAACAGAGCTTCACTGCCAGTTTAAACAGGAAATCCTGTGGCATTGTTCGAAATGCTTTGTCCGAAAATTACCTTGAACAATTGATCAGAGAACCGACTCGTGAAGGTAACTTCTTACAAGGGCACAATCAGACCTACTAATTGTGGACTTAGATGGCTCTGAAGTATGTTGTACAGGGACCTGTCCTGAATATTTGGTTAGTGGCTTTGCATGCGACAGCCGCTGGTTTCCGAGACAATCGATGCTGAAATTTTATGAGTACCTCCTAACCTCTAACGTCCTGTATTCACCAAGTTAGCGTAGTGCAGCAGCCAAGGTTCACGATTGCCATCTTGGTGGTACAGGTTCAAATACTGCCCATGTACATTTTTTTCTCAATTTCATATTACACAATAGCGTTAAACAGTATACGTCATGCAAAATTGTGGAAAAATAGTCGTTACGACCGTTGTGAATTCATTAACAGATGCCAGCTGGCGGTTTCAGGGCCTGGGAATTTCGTAACGGTCCATGAGTGAGAGAGGACAAAAGAGGCGAAGTCACGTCTAGGAAACGCAAAATGGGAATGTTGTCTAGCTATTCGGAATTTTGAATGTGAATCGCAAACGGAAAATACATTTGAAGAAAACTTGCTGTAGGCATTCTGGTGTGGAAGTGGCCCGATGTTGAACTGTTTGTAATTATGATGGCAACCACATTACAAGGGTAACCCCAAAAGTAAGGTCTCCTATTTTTTTATAAGTACATAGACCTGTTTATTTCTACAATGGTTTACATCAGTTTACAGCTTGAACATTTAGCTATTTTTCGACATAATAACCGTTTCTGTCGATGCATTTTTGTAAAAGCTGTGGCAGCTTTTGCATGCCCATGTCTTACCAGCTCGCCGACATGCTGTTCAGAAAGTTATGAACCTCTTCTTTCATCTGGTCGTCGGAGCTGAGTCGCTTTCCGGCCAAATGTTCTTTTAACCTAGGGAACAGATGATAGTCACTGGGCGCCTAGTCAGGACAATAGGGTGGGTGGGTGATTATGTTCCACTGAAACTGTTGCAGGAGAGCAACGGTTTGCCGAGCGATGTGTGGACGAGTGTTGCCATGGAGAATGTGTACGCCCTTGCTCAACATTCCTCTTCTCCGGTTCTGAATTGCCCGTTTGAGTTTTTTCAGAGTCTCACAGTACCTGTCAGCGTTAAGTGTGGTCCCAGTTGGCATAAAGTCGACCAACAATACCCCTTTCAGAACCAAAAAAAAAAATGGTTGTCATGACTTTACCGGCAGACTGTGTTTGCGGCAGGGGTGGCCGAGCGGTTCTAGGCGCTACAGAGTGGAACCGCAGGATCGCTACGGTCGCAGGTTCGAATCCTGCCTGGGGCATGGATATGTGTGATGCCCTTAGGTTAGTTAGGTTTAAGTAGTTCTAAGTTCTAGGGGACTGATGACCTCTGATGTTAAGTCCCATAGTGCTCAGAGCCATTTGAACCATTTGAGACAGTGTTTGTTTGAATTTCCGTGGCTTGGCGAAGAAGGATGTCGCCACTGGCGTGATTGTCCATGGTGTCAGGTGTAAAGTGGTATGCTCAGGTTTCGTCACCCGTGACAGCTGAGTCCAGAAAGTTGTCCTGTTCGGCTGCAAGGCGGTGAAGAAATGCGCGGGAAGCATCAACTCGCTGCCGCATGTGGTCCTGTCAGCATGCGTGGCACCCATCTTGCGCACACTTTCGGGTAGTTTTATGTTTCCGTTAAAATTATGTGAGCAGTGCTTCGGGAAACCTCAGGAACCAACGTGCAGAGATCATCCAGGGTGATCCGCCGATCTTAACGCATGCTTTGCACAACCTTCAACACTGTCTCCTCAGATGTTGACGGTCTCCCGCTCCTTCGTTCCTCGTGAATTTCGGTCCGACCAGCTGCAAACTCTCTACACTACTTACGAACATTTTTGACATTCATGCACGACTCACATACACTTCCGTCAATTAGTGATGGATTTCAATCGGCGCAGTGCCCTTTGCGTTCAAAAACCGAATAACTGCGCACAATTCGCACTTGGCGGTAACATCCATCGGGAGCTCTATTCTCCAAGAGTGAGCGCCTCAGCGCGGCGTGCGCATGTTTACACACAACGCTTGAAGCACTCTTCATAACAACGTGACCAACTGCCACACAAGAAGCGTCGACACTTTCTGCGCAACCCATCCATCATTTTCCATCATTTTGCACGACAATGCGTGGGCGCTTACAGCGCAAGCTGTGGCTGCTCTTTTCGGTCGATGGTACTGGGAAGTACTGTACCATCCACCATACTCCCCGGACTTAAGTCATCGTGACTTTGATTGTTTTTCCGAAGATGAAGGAAGCACTTCGTGGCATTTGCTTCAGAACTGTTCCAGAGGTTCGACAGGCAGTAGACCGCTCCACTCGCACGATAAACAGAACAGGCTCTGCTAACGGTATACTACGCCTTCCACATCGCTGGCAACGGGTTCTACACAACGCTGGTGACTACTTTGAAGGACAGTATCAGGTGCAAACATGTAACTCTTTTGTATCGGTTGTGAATAAATAGCTGCCACTATTTAAGTTCCAACCCTCGTATTTAAGTGATCACAGGTTAATATAAGCTAGAAATAGGCCACTGCAAATGTGTATTGCTGGCCCAATAATAACCGTTGAATGCAAGCATACAGATGTGTGTGCATTGTGTTGTACAGGTGCCAGTTGTCAGTTTGTAGGATGGAGTTCCATGCCTGTCGCACTTGGTCGGCCAATAAAGAAACATTTAATGCTGCTTGTGGATGACGCTGGAGTTGTCGTCAAATGACGTCCTATTTGTGCTCGATTGTAGACATATCTGGTGATGTAGCAGGCCAAGGCAACATTTCGATACTGTGCAGTGCATGATGGATTACAACAGCGCTGTGTGCGCAAGCCTTATCCTGTTGGAAAACATCCCCTGGAATGCTGTTCATGAATGGCTGCGAAACAGGTCGAATCACCAGACTGACGTAGAAGTTTGCAGTCAGGGTGCGTGGGATATCAACGAGAATGCTCCTGCTGTCGTCGGAAATCGTATCCTAGACCATAACCAGAGGTGTAGTGTAGTGTGTCTAGCGCACAGAAAGGTTGGTTGCAGCTCCTCAACTGGCCTCCTCCTAATCAACATACGGCCATCACTGGCGCCGAGGCAGAACCAGCATTCATCAGAAAACACAACCGACCTTCACCCTGCTCTCCAATGAGCTTTCGCTTGATACCACTGTAATCGCAAATGGCGGTGGTTTGGGGTCAGTGGAGTGCACGCTATACGGCGTCTGGCTCGGTGCTGTCCTTGAGGTAACCGATTTTTAACAGTCCGTTTGTACCGCTGTGGTGCCAGCTGCTGCTCAGATTGCTGTTGCTGTTGCAGCACGATGCGCCAGAGCTATACGCCGCTAACAATGGTCCTCCGTCTCGGCAGTGGCACATGGCCATCAGGAGCCCGGTCTTCTTGCGACCGTACATTCTCGTGACGTCCACTGCCAGCAGTCGTGCACAGTGACTACATTCCTGCCAAGTCTTTTATCCTCGAAGCACCATTACACGACCTCGTTCAAACTCAGTGAGGTGTTAATAATTGCGACTTAGTCACCTTAAAGGCATTCTTGACTAACATCAGTCCACCACGTCCAATCTCAAAGGTAACTAACGTTCACGATCGTTACAGTGTTTATTTAAAGCAAACCTGATTTGCTTTACTGATAAGATCCTGACGAACCATAGCGATATAGCTGTGAGATGGAAGGAATACTTTCGTAAGCTGCTTAATTGTGATGAACCCGAACTGCAGTTTGATTTCCAGTACCCAATTACAGCCGGTGCAGACTATCTCCTACCTACCCTGGATGAGAGAAAAACGAGACTCAGACACCTTAAGCAGAATAAGAGTCCAGCTGAAGATGGAATGCAAGCAGAGGTGTACAAATTCCCCTTGCAGCCTGCTTGCCCCTAGCACCTCTGCAACCATTCATGCAGGTCAGCCTGCCGCGATGTAAACACAAGAGTGCGCGTGTACTGAGGAATAGTGGGCAATGCGGGCGATACGGGCTCCCGCAAGCCCGGGCTACCTGGGTTCCCGCAAGCCTGCCAAGCTTCACGGGACCCGCTCAGCTTGCTGCGCCTGACAACAGGTTGCGCTGTCAAGCTACCGTGACTAGGGTAGCCAGGTAGTTAGCCTGCAGTTCATTTATCGCAACGGTGGAGGCAGCACAATGAATAGGTCGAACTTTAGTGAGATTGAAAAAAAATTGACAACTGGTGAATACATGCTGGTAACGAAACAGAGCACAAGTGCCGCATGGGAAACATTTTCGTGTGTTTATGAGGCCGCTTCAAATAAATCGGTAGGTGTGTCTCAATGCACACTATGTAAAAAGCTCTTAAGTACTTATTCGGGAACCTCGAGTATGTTACGACATGTGTGCAAATTTGACAAGCAGTTCCCTCACTCCGTAAATATCTTGAAAGAGGACAGAGATTTAGTGGCCGAAAAGTGCGTCGAAATGTGTGCTAAGGACCTGAGACCATTTAGCAGTATAGAGGGAGAAGGATTTCTTAATTTAGGGCAGACACTGATCGACATAGGTAAAAAATATGGCTCAGTTGATATTAAAAATGTTATGCCTTCCCGAGTGACAGTAGCTAGGAAAGTTCAAACCTTAGCTGATAAAGTGCGCAGCAAAATGCTCCCAGATATAGTGCATGCGATTCGTTCTGGTATATATGCCAGTACAATTGATCTATGGACAGACAATTACAAAGGGGTGCATTACATGTCCGTGACAATGCATTACATAAATTCAGACTGGCGTTTGAATAAATATGTACTGATGTGCTCTGCGTTTCCTGACTGCCCAAAAACTGGCTCGAATATACGAAACGAGTTGGAAGATGGCTTAGAAACTATGGGTGTTTCTCGTGAAGACATTGCCAAAATTACGTTTGTCACAGACCAGGGCAGTAACATTGTCAAAGCTCTCGAAGTATATCAGCGTCTTCCATGCATGGCTCATAGTATAAACACAGTCTTGAAACATGTTCTGAGCGAACAGTTTTTGAAAGAAAATGTTCCAAATATATTAGCCATTCTTAATACAGTGCGGGCTACGGTTTCGTACTTCAAGAGAAGAGGTCTCTGTGTGAGACTGAACTCATCTTTAAAGCAGTGGGTTTCAACTCGTTGGAATAGTTATTTTGACATGCTTGTATCAGTCCATTCTCAGATTGATTCAGTGAAGGCTGTTTTACATAATGAAGGTGCCTCTGATAAGATGCTGGGTTATGACCACCATATAACTGGCCAGCTTATAGAATTTCTTAAGCCGTTTAAAGAAGCCACAGTTGATCTAGAGAGTGACAAGGATCCAACCCTACATTTAGTTCTACCGTGGTTTTACGCCTTAAAAACTCACTGTACCGTACGGGATAACGATGAAGAGGTTTGTAATTTTATTCCATCTGAATATTATAGAACCACTTGTGAAATATGTATGTTGAGAAAATGTATTTTCAGGACATGAAACCTTTGAAACAAGCCGCTGATGCCTTCCTAGAACAGAAAATGTGCGTTAGTATGTTGCATAAAATTGCAACGTTTATGGTGGCTAACTACCGCACATTAAGAAAGTTAACCGAGGATGAAAAAATTGAAGTTTACCAAGCAGCACGACAGATGTGTGCTGAAGGTAAGCTCCTAAGATAATGCATATATTCTTCATCTACATGTACATGGTTACTCTGCAAGACACACGCAAGTGCTTAGTTGAGGGTTCATCGAACCACTTTCAACTTATTTGTCTCCTTTTCTCGAATTTCGCGCGGGATAGAACACCTACAGCTCTCCGTCTGAGCGCTGCTTTTTTGTATTTTATTCTGATGATCATTTCTTCCAATGTATATGGGACTCAACAACATCTCTTCGAATTCGGAGGTGTAAGTTGGTGATCGAAATTTCATATATAGATCGCGCCACGTCAAAAAACGCCATTGTTGAAATGATTACCACCCCAACTCTTGTGTAATTTCCGCGACACTCTTTCCCCTGTTTTACGATAATACCAAACCAGCTGCCCTTATTTAGACTCTTTCGACCTCTTCCGTCAATAGTAAGGCTCTCCAACTTCGTAGCAATGCTCCAAAAGAGTGTTTTGTCATTAAAACGCCTACAGCATTTTCTGTGTGTCCATTCCTATTTAAGTAGGTCGTAATTGTAATCAGAGGTATTAAGTAGAATCTACAGCCTTTAGATTTGACTGGTTGATCTTGTAAACGAAGTTTAACGGACTTAGTTTAGTACACACAGGGATAACCTCGCTCTTGTCATTATTTATTGCCAACTGCTAATTTTCACACCAAAAATATATACCTTATTTATATCGTCCTGCAGTTAGTTTTGATCTTCTGGTGACTTTACAGGACGATAAATGATAGCATCATCTAAAACCTATTATAATTTCAACTATATGTAGTACGATCTTCACATTATTCTGCAAATATTAATTGGGACCTGTACAGTTTCAGTACAAGTGCCCAATCACAGCAACCAAGAAACAAATCCAGGGCCGTACAAAATGGCGAAATTTGAGGACTGGGCAGAAGAGCCTACTCTCCTACATGATGAAGTCAGCAGATACTTGCAAGAACACTGTGTGAACGAGGGAGATATTCTACAGTGGTGGAAAAATAACTCCCAACGACTTCCTCGACTTGCGTGTGTGGCAAGAAAAATATTAAATATACCAGCCACTAGTGCGTCTAGTGAGAGAATTTTTAGTTGCGCTGGAAACCTAATTAGCGAAAAACGATCACGTCTTAATGCAGACAGACTTAACGATCTCGTCATAATTAATTCAAACACTAATCAGCAGACACATTGAAAATACAGTAGAACATTAAACGGGAAACTATGAGTTTGAGCGCAAATTTACTAATTAAGAGTGCAGATTTCTTTCTTGTGCTTTGGTTCAAATGGCTCTGAGTACTATGGGACTTAACTTCTAAAGTCATCAGTCCCCTAGATCTTAGAACCACTTAAACCTAACTAACCTAAGGACATCACACACATCCATGCCCGAGGCAGGATTCGAACCTGCGACCGTAGCGGCCACGCGGTTCCAGACTGTAGCGCCTAGAACCGCTTGGCCACACCGGCCGGCTCTTGTGCTTTCTGGGCGTCAATTTCTGAGATAGAAATTTTGTAATGCATACAGTTCATTTTTATTTTAGACTAAAATTTTTGATTTCAATCCTTCCAAGTGACATTAATTATTGTTTGTAAACCATTTTCTGTTACTTGGGTTTGCAAAAGTAGCCAAATATTTTTAGGAGTATTTGGTTTGGCCTAAATAATACTTTCAGGGGAACTGAAGGAAAATTTGTAAAGATTTTATGTTGAAAAGTGTTCTGCAAAATAAAATATTCATTTGTGGAGTAAGGCAATACACATTATGAGTTTAAATTACAATTTATTTTGTTGAGTTCCACACACATTGCAAAATGTAGTTTTATTCTTGTATTTCTATATTAAGGGGAATCCCACATGCAGAGTCAAGATGCTGAAAACCTAGACACTACAAATACTCCTAAAATGAAGAGCGTCTTTTTCCATGAATGTATTGTAGTAGGAATATAATGGAAACTCAGAGCCACTCTCCACAGCGTCTATATCTGCGTCATGAGGATTCAGACTCGTCGTTTAGGTCTGTGTTATGAGGGTCTAGAGTCGTCGTTTAGATTTGCATCATGCAAGTAAACACTCGTCGTCTTAGTCTGCATCATGATGGTCCGAAATATGGTCCCTCATGATGCAGACCTAGACTACAAGTGTGGACTCTCATGACGCAAACGTAGGAGCCGCGAAAAATGGCTCAGGGTCGCCATTGTATTCCCAGTACTATAGTTTTTAGACGAACTGGATACGAAACAAGTCCTTCGATTTTGTTAAAATGCATTTTGGCAATTTAGAATGATTTTTCCAACTTCGAATGAATTCACAGAACCAGTAAAATACATCCTGGAAACGTAGTTAAATATTTATATAATTGGTGTCATACTTGGCTGAAACATACTAAAGTTAAAGAATCTAGACTTCCAAAATCTTAATTTGGTTCTCATTGCAGTACAGTGGTTAATAGGGGCGTAGATAATTTATTCTTCTGGGGAGGTGACCAATCTTCTTTTTGGGGGGTGGAGGTTCACTTCTTTAGTACAAATATCCATCCGTTTCGATGTTGAAAAGTGCAGCACAGACTGCATTGCGTTGCCCGGGCATTTATTTATTCCATACTCTCGTAGTCCATCTTCCCTCCCGTATTTTCTCTCTATCCATTTAGTCCTCTCCCACTATCTCTTTGATCACCTCCACCCCCCCCCCCCCCCCACTCCCCATCCCTTGGCCGGCCGAAGTCGCCAAGCAGTTCTAGGCGCTACAGTCTGGAACCGCGCGACCGCTACGGTTGCAGGTTCGAATCCTGCCTCGGGCATGGATGTGTGTGATGTCCTTAGGCTAGTTAGGTTTAAGTAGTTCTAAGTTCTAGGGGACTGATGACCTCAGAAGTTAAGTCCCATATTGCTCAGGGCCATTTGAACCATTTTTGAACCCATCCCTTGGCCCATCTCCCCCCCACCCTCTATCCTTCTCCTCGTCCTCTCTCTGTTGGATTCCGCCACCTCAGTTCATCTCCTCTTCACCTATCTATGAAAACTCATATATATCGGTCAACTTTTGTGGTGATCAGTGAATCAGTGTCAAAGTTTATTGCTAGGTAGCATTTATTGTAATACTTTTTGATACGCAGCATTGATAGTTTTGTTTTCTGGTGCGTAAACGAATGAAGTTGAAGGTGTCCCGACAGGGCAATATGCGACATACAAATAGCCATGTGAAAAACATGATTTTCAAGATTGATGCCACAAACATATAACAACTGCCCCTGCGATTTATCTATCGACATGGCAAATGTAAGCTGCACTGGAAATTATAACCGTTTAAAGTCGAATGGCATGTCGGTCGGAATCTTAGTGATATTGGAATCAAACTGTCCTCACCTTTGTACTTTCCTTTTAAAATTGTGGCTTCGATTACGTTGTTCTTTAACTTCTTCCCCGCAAGCCGGGTGCCATTACATAGACGTGGCTGATTTACCTTTCGCAACATGATTGCCGATCCGACTTAATTACAGATTGGGAGGCGGTAATCCGGGGAAATCCAGCGAATTTAAAAATTCCGTAGGATAGTTGACTACATCATCTTGGTTAGTAACGGAATAAACCGACTTGTATGTCAGCAATTCGCCAGGTGTCATATTTTGAATCTGAAAATTCTTTTCGTTAACATCAAGGTTTTTTGCAGCCAATATAACACGTTCACTCAACCAAAAATGGTTTGCAACTGTTAAACGACATTTGCTGTGCGCGAATTGTCCAACACGATGACTGTGAATGTGTCAGACAGCTCTCAAATTTTAAAAAGATCATAGACATTTCGTTTAAAAGAAATATATATATATATATATATATATATATATATATATATATATATATATATATATATACATTTCTTATTTCTTTATATATATATATATATATATATATATATATATATATATATACACACATTTCTTTTAAACGAAATGTCTATGATCTTGAAGAAAGTACCTTACAAAAGATTTTGACATCGTTTGCGGGTTACCATGAAAGTTCACTATGTATGCATGTTTCCATGGAGAAGGTTTTTGAATATTTACATGTGCATGTATATGTATATATATATATATATTTATGTATGTTTATGTATATATATGTTTATGTATATATATATGTATATGCGTATATATATGTGTGTATATATATATATATATATATATATATATATATATATATATACACTCATAGACAAATACATATATATACATATACATATATATATACGCATATACATATACGTATACATATATATACATAAACATATATACATATATATATATACATATACATGCACATGTAAATATTCAAAAACCTTCTCCATGGAAACATGCGTACATAGTGAACTTTCATGGTAACCCGCAAACGATGTCAAAATCTTTTGTAAGGTACTCTCTTCAATGTACTGTCCGAAATATTACGTAGACAGTGATGTTCCTCTTGATGGTCAATGATGGTCAAGTGTGCAAAATTTCTTCAAGATCGGAATAAAATTGTAGGTTGGTGTAGAAGTGTGTACGTAAAGTACCCTCCGCCATGCACCTTTCAGAATTTTAAGCAGGCAACGCCCTTCATCCTGCTTTGAATATCAAGTGTGCCAAATTTCATCAAGATCGGGATAAATACGTACAATTTGTCGAGTTCCGTTATGTAAAGGAACCTCTGCCATGCACCATATGAAATTTTATGTAGACTGTGACCTTCCTCTCGGTTTCAAGGTATAGTGTGCAAAATTTCATCAAGATTGTATGCAATACAAACACACGGACACAATGAAAACGCACTTTCAGTTTTTGTCAAATTTTCCAATTTTTCGGTCGATTTTCGAAAAATTTTATTTCATAAAAACCTTGTCCTGAGAATTACGAACACAGCAAAAAAAATTTAGCCGAACTGGTCCAGGCGTTCTCGAGTTTTACGCTTATCAACACATTTGGCAATTAATTTTTATTTATATAGATAAGAAGCCCGAAATATACGCGTAAAGGAAGAATATACAAATAAAACCAATATTTTTTTTACCTGAAATTAATACATATACACATATATACGTATATATAATGTTGGGGTTTGTCTTTTGGTGCTCAGGTAAAATAAAAACTTTTGATTAACGTTCATAATACGACAATGACGCGCGCAGACTAAACGGCTGCGTAGCGCAGCTCAGCAGTAATATGGGCAGGCAAGCAAGTTTCCCGCAGCCTGCCCGGGTTGGGTTCTGCTTGGCTTGGCTGGGAGTGAAGCAGCCTGCCCGTTCTGTTGACAACGAGCGGCGGCCTGCCCGCCTGGCCACCGGGCAAGCATGGGCGGGTTAAAAGCGGGACATGTACACCTCTAAATGCAGGCTGAAATGATCCTGGGAGGAGCAGAGAACCTCGCAGAAAAAATACACCGACTGATACAGGCAATATGGGCCAAACAAGAATTACCAGCAGAATGGGAAACAGCTCTGATACATCCAATACATAAGAATGGCGACAAACTGAAGTGTGAAAATTATCGAGGAATCGCCGTGCTTAACATGTGCTGTAAGATCCTGTCCAATCGCCTCATACGTAGAATTCAGCCAGTGGCAGAATCGGTGATTCGGGAGTACCGGGGAGATTTCCGGCCAGGACGGTCAACAGCAGATCACATCTTCAATCTCCGGCAGCTCACAGAGAAACTGGGTGAATATGGTAAAGATTTGCATATTTTATTCGTTGATTTTAAGAAGGCCTATGATTGTATACATCGCGAGAGCCTGCTCAGCTGTTTAAGGGAGTTTGACATGGAAGAGAAAGTCATCAATCAGATAAAGATCTGTCTGAGCGAAACACGTGCAAAGGTGAAGATATCAAATCGCGTAACAGATTAATTTGAAATTGTGACAGGACTCAGGCAAGGAGATGTTTTTTCCCATCTCCTGTTCAACTTTGCCCTCGAGAAGATCGTACGCGAGACCTTCCAAGAGAACAAAGGGATTGAAATCGAAGGAAAGAGACTGGCATACTTAGCCTATGCAGACGACATCTGTTTACTCTGTAGGTCTGAAGAGGAGCTGGAGCAAATGACCAGAGCACTAAACGAGGCTGCCAGCAAATTTGGGCTAAACATAAACGAAGCCAAGACAGAGTACCTCGTTATGAATCGTGGTCAAAGTCAGACTGCTGGTCATCTATAATCACTGGAGGTGGGAGACCAGTCCTACAAGAGAATTCATGAATTTAATACCTAGGAGCATTTTTCACTGAGAACTCGTCATGTGAAGCAGAGATCAGTACCAGAATAAAAGCAGGAAACCGATCTTACCACGGCCTGGCACAACTGCTTCGGTCCAGATATCTCTACATACAGGTCGACTTTACAAAACCCTGATCCAGCCTGCTCTTCTATATAACTGTGGGACGCGGAGTAACCGGAAAGAGGACTTCCCTAGCTCCTCGTTTTTGAGAGAAAAGTGCTTCGGAAGATCATCGGTCCGGTTCTGGATGAAGATACAGGGTAATGGAAGATCAGACACAACCAAAAGCTTGAGGAACTATACCAGCAGCCCAACATAGCAGGAACTGTCAAATCCAAACGAATGCAGTGGGCCGGCCATGTGCCCAGGATGGAAGATCACAGATGGCCGCGGGAGCTCCTGGATTTCACACCTACAGGAAAGAGACCGCCAGGGAGACCCAAGAAGCGTTGGAAGGATGGACTCCATGAAGATTTCAACCAAGTGTCAATAGATGTGAACGGATGGCGGACAACAGCAATGGACAGAACACAGTGGAGGAGGAAACTTGTAGATGCATGCGGTCCACTGGGCCTGATTACGTAGAAGAAGAGGAAGAACAGAAACCTGATTTGCATCCTCGTAGTGCCGCTCGCAGCGTCCCTCTGATGCGACTGTCGTGAAACGGGTCTACCAACTTTCGTGTGTGTCGCACAACTCCCTGTTGGGGTAGCGATCTTTTTCCGTTAGTGTATTGCCGCCATATACATTCGTATAGTGTAACGCGGAGCGTGCTAACTTACGAGATGGGAAGGTGAACCAAACGCGGACCGAATCCGCGTGGCGATTTAACAAACACGGTTGATGCACTGACCAGCCTGGGTGCGGATCATAGGCCGTTTCTCATGTTTGTTGAAACAAGCGTTTGGCTGATCTCCAGATTCCACCTCAGACAATACAAAACTCAAACACTTAAAATACAATCACATAGCTTCTGTGTAGTTTGGAAAGTAGGAGACGAGGTACTGGCGGAAGTAAAGCTATGAGGACGGGGCGTGAGTCGTGCTTGGGTAGCTCAGATGGTAGAGCACTTGCCAGCGAAAGACTAACGTCCCGAGTTCGAGTCTCTATCCGGCACACAGTTTTAATCTGCCAGGAAGTTTCATATCAGCGCACACTCCACTGCAGAGTGAAAATCTCATTCTGGAAACCTAGAACAAAGTTTGCACACTGATCGACAGGTGGCACACATGACTCTCCACTTTTAGGTAACAGATGAGTAAGGCGATAGGAACGTCATCTGGCCGCAAATTTAAAGGAAATAAAATTACCAGATCTTGAGTAAGTTAACCTAAACGCGATTAACGCTAAGATGAAGAAGAAGATCAGCAGCCTCTGCAGCTCTCTGTTCTAGGGACTTTTCAGAGAAGGTATTTAGTATTGTTTCGCAGGAAGACTTGTCACGCACATAGAAACCTACAATTATCCAGTTGATCATTAAACGATTAAAGTTTCCTCCGATGATAATAGTGCGATTGGGAAACATACGTACTAGTGGACTGAGGTTTCCTCTAAAATTTTCCGTTACACTTGGGGGTGACTGTAGTGGTCGACGGGAAGATCCGATTGAAACTTAACATCCGCCTTTAATTCTGGCTCAACCAAACAGTCTCACATGCAGCTTCAGTTTCTATCTCGATTAATTTCAGTTTCTTGTCTTCTGCGAAAACCACAGCGCCTGCGTTTTCGATCAGCGTATCGTTTCGATGTACTCTTAGATTTACCCCAAAAATCTGCTATTAATTTCATGTTTTAATCGACTTTCTGCACCTAGATTTGTGGGAGCCCCACAGCTGTTTAGAAGCTCTTCAGACTATAGCACTTTATTGCGAATGCTTCGAGAGTTTATCATAACGATTTGGGCATTTATTTGGGTCTTAAAATAATACCTGGGTGTTGACAGCTGTCATAATCTAGAATGGATGGAGAGTCGCCTAATCTAAAAACAAACTTATGAGAACCCAGCCCACAACGTCAGCTCCTAGTGTGTAGTGCACACTTGACCCATTTAAAGGGCCTACAGTTCTCAACATCATGCCACAAGTCTAGAAAATCACAGTCTATCTTGACACAGAACCTTCGAAGTCTATGTTTCAAGCCTTCCACTCGACTCAGAACCTACTATCAAGTCTAGGGGCGACGCTGCAGATTTTCAGCTTTATCGAAGTACCGTGAGCTAGGCTGGTCTTCTCAACTTTTTCCACCAATCGCTGCCATGATCCATGTATGACCTTGGAACCCAGACAACAGGCATCGTTTGTTGCAAGTTGGTTATACCCTGCTAGCCCAGTGGCTGCCGGGACAGCCTCTTCAACGTTTTGAATGAAGACTTGACACAGAACACCGTGGGTTTTCGTAAAGGAGAAATGTGTCTCATTGGCTCAGTTTCCGTGGTGGAAGACAGCAGCTCACACTTGTTGGTTAGGGGCAGAGATTTAACGCTGACTTCTCCTTGGTCACCTGAGAACAAATGACACGTGTGTCAGTACACTGCCCTTTTGTACCTTGGGTACGTGATACTATCGACAACCATGTAAGTGCATATCGCTACCCCATGACTTTTGTCACCTTAGTGTACGTAGTGGAGCCTTGATTAGCCAATAGGAAGCGAGGACGTAGTTCCCATGTGGGTGAGGCCATGCCACGTCAGCAAAACGCTACGCTGGAACCTCCACGTGTCCTTCTGCTCAGACACTAGGTCTTGTAACACATTGCACCATGGTACAAATATTCGGTGCCCATTTTAACATAAGTGTTGCAATGCCTCTCCGTGGTCCTGACAAGGCGTCCATTCACAACAGCTTCACATTATATCAGTTCGGACGATTTCCAACCAGCCGGCCAGTGTGGCCGAGCGGTTCTAGGCGCTTCAGTCTGGAAACGCGCGACCGCTACGGTCGCAGGTTCGAATCCTGCCACGGGCATGGATGTGTGTGATGTCCTTAGGTTAGTTAGGTTTAAGTAGTTTTAAGTTCTAGGGGACTGATGACCTCAGAAATTGAGTCCCATAGTGCTCAGAGCCATTTGAACCATTTGATTTCCAACCTAACAGCAAGTGACACATTCCAAGCCAGAAAGAGCATTCAATCTGAGCAACATTGTGGCTGGTGAAATGTTTTATACAATAGTAAACGACTAACTTTACCCTTTAATTTGTAGGTCAGTTATGTTATAAGGATCAAGAGTTCCGTTTAAGAACTCAGGCAGTTTACATCCACAAAGGGATTCTTATTGTAATAAAAGAAAAACCTGGGATAAAATTTGTTGATTCCCTGAAGCTACTTCGAACTTGTTTCGATTTATCACCACCAACAATTTCATGCAATGAACTCGAAGGCAGCGGAAATTTACGAGAAATTCAGGCGTTACATATTGTTGTTGAGAGAAGAATCTAAATGTAAGACGGTATGACAGTTATTATGAATGCTTCTGTAACTATAACATGGAAAACCGATTTACTTAGGGACTTTAGAAAGTAAGTTACACGTGTCGTCGTATACTAAGGCCATTTTGCAGTTACTATGCGGACACCTACCGTCGAGGAACTGAACGATTGATAGAACGTTCCGGCCATTGTTTACAGAGACTTTGCGAATGTGCTGGCAAATAGCGTCATGTGTCTGTGTCACAATGAAGTGTAGTGCAGCATTCAGTAAAAGTTAGTTGGCCTGCTATAATTATGTGTAATTTAGCTTTCGATGTCATCTCGTACCAGGGAATATGTTATCCAAGTTACATGACAACTTTTGAAAATTCTCAAAAATGCACGTGTATTGAAAGTCGGGACGAACGCATTTTTGAAGGATAATACTGTCAAAATTGTGTAAATCGGAAATGTAATTTACTACTTACTGATGATGCAAAAGGAAGTACGTTTCCTGTAGCTCTCTGTGTTAAAGAATACACATTACGACACGTGCACACATTTGATACAATCAGAACGAAAAGCACGTTTAAATTTTAAGCGAGGTTTTCGAATCTAGGTTTTCGAAATGCCTTTGTGTGACACATGTTAGACACAAGCAAGTTCGTGGCATACATTTAGTTAACTCAGTAATACTACGTGTTGCTTATATCTTTAGTAACTGTGCAGAAAGACATATATTTCATACTCCCATGGTTGTAGGTATAGTTCTTCACTCTAATACACAATTTGACTAAGACAGCTTATATTAAGAGTAGTATAACCAGACAGTGTACTTTCGTTTCCCGCCATCAGTCCTCTGAGCGGTTTGATGCCGTCTGTCACTGTTCGCACTCCTGTGCCAACTTTCAGAGTAGCGCTTACACTGAAAGCCCTAAATTATTTGTTCTCTGTTTCACCCTAAAATTTTTCTCCTGTACGATTCCCTCTAGTTCCATGACAGTAACTTATTATTGTATTAACACATATGCTGCCAAGCTGCCATCCTGTCCTATCTTCCAGTTTTTCCACACATTCCTTTCGTGTCCGCTTCTGCAGATCAGGTCACCATTTATCTTATAGGTACACTTATTTTTCCGCGTCCTCTTTCACAATAATATATCTCAAATACTTCAGTCCATAATTCAGTACAATACAGTATAATGCTGTGCTCCAGACCTACGTTCTCAGAAATTTCTTTCTCAAATTAAGACCTATGTTTGATATTAGAAGGCTTCTACTAACAAGGAATGTACTTTCTGGTACTACCAAACATTTTTAAAATATTTTTCCAAAAACACTTTTAATTACGAATAACATAGGCATGCGTTGTTTCTGTACCACTAAATAAATTAAGCCATATCTCTTTGTTCATTTTAAAAATTTTACAATTCTAAATTGTTAGAACCTACCATACATCAGCTGTGTTATACAACAGTCAAATGGAAAACCGCAAACTTTCGCTGGTGTGCGTCGTGAGCTGCAAACTCGAGGCGAACCCATTGTAACACGAGCTCCTCTCTCTCTCCACCCCCCCCCCCTCATCCCCCCCCTTTTCCCACGAATTTCTTCCGCAAGACGCACTGAAAAGAGCCGCGGGCCGAATCCAGCCCGCAGGCCAGAAAGTTGCCCACCCTTGCTGTAGAACATAAGCAATATATTCCTTTAATTTATTATTGCCTTGTTCTGCCAAGAAGCGATGGAAGAACCAGTTAACGTCAGAATTCACTTAGGCAAATATATTCCCTTCCTACAACATTAAATAATCCCAGCCTAAGTAATACACTACCGTAAAAAAAAATTAGTACACCTGGAAAGACGACGTCGATTTTGATCCAATGACAAAATATGTCGCCTGATGGTTTCACCGTCGTCCACCAACAGATAGCGTAGTGATGTAACCACCATAGCGCCATATGTGTGTACCGTTTAATGGGGTATACTTACGGCCAGAAGGATGATTGTTGTGCAGACGTGTGAAGCAAGAAGGCAATCACGCCACGAAGGCGCATTCGTACTTCGTACAGCAAACTGAGTGACGATGAAAGGGGCCAAATTGTGGGTTTCCAGTTGGCATGATAGTACTTTGGAGAACTGCCAACGAGTCAGACGTGCTGCGACAGTTGTACAACGATGGTGGTGTCAGTGGTCACGTGCACATCCTAACACCCGTAGACGAGGTTCTGGACGTCCACGCAGCACATACGCCCACTACGATCGTCGTATTGTAAGGGCAGCACAGGCAGTGTGGAACCGAGCGGCCGCTACGGTCGCAGGTTCGAATCCTGCCTCGGGCATGGATGTGTATGTTGTCCTTAGGTTAGTTAGGTTTAAGTAGTTATAAGTTCTACGGGACTGATGACCTCATAAGTTGAGTCCCATAGTGCTCAGAGCCATTTGAACCATTTTTGAGAAGTGTAAAGAGTAAATTACTCTACAGAATTGGATCTTACTACCCATCTGTACATGAGTGGCAATTTTGCAGCACAACAGCTATATAATGAGCAAATAGTAAACTCATTCAGGGGAAAGATAGCTTCGGTAGGTGGTGCCTTAAGCAATAATTTCATAAATTTATGATCAGCCAGCAAATACATAACGCATTCGATTGGATGGATCGTTTCCATTGTATTGTACCTGATCTATGAGTCAGTGTTTCTGTATGTGACCCCTATAACACAAAGTTTATTTCAATTATTTCAAATTCAGTTGGAAGTTAACCACATTACGCACTTAAATGCTGAAATGTTTACCTCTGTTCTTCTGCAGAAGTCGTGGATTACACTTGTCTCATATACGCATCGGTATTTTCTGTATTGGATATATTTTTTTGGTAGAAATGGACGCACTGATTACAGGGAGACCGACCATATAATGAATTTTACATACCTTGTCTTCTCATTGTGAATATCAGGCAACTGATTGCCTGGGCCTATCGTCTCTATGAGTATTTACTGTACATATGTTACTGTACTTACAAGTACATATGTATCTTACTATTCTGCTGAAAGACTTTGTATATATCAAGTGTTCTTCTGCTATAATTTCATTTCTAGCTGTAATTGCTGAAAACATGGACGTATTATCGAGGGCGTAATGAAACGTAATGCCTCCGAATTTTTATGTGAAAACCCTTAGAGCCCTTTAAGTAAAACAAACGATATTAAAATTCTACATCCTTATTCTTCATGCACACATATTTATTTCTCCTGAAACTTCCTGGAAGATTAAAAGTGCGTGCCAGACCGAGACTCAAACTCGGGACCACAATTTTAATCGGCTAGGAAGTTTCATATCAGCACACACTCCGCTGCAGAGTGAAAGTCTCATTCTGTATGGAGGTTGCTCGTTGACAGTGAACCCAAGGGGTCGGATTGTTGCAGATACCGCATCGCTCGTATGTGGTCTGGCATTTTTATGCTGAAGGAGAGGATGCTCAATGTGTGGGCGAACGCTTAGAATTCGAAACTCGATTATAACACGGTATTTCTGACGCACCGACAATGTTACGTTACACGCCGCCATGTTACACGCTGCAGTTAGGACCCCTCCACCGACAGAGAACTGCAAATATGTAGACATGAAGAATAAAGACGTAGAATGTAAATATTTGTTTCATGTAAAAAGCGTTTAAGAGTCTTCACTTAAAAAATTACGGAGACATTACTTTTCAGCACGCCCTGTATCCTACACCATACCCATTTGTCTGTCAACATAAAACATGACGGAGGACTGTCCAGTTTGCATTACTATCTTTGCGGTGTTGTCCTCTATGATAATGTGTCTGTTCGGTTGTACTGTGTTGCAGCGGAAGGACGCGGCGCGCATGCGCAACAGTTGCTCCTGCGCGGAGCGCACATCGCAGCGCTGGCCGTCTGCTCGGCGCTGCTCCTGGCCGTCGTCGCCGCCGGCGCCGCCATCGGCAGGTCAGTAAACTAAACACTGTCCCAGGATGAAGTCTCAGTATACATCTCGTCAGCCAACAAAGTCGACTCGTTTTGCTTCGAAATCTTTGCAGTGTATCTATTTTGGTTTTTATTGACATGGTTCGGACAACTTGGACCACAATACCGCAACTGTTTTCTTCCACTGAGTTTTAACACAGGCCTTGGGGATCGCAGCTTTCTTACGATGTTTCTTTCTTGCTTTCTTCTTAGGTGCACGCTAGAAACCGTTCTCCATCAAATTGCTTCTTTAGAGGTTACGTTTTACGATATCGTGTGATATCATGGTTTTGCGTAGTTTTCCACTTCTGTTGACCAGGTTCCTTTGGTTTCTTTTCTTTCTTTTTTTGTTATAAACGTAAACAAAGACTCGAGTGGACAACATGTATTTTACTTCTTCGCTAAACGCTTGCTGTAGTGGCGTACGAAGTGTAACATAGTTGGTTTTTGTCTTCGTACACACAAATTTTCGTCGATATTATTTGAATACAATGGAGAAGAGCATTGGAAACGAACAGTAACCGGTCTGTGTACAGCGCACTTACGTCACCGATTGTATTCTAATTTCACTAACAATATCTCGTGGACTGAGAGTATAAACTATCAGCCAAATGGGTTTATTAAATTCGGCGTCACATATTGTGCTGCTCAAGTAGATATAAGCCATTTTCCACAGAAATAATCGTAACAACACTACTGTTCACACTCAGTACACCGATATTAGAGATCACAAATGAGCCCCATATATTGTGTATGTGTGTGTGTGTGTGTGTGTGTGTACATATATGATATACTGTATATGTGTATGGATCCGTTTAGATGTGTATTTTGTACATATGAATGTGTGTGTGTGTGTGTGTGTGTGTGTGAGAGAGAGAGAGAGAGAGAGTGTGCGCGCGCGCGCGTGTTTATGGATTCATATGTCTAAACCTTTTACGCTTTTATGAAGAATTTATTTTATTATTTCATCTATAGTCTGAGAATGCCTAACAATTACACTGATATATACACACATTTTCTACATGTTAGCAAGTTGGTGACAATAGTATAGAAACACAGACGAGGTTGAAGCGTATTCTCTAAATGGTAATTAATTATGAAAATAAATTTACCACTTTGTTTGTAAAAGTTACATAAACGAATGATAAGCTAAGCAACTCGCTATAAGCCCATAGCTGCAAGTTGCCATGACTAAAATAAAACGCAAACAGCTCGGTTTTTGGGGGCAGGAACATTACAGTGATGTTGCTCTGGGCCCAATTTTCGTTTGATGGAGGACATACACTGATCATCCAGGACATCATGACCACCGACCTACTACTAGTATAAATCCTTCCACACAATAGCAGCATCATATGCTGAGGAATGACAGCTACTCAGACACACACACACTGCATTTAGTAGCAGTGAGTGTGCTGTCCATTTATAGAATGGGGAAGTCGTGGAATCCATCTGAGTTTGACCGAAGGCAGATTGTGATGGCCCAGAGGCTCGGCTTGAGCATTTTGGAAACTGAACAACTTATAAGGTGTTAGAGTAGTGCTGTGCTGAGTGTCCTCAACATGTGATGAAACCAAAGTGAAACAATATCTAGATGTTGTGAGGTTGGGCGGCACCCCTCATTACAGATATCGGGTGTCCCACTCCTAACGATGGGTCTCCACAGCCGACAACCCTTGCATGTGCCAATGTTAACACAACGACAACGGCAACTACGACTGAAATGGGCAGGTGACCATAAACACTGGACGTTGGCGCATTGGCAGAGCGCTGCGTTGTCTGATGAATCGGTGATATCTCCTTCGTTATACCGATGGGAGGGCACGAATCAATCGTCTTCCAGAGAAACAGCTGCTTGACACACGCACTGAGGGTAGGGGACAAGATGGCGAGGGCTACATTATGGTTTGGGGAACATTCGTATGGGCAAACATGGGTCCAGTGGAGCTCGTGCAAGACACCATGATGGCCAAGGAGTATTGTACACTGGATGCAGGCCACATACACCACTTCATGACAATCATGTTTCCTGATGGCAGAGCTACTTTCCAACAAGATAATGCGCAAAGTCACAAGGCCAGGATTGAGGTGGAGTGGTTCAACGAACACAGCGCCAAGTTCCAATTGATGTGCTGGCCACCAACTCGCCAGAACTGAACCGAATTGAGCACATCTGGGATGTGATTGGACATGACGTCAGAGCTCATCGCCTCCCTTCCCGGAATTTACGGGATCCAGGTGACTTGTGTGAGCAGATGTTGTGCCAGTTCCCTCCAGCGACCTATGAAGACCTCATTGTGTCACAACACATCGCTGCTGCTGTCTGTGCCAAAGGTGGACACACCGACTACTAAGTGAGTGGTTAATCAGTGTCTGTTCTATCATGGTGCAGGTGGAATGAAAAGAAAATACAGTTCTGTTGCCACGCGGTATTAGCCGAGCGGTCTTAGTCGTTGCAGTCATGGACTGTGCGGCTGGTCCCGGAGGAGGTTCGAGTCCTCCCTCGGGCATGGGTGTGTGTGTTTGTCCTTGGGATAATTTAGGTTAAGTAGTGTGTAAGCTCAGGGGCTGATGACCTTAGCAGTTAAGTCCCATAAGATTTCACACCCATTTGAACTTTTTTTTAATAGTTCTGTTGAAATAGACACACATTATATGTTTTTCGTCTGAATTGTGGACTGCACCACTGAAATTGTTCTGTGCATCACTCTTGTTCTAATGCAGCAACATTTCTAGTTGTATACACTGCACCAATTAGTTTTCGTTTTACACACTTTACAAAGTCTCGAAATACAGCTTCATTCGAGGTCATCTGATCCTGACAATCAGTCATTTCACCCTTTACCACAGCATCAGCATATTGTATGTACTGTACTGTATGTTAACTGGGGACCTAGGAACGACGGAGAGGCTCCGTCCGTGCCACAGCCACAGTGGTCCACAACCCGACGACGACCACAGCAGTCCACTTCACCCCTCCGCCACCCCAAACCGAACCCAGGGTTAATGTGCGGTTCAGTCCCCAGTCCCCCCCCCCCCCCCCCCTCCAGGGAACGTCTCACACCAGATGAGTGTAACGCCTATGTTTGCTGATTGAGTAATGGTGGTGTATGCGTACGCGGAGAGCTTGTCGTTTGTGCAGCAATCGCCGACATAGTGTAGCTGAGGCGGAATAAGGAGAACCAGTCCGCTCTCACCGAGGCAGATGGAAAACCGGCTAAAAACCATCCACAAGACTAGCCGGCTCACCGGACCTCAACACAAGTCCGCCGGGTGGATTCGTGCCAGGGACCAGGCGCTCCTTCCCATTCTGGAAAGTCATGCGTTAGACCACTCAGCTAACTGGGCGGGCTAACAGCTTATTAGTGCACTCAGTCCCTGTCTTAAGTCATGCTAGCCTCACTCCAGCACTCTCCAGTAACAGAGAATGAGGCTATGAGTAGGAAGTGACCGCAGCACCATCATTCTCAGACTGGTCATACTCGCATAACTACAGCAGGAAAAAGGAAGCCATTGTACGTAGGCTCCACCAGTGTAGCACTGGCGTAACAGCGGCGCCTTGATTTCTAGTGTACGCAACCCTCAACATTAGACTCGAACTCGCCCCATTTCTGATCTCTGATCGATAAAATCCTTGACCCCTTACATTGGGAAAAAAACTGAGGGTTCTACCTCAGTGCCTCTATACTACTGACTCTCATGAAAAATGGAACACAACCTTTCGATTCTACTTTACGACGAAATCTACGTAGTGTATATGTCGGCTGTTTGAGACTGTATGAAAAACCATCGTTTAGAAGGGTCTGCTCATAGTTAGACACAGTCAATATCAAACTTCTTCTGGAGCCCTTCAAGTTTAGAACACAGCAACCTTTTTCTGGAAGCAACAGGTTAGTGTGTTCTCATAATGAAAGAATCGACTTCTGTGTTTCGATATTGAATGCTTCAGTGTGTGAAACAGACATTCTACCACTTTCATTGTTTGTAGTCGAGCAACGTTGTTCTTATGAAATTGTTTGCCTTCTTCCTTCATTACCATCAGAGGAATATCTTTGCTCATGTATGTCTAAGGCAGCTGAGTTTCATGACTACCGATGTTCTCAAATTAACAGGCATCTGGGATTTGTGTCAGTATAAAAGCAGCATCTTTTCGCTCTCGCTAATGTACTCACCATCACTTAGAAGCACAGAGCAGTTGGGAAACATTGTTGCCAAGAACGTAGAGAGTACCACACTTATGCAATGATTAAACTTTTACATTTCAAACAGTAGCTTGTACTGTAGAAAATGGAAGGCAAGGCACGTGGTAGTATGGGTTCAGCAAATAGTTTTGGTGAATGCATGCATCAAATCTCGCAGTATGAAGTTATAAGGGTCCTGAATGGCGCCCAATATAGTCCTTTCAATCAAGCTTGTACCTGAGTGTGTAATGCTTGCGGATTAGTGGATAATATTTCGATCACACATAACACATATTTTTGATACAAGGGATGTTAGGTGATGACTGATCTGCCCCGGCCCACATCTGGAAGGCCACATAGTGAAGTAGCAGCGGTATGACAACGTGCAACGTCCAGGAAGTCACGAACAAGAGCACGAGCAGTTCCAGAACCTCGTGAACTGTCACAGTGGCTGCGAGGAACACGCAGTGCGATATCGCGCCCCCACACCACACCAGGTTACTAGATCCCACTAACTGCTCATTGTGGCACTTACTATTATGCCTCGACACACGGACCTGCTGAACGTCACCACCAAGACAGTAATGAGCTTCGTCACTGCACCCAAAGCAGTGCCTGTCGACGTGGTGCAAGCTCGTCATTCCCAATACCAGGCAAGACTATGGTGATGCTGCTGGGGTGTGGAGATTCCTGAAATGTGCAGCTGCCTACCATTATTAGTGGAATATCTTCAGTCACCGCATGAGACGTGGAATCGAACATTAACGAGGAACTGGCCAATTTTCGTGACATTATAATGTGGGTTTTCATGCTCAAGAGCATTCTAACAGTAACCCCTTGGGTCAGCAGGTCAGTGGGCGTCGAAGTTCGACAAGTGAGGCGATAACGTTGCGAGTGTCAACAGGCGGAGCTCCATGGGCTGGTGAGTGTTTTAGTCTCACTCCCAAAGGCGTCAGTTAGACAGAGGTATCTGCAATATCATTTTATTAATGTGATTACTAAAATGAATATTGTCTCCTCCAGCGAGCAGGAAATGGGCTGTGCTGCTCCCTCAGGCATTAGCGAAGAATGTTAGATACAGCGCTACAGCAGTTCACAAAGCTTGTGGCAGGTAAGGCACACTGCCTGACAATGGGGCGGTGCTAGCGAGGCTCAGCAAGGTGGTCCATAGATGCGTCTCTGTGGATATGGTGGACCTCAGTTCGCTACGGTCGCAGGTTCGAATCCTGCTTCGGGCATGGATGTGTATGATGTCCTTAGGTTAGTTAGGTTTAAGTAGTTCTAAGTTCTAGGGGACTGATGACCTCAGATGTTAAGTCCCATAGTGCTCAGAGCCATTTGAACCAGGAAGGAGGAACATGTACAGTCTGTGAGGCGACACTCAAGTGGCCACCCAGCAAGCAGAAGATGGCAGCTAGCAGTCAGTCAGTTTGACAGTTCACCAGAGGAAGGCCTGGTAGGTCTGCATCTTCTATCAGTCACAGCTGTGACCCATCAGTAGCGACAGCGTAGAGCGATGAAGTCCAGCAACAGTCGGCAGGCTGCAGGCTCGTTGTGAATGGGCAGCAAGCAGCACATCATGGTTCGCCACTAGATTTAACCTGTAACTAACAAGACTGTCATTCCATCGGGATCGGCTATGCAGACAAAATGACCAGACACTGATTACGAGATGTCTGAGATATGGGTATTTAAAGCGAGACATCACGTAATTGTAGTAGGTTGGGCAGACCTTTATATACAGGGTAACACAGAATAACGGGAATATTTGAATTCAGTAGTGGCAGCCTTAGGCAGGTGGTAGCACTGCGGATTCGTGACAGCGAGCAAACAGTCCGCCATTTCAATAATCATGGATCAGTGTGTGAGGTAACGGGCGAACTGTTGAGCCCTGAAAATATTCTGAGTTCGGAGTCGGCGTGGCCACACGGGCCGGTCGGCGGGCTGACAACGTGGTGCCGGACGTTGGCCGAAGCAAGAGGGGTCCATGGTGACGCTGTGTCGATGAGGGAGGCACGCCAGGAGGGCCAAAGACGGCGCACTTTCTGAAACCTTAATCGCAGACATTTCACAGTTCAGCTAGAAATTAATAGTAGAATAAATAGTAGAATTAATAGTAGAATGAATCATAATACCTCAAAACGAAACATGTACATTACCATTATTTGCACGATTATTCTGATGGTGTAATCAGATTTTCAATATCTTTATTAGTTTAAAGATTAGTATCTGACTGTAAATTATACAAGTAGCACACAGCAACGAATTTTTAAAATCTAAACGGTTCATCCGACTTCGTCGATTCACGTGTTTTTAGAAAGCTATTAGAGTAAACCTAAATTGGTATGAATTACAGGCATGTTACTTGAATAGTACATGAGCTATTGGAGGTCAGAGGGACCGATTACTATTAATCACGTCAGTCTATAAGTACTCCACAGTGACACGAAAAGACGATAGCAGCATGCTGATAAATATCTTTATTCGTCTATGTCTTTGATTATATCCGATATATACTATTCATGAAGAAATTAGTTAAATGTTTAATGTGTATTAGAAAGCACAGAGACATTAGGCCATTAGCCTACTTTTTGTTCTATTTCTTTGATATATGTTTATTTTTTTATATATATATCTACTAATATGTGTTAGAGCGTGTTTATGCTCCAGCCGTCGGAGTATTTATTTAATTTCAAGTGATTTAAATGCAAATCCAGTATTTCGAATGTGTTTCAATGTGTTGTGAGTGTATGTTGGCTTGGAGACATGGAGGGAGAACTCTAGCCAATCACAGCACTTGTTACTGAGAGAGACGTATGGAGGTTGGGGAGGAGCATCGTTTTCCGGAGAGGACACGGGGGGTTCTGAACTGGGTGGTGCGAGGGAGTCACACAGGACACGGGGAGTCTTGGGCAGTACGGGACAGCAAACGGGGAATGCTGGACATGACGGCGCGAAGGACGCACAGTCGTTGGAAAGACCTGGGGTGGAGCACTTTGTGCGTGATCGCAAGAGACAGAAATACTTCAGAGTGCCGGCCTGTGTACTCGTGAGATTTCCCTGAAGATGCAGTACGCGTTTGGAAGTGAATATCTCGCGAGCTTTGTTGTTGTTCACAGCTAATTACTTGAAGTAGAAATCTTTATTATTCAACTTATATTTTATTTAATTGCTGGACCATGGACACCAGTAAGTGTTTTGCAGAAGTATACCACATTCTCAGCCGGCCGGAGTGGCCGTGCGGTTCTAGGCGCTACAGTCTGGAGCCGAGCGGCCGCTCCGGTCGCAGGTTCGAATCCTGCCTCTGGCATGGATGTGTGTGATGTCCTTAGGTTAGTTAGGTTTAAGTAGTTCTAAGTTCTAGGGGACTGATAACCTCAGAAGTTAAGTCGCATAGTGCTCCGAGCCATTTGAACCATTTGAACCACATTCTCAAAAGTACTTATACTATTGTACTCATCATTTAAAGTCGTTAAGATAGTACCTGCAGATTTTATTTAATTGCAAAATTTCTACGTCACATTCGCAATGGCCGAGTGATAGGAACCTTCGACCATTCGATTCATGTGTCTGTTCATACTGTATACTGTAGACTCAGCAGTATTTGGCTTGTAACGCGGCAACTACGTATCCCAGCCTCTAGACAACGAAACCAGCCAAAACTTTTAATATTTCAACACTGAGTCGGAGGGTACGTAGTTGAGGGCCGCTCGCCACTCATTTCATATTCGTATTTGTGAAAGCCGCAAATGGAACGGACAACAGCGTGCGTTAGCCATAAAAATGTTTTCTAAAAACAATGATAGTTTGGTAGCGGCGCAGAGGGAGATTCGACTTTTTTATCATTTAGGACGTCATGATGCCGTTCCTTCAAAATATACCGATAAAATGTTGGATTAATAACTTTGAAGAGACTGGATCTGCCCTCAAAAAGAAACCAACAGGACGACCAAGAAGTATGCTTTCTCCAGCGAACATTGATGTTGTACGCGATTCTGTCTTACGGAGCCCACGGCGCTCAGTTCGTAAGCAAGCAGCAGTGGTTGGAATGTCCCGGGGGAGTGTTCGCAGAATGTTTCATCTTGATTTAAATTTTCACCCGATGGTGCAACAACCCAAGGACAACGATTACCGGTTACGATTATGATTCTGTCAACAAATGATAACAAAAATAAACAATGACAATAAACTTCTAAACGTGCTGTGGGGGTCAGATGAGGCACAATTTCATCTCACATGTTACGTGAATAAACAAAACTACCGTTATTGGGCAAACACAAATCCTAATGACGTTCATGAGCGCCCTTTACACGCTACTAAAGTGAGAATATGGTGTGGTGTTTCATCACATGGGATTATCGGACCGTATTTTTTCGCAAATGAACAGGGAGACACAGTAACTGTCAATGCTGATCGTTACGTGGAGATGTTACGAACTTTTGTTACACCTGCATTGAACAACTTTTCAAACGTTCAAGAAGTCTGGTTTGAAAAGAACGAAGCGACATCACACACTGCACGGCAATCAGTGACATATGTGCGAGAATTGTTTGGCAACCGCGTTATCTCACGATTCGGTAACATTCCCTGGTTCCTGGATCGCCAGATTTAGCGGTTTGTGATTTTTTCTTGTGGGGCTACCTCAAGAGCAAAGTCTACACGACTCGACCAAGAACCCTGGATGAATTAAAACACAGAATTCGGGATGCAGTTCACAGTATCCCAGCAGAAATGTTGAAGCGATCAATGAGAAATCTCAACAGCAGATTTCACGAACGTAATCGTACAGGAGGACGCCTTCTATAGGACGTCTTTTAAAAAAAATGATAATGCAATTTTAAAAAAATGATAAATGCCATCAATGTTTCGTAAATGGCAATGTTGTAAGGTTTCAATTACTATGAATGAAATTTTTCCTTCATTGCTTCTAGTTTTATTGGATTGTGGAAATGTTTCCGTTTTACTGTGTCACCAACGCAACTCAACCCATCATTAAAAACAAATCGAACTACCGTAAGACATACAAGTTGGGTTCCCAGAGAGGTTACCGTTCATGCTAAAGAAGAGAGATTACGCATTTACACCGAGCACAAAAATCTTTCAGCAGCGAAGGTGATGTATTTTTGGACACGACTTAAGCCTATGACAAAACTTTGATACATAGCTTTGAGTAAGATTTTAAGTGTCAAAACATACAGTAGAAGCACCCGAAATTAGCTGATTGTAAGAAATTAAAAACGCAGCCATGTTAAGCATCGTTTGGAGAGCACGTGGACCATTTTTTAACGATTTTTTGTAGGAGCAGCGCACTATCAACGGCCTATACTACTCAGGCAGTCTTGACTATGCTGAAGTACAGTACGCCAGAGGAAAGGCATGCCTTTCCTTCAAGACAAATCTCAACCTCATACGACATAACTAATGCTGAAAACTATTCCCGAAGTTTTTGGGAGCTCCTATGTCATCTTGCCTATCTGTCTGGTTCGATGAAAGGAGCTGAGCATGGTAACATGTTCGTTGACAATGAATAGATAAATAAATAAAATTAAAAAAAAAACTAGCTTCAATATCACAGTAAAGAATTCTTCTCTGAGGAGATAAGAAGACTCGTAAGAAGACGAGACATGTCCATACAAGCTGCTGAGGAGACGTAGAAAACAGACAAAAACTTGTACTGAATGACCCTTGTATAACCGCTATATCGTGACCAACTACGCACAATATATGGCATTATCTACAAAACGAATCTGATATTTTTGAAAGTGCGAATAAATATCAATTTTCAAGAATGTTCTGCTTATTGCATTAAGTGTAATTTATTATACAGTTATGGACAGTTTTACGTGTTACTAAACAACTACATTTGACTGAAAGTAAAATCTCCCACTTCTTAAGCCAGCTGTCTTTATCTCAGTGAAAATGCTTAACATCAGTTTTCCTCCATTATCTGCGGCTCACGTTACACTAACCACGTCAGATGACTGCACTTAAATATATTACAGGTGCGATTTAACATATCCACATTCTTGGCACAAAAATTTATCTTCCTTGCGAATCTACTCTCGAACTGACTATACAGGCTCTCCCTTGACATGCCGAGTGTTTAAAAAAAGATAACGTTTTTAATTATAGATCAACCAGACAACCGATGCGATAAACTTCACTTTGCTTCCTTTGAAAACTTTGATGAAAAATTGCGTATTCATGGAAGAAAGACTCGTGAAAGTGGATACACGTAAAATACCGAAGCTTTTGTCTTATCTGCAATATTGTTTTTTTTCCATCGATATTCGATTATAGTTTAATAAGGTGGAATAGGGAAGTGGTTCAAGTTCTTTCTCTCCTGGGCAAGCTATTCAGACTGGTAGCAGTTCGAAATTTTGCAGCACAGAATACTCGAAGGCAGCGGCTTCCATCTGCAGAGGCAAATAACAAATGTATGATAGCCTTTACACGTGCTTATAAGTGGCATTATATCTCACAAAACGCAGAAATAAGTAAACAAGTTTCGAGGTCAAATGGCCCTCCTAAGAGGAAGAAGGGTTCAAAGTAGAGGTTCTCTACATCACTTACTCAGTGCGCTGCTTGATTACCTCACAGACCTTAGCAGACCCACATTTGGTCCAAGTGCAGTTCCATCTGCATTGTCATTGGTTTAATAAAAACAAATGTGATGATGAAACCACATTAGAGATTATAACTCTGTGCCGGACTAGGATTCGAACCCCAGTGAGATACATTCGAAGAAGCAGTCACCAACAGCCACTTGCCCATTGTGATTAACGTAGAGAGACGCGAGCTTGCCTCTTCGAATATGAAGCGCAAAGCTAAATGTTTCGAAGCAGTTCTGATTGAGGACAAACAATCTTATCCAGCATTTTTCCAGTGAATACGTCCACCCCTCAACTGAGATTCAAGAGGATCTGTGTTATATGCCCGTTTGTATCTTCCACAATCTCTTCATTAATCTCTAGACGATATTCAACCACAAATTTCTTTAGATGCGGGAATGGTAGAAGCCACAGCAATCCTGTTACAAATGTCACATTTTCGAAGCACTGTTGTAGGCGTGTGCATTGACCTGAAAGAAGGTGATCCTTTCTTTTGTGAGAACTCGTCTATTTGCTCGTCGGTCGAGCTTTCTTGTATGACAAAATACCGTCATACAGTATAAGACAAAATAAACTACGCACCGCGGAGGAGTTGTGTAATTTGGTCGCAAACTGATATCCATACAGCTACCGATGGAAAGTGCAAAATTGTAAACTTTGGCGATTGGTGGGGATGAATGTGTGACACTGTAGCGCAGTTTCACCGCACAGCTGGCGAGGATAGTAAACAGCGGACATGTCGATACCAGTGCATAAAAGCACTCCGTCTTCAGGCCACAAGTGGCCCATCGGGACCATCCGACCGCCGTGTCATCCTCCGAGGAGGATGCGGATAGGAGGGGCGCGTGGTGAGCACACCACTCTCCCAGTCGATATGACGATTTTCTTTGACCGGAGCCGCTACTACTCGGTCGAGTAGCTCCTCAATTGTCATCACAAGGTTGAGTGCACCCCGAAAAAGGCAACAGCGCACGGCGGCCCGGACTGTCACCCACCCAAGTGCCGGCCACGCCCGATAGCGCTTAACTTCGGTGATCTGACGGGAACCGGTGTTTCCACTGTGGCAAGGCCGTTGCCCCCAGTGCATAATGTCTTTTCGAATTTCATTGGGTGTAATCAGTTGGACAGTAACTATGCCTCACACTGAGGCCCGTGAACAATACACGCAGAGGTCAACATCAGAGACAGGACTTCTTGTTGGGCTCAAAGAAGCTGGTTGTAGAATCGGCGAATCGCTAGACACTTGACTAGGAGGGATGCCACTATTCGACGATGTTGGCATGAATGGATGAACCATGGCCGAACACAGCGTCAGTAAGGAAGCGGTCGACATAGAGAGACGACAGAACCTGAGGGCCGAGCAGCCTTTACAGAGGCACTCAGAGCCTAGGATTCGTCATTTTCATCGATCCGACCTACAGCTGGTGCATCAGTTACCACAAGGACCGTTAATAGACGATTCACAGAAAGGGAGCTGAGCTCATGGTGCCCACTGTGCCGGCTACAATTGACCTCTGTACACCAACAAACTCGTTTGCAGTGGTGTCGGGTAAATTCGGCCTAGAATCTCACTGACTGGAATAGAATTGCCTTCACTGATGAGTCACGCTTCGAGCCGAGCCCTGATTACCAGCGAGGACGAGTCTGGAGACGCGCCAGTCAGTGGTGGATTACCAGTCGGACAGTCTCCCGCCATTCGGCCCGACAGCAAGAATCGATGTCTGGGGTGCCATTTCATTTCGTATCAGAACCCCTTTCGTTGTCATCCGAGCCTCCATTACAGCACAGTGGTACGTCGACGATATTCACGGCAAGCCATCTCGGCAACGTGTACTGAAGCGCGTGGCGTTTGCCGCGCTTCGGAGACCTGGGAGTGTCGTGGCCGCCTGCATTTCAGCAAGATAATGCCCACCCGCACACGGCGAGATTTCCAACTGCTTCTCTTCGTGCTTGCCATATCCTACCTTGGCCAACAAGGTCGCCACATCTCTCCCCAATCGAGATCATTTGTAGCATTATGTACAAGGCAATCCAACCAGCTCAGGATTTTGACGATCTAACATACCAAGTGGACAGAATTTGGCGCGATAAGATTAGATGGGTAGACCACATAAGTAATGAGGAGGTATTGAATAGAATTGGGGGGAAGAGAAATTTGAGGCACAACTTGACTAGAAGAAGGGATCGGTTGGTAGGACATGTTCTGAGGCATCAAGGGATCACCAATTTAGTATTGGAGGGCAGCGTGGAGGGTAGAAATCGTAGAGGGAGACCAAAAGATGAATACACTAAGCAGGTTCAGAAGGATGTAGGTTGTAGTAAGTACTGGGAGGTGAAGAAGCTTGCACAGGATAGAGTAGCACGGAGAGCTGCATAAAACCAGTCTCTGGACTGAAAACCACAACAACAACATATTTCAGGAGGAAAGGGTCAGAGGTGGACCAACCCGTTATTCACGTGATCACTCTGTGAAGCTATTTCTTTTGAATATATCATCCCATTTTTCTGAAACTGTAATCATTTGTTTGTACACGTACATAACATCTACCCCGCCCCATTCGGATAATCCCTTCTTAGTGCGTCGTTTTTCCTTCTATTTTTTTGTCTTGGTGTGTATTTGAAGCGCATCATTTACCATCTACGACACTTATAACACGTAAACAATACTCCAGCCCACAACAGACAACCTTAGGGTTGACTCCCTTGGCAAGACAAAAGCTGGGAGACTGCACAGTTGGCAAGTCAAAAGTCGGGACACTTCAAACAAAAGATAGCACTTTATTCAAACGTGCATTTTTCACTAACATTTGTTTGTTTTGTTTCCTCACACCAAAACTAAACTACAAACTCCAGCCTTAATGTTTAAAATATTTAAAAGTTAATAATGTTTTCCTTAAACATAGGTGAAAATCAGTCAGGCATATCGACATGCGTGTTTTCTGCTGCAGCGGAATTTTCAAGTGTCTTCTCGTTTAGAACATGCTGACAGAACTCTGAGTAGCTCATATTATTGTTTATTTTAAAAATAAGTTTGGTTTCTGCAAACTTCATTTTAAGTTTTTTTCGCTCATGAATTCACTAGTTTTCATTAGGGAAAACACTCGTTCTACGAGTGCGTTGCTCACAGGAACAGAATATACAATTTTCGCTATCGTTCTTAAGTTTTGGGCTGCAGTTTTACTAAAGATATGAACCCATTTTTGGTCTGTTGATAAATTTAAAGCTGTAAAAGTTTCAGTAACACTTCTTGACGAATTCACTGTACATCATGCCACCGTTTACTTTTATACTATGGTCCTTTAAAACACGTTAAAATCATTAAAAGTCGTCTCATCTTTCATGCTCAGTACAGCGAATTTCTTAAACGGCGAGGTTTCGAAACTTATTTAAATAAACGTTCTCTGATAAACGTTAGCAGCATATTTCCTAAATTATTCCTGGTCTGATATGTTCAAACTCTTCAAATTTCGATTCACATTGGAAAAAAAAAGTCTCAAGAATTCTAAAATGTCATAAAGATGTGTTGTTTGCGTTTTTCGATTTTCAAGCTGTAAAACTGTTGACGTAGCAAAACTGATATAGTTCCGCACGAACTGCATATAAAAAAGGGAAGTGATCATTCACTTTCTTCGTCCACGACTTCCACGAAAGTCATATTAAAGGCACAGTCTCTCATTCTGCTTGAGGGAGAAAGTATGATCGAATTAGCTGTCCAGTGTTTTATTAAACACTCAAGAGCCGGCAACAAGGACAACAACCGTGCAGAAATATGCCGTAAAATAGTTCAATATTCTTGTTGAGCAAACGCTAACATTTTTTTGAGTTCACGAATTTTTTTACTAGGAGACGGTAACTCATTGTAGACCTTCTCTACTATACTCTCAACGTCGAATTTTATCATTTTGCTTACCTTTTTGGCAGCATTATGAATAAAATAACAGTTACAACTAGCTTCAGTTATGTCACTAGAGATGACGTTAGTAAATATGTAAAATTTCCGTAGTTCAGTGCTGCATTTTCTATACTAAAACTTGATATAATGGAAACTTCCAAACTGTGTTCATCTAGAACAAAGTCAAATTTTTCGAAAATAATATCAATTGTTTCATTTCTATCAGCATAGAAGCTTAGTAACATCTCCTTCACCGCAAATACTTCATAAAACATTTTGTCGACAATGAAAAGCGTTTAATACTGCCCTTGTTGGAGGCATCTGTGGAAACAGAAAAAATGTGCAATCTTTTAATTCATTTTCTGTGAGTTCTACCGAATGTGGAGCCAATACATTTTGTACCAGCATCTCATATTTTTACGCCAACAATGAAGTTTTGTGGTTAACCTTGAGTCTTTGAAAACTGTACTTCCTAGCTTAATACCACAATCAGTACAAGCATAATTAATGTTATGAATAGCTCCACGATATACAAGTGACAGTTCAGCTGCTGAAACTTGAATTCAATAGAAGAATGTTTTACTTTTGGAAGTTGATGCAAGAGAAAGCTTATGCTTCTCCGTTGGTAAATGCTTTCTAACGCCCAAAATATCCTCATTTTTTACTGAAAAGGAAGTACGACATAGTGTGCGCTTTGCCACACCTTCTTCATTACCTTTAGCTAATCAGCTTTTGAACTGTTTATCCTCTGACCATTCATTACGAAGTCAGCACATTCTTCCAACTTTTTTCGTTCAGGTTTTATTCTGACTGTCATAATTGCCATCACTACACTCACTGCCACTGCTATTTATACTTCTATTGAATCTACTGAGCATTTTAAATGTGAATCAGACTTAGAAAATCCCTAAAATCACAGTAATATTAGTAATGTCTTGGTCTTACGGAACAGCGAACGCACAGAGTATGACAACATGTTGTGTTCGGTCATTCCATAAATACATCTGTCACTTCAATACTATTACAACATGGCTCCGAAAAAAATTACTTTTAAACCCACTGTCTTGTTGCTCAAGCGCATATTTTCCACATATTGTCTTTGGCTAACAAGAATAAGACGATAAGCTTAAAAATGTGAAATTGAAAATGTTGCAATGTGATACAAAAATGTAAAACTGTAATAGTAAACCAAAAAAGTAGGGACTTGAGGGTGTCCCGTCATACTATTGTAGGGCTTCGGGACAATAACAGAGAAGTAGGGAGCATCCCTACAAAATCGGGAGAGATGGAAACAACTCTACTGTACCTGCTTGTCGCACAGTGTTTTGTCTGTTACATCATCGTACCAGAGTAGGCGCATGCCCGAGGTTGTTACGAATTAGCTTTGTGTAAAGTAATCAATTTGGTGCAGCGTGGTTACACTTTTAGTTATGATATTGATTGGATTGTCACTGTGATGACTTTGCGGTACACTACTAGCATCCAAACTGGACAATAAAAATATTTGCCGAAACATAAATGAAAATCGGTATTAAATTGAAAATTAGAAAATAATGAAAGACGTGTTCTCATGTGATTGGCAAATATGCTCGAAATTATACACAACTCAAGTCACATGGGCGTTAGCCTCGTAAGTAATCCAAAAAGCCTAAAAATGCCAGTTCCGAGCGAATGTGGAAGCTACGATAGCTTCTAAACGGAAAAGATAAAACGGCGCAAAGCGGTTACGTAGCTCTGCCATCGGCATACAACGGCCAGTCACAGTCCAAAGTTGTTTACCTGTTCTGTAACCATTATACTATTCTGTGTTACGGTTCTGTTAAAGATACTGATAATTATGTTACATAATACTACAAAACACTTGTGATTTTATCCCGATATTATTACGAAAACTCTACAGCGTCGACCAGAATATTTTATGCAGTCTGAGGAATCTGTTGCAACAGAGTCTGTTGCTATCTGTGGCATTATGGGTATGAGCAGCCCACAGTGGCTCGCCTTTCATGTGTTCTTTTTTTTTTAAATTTGTGACTAAAGCCCTTCTGGCTTGTTATTAATTTTATATGTGGCATGCTACATTAAATATTTAAATTTTGATGAAGTCACTCTTAGAAGTGCTGAAACCTGGTCAAAAACACTTAAAATTGTGACCGAGGGCTTCTTTAGTTCAACATGATAATATTGCACTGCCTGTCTTATTCAGAATTACTATGTATGCATGCATGTCCGAAGGAACCTTGCATCGTAATTTGGAATAACAAAGGCACTGCAAAATCGTATTACAGGTATCCCGGCTGCACAGAGTACCCTAGTACATCTCCGTCACCGATTCAGATTCCAACTCATGCTTCAGCCTATAGCTATTCCCCTTCTAAACTTGCATGAAGTTTGAAGTATGACACAGCGCATCTGCCTAGTAAGCAGGAGACCTGGTTAGAGTCCTGGTGCTGTTATTTATTTCAATTTATTGCTTTTGCCTAAACAATTATCATACACTCATGCTCATAAATTAAGTATAATTGCAGAATGTGATGCCACACAACGTGGCACTACACAAAACTGGCGCTAATATCATAGGCACAGAGGAAACACACAGGACACAGATCTGTAAGTCCACGGTATTGCTGATAACTTGAGAAAACCGTCCCGAAACACATGTGCCACAAAACGCCACCGTTTCCTGCGCATTTACCCCGACATCAATATGGGATATGATCACCATGCACACGTACACCGGCCGCACAAAGATTGGCATACTCTGGATCAGATGGTCGAGCAGCTGCTGGGGTATAGCCTCCCATTCTTGCACCAGTGCCTGTCGGAGCTCCTGAAGTGTCCTAGGAGTTCGAGGACGTGCAGCGATATCGACCGAGAGCATCCCAGACGAGCTCGATGGGGTTTAGGTCTGGAGAACAGGCAGGCCACTCCATTCGCCTGATGTCTTCTGTTTGTTTCAAGGTACTCCTCCACGACGGCGGCTCGGTGGGGCCTTGCGTTATCATCCATCAGGAGGAAGGTGGGGCCCACTGCACCCCTGAAAAGGCGGACATACTGGTGCAAAATGACGTCCCGATACACCTGACCTGTTACAGTTCCTCTGTCAAAGACATGCAGGGGTGTACGTGCACCAATCATAATCCCACCCCACACCATGAAACCACGACCTCCATACAGGTCCCTTTCAAGGACATTAACGGGTTGGTATCTGGTTCCTGGTTCACGCCAGATGAAAACTTGGCGAGAATCACTGTTCAGACTATAACTGGACTCATCCGTGAACGTAACCTGGGACCACTGTTCCAATGACCATGTACTGTATTCCAGACACCAGGCTTTACGGACTCTCCTGTGACCAGGGGTCAGTGGAATGCACCTTGCAGGTCTCCGGGCGGATAAACCATGTCTGCTCAGTCGTCCGTAGACTGTGTGTCTGGAGACAACTGATTCAGTGGCTGCGGTAAGGTTTCGAGCAAGGCTACCTGCAGTACTCCGTGGCCGTCTGCGGGCTCTGATGGTGAGATATCGGTCTTCTTGTGGTGCTGTACACTGTGGTCGTTCGTACTGTAGCGCCTGGACACGTTTCCTGTCTGCTAGAATCGTTGCCATAATCTTGAGATCACACTTTGTGGCACACGGAGGGCCCGTGCTACGACCTGCTGTGTTTGATCAGCCTCCAGTCGCCCTAGTATTCTACCCTTCATAACGTCATCAATATGTGTTCTTTGAGCCATTTTGAACACACAGTCACCATTAGCACGTCTGAAAACGTACTCGCTGCACCGTACTCTGACATGCACCAAACACACCTCTGCATATGTGGACTGCTGTCAGCGCCACCGTGCGACGACCGCAGGTGTAATGCACCACATGGTCATACCCCGAGGTAATTTAAACCCGAAAACCGCCCACCAGAGCGTTGTTTCTCCACGTATCAGCATTATCCTTAATTTATGAGCATGAGTGTAGATAAAGGTGAGACTCAGTATTTCTCAGGGATACCGACTTTCTGTGATTAACCCATCAGAAATACACACAGCACCATTCCTTTAAAAACCTGTATCAACACAAATATTTAACAGGTCAAGTTATTGGTTACTAGGGTTATTGGGCAGCATATCCAACTAAGAAAATACGAAACATTGGTCATTCATAGTCCAGGACTAGTATGCGTCAGCTTTTTTCCATAGATCTGTAGTTGTATTTACACTGCCTGACTAAAAAAGTGAAACATCAAGAAGAAATGATGTCAATGCAACTTCGTACATGTACACAACATCGACAGGTGTGTAAAACGATTAGAATTCCAGTTTATTCTCTGTGACAGGCAGAAAGGCCGCCAGAGTGCTTTAGTGTGATTCGCATTTAGCACTGTCACCAGGCCTGGTTGTGTATACAACAGGCATGAACAGTGTCACATACTGAATGATCAGCGTGAACGACACAGAGATGTTGCGTACTCGTGAGAGACAGCGTTATTAGCTTTTGAAAGGGTCTGAAAGGAGCCTCAATGTGGGTCACCATTTGTCCGGTTGGTCTCATCAGGCAATATCCAGATTTGTGGGAAGTTTGAATGCGATAGTGTCCCGATGTTAATCTTTATGGAAATATGAGGACAGGCATATTCGTCATCAAGGTTTCGGTCGACCAAGCCTGACCACCATAAGCGAAAATCAATGTATTGTGCACCTTGTACATTGTAATCCCTTCATATCTGCATTTCCTATTCGAGAGCAAGGATGGACACCCTGCAACATTCTGTGGCATTCTGCAACTTGGTCATAGGTTAGCAGGAAATTACCACCCCATGTGTAGGCTGCTGTTAACACCACAACACAAACGGCTGGGTTTGGGGTGTGGTTCTGTGACCGCAAATCATGGACTGCTGATGAATGGTACGTGTTCAGCGATGTATTGCGGTTTCCCCACTACCATAGATTATCATCGTTGGTCAGTATGGCAGCGAGCTGAGGGGAATTCCCATTCCCTCAACGTTTCGGAGAGGCATAACGGTGTTACTGCTGGCGCCACAGTGTCAAGAGCCATTTGGTATGTCTTTAGGTTACGACTATTAGTAACAGAGGGCACTCTGACAGCACAACAGTACATCATGGACATCACGTGTTTTCATGTATTAACTGTCGTGCAACAGTATCGTACTGTCATTTTTCAACAGTACATCTACATGGTTACTCCGCAATTCACACTTAAGTGCCTGGCAGAGGGTTCATCGAACCATTTTCATACTACTTCCCTACCATTCCATTTTCGAATGGCGGGTGGGAAAAAGGGACACCTAAATCTTTCCGTTCGAGCTCCGATTTCTCTTATTTTATTATGGTGATCATTTCTCCATGCGTAGGTAGATCTCAACAAAATATTTTTGCATTCGGAAGAGAAACTTGGTGATTGGAGTTTCGTAAATACACTCCTGGAAATGGAAAAAAGAACACATTGACAACGGTGTGTCAGACCCACCATACTTGCTCCGGACACTGCGAGAGGGCTGTACAAGCAATGATCACACGCACGGCACAGCGGACACACCAGGGACCGCGGTGTTGGCCGTCGAATGGCGCTAGCTGCGCAGCATTTGTGCACCGCCGCCGTCAGTGTCAGCCAGTTTGCCGTGGCATACGGAGCTCCATCGCAGTCTTTAACACTGGTAGCATGCCGCGACAGCGTGGACGTGAAGCGTATGTGCAGTTGACGGACTTTGAGCGAGGGCGTATAGTGGGCATGCGGGAGGCCGGGTGGACGTACCGCCAATTGCTCAACACGTGGGGCGTGAGGTCTCCACAGTACATCGATGTTGTCGCCAGTGGTCGGCGGAAGGTGCACGTGCCCGTCGACCTGGGACCGGACCGCAGCGACGCACGGATGCACGCCAAGGCCGTAGGATCCTACGCAGTGCCGTAGGGGACCGCACCGCCACTTCCCAGCAAATTAGGGACACTGTTGCTCCTGGGGTATCGGCGAGGACCATTCGCAACCGTCTCCATGAAGCTGGGCTACGGTCCCGCACACCGTTAGGCCGTCTTCCGCTCACGCCCCAACATCGTGCAGCCCGCCTCCAGTGGTGTCGCGACAGGCGTGAATGGAGGGACGAATGGAGATGTGTCGTCTTCAGCGATGAGAGTCGCTTCTGCCTTGGTGCCAATGACGGTCGTATGCGTGTTTGGCGCCGTGCAGGTGAGCGCCACAATCAGGACTGCATACGACCGAGGCACACAGGGCCAACACCCGCATCATGGTGTGGGGAGCGATCTCCTACACTGGCCGTACACCACTGGTGATCGTCGAGGGGACACTGAATAGTGCACGGTACATCCAAACCGTCATCGAACCCATCGTTCTACCATTCCTAGACCGGCAAGGGAACTTGCTGTTCCAACAGGACAATGCACGTCCGCATGTATCCCGTGCCACCCAACGTGCTCTAGAAGGTGTAAGTCAACTACCCTGGCCAGCAAGATCTCCGGATCTGTCCCCCATTGAGCATGTTTGGGACTGGATGAAGCGTCGTCTCACGCGGTCTGCACGTCCAGCACGAACGCTGGTCCAACTGAGGCGCCAGGTGGAAATGGCATGGCAAGCCGTTCCACAGGACTACATCCAGCATCTCTACGATCGTCTCCATGGGAGAATAGCAGCCTGCATTGCTGCGAAAGGTGGATATACACTGTACTAGTGCCGACATTGTGCATGCTCTGTTGCCTGTGTCTATGTGCCTGTGGTTCTGTCAGTGTGATCATGTGATGTATCTGACCCCAGGAATGTGTCAATAAAGTTTCCCCTTCCTGGGACAATGAATTCACGGTGTTCTTATTTCAATTTCCAGGAGTGTAGATCTCACCGCAAAGAAAACCGCCTTTGCTTCAGTGACTGCCACCCCAAATCGTGTATCATATCAGTGACACTCACCCCTATTACGCGATAACCCGAAACGAGCTGCCTTCTTTGCACTTTTTCGATGTCCTCCGTCAATCCTACATGGTAAGGATCCCACAGCGCGCAACAATATTCCAGTAGATGACGGACAAGTGTAATGTAGGCTGTCTCTTTAGTGAGTTTGTCGCATCTTCTAAGTGTTCTGCCAACAAAGCGCAGTCCTTGTTTCGCCCTCCCCACAACATTATCCTTGTATTCTTTCCAATTCAAGTTGCTCGTAATTGGAATTCCTAGGTATGTAGTCGAATTGACAGCCCTTAGATTTGTGCGATTTATCGTATATCCAAAATTTATCGGATTTCTTTTAGTACCCATGTGGACGACCTCACACTTTTCTTTGTTTAGTGCCAATTGCCACTTTTCACACCATATAGAAATTCTCTCTAAATCATTTTGTAATTGGAATTGATCGTCTGATGATTTTACTAGACGGTGAATTATAGCGTCATCTGCAAACAATCTAAGGGGGCTGCTCAGATTATCACCTAGATCATTTACGTAAATCAGGAACAGCAGAGGGCCTATAACACTACCTTGCGGAACGCCAGATATCACTTCTGTTCTACTCGATGATTTACCGTCTATCACTACGAACTGTGACCTCTCTGAAATCACGAATCCAGTCACACAACTGAGACGATACTCCATATGCACGCAATTTGATTAATAGTCGCTTGTGAGGAACGGTATCAAAAGCCTTCTGGAAATCTAGGAATATGGAATCGATCTGAGATCTCTTGTCGACAGCACTCATTGCTTCATTGAAATAAAGAGCCAGCTGTGTTGCACGAGAACGATATTTTCTGAATCCGTGTTGGTTATGTATCAGTAAGTCAATTTCTTCAAGGTGATTCATAATATTCGAGTACAGTATACGCTCCAAAATCCTACTGCAAATTGAGGTCAATGATATGGGTCTGTAATTCAATGGGTTACTCCTATTTCCTTTCTTGAATATTGGTGTGACCTGTGCTACTTTCCAGTCTTTAGGAACAGACTTTTCGTCAAGTGAATGGTTTTATATGATTGCTAAGAAAGGCGCTATTGTGTCTGCACACTCTGAAAGGAACTTGATTGGTATACCATCTGGACCGGAAGACTTGCCTTTCTTAAGTGATTTGAGTTGTTTCGCAACACCTAAGATATCTACTTTTATGTCACTCATACTAACAACTCTCCTGGTTTCGAATTCTGGAATATTTACTTTGTGTTCTTCCGTGAATGAAATACGGAAAACTGTATTTAGTAACTCCGCTTTAGTGACACCATCATCGGTAACATTTCCATCGCTATCGCACAGTGACGGTATTGACTGTTTTTTGCCACTGGTGTGCTTTACATACGATCAGAATCTCTTTGGGTTTTCTACCATATTTTGAGACAATATTTCATTGTGGAAGCTATTAAAAACATCTCGCATTGCATTCGCACTAAATTTCGAGCTTCCGTGAAACTTAGCCAGTCTTGGGGATTTTGCGTTCTTATGGATTTGGCATGATTTTTCCGTTGTTTCTGCAACAGTGTTCTGACGTGTTTTGTGTGCCATGGTGGATCAGTCCCGTCCCTTATTAACTTATGCGGTATGAATCTATCTATTGCTGTCATTACTGTATCTCTGAATTTGAGCCATATCTGGTCTACACTTATATAATCAGCTTGGAAGGAATGGAGACTCTCTCTTAGGAACGCATCAAGCGAATTTTTATCTGCTGTTTTAAATAGATATGTTTTGCGTTTATTTTTAGTGGTTTTGGCTGACATGGTTTTGAGCCTCGCTACAATGACCTTGTGTCCACTAATCTCTGTAGCCGTCATGACGCTCTCTATTAGATAGGAGTGGCTAAGATGTCAAGTGTGTTTTCGCAACCATTTACAATTCGTGTGGGCTCATGAGCTAATGGTTCAAAGAAATTCTCAGAGAAAGCATTTAGTACAATTTCGGAAGATATTTTCTGTCTTCCACCGGCTTTTAATGCTCGTACATACATGATACATTCTCCATGAACTTTCTGTGTGATGTTGAGATTCTAATATGGCCAGCGAGGGCCCCGGAACTGGCGCCGATAGAACATGAGTGCGACCAGCCCAGACGTCAACACCGTCCCAGTGCCAGTATCCAAGATATCAACGATCAGTTACAACAGTTGTGGGACACCTTGCCTCACGAGAGGACGCAGCATTTCTGTAATCAGTGGAAACATCCAGACTAGAGAGGATGCAAAGTCTTACTCGTTAGTGGGCTTACGCTGCCAAATTCTTTATAAATTTCACTGAAATAACATCACGTACCCCCTCCAACCATGAAGTTTCACTTTAGTTCCTCATTCACTTCTGGGTTCTTCACTTTTTTTTTCTTTTGTCACGCAGTGTAGTTAGGACATTGTCATCAGAAATTGCTCACGACATGCAGATGTAAACTCTTGGTGTGTGGATTTGCAGAATTAACGTCATGTGCATAAATAAGCGAAAAGATCAGTCATCCACCAGCGATGCAAATGCCCGTAACGGGAAAGCATGATACCCGAAGCCATAAAGCCTGGACTGTGAAGCACTGGAAGAAAGTCATTTGGTCGGATGAGTCCTGTTTCACACTGTTTCCAACTTCTTGACGAGTAATCGTCCGAGGAGTGAAACATGGTGGCGGTTCGGTAACGATTTGGCAACCATATCGTGGTATTCGGTGGGTCCCATGGGTGCTCTGCAACGTCACATTATTGCCAACGATAACGTGACCATTTGGGCTGATCACATCCATCTCACGGTACAAGGGTTGTTCCCCCAGTGGTGATCTGTGATCCAAGATGACAGGGCCTCTGTTGACAAAGATAGCATCGTCCAGGACTGGTTCTGCGGGCACGAGGGTGAACCGTCGTATCTTCCCACCAAACCAACAGATCTCGATGTTGTTGACCCTTTGTCTTCTACTTTGGACAGAAATGTGCTTGATCGTTATTCTCCTCCATCATCATTACTTGAAGTATCCACTATTTAGCATGAAGAATGGTATAACATTCCCTTTAAAATCATTTTTTCGGTCCGAGATGGTGGAAGATCTTTTGAATGCCTACTGTTTTCTTACACCGTATTAGGCATGGCAATGTATTGTATCTGTGGAGTTTTCATATTTTTGCCCATCCCCCTGCAAATTTGGGGTTAAGACGAGATCCTCGACCTTTATATCCCATTTTTTGGAAGTTCCAACACACAGTCATTTTGCTAGCTGGATTGCTGGTTGCACTTTGGCACTCACGAGTCATTCATTCCGATGATTCCATTCGATTTATTACAACGAATGCTGGTCGATGGTTTTCCTCATTACACGATGACTGCTTCGTCTTAGTTTGCCTGTGTTTAATCCTCGGCGATTCCACTTCAAAATGATACCAATAGTGGAATTGCAGAGCCTTAGAAGGGCCTAAATGTCGGTGATGGATTTGCTACTCAGATGACATCCAGTGACTAGCCCACGTTCGAAGTCATCAACCTACTCTGCTGTTAGTGCTTCTCTACTGACAGCACAGTGCTCCTGGAGTCCTTTTATACTGGCTGGTCGGCCTCCAGTGACATCTACCGTAGTAATCAATTCCGCTATAAATATTGATGTCGGAATACTTTCGACCAGGTAGTGTGAGTCTGACGTGAGCCCCATGGTACTACAGCTTTCAATGTGCGTTGCGTCTACTGTGAAACGTATGGCCATGATTAGCATCTGTATGCTGCTAGGCTGAACAGGTGTTGTGAGTCCACCAGGAAAAATTTTGTGATGACTGACCCTCAGATTCAGCAGTTAGATCACTTTTCGAAGTGGCCAAGGTCAGCCAGTCTGGTTCGAGTCCAGGCTGGGAGTATACTAACAGCAAACATCACAGCACCTGAAGAAGGCGGATGGATCCGTCGTCGAGGTATTGTGCGTAAAATTCCATGACGTGAAAACCTGAGAAAACAATGATTCTGGTTAAAGATCAGCGTGGGCTCTAATTTTTCTGACTTTCTCGTTGTGGTCATTTTGTGAGACGTGTGTGGGAGATGGTAATACGATGCCCTACTCTTCCCAGCACGAACGCTCTCGAAATTTCAAAAGTAAACCTCTCTGTGATGTACCACGCCTCTCTTATAATGTCGTGTTCAGCTTCTCGGTAACGCTCCCTCGCCGAATATACTATTCATTGACGATACACACCGCTCTTCATTGGACCTTCTCTGTTTCTTGGGTTAATCCTACTTGGTAAGGATCCCAGACTGTTGAACAATACTCAGGAATCGGCCGAACGATTGTTTTGTTAGCCACTTCTTTCGTGTGTGAAGTACATTACCTTAAGATACTCCCAGTGAATGTCAGGCTGGCTTCTACGTTTCTTACTACTTCTTTTATGTGGCCATTTCACTTCACGCCGTTCCGGATGGTTACTCCTGGGTATTTTAAGGTAGCTACTGTTTCCAGTGAACTGTCGAGAGCAGAGTGGGCAGTACACGGCAGCAGCCTCGCCTGCGACGGCTCATACGAGCTGTTGACCCTTCGCTGGGGGAGGCTATCTGCTCCCGGGTCACGGCGCGCCCTCTCGCAAACAGCGCACGCGCAAACACCACCCCGTACAAGCGAAAGGGCCACGCCCGCACGCCGCGTCCTCACGGGGCACCCTCCTTGTGAAGACTGCCTCCGTATGGGTGTAGGCTCTGCGCAGACAGGTTGCAATTTGGTGGCTGCACACCAAATGTCACACTCAAATGATTTTTATAATGTAACCATTACAGCAAAAAGCAGTTGACAAATCTCAGGAGCACCCCTGCCACGTCACTATAGCTGAGATTGCGTGAATTGATCCCTGAGAGCTGCAGTGGACTGGGCGAGACAGGTTCGCGCACCTACCTCAACCAGTCACCTAATACGATTTTGTAAACGTCTCTATGGCAACGCCTCAGTGTTGTCACAGCTCTGTAAACGACTAATTTAACGCCTCCAGCCTCTTGCGATTAGTAACTGAAACTGAGCGACAGCACTGAGAGCAGTCACGAATCATACAGTAACGCTCAGAAATATTTTACAGGAAACATTACTTACATTACATGAAGATAAGTGTGCCATAGAAAAAACTGCCAGTGAATAACTGAAAAGTATGTAATTATAATTCATTTAGCACAAAACTACGTTTAGTGTAAACAGAGTTATTTTACATCAAAAACAGAAATAACAGTTATTCTGAAAAATGACTTGATTTCACCAGGTTGTGTTTTAAACTGCTTTTTTTGCACTGCTAGTCTTAGACATCGTCCATTTTCAAAAAAAAAAAAAAAAAAAAAAAAAAAAGGTTCCATATATTTTAGTGCGGTCATCTTTGTCCACACTTGTCGCTATAGACGCATTTCAAAATGGACGGTGCCTGAAACAAGTAGAGCAAATAAAGTAATTTAAAACACATCCTATTGGAATCATGCATTTTTCGGATTTATGCTGGCTGAGGGGCCCACTCAGATGAAAATAAACAATTCTTCTGGTCCAAAAGTAATTTGTTGGTCTAAGTACGAAAATCAAATCTATTTTGGAATCTGAAGGACAAATCAGTATTTCGCTGCATACCCAAGGGCTTTGATCAGAGCTGCACATCCATTTGGCTTTTATAATAGGTCAAGTGGGAGTTTTGACCATTCGTCCAATAAGGCAGCAGCACATTGATCCTTACGTAAGTCTGCAGGCTTTCGTGGCCGTTGTCACTAAAGTTTTTGTTATTTCCTACTAAAATAATTTACGTTTCGACCTCTTTGCTGGGATGTTCTTCAGGATGTTCCAGTGTCCACTGTTGTTAGAACACAGTGTTGTAGAAATAGTGGACTCTGAAACATCCTAAAGAAGATCCCAGCAGAGGGGTCGAAACGTCGATTATTTTAGAAGGAAATATGACGCGGCCTATTAACCCAGAAGATTTTAACTTTACGTTGACCCTTGTTTGAGTAGCTTCTACCACGAACAAGTCGGTCCAATGCATCCCAGAGATTATCAGTTGGGTTAAGATCCGGGCTCTGGCTTGGTCACTCCAAAAAGTCACAGAGCTTAATGGTACTTTTTGCTGTCCCTTTGGGCTTTTGGTCGACTTATGTACTGCTCATTATCAGAAGAAAACACAATAAATTTACTTTCATTGCTCTATAAAACAATTTTGATGTTTCTTGACGAACTCTGTTGCGGCCTTCTTATTGTTTGAATTTTCTGAGTGGTTTACATGATTGTCGTCTGACATACAAATTACTGCTATAGGCGGTAGAGACAAGTACGTTCGGTCCATGATGCTACTCCAGATCATGCATAATTTGTCGAGCCGATTTCTTGGCTAACAAATCAATCTGTACTCCACGTCTGATTCTTTTCGGGGACCACCTCATCTTGACTTATTGGCTATTGTTCCTTCCTGGTTTTGCTACTTACTAGTTGCTGCGATATGCCGTAGTCTCTAGTAACGGTTGGTTACGACTTGCCCTTCCTCAAAGCATGCAAAATAATAGCTTGTCTGAAGTCAACCGAGTGTTCTTTGTGTCCGGCACAATTCTAGTTCTCTAGCAATAAACAAACACTCTCTGAATGCCTGAGTAGCAATAGTTCAGGGATATCGTATACCACCACAGCATATTAAAAGATACTTTTGATCTCAAGGAATATATACTTACATTGTTAGTGCATGACCTTGCTTGTTTACTAGACATGTAACCACAGCGGCATATAAATGACTTAGTAGATAGTGTCGGAAGTTCCATGCGGCTTTTCGCGGATGATGCTGTAGTATACAGAGAAGTTGCAGCATTAAAAAATAAAAATAAAAAAAATCCTTTATTGTATGATTATATGATAGCGGAACAAACACTGGTAGCAGTTACTTCTGTAAAATATCTGGGAGTATGCGTACGAACCGATTTGAAGTGGAATGATCATATAAAATTAATTGTTGGTAAGGCGGGTACCAGGTTGAGATTCATTGGGAGAGTGCTTAGAAAATGTAGTCCATCAACAAAGGAGGTGGCTTACAAAACACTCGTTCGACCTATACTTGAGTATTGCTCATCAGTGTGGGATCCGTACCAGATCGGTCTGACGGAGGAGATAGAGAAGATCCAAAGAAGAGCGGCGCGTTTCGTCACAGGGTTATTTGGCAACCGTGATAGCGTTACGGAGATGTTTAATAAACTCAAGTGGCAGACTCTGCAAGAGAGGCGCTCTGCATCGCGGTGTAGCTTGCTCGCCAGGTTTCGAGAGGGTGCGTTTCTGGATGAGGTATCGAATATATTGCTTCCCCCTACTTATACCTCCCGAGGAGATCACGAATGTAAAATTAGAGAGATTAGAGCGCGCACGGAAGCTTTCAGACAGTCGTTCTTCCCGCGAACCATACGCGACTGGAACAGGAAAGGGAGGTAATGACAGTGGCACGTAAAGTGCCCTCCGCCACACACCGTTGGGTGGCTTGCGGAGTATCAATGTAGATGTAGAAGCTCTTGATGCAGTGACACAGTTATAGGCGTTGCTGTGTTGTGACTGCACGCAAACAGTACTGACAACGTACCACAGCTGTTACTGAATACTTTTGTGTGCTACTGTACGTCCTTTTTTAGGCCTTTTCCGTGACGATGATACAAACTGTCAAAGAAGATTTGTGAATTTCATACAGCGAGTCCTGGCATGGGCACTACAACGTGAAGATTTACGAGCAAAAATTTTTAAAACATGCCAAATTTACCGTTGCTATGCTGACTATGTGGGCACATTTTGATTAACCTCGTGTACAGTGTGGCTTAAGGTCTGGTGCAAGCGAGTTTACTACTTCGGCTGCTTGTATTCCTAACGCGTCATGTGTTGCTCTACAGTGACAATGGCTGTTTTTTCTTTATTTATTCTTCACTATGACTACTTTATCGAGCCATCAACAATTATTCTTTTTAGCCATCAACTATAACGTTATTTAGCCATTAAAAATTTTAAAGAGAGTAGTATTTTGTTCGCGGCTTTGCTCTCGTGGAGCTGCGTCACATATATTTCACATATAGTACGAGGGTTGAATGAAAGGTAATGTCTCCACCTTCGTTAATTAGGTTTGGATGGGAATATTTTAAAAATAAAACACAGAAATAATCCTTAGAATGTGATATTTAATTATCAATATTCACTTTTCCACATAATCACCAGCCAGTTGGATACATTTCTGCCAACGATTAACAAGTTTTGTGAAACCGTCACGGAAGAAATCGTCACTCAGTTTCCGCAACCACAGTTTCACAGTTCTCTCAACGTCTTCATCAGAAGCATAATGATGTCCCCGCAGATCGTCTTTCATTATCGGGAACAGATGGAAGTTAGACGGAGCTAAATCTGGACTCTATGGAGGATGCCGTACGGTGGTGAGATTCAGTCTCTGAAGTTCTGCTGTGCTGGCGCGTGAAGTGTGTGTTTTAGCATTGTCATGGTGCATTTCCCTTTTCCTTTCGGACTCTTGTTAGCTGTCGTTTCAGAGATCACAGCGTTGTGATGTAACGTTCTGAATTTATTGTTGTTCCACGATCAAGGAAATCAACATGGATAACACCATCTGCGTCCCAGAAAACTGTGGCCATGATTTTTCCATCTGAGGGCTGCGTCTTGAATTTCTTTTTCTGGAGCGAATCTTGGTCGATATTCCATAGACTGACATTTCATTCTCTGATGAATCTCCTTTGGGGTGACACCTTCTGCTGTCAAGAAGTCAGTGACTTCACGTTGCTTAAATCACATTGACCGACCGTCTGCGCAGGGTTCCATACTTTACACTATAACAACACAATCTGGAGCAGTAGAGAAGAGGCTACGGAACAAGCCACTACCTGCCGCATACCAATGCTGTTGAAAAGTTACGAGACAATTAATCTGTAAAAAAAAAAACGCACCACGTACAATGAAAGCATAAAAAACTGTCTGACGATTAATCGTAATGTTTCGAAACCGGTAACGGTATCTTCTGAATAAAGGAACTGAAAATAAAATTATGGCTGGTTGCTGTCTCAACACCATCAAAGAAAAGATGGCTTCATTTATTTAGTGTCACCTAAAAGAACGCATGGCTATGCAATCAGTCACCAAAATATTTTTGGACAGGTATTTCAAAAACTATGCTAATGCTGTTTGTGGTTATTAACACATTACATTTCAAACTCTCGAATGACTTGACTGTGACCAAAAATCGAAAAATTACTCCTAATTGCTTTTTAACTGGGACTGCTTGTCTCATTGCCGTGTTTTGCTATTCTATGCTTTCTCGTATTAACATTAGTAAATAATTATTGCCTGATTTGGACGTACTAGGACACTACAACTGTTGATACTGAAGGTAATTTATAATGACTGTGGCAAGGCGCCTCAGACCGCGTGGCTACCCCCTCGGCTTCACGATAAGTAAATGAATGCAGAGATCTGAAGCTGAGGTGAACGTAAAATGAACGTACTCCCGAAAACGCGTGTTTTGAGACTTAATTAGTTGGCGAGGCGTATCAGGAAGCAGTTGCCATTCATATCGGTGCGTTAACCGATGAACATTTTCGTGGACGCTATTGTTTTCACTTCATGTGCTGCTGGGAGCATTGATGTCGCCTCACGTGACGAGGCGTCCTGCAAGCATACACTATGGGATCAAAAGTATCCGGACACCCCCAAAAACATACGTTTTTCATAGTAGAAGCATTGTGCTGCCACCTACTGCCAGGTACTCCATATCATCGACCTCAGTAGTCATTAGACATTGTGAGAGAGCTGAATGGGGAGCTCCGCTGAACTCGCGGACTTCGAACGTGGTCAGGTGATTGGACGTTACATCTATCATACGTTTGTACGCGAGATTTCCAGACTCCTAACCCTCCCTAGGTCCACTGTTTCCGATGTGACAATGAAGTGACACGTACAGCACAAAAGCGTACAGGATGACTTCGTTTGTTGACTGACAGAGAGCGCCTACAGTTGAAGAGGATCGCAATGTGTAATAGGCAGACATCTATCCAGACCATTACACAGCAATTCCAAACTGCATCAGGATCCACTCCAAGTACTATGACAGTTAGGCGGAAGGTGAGGAAACTTGGATTTCATGGTCGAGCTGCTGCTCATAAGCCACACATCACGCTGGTAAATGCCAAACGACGCCTCGCGGTGTAAGGGGCATAAACTTTGAACGATTTAACAGTGGAAAAACGTTGTGTGTAGTGACGAATCACGATACACAATGTGGCGATCCGATGGCAGGATGTGGGTAGGGTAAATGCCCGGTGAACGTTATCTGCTAGCGTTTGTAGTGCCAACAGTAAAATTCGGAGGCGGTGGTGTTATGGTGTGGTCGTGTTTTTCATGGAGGAGCTTGCACCCACCCCTTGTAGTTTTGTGTGGCAAATTGATGTTTTAAGCACCTTCTTGCTTCCCACTGTTGAAGAGCAATTCGAGGATGGCGATTGCGTCTTTCAACACGATCGAGCACCTGTTCATAATGCACGGCCTGTGGCGGAGTCGTTACACTACAATAACATCCCTGTAATGGACTGGCCTCGACAGAGTCCTGACCTGAATCCTATAGAACGCCTTTGGGATGTTTTGGACCGCCGACTTCGTGTCAGGCCTCACCGGCCGACATCGATAACTCTCCTCAGTGCAGCACTCCGTGAAGAATTAGGTGCCATTCCCCAAGAAACCTTCCAGCACCTGATTGAACGTATGCCTGAGAGAGTGGAAGCTGTCGTTAAGGCTAAGTTTGGGCCAACACCATATTGAATTCCAGCATTACCGATGGAGGGCGCCACGAACTTGTAAGTCATTTTCAGCCGGTGTCCTGATACTTTTGATCACATAATGTAAGTAACTACGTGAATCAGAGCCGGCCCGGCTAGCCGCGTGCTCTAACGCGCTGCTTCCCGAGCGGGAAGGCGTGCCGGTCCCCGACACTAAGCCGCCCGGCGTATTAGCGTCGAGGTCCGGTGTGCCGGCCAGCCTGTGTTTCCATCTATCTCGGCGAATGCGGGCTGGTTTCCCTTATTCCCCTCAGTTACATTGTGTCGCCGATTGCTGCGCAAACACTGTCTCCACGTACGCATACATCATACAGGGTGTTTCAAAAATGACCGGTATATTTGAAACGGCAATAAAAACTAAACGAGCAGCGATAGAAATACACCGTTTGTTGCAATATGCTTGGGACAACAGTACATTTTCAGGCGGACAAACTTTCGAAATTACAGTAGTTACAATTTTCAACAACAGATGGCGCTGCAAGTGATGTGAAAGATATAGAAGACAACGCAGTCTGTGGGTGCGCCATTCTGTACGTCGTCTTTCTGCTGTAAGCGTGTGCTGTTCACAACGTGCAAGTGTGCTTTAGACAACATGGTTTATTCCTTAGAACAGAGGATTTTTCTGGTGTTGGAATTCCACCGCCTAGAACACAGTGTTGTTGCAACAAGACGAAGTTTTCAACGGAGGTTTAATGCAACCAAAGGACCGAAAAGCGATACAATAAAGGATCTGTTTGAAAAATTTCAACAGACTGGGAACGTGACGGATGAACCTGCTGGAAAGGTAGGGCGACCGCGTACGGCAACCACAGAGGGCAACGCGCAGATAGTGCAGCAGGTGATCCAACAGCGGCCTCGGGTTTCCGTTCGCCGTGTTGCAGCTGCGGTCCAAATGACGCCAACGTCCACGTATCGTCTCATGCGCCAGAGTTTACACCTCCATCCATACAAAATTCAAACGCGGCAACCCCTCAGCGCCGCTACCATTGCTGCACGAGAGACATTCGCTAACGATATAGTGCACAGGATTGATGACGGCGATATGCATGTGGGCAGCATTTGGTTTACTGACGAAGCTTATTTTTACCTGGACGGCTTCGTCAATAAACTGGCGCATATGGGGAACCGAAAAGCCCCACGTTGCAGTCCCATCGTCCCTGCATCCTCAAAAAGTACTGGTCTGGGCCGCCATTTCTTCCAAAGGAATCATTGGCCCATTTTTCAGATCCGAAACGATTACTGCATCACGATATCTGGACATTCTTCGTGAATTTGTGGCGGTACAAACTGCCTTAGACGACACTGCGAACACCTCGTGGTTTATGCAAGATGGTGCCCGGCCACATCGCACGGCCGACGTCTTTAATTTCCTGAATGAATATTTCGATGATCGTGTGATTGCTTTGGGCTATTCGAAACATACAGGAGGCGGCGTGGATTGGCCTCCCTATTCGCCAGACATGAACCCCTGTGACTTCTTTCTGTGGGGACACTTGAAAGACCAGGTGTACCGCCAGAATCCAGAAACAATTGAACGGCTGAAGCAGTACATCTCATCTGCATATGAAGCCATTCCGCCAGACACGTTGTCAAAGGTTTCGGGTAATTTCATTCAGAGACTACGCCATATTATTGCTACGCATGGTGGATATGTGGAAAAATCCGTACTATAGAGTTTCCCAGACCGCAGCGCCATCTGTTGTTGAAAATTGTAACTACTGTAATTTCGAAAGTTTGTCTGCCTGAAAATGTACTGTTGTCCCAAGCATATTGCAACAAACGGTGTATTTCTATCGCTGCTCGTTTAGTTTTTATTGCCGTTTCAAATATACCGGTCATTTTTGAAACACCCTGTAATTATTCTACCACGCAAACATTTGGCGTCACACTCGTCTGGTATGAGACGTTCCTTGGAGGGGAGGGGGGGGGGGGTCCACTGGGAGGCGAACCGCACAATAACCCTGAGCTCGGTGTGGGGCGGCAATGGGGCGGGTGGACTGCTGTGGCCTCTTGAGGGTTTGTGATCCACTGAGGGCTAAGGCGGGACGAAGCCTCTCCATCGTTTCTAGGACATGCAACGCGTCACCTAAGACTGCCCAAGCCTGCTTCACACGGTATAACATCGAAGTGTGCATACACCATTTCTAGCGTTTTCCTCAACTATACGTTAATGACCACCTATGTTCCGCTACGTTTCTCGGCGGGGATCCTTTGTATTTCCGTCTTACCTCACTTAACTTCATATGGTTGGACTCAAGAACGGTGTATGATTTGTGGTGCTCGTTTTTACTTGGCTGGAATGTTGTCTGCTGACATTCAGAGCACAAACAAGAGTACATGAACTAGACGCCAGCTCTGAAAATAATTCTGTGTTAAAAGTAGCTTGTTGTTTTCTACCTCTTCGTATTCATGATACTTTATTCTAGCCCCTCTGGATCCGCGCCTGGCTTATACTTCTCCACACGTTCCCGGCGGTTTCTTTTTCTTTTCCGTAAGAGGAAATCATACCATCAATAACAAAACGCTGACTCCATCGGTACCTGTTGTGCAGTTTAACGTAGCACGAACAGCAGCGGGGAAATATTGGAGACTGTTTTCAAACATGCTGAAGGACGTGTTCCCGCCGTTGGGAAGGGCACTGCGCTCTCGGTCTCCACTTGTGACGTACCCGTGCAGGACGCTGCACGCACAGTTCATCAGGCGCAGCAGGTAGCGAGCAGTAGCGGCTAGATGGCGTTTGCTTGGCATCTGCCGCCTGAGGGAAAGCTGGCGTCACTCGCGAGGTCGTTGCTCCCAATACCTCGGCTCCTGAGTCACGGTCATTGCCACCAGCCGTTTCGTGGCAACTATATTTAATATATATTTTCGTAGTTGTGGATAGACATGCGGCACCGTACTCTTGCTTACCTTTATCCCTCAAAAATGTCTCGGCTAAAAATAGATGCATCGGCCGGGAATCGAACCCGGGCCGCCCGCGTGGCAGGCGAGCATTCTACCACCGAACCACCGATGCATACAGAACGTCATTTTACGAACCGGTTGTAATCATAGACTGCCCTTTGTTCCTTTTCTGTTGTTTCTTCGTTTACTTGAGATTAATCTGTCCTCTGCCTACACATCATGGCCTGTATTATCTGCAAATTACTAGACTAATTTGAATTCTTCTCGGGATATTAAGCAAGTAAACTGGTCGATGTGTAGCGACGTTTCTTCAAATGTCTTTCTTCGGTAACTACAATCTTTTTACTGTCCAAGAAATAATTTTGAGTGGTTCTGGCGAAAATTAACTTAATTTAGACACTTGAATCACAATTTAAGCTCACCTGTTTCAGATTCATTATTTTATTTTACGTATCGTAGCTTTTCCTGTCAATTTCGTGGGAGCAATAAGTAAACAAATGAAGTACAATAATATCATGTCGGATTCTGCATCTGTGCAATGTGCCATATGTCTTAGGGCTCTCATAGGGAATTCATTCATCCCTTCGAGCTATATCTTAATCTGGCGCTTCTTTGCCAAAATCCTTCCTGAAATTAACTTTGTTGAACAAACGTCTACATCATTCTTACGTCTCTCGTGTTACAACAGTGACTCGGACGACAGTCTGTCAAACATTTTTCCACGCATGTAAGCTTCAGAGAAATGTGGTGGAACGTGGTACATAATTTTACTGTAGAGACACATTTTGGCTTAACTACAATTATGAAACCATTAAAAATATCGGAAAACTATCGTTAATTAAGTGAGATTACCATAAACCTTAAGTGAAAGGGATAGCTGTCAGACTTTTTGGAAGTACTCTGCTTTAGAGGTGGGTCGAACTCGTTCATTCCCGCGAACTACTTCATTCTTTTCACTCTTTGCCGTGAAGCGTTCAAATGAAGTAGTTCATTCACGAAGTACGGAAGCCTGGCGAAGTTGCCCAGTTCGCCGCTCAGACGCGGCTACGCTCGCATCGCCTCGCTCGTACAAAAAGCTTCGTAATACTTCATAATTTTACCAACAGATGGCCGAACTATGCAGTAACGTGCACGCAACGTTTTACAGACTGTGGTTTTACGCTCTTACAGCGTCTGAGCTAACTTAAATAGAGCATGGTCGAAGGGGACAAAGGAAAGATAAACAGAGAAGCCTGTCACATATAAAGAAGGTATTACATTTAATCTTGCTCGACATTTTCTCATGAAGCGCCCAAAAAAGTCTTTATCTGCCAAGTGAAACATTATTTGTTGTATTCATGGACTGAAAACTAGGGCTACAAACGAAATGCATTCCAGTTTTATGTTCCTTTTAAAATTTAATCCAAAATAGAATGTGTATGTTTACCACTGTCACAAAGTCTATATATCTACGTTAGGTAATTATTCAGAAGTTTTCCTGTAGATTTTATTTTTGTTGAGAATAATAACCCTCCAGATTCAAAACAGTTTAAACTGTCACCTGCAGTCATTGTTACGATTTCAGGTAAAATCCGTCTTTCAGTGTTATTAACAAACCTTTTATTTTCATGTTGGCTGTGCGTGCTCACACAGCCAGCCTCTTCGTTTGCATCTGTAATATTCATTGGTCCGCAAGATGTCAGCACTGCAGGAAGCAGCTGACGCTGCCTTCCCCTCGCCCCTCACCACCACAACCCCTCACAAACCTATCATTTCCCACAAACGCCGCGCGATTCGTCGACAGGCAGTAGAGGGGGAACTGAAGTGAAGGGAGAATGAGTGACGTAGCGCCGATGTAGTGAGAGAGGGGAAGAGAGTGAGTGAACTAGAAAGAAGTGTGGAGTGTGCCATCTGTGAAGAGTTTGAAGTACCAGTTCATTGAAATTGAGTGGTTAGTTCACACTTCACTGGAGTGAAGCGTTTGAACGACTCATTCACGAGCTCCCCATCACTACTCTGCTTGTCCAGCTTTTCCTCTTACTGACGTAACTGACCTACACCCTGTGATGCGAACGTACTATACATTAAAAACTGATTTTTTTGACGAGCTTTGTTAACAGTCAAAAGCTAACAATTCCTGTAGACAGTACTGTAGCGCAAATTCGTAGTAATATATAGCAGACCGAAGTAGACTATAAGTTGTAAGTAAAACACTTTTGCGAACTTGTAATACAGAAAATTTAGTTTAGTAAAGTAGAATGAAGATGGATATATTTTAAATATTTTCGATAATACAGTATTCACCATTTTACGAGAATGGTTTATAGTTGAATGATCTATTGTTTACACTATTTTAAACCTGGGGTCTACCTGACCTGAAATGGCTACAAATTTTGTCTCGTATTGACTAAACATCATATAAATTTATGAAATCCGGTCACTTATTTCTGCAAATGCAAGGGCAATACCTGTTTAACCCTCCTAATACCGTGGGGTCTATAATGACCCTAGGCCGTAAGTTTCTGTAAAATATACCTTCTTTCCTATTTCTAAAAATTACGAAAAATTCGGACTTTTCCTGAATTAAGTAATGGGTTCGTAATATATTAATTTAACTTTTTTAAAATATTTAGTTTTGGAGAAAATCAAGAGAGAACCACTGTATACCATTGGGGTTAAATGCGACCCCATTTCTGTCTTGCGGTGTTATTACCCAATAATGCTGCATCGAATTCGTAAATGTTGCTGTATTTCCTTTGTTTTATTCTTGTAAATATAGTAGTAACTTGTGATTATTGCCAATACTTTATAAGCCGACAGTTATTTGTTCCATACAAGTGTAGACTACTACTGTGTGTGTTGCATTTAGTGGAAAATGTCTCGTCACCTTTCCGAAGACGTAGTGCTTGAAATATTACTGCAGGATAATCCTCTATCTGGAGAATCAAATAGTGATATCAGCGATATAGTTTCTGATGTCTCATGCAGCGATGGAGAAATTGACGTCTTAGAAGAGAATATTCCTCAATCAGACGGAAGTTCAGAAGAAGATTTGGGCAGCGCATATGTCCAGCCTGAACAGAAAGTAACACATATTTCTGACTGTTATATGTAAGTAAGCATTGTATATTTGTAAATGTGCGTTAGGGTCTAGCGCCAAGATATACCCTTAGTATTTTTTTATTTTGTGTAGGTCTAAAAATAAAGAAGAATTGTGGCACAAACACGAGTTGAGATGGGCTTGTGGAAGAGAAGAGAGATGGAACATAATGCGAGTAAAGCTGGGTCCAACAAAATTCGCATTGAAAAATGTAGACTCCATAGAATCAGCTTTTCAGTTGTTTCTTAGGAGAAACATTGTTGATGTAATTCTAAAGTGGACTATCAAAGAGGGTAATCTTGTTTACGGTAGTAAATGGAAACCAGTAGATGCCATTGAAGTGACGTGCTTTATCGGTGTCTTGATCCTAGCAGGTGCTTACAAGGTCCATAATGAAGCACTTACACATATGTGGAACAAAGAGGATGGTAGACCCATTTTTAGTGAAGTAATGGCTAGAAACCGCTCTACTCAAATTTCAAGGTGCATCCGATTTGATGAGGCAGATGTGAGACGTCATAACCGTGCTCCTGACAAGCTGGCTCCCATTAGAGAAATATTTGAGATGTGGGTACACACATTTCAAGAAGCATATGTTCCTCACAGCAACGTAGCAAGCGATGAACGAACAACTTGTGGCATTTCGTAGTTGACGTCCATTTCGGCAACATATTCCTTCAAAACAAGGAAAATATGGGTTGAAATTATGGGCTGTATGTGATAGTGCAACGTCTTACGTTCTCAATCTCCTAGTTTACACTGGTCGTCAAGAAAATAAATAGCGTGAAGTTGGTCAGGGCAAGAGAGTTGCTTTAGATATGGTGAAACGCTTAGAAAACAATGGCAGAAATGTAACAACTGACAATTTTTTCAGTAGCTTTAGTTTGGTGAGAGAACTTCTGAGAATTAATCTCACACTCTTAGGAACAATTAGAAAAAATAAAGGAGAACTACCACAAGCTTTCACACAGACCAAAGGTCGAGTCAAATATTCATCTATATTTGGATTCCAAGAGCATGCTTCACTTGTTTCATATTGTCCGAAAAAGGGAAAAGTTGTAACTTTGCTCAGTACAAGGCATTCAAGGAAGGAAGTGGAAGATCGTGAAGAATGCAAGCCAGTAATGATTCTGGATTATAATAAAACAAAATCAGGAGTAGATACCATGGACAAGCTGGTTCGAACGTACGGTACAAAGAGGATGAGCAGAATGTGGCCAATGGTATTATTTTACAACATGATTGATATCAGTGCACTGAACGCATTTATCATATGGCTACATCTTACACCAGATTGGGCGGAAAGGACCAACTACAAGAGACGGGCATTTCTCGTAGAATTAGGAAAGCAGCTCGTCGGAAGAAAGCCAGACAAAAATTATTTCCCCAGTACTTCCATCAACAGTACAGACAAAAAAAAGGAAGGTGTCCGTCTGTAAAAGGTCTGAGGACAGAAAATTCACCGATAAATGTTCAAGATGTGGATGTTCTGTGTGTAAAAACCACTCTGCAATTTATTGCTGTAAGTGTAATGCGTCATAAATGTCAATTCGGAATTTAGTAAAAAATGTTTGTAGTTTCATGAGAATCGTTTGTAAATTTTACGCAAAAAAATAATTTAAAAAAATATGCGTTTTAATTTAATGTAATGTCACCAACATCATGTCTTAGATTGTGGAAAAAATAAGGAATGTGATTTTATTCTACCATTATTAAAACTATCCTCAATAAAAAATAAATTCCGTTGGGGTCACTAAAGACCCCAATGGTACTCAGTCTATCAAAAAATACTCGGTATTAGAAGGGTTAAAGAAGTTTTAAAACATTTTAAGTCATTTGGTCTGAAACAGTAATAGTTACATGTGTAACATTCGGGAGATAGGACCCGAAATTAATGTGTTTATCTAACATCAAATACTTTTTGGTTGTCTGTTATATTTTATGTTAGTAATGACTTTCGTTGTTGGAACATACTCTCATCATTCAACAAATCAACAAAGGCGCTGCGTTTACAATAATGGGCTTGTCATTAGCACTTGTCAGTTGTTCGAAATACCCATTATTTCTGCTCAGTTTGAATTGTGACACTGAATTCTCTACAGTTTGTGGCCAGTCTGAATAGCGATTGACTGACGCTGAATTCCAAGAATTAGTAAATACCTCAACCGAGTTCGAAGGTCATGTCAGTAATGCATCTGAAAGCGGGTGTTCTGATACAGTGACGACAGTCCACAGCATGTTGAGAATAGTGTAAAGGCTTCTGTTTCTGAAAGTGGCATCACAGAATGGCAGTTGCAACCACCAGCACAACACGACCGCCTTCTGTGAAATATCACGTGTCTAAAGATTTCATAAGAAATCCACGAGAGAGGAAAGACAACGTACTGATAAACTTGCCGCAGTTCGTAGTGTCTGGGAGAAGTGGTTAGAAGAGCTTCCTAACCAAGTAATCCACGAGAAAATGTGACCATCGAGGGGCAGTTAGTAGCTTTTAGAGGCTGCTGTCCATTCAAGCAGTACATCACAAGTAATTTGGCAAAATATGGGATCATAATATGGACTCTATGTTACAGCAAATGTTCATATGCACTGAAAGTCCAAATTTACAAAGGGAAGGAGAGCGGAGCGACATTAGAAAAAAATAATGGACGAGTGTAGTTGCTGATCTCACCTCTGATTTGCACAGTCAGAATGTAGCAAAAAATGGCTCTGAGCACTATGGTACTTAACATCTGAAGTCATCAGTCCCAGAGACTTAGAACTACTTAAACCTAACTAACCTAAGGACATCACATACATCCATGCCCGAAGCAGGATTAGAACCTGCGACCGTAGCAGCAGCGCGGTTCCGGACTGAAGCGCCTAAAGCCGCTTTCTTTTCTTATTTAAAAAAAAAATCTCATTTTGTTCGGTGCATCCGCTCGGGGTGGACGTCGTAAGACACCAGTGTAAGTTTGTGGTTGATCTGTTAACCCAGTTTTTTTTTTTTTTTTTTTATTACAGTGGGCAGCTAACCCTCTGACCGAACACGCTGAGCTACCGTGCCTGCGAACCGCTCGGCCACAACGGCCGGCTGAGAATGTAGCATGTGACAACTTGTTTTACGTCATACAGTTTGGGACACCTGAAAAAAAACTGACAGTGTTGGGAATCATTCAAAAATTGAGAGATAAATACCAGGTAAATTAAAAAAGACGGATCTGATCCCCCATGTTATAAAAAACAGGTCAGAACACTACTGCAAAAACATCGAAAGAAGTGTGACAATTTTCAACGAACGCAAAAGCCTCACGATCGGCAATCTTATACAGAAGAACCTTTGCCTTGAAACCTGGTAGACAATCCAAAGAGGTTCTGGTCGTATGTAAAATATGCTGGCGGCTAGACGCAGTCGATGCCTCCTCAGCGCGATAGCAATAGAAATATTATTGATGACAGTGGTGCTAAAGCAGAGTTGCTAAACACAGCCTTCCGAAATTCCTTCACCAAAGAAGACGATGTAAATATTTCAGCGCTCAAATCAAGAACAGCTGCCAACATGAGTAGCTTAGAAGTAGATATCCTCGGAGTAGTGAAGCAATTAAATCACTTGATACATGCAAGTCCTCCGGTCCTTAATGTATAAGAATTAGGTTATTTTCAGAGTACGCTGATGCAATAGCTCCATACTTAACGATCACATTATACAACCGCTCGCTTGTCGAAACATCTGTACCCACAGACTGGAAAGTTGCATAGGTCACATCAATATTCAAGAAAGGGAACACGAGTAGTCCACCAAATTCATATCATTAACGTCGATATGCAGTAGGATTTTGGAAACATGTATTGTGTTCGAATATCATCAATTACCTCGAAGAGAAACGGTCTGTTGTGACTCACAGCCTATACGGATTTAGAAAACTAGGGACTTCAAATTGAGTGTACCTCCCAAGCGGCTGCAACCAAAGTGTATGCTTAAGGAATATTATCTCAGTTATAAGACTGGGTTCGTGATTTGCTGTCAGAAAGGTCACAGTTCGTAGTTACTGACGGGAAGTCATCGAATAAAACAGAACAGATGTTTGGTGTTCCCCAAGGTAGTTTTATAGGCTTTCTGCTGTTCCTTATCTATATAAACGATTTAAGAGTCAAACTGAGCAGCCATCTTAGGTTGTTTGCAGATGATGCTGTCGTTTATCGTCTAGTAAAGTCATCAGAAGATCAAAACCAACTGCAAAACGATTTAGGTAGCCGGCCGAAGTGGCCGAGCGGTTCTAGGCGCTACAGTCTGGAACCGCGCGACCGCTAAAGTCGCAGGTTCGAATCCTGCCTCGAGCATGGATGTGTGTGATGTCCTTAGGTTAGCTAGGCTTAAGTATTTCTAAGTTATAGGGGACTGATGACCTCAGAAGTTAAGTCCCATAGTGCTCAGAGCCATTTGAACCATTTTGAACGATTTCAATAAGATATCTGCATAGACCGAAAATTGTCAGTTGATCCTAAAAAATGAGAAGTGTGAGGTCATCCAAGTGAGTGCTAAAAGGAATCCGTTAAATTTCGGTTACACAATAAATCAATCAAATCTAAAGGCCGTCGATTCAACTAAATACACTACTGGCCATTAAAACTTCCCGCGCCCGGGTTCCCGGGTCCGATTCCCGGCGGGGTCAGGGATTTTCTCTGCCTCGTGATGACTGGGTGTAGTGTGACGTCCTTAGGTTAGTTAGGTTTAAGTAGTTCTAAGTTTTAGGGGACTGATGACCATAGATGTTAAGTCCCATAGTGCTCAAAGCCATTTGAACCATTTGAACCATTAAAATAGCTACACCACAAAGATGACGTGCTACAGACGCGAAATTTAACCGACAGGAAGAAGATGCTGTGATATGCTAATGATTAGCTTTTCAGAGCATTCACACAAGGCTGGCGCTGGTGGCGACACCTACAACGTGCTGACATGAGGACAGTTTCCAACCGATTTCTCATACACAGACAGCAGTTGACTGGCGTTGCCTGATTCAAATGGTTCAAATGGCTCTGAGCACTATGGGACTCAACTGCTGAGGTCATTAGTCCCCTAGAACTTAGAACTAGTTAAACCTAACTAACCTAAGGACATCATACACATCCATGCCCGAGGCAGGATTCGAACCTGCGACCGTAGCGGTCTCGCGGTTCCAGACTGCAGCGCCAGAACCGCGCGGCCACTTCGGCCGGCGTTGCCTGGTGAAACGTTGTTGTGATGCCTCGTGTAAGGAGAAGAAATGCGTACCATAACGTTTCCGACTTTGATAAAGGTCGGATTGTAGCTTATCGCGCTTACGGTTTATCGACCGAGCGAAGTGGCGCAGTGGTTAGACACTGGACTCGCATTCGGGAGGACGACGGTTCAATCCCGCGTCCGGCCATCCTGATTTAGGTTTTCCGTGATTTCCCTAAATCACTCCAGGCAAATGCCGGGATGGTTCCCCTGAAAGGGCACGGCTGACTTCCCTCCCCATCCTTCCCTAATCCGATGAGACCGATGACCACGCTGTCTGGTCTCCTTCCCCAAAACAACCAACCAACCAACCAACGGTTTATCGCGATCGCGACAATGCTGCTCGCATTGGTCGAGGTCCAATCACTGTCAGCAGAATATGGAATCGGTGGGTTCAGGAGGGTAATACGGAACGCCGTGCTGGATCGTAACGGCCTCATATCACTAGCAGTCGAGATGACAGGCATCTTATCCGTATGGCTATAACGGATCGTGCAGCCACGTCTCGATCCCTGAGTCAACAGATGGGGACTTTGCAAGACAACAACCATCTGCACGAACAATTCGATTCGACGACGTTTGCAGCAGCATGGACTATCAACTGGGAGACCATGGCTGCGGTTACCCTTGACGCTGCCTCACAGATAGCAGCACTTGCGATTGTGTGCTCAACGACGAACCTGGGTGCACGAATGGCAAAACGTCATTTTCTCGGATGAATCCAGGTTGTGTTTACAGCATCATGATGGTCGCCTCCGTGTTTGGCGACGTCTCAGTGAACGCACATTGGAAGCGTGTGTTCGTCATCCCCATACTGGCGTATCACCCGGCGTGATGGTGTAGGGTGCCATTGCTTACACGTCTCTGTCACCTCTTGTTCGCATTGACGGCACTTTGAACAGTGGACGTTACATTTAAGATGTGTTACGACCCGTGGCTCTACCGTTCATTCGATACCTGTGAAACCCCACATTTCAGCAGGATGATGCACGACCGCATGTTGCAGGTCCTGTACGGGCCATTCTGGATACAGAAAATGTTAGACTGCTGCCCTGGCCAGCACATTCTCCAGATCTCTCACCAATTGAAAAGGTATGGTCAGTGGTGGCCGAGCAACTGGCTCGTCACAATACGCCAGTGACTACTCTTGATGCACTGTGGTATCGTGTTGAAGCTGCATGGGCAGCTGTACCTGTACACGCCATCCAAGCTCTGTTTGACTCAATGCCCAGGCGTATCAAGGCCGTTATTACGGCCAGAGGTGATTGTTCTGGGTACTGATTTCTCAGGATCTATGCACCCAAATTGCGTGAAAATGTAATCTCATGTCAGTTCTCGTATAATATATTTGTCCAATGAATACTCGGTTATCATCTGCATTTCTTATTGGTGTAGCAATTTTAATGGCCAGTAGTGTATATTATTATTATTATTATTATTATTGTTATCACCATTATTATTAATAGCAAATAGTAATATAACAACAATGTCAACAATGTCGATGGATTAAAATTGTACGAAAAATATGTTTGGGTTTTTTTTTCAGCATTTTATTATTTCGAGTCGTACTGAGCCGAATTGTACGTTTGTATAGTAAAAGTGAACAGAACAGCAGGGTTAAATAATGATTTATAGTCGTGCGCACATAACCCTAAACAGCCTAAAACCCCCAAGGGTGCCTTGTCCGCCTACATGGCTAGGTGGACAGCGCCTCTAGTGCTCTCAGCTTCGTGATGCCAGTTGGTGAACTACCAGTGTGAGAAGTAGCTGCTCCAGTGTCTGGAAAGTCAAAGGCCGCCGGAGAACTGTGTACTGCCTCCACTCCCCTCCATACCGCATGTACAAAGGCCATTGGCAGACGATGACACGGGTGTCGGTTGGTCCCGACTTTCTTGTCACGATCAGAACGCGAAGCTTTGCTAAGGCTCATTTCCCAGAAACAGTGTGGTTGAGTGGGTTCTGAAAGCACGGGGTCCGTAGTATGTGCTACATGCAAAAACTGTCTCTGCTGTAGATACCCGTCCTACCGCGAACCAACATCACGGCAAAGACCACGATCTCCGCACTCCACATCTGCGTCCCACTCATCGGAAAGAGAGTCCCGAGTGACAGTAAAAGACCATGGCTTCGCCTCGATAAACTAATGAGACGGCAGCTGGGAAGCTCCGCTCGTTGGTCTCCACCGCGAAAGAATCCTGTTTAGGCCGGCCGGAGTGGCCGTGCGGTTCTAGGCACTAGTCTGGAACCGCGGGACCTCTATGGTCGCAGGTTCAAATCCTGCCTTGGGCATGGATGTGTGTGATGTCCTTAGGTTAGTTAGGTTTAATTAGTTGTAAGTTCTGGGCGACTGATGACCTCAGAAGTTAAGTCGCATAGTGCTCAGAGCCATTTTGATCCTGTTTACAAAGACCCAGCTGACATTTAATCGCTGAGCTAAGAGGCGATTCTGCTAGGCAGCAACATGGAGGCCAACGAAACGCAAACAATCCACACCAGAATCAGAAAAAATACCTCCAACAAACAACAAAACCGAACAAACACCGTCCGAATAGGCCTTGAAGATCCAGTGGGACCGACCGGCCGCCGTGTCATCCTTAGCCCCAAAGCGTTACCTGATGCAGATACGGAGGGGCATGTTATCAGCACACCGCTCTCGTGGCCTCTGTCGGTTTTCGTGACCGGTGCCGCTACTTCTCAATCTAGTAACTCCTCAATTGGCCTCACAAGGGCTGAGTGCTCCCCACTTGCTATCAGCACACGGCAGACCCGGATGATGACCCAGCCAAATGCAACCAAGCCCGAGAGCGCTTAACTTCTGTGATCTAACGGGAACCGGTGTTACCACGGTGGCAAGGCCGTTGGCTAACAAACAAAAAGCAAAGCTCTAAATGCAAACAATCAGATAACGATGTGTAGCACGAAAGTAAGAATTAGCAGATCTTATTTTTCTTGGAAAGTTATGTTTTTTACAATAACATGAGTCTTTCCCATACTTCATGCACGTTTGTGACATCATCGTCGTACTCTAACTGTTGCAGGTAATAGATATCCGCTAAGAAAAACTCGATCGAGGCTATATTAACCATACCGCGTAATTAGTAATAATTTTCTCCCTTTTTGACAGAGAAGAACTTGACTGCGAGTTTGAAATACCTAAAAGATTGTACAGAAGGTTTAAAAATGGCTCCTAGCACTATGGGACTTATCATCTGAGGTCATCAGACCCCCAGAACTTAGAACTACTTAAACCTAACTAACCTAAGGACATCACACACAGCCATGCCCGAGGCACGATTCGAACCTGCGACCGTAGTGGTCGCGCAGTTCCAGACTGAAGCGCCCAAAACCTCTCGACCACCAAGGCCGTCTGTACAGAAGGGAACGAAGTTATAATTTTATAACCAAGTTCGTTGGACGACGCACAATCATCAGAATTTGCAGAGTAACTGCAAGAAATTAGATTACGTTATGCCAGTTTATTCTAAAACAGATGTTTAACTCCGAAACTACTGGAAAAATCACGGAATCCATACGCATCAAATACGTGTACACAAAAGAGAACAAAAGATAAAATAATAAACTTAATAGTTCACTTCTGCAACCACATTTTTATTGATAATTTTACTTTGCAGAGAAATCAGCATCACTTTTAATGAACTCCACGGAATCTTTATCTGAAATATTGCTACTCGCAGTTTTTTATATATAGGTTGATGCATAATTTCGTATCGTTTTTCCATAAGCTTAATAAACGTGGCAGATGCACACTCATAAAAGATTGTACAGAAGGGAACGAAGTTATACTTTTATAATCAAGTTCGTTGGACTGCGCACGATAATCAAAATTTTTGAAGTAACTGCAATAAATTAGATTATAGCATGCCAGTTTATTCAAAAGCAGATGTTAAACTCTGAAACTACAGGAAAAAAACACGGAATCTATACGAGTCAAATGCGTGTACACAAAAGTGAACACAAGGTAAAATAATAAATTTAATAGTTCACTTCTGCAGCCGTATTTTAATTAGTAATTATGCCTTTACTCTGCAGAGAAATCAACATCAGTTTCAACGAACTCCACGGGATCTTTATCTGAAATGTTGCTACTCGCAGCTTTTTATACATAGGTTGGTGCATAATTTCGTGTCGCTTTTCCATAAGCTTAATAAACGCAACTGGTACACATATCGGAGAACTTATTCACAAATAATATATGCTCCTTCACTATTTACAACAGTTTACCAATGATGGTGTAACTTTTAGATTCCGCGAGTGTAGAAATCACGTGGTTTTGAAGTGAAACACTCGTCGAGCCATTTTCGGAGCGCATTTCCATCCGGAATGGAAGTTCCTTGAAGGCTGATCGATAGAGAGGGAAAAGATGAAAAACTGGAGGCGCAACATCAGGTGACTAAGGTGAGAGTGAAATGACTTCCCAACCCAACTCCTGTATAGTGTTCTATGCGAGTCTAGCAGAATGTGGGCGGGCGTTATCGTGGAGTAGCATTACTTCACGCAGTCTTCCCGCCCATTGTTCTTGGACTGCGTCTGCAAGGCCTCTCAGTTGTTGACAATAAATTATCATGGCGGCTGCAGTGTAACACGTGTTAAGTTCGGCTCGCGAAATTTAGTTGATTTCGAAGGTGTTCTCGCAGGTGGTGCTGTCTAGTACAAGTGGAAATCGTGTAAACAACAGTGTTCTGTGCAGTAGTGCTATTTTTTTCTGTGCTCCGCCAATATCTTCGAGAAAATGGCAAACAGAAGAGTGAACAGCAGCGCGTCCAGCAGCGGGGAAGCCGCAGGTGCGGCGGGTCTGCTCTTGGCCGAAGGTGCGACCGCGGCTCCCGGTATAGCGGAGCTGGTCCGCTCTGAGGTAAACGCTGCGCTTCGCGATAAAAACAATCTCGATCTGATAGCAGGCACTATATCAGATACTGTAACGGCAGCAGTATTGGCCAAAATGCGTGAAACTGTTGAGGCCAATACTGCCGAAATTACAGCACTAAAAAAGTCGGTGTCTGAATACGAGAAAAAGACACGAGAGTTAGAAGTGAAACTGTCTGCCGCAACAGACGAGCTAGAACAGTACCAAAGGCGAAATAGTCTACGACTGTTTGGAGTAGCAGAAAATAAGGAAGAAGACACAGACAACCTGCTTATAGAGGTTGCGCGTGAAAAATTAGGTGTTGAAGTGACCATGGCAGACATTGACAGGAGCCATCGGGTGGGACGAAAACTACCAGGTGCTACCAAACCTCGTCCAATAATAATTAAATTTCTCTCGTACCGGAAAAGGGCAGAGATCTTTACCCAGAAGAAGAAGTTAGCAAGGACAGGGCTTACAATAAGGGAAGATCTGACACACGAACGGCTAAAGATTTTAAACAGTGCCATATCCCATTTCGGTCTTCAGAATGTGTGGACTCAGGATGGCAGAGTAATCATTAAGACAGCAGCTGGAAAGAAGACAGTCACAAACATGACAGAACTGAATAGTATTAAGTGAAGCTACTCGAGCCAAAAGTGCAAACTTAACACCATTTACAAATTGTAACAGCCCTATACTCAGATATAGTCTTGTAACTGTATTAACTTTTCAATTATACCCATATTTGTACCTTCAACTAATTGTTTTTGTAACTGTATTAACTTTTCACTATTTTTTTGTGTCTGTAGCTCTAACCATTACTTAATTTTAGTTACTGCTAATACTTTTTTCATTTTCTCAGTTTATTCTCTTCCATTCTGTAATAGTTCTATTGCAATTATTAGTCTCCCCTTTAGTTCATTAATCACCCATCTCTTCGGTTTAAATTGTTCATAACAAAAATCACCATCAGTATCACTTTAGCAAATTTCAATCTAATTGTAGCTTCCTACGATAATCACTACCAGTACCACTTTAGTAAATTTCAATTTAATTCTAGCTTCCTACGATAATCTATTAATTATTAAGCTTACTCCTCTCTGCTGGCAGCATCGGCCTCTTAAATCACTCCCCTTTCCCTTATTTCCACCCTAACCTGTTTCAGATACGCTAATTAGATTTCTCCTCTTACGACATAGGATACACAGTGACACACGGCCGTCACTATTATTGGTCATATTCTCCTTGCACCGAATACCACTAATCCATTTTCTATACTCCCGCAACCTCAGGAAATCTCTTGCAGTCGCCTTTCTTTCGGCACTCGCGGAGTCACAAACAGGGCGCGCAAAATCTCGGACACCCCTGTGTTATGTCACTTGGCGGAAGCACCGGCCAGTGCCCCTCGCGGCAGGTAGTGCCTAACAAAGGGACAAACCAGTCTGCCACCCTACTCCAGGCTGCTCAGCGGAACGCGTCAGAGCTTTTAGCAGCTCACTGCAACATCCAGTCTTTACGTGCACATTACGAAGAACTTAGCCTCCTCTTCAACCAACTAAACTACCACGTAATCCTCTTATCCGAAACGTGGTTGAAACCACACATATCCTCTGCATCTATTCATCTCCCAGGGTACACATTTCTTAGGGCAGACAGATCAAAAAAGCGAGGTGGTGGGGTCGGCGCGTATATACGAACAGATCTCAAAGCGAAAGTCTTACGTACGTCAAATCCTGCTGAAGAAAAGGAGGCTGAATTCATGTTCATTGAAATAAATATACAAAATCGGAAATTCTTGACTGGCGTCGTGTACAAGCCGCCAAAAATAAACTCAATGAGTTCCTTCCAGTCGGAATTACATTCACTCCAGTGTCAATACGAACATGTCATCGTAATGGGTGACTTGAACGTAGACCAGCTAAGAGACACTCCCTCCGCAATAAAGCTAAGAAGATTGTTTAGTTGCAATAGCATGAACATTCTTCCATTACAACCTACACACCATACGGGGCACAGTCATACTCTTATAGACGTAATCGCAACAAAACAAGACTGACAAAGTAAGAGATGTTGGTCAAACATCGGCCCCTGGCCTCTCAGCACATGATGTAATATTCCTGGCCTACTCTGTGCAGCCCCCAAGGATCAAATCGCGTTACATAACTTGTAGGAACATGAAACGTATTGACCTTGACGCTCTAACAGCCGATTGCTCAGAAATCTCATGGCATCAAATAATCAGAGAACCTACAATCGACGGCAAAATTAATGAACTTGGTGATAAACTCACTGCCCTCTATGACAAACATGCACCTTTGCGCACAATCTGTGTAAGAAAATCTCCTGCTCCATGGCTGACAGCTGAATTACGTCAAATGATGACTGATAGGGATGCTGCCCACAGGCGTTTCAAGGCAGATCCGAAACCCGAGCGTTTCGAAGAATACAGAAAGCTACGGAACAGAGTGAAACAATGCATTCGCAATGCTAAAATCAGGCACGCTCGCTCCCTTGTATGCAGCGATCTGACGCCCACGACTCTATGGAAGAATCTCCGTAGCTTGGGGGTCGGAAAGGCAAACTACTTTTCATGTGTCAGCTAACGAATTAAATGAATTCTTCTCTGCACCTCTGAATACCAGCACGGCTGATAATTACTGTCCACAAGAATCCCCAAACAGGATAACTAACAACGATAGCTTCCATCTAAAACATGTAACAACAAATACGGCAAGAAAAGCAATAATGAGAATCTCTTATGATGCAATAGGCAACGACAGTGTCGGTATAACCATGATTAAGAATGTTGCCGATATCTTAGTACCTGTCTTAACTGACATATTTAATTTTTCCCTCGTGAACGAAATATACCCCACTGCATGGAAAAGAAGCATAATTCGACCCATCCCTAAGATCGAAAACCCGCAACTGCCTAGTGATTACCGACCAATTAGCATACTACCTGCTGTTTCCAAAGCACTCGAATATATTGTTCATGACCGAATCACTGAACACTTGCATGAATTCAGCCTATATGACAAATTTCAATCCGGTTTCCGTAAACATCACAGCACAAACACTGCTCTAATTAAAGTAACAGATGACCTGAAATGTGCCATCGACAATCGAAAGGCAACAATATTGACGCTACTGGACTTCAGCAAAGCTTTTGACACTGTTAACTTTGACATATTGCTCAGAAAAATGCAACAGCTTAATTTTTCTGATAGTGCAATGAGATGGTTTGAAAGCTACTTAAAAGACAGACAGCAATGTGTTGTCTGCGTAAATGAAAAATCTTCCTGGAAACATGTTTCCCCAGGAGTGCCACAAGGATCAGTCTTAGGAACACTTTTGTTTTCTTTATATGTCAACGATATTTCGTCGGTTCTGTCCTCCTGTAAATATCATTTCTATGCCGACGACCTCCAGCTCTACCTAAGCGTCAGACCTGAAGACGTAAACACTGCAATCGCTCAGATGAATGATGATCTGTCTTCGGTAGTGGCATGGGTGAAAAGCCTGGGGCCTAAACTAAATGCAAAAGAGACGCAAGTAATCTTAATAGCCCATCAGGAATTAATAAGTTCAGATTTCCGCGAACGGCTACCTTCTATTCTGCTCGACGGTACTCCAATACCATATCAGAAAACAGTGAAGAACTTGGGTGTAACTTTGGATGAGCATCTCAACTGGGCGGAGAATACAGTCGCAGTGTGCCGAAAGACGTCTGCTTGTCTCTATGCTCTCAAAAAGTTTCGGAACATATTTCCACAGGACTTGAAACGCCAGCTCGTGCAAGCACTCGTTCTACCGAACCTCCACTATTGTGATGTGATTCAACAAGGCACGAGTAATGAAAACAAAAGACGGCTAGAGCTAACCATGAATCCTGTGTGCGTTACACCTGCAACAATCGCCGATATGATCATGTTAGTGCTTCATACTCCGAGCTAGGGTGGCTGCGGCCGGACAAATTGCGTGACTACCACACTCTATGTCTACTCCACCGACTCCTCGTCGCGCAAGCACCCCAGTACCTTGCTTCAGAGATTATAAACCTGTCATGCCATCATAATCGAAACACGAGGTCACTCTTATTTGGTATCCTAACTGTGCCCACTCACAAAACAAAAACTTTGGCAAACTCCTTCTCAGTTGCCGCTGTCCGCCTCTGGAACAAACTGCCCCTTACCTTGCGCAAAATTCAATCTCCTGCTGCTTTTAAGAAGAAGTTGAAGCATTTCCTACTATCATCCTCATAAAGTTCTCCACAAAATTAATGTACAAGGCCAATCCTCTCATCTGTCAAATAGCAAAGCTAGCGTCTCCTATCTTGCTCCTGAGATGCCTTCCCCTTCATATATCTCTATTAGCCATGCAATCTTCTTTTCCTTTATATTTCCTTAATTATGCTTCATCATGTCTCTCTATTCTTCTCCTCCCTTCACCATGAGTCTCCCTCATACTCCCTGCTGCCAGCACTCCTATCTAAAATTTGCCTCTTCAATAATGTCTAATTATAACAGTACTTATGATCTACGAATATAAACTCTATATGTATGTATTTTTCCAGGTGTACCTTTCTAATTGTTTATTTCACTTTTTGTACTAGATGTAGTCTAACATGCCTACTAAAACGTATGAATGTAAAATAAGTAGAATGCCTGGTTAGATGTAAGAGAGGGCCTGATGGCCCTAATCTTGCCAGGTTAAATAAATCAATCAATAAATAAATAAATAAATAAATTTCGGCAGTGATGGTTACACTTCGGGCAACCAATACGTAGTATACCATGAGGCGTTGCAGCGTGTTTTGCAAAGCTCAGCTAACCTGGTGGTGAATTTCTTGTTACAAACGCACGCCTCCTTGAAGGTACTGGCATGCATCTCTCAGCCGGAAAAAGCTATAGAAAAATAGCTGTGCACCCCATAAACTCATGATGCACTAAAATTGTTTTGACGGTCGAAGGAAATAGTTAAATAAAAGTATTTGTGTGCATAATATTTCACTTTATTACGATAACCTTGCATACACCCGTTACTACCAATCCTTACTCTAATCTGTATAAAGTCTCAAAAGTTACACGCACACCTCATTCATAACCGTAGCCAGTTTATTAACCCTTCACGGAAAGTTTACGAACGGATTGTATCTTTTCGAATTGCTCGCTCAAATGTTGCCAGTATCAGTCTCACGGAATTAATTGTTCAACTTCGCTATTAAGCAACTTATTTAAACGACACTAAAAATTCTCAACTTCACCTCGTTCATTAACTCTAATTCTCTTCCACACTTTACGGCATTTCTCAAACATTTCAGTACTGAAATATCACAGTATTAATAATTTTCAGCGGAGCACATATCAGTACGTCTAATCACTACGAGATCCAAGCCCAGACTCTACTCCTCTCTTTACGATAAAGAAGCTTCTAGTTCCAAAAAACGGGTATATATTCTAATTTCTGATTGGCAGAGAAACGTTACAGCCTATCGGTAAGCAGCATGAAGCCCGCTCAATCCGGCCTATATATACAGAACCAATCAAAATTCGTCACTGAATCAGAACAGTAAATTAACATAAATAAATTTGGAAAACCCAGAAATATATAACTAAATCCGTTTTAACAAAACTATTTTTCCGAAATCATAATCTCATTTCCCCAGTACGGACGAAGTAGTTTATAATAAATTCCCCGGTACGAATGACTAACACACTACGTCATTTTCGAACATTCCACACGTGGCCTGTTACATCAATGTATAGTATAAAAACTTTGCATAAAACAGTATTTCACATTCATACCCTCGTTCACTCTCGTAACAAAACACAATAATAGAAGTAATTATAGAAGTAATTACTAAACAATTAGAAAATTAAACAAAATCGGAAATAATATTAACAGTATTTTGACTGCAGCTCAGTGTCCATCAGCTAGTGACGTCTATCATATCCCATAGAAACTACACTATTGACCATTACAATTGCCACACCAAGAAGAAATGCAGATGATAAACGGGTATCCATTGGACAAATATATTATACTAGAACTGACATGTGATTACATTTTCGCACAATTTGGGTGCATAGATCCTGACAAATCAGTACCCAGTACAACCACCTCTGGCCGTAATAACAGCCTTGATACGCCTGGGCAGTGAATCAAAAAGAGCTTGGATGGCGTGTACAGGTACAGCTGCCCATGCAGCTTCAACACGATACCACAGTGCATCAAGAGTAGTGACTGGCGTATTGTGACGAGCCAGTTGCTCGGCCACCACTGACCAGACCTTTTCAATTGGTGAGAGATCTGGAGAATGTGCTGGCCAGGGCAGCAGTCGAACATTTTCTGTATCCAGAATGGCCCGTACAGGACCTGCAACATGCGGTCGTGCATCATCCTGCTGAAATGTGGGGTTTCACAGGTATCGAATGAACGGTAGAGCCACGGGTCGTAACACATCTGAAATGTAACGTCTATTGTTCAAAGTGCCGTCAATGCGAACAAGAGGTGACCGAGACGTGTAACCGATGGCACCCCATACCATTACACTGGGTGATACGTCAGTATGGCTATGACGGATACACGCTTCCAATGTGCGTTCACTGAGACGTCGCCAAACACGGAGGCGACCATCATGATGCTGTAAACACAACCTAGATTTATCCGAGAAAATGACGTTTTGCCATTCGTGACTGGGGTATTGTGACGAGCCACTTGCTCGGCCACCATTGACCAGGCGTTTCCAATTGGTGAGAGATGTGGAGAATGTGCAGGCCAGGGCAGCGGGACCTCCAACCTGCAGTCGTGCTTTATCCTGCTGAAATGTGGGGTTTCACAGGTATCGAATGAACGGTAGAGCCACGCGTCGTAACATCTGAAATGTAACGTCCACTGTTCAAAGTGCCGTCAATGCGAACAAGAGGTGACAGAGACGTGTAACCAATGGCACCCCATAGAATCACGCCGGGTGATACGCCAGTATGGCGATGACGAATACACGCTTCCAATGTGCGTTCACCACGATGTCGCCAAACACGGAGGCGAGCATCATGACGCTGTAAACAGAACCTGGATTCATTTGAAAAAATGACGTTTTGCCATTCGTGCACCCAGGTTCGTCGTTGAGCACACCATCGCAAGCGCTGCTATCTGTGATGCAGCGTCAAGGGTAACCGCAGCCATGGTCTTCCAGCTGATAGTCCATGCTGCTGCTTACGTCGTCGAACTGTTCGTACAGATGGTTGTTGTCTAGCAAAGTCCCCATCTGTTGACTCAGGGATCGAGACGTGGCTGCACGATCCGTTACAGCCATGCGGATAAGATGCCTGTCATCTCGACTGCTGGTGATACGAGGCCGTTGGGATCCAGCACGGCGTTCCGTATTACCCTCCTGAACCAACCGATTCCATATTCTGCTAACAGTAATTGGATCTCGACCAACGCGAGCAGCAATGTCGCGATACGATAAACCGCAATCGCGATAGGCTACAATACGACCTTTATCAAAGTCGGAAACGTGATGGTACGCATTTCTCCTCCTTACACGAGGCATCACAATAACGTTTCACCAGGCAACGCCGGTCAACTGCTGTTTGTGTATGAGAAATCGGTTGGAAACTTTCCTCATGTCAGCACGTTGCAGATGCCGCCACCGGCGCCAAACTTGTGTGAATGCGCTGAAAAGCTAATTATTTACATATCACAGCGTCTTCTTCCTGTCGGTTAAATTTCGCGTCTGTAGCACATCATCTTCGTGGTGTAGCAGTTTTAATGGCCAGTAGTGTACGTACACTCGAGCCGTCTGACGCCACCTCTCTTGTGCGTGACTCATACTGCACGCCTGTTCACAGATCTCCTATCACAATAGGGATGATGTAAAGGTGCTATACCTCAACCACACCGTCGCTGTTCCACATTGTCTTTTGTGGATACGCGCAGCTCTTTGTACGTAGAGCTGCTGCTATGTTTGGGCTCAGCCAACCTTTTCTTTTCCTTACGTCAACATAAAGACACAATTTCTCGTCAACAGTAGTGATACAGGATAGGTTGGTCGGTGTTGTTAACGAGCCAATTGATGACGAGCAAGCAGAGATGCATATATGGCCACTCGCTGATTCTTGTGATTTTAGCTTATAGCTTTCGGTACCCATTCACCAGATTTTTGAACCTTCTCCATTGCATACAGATGTCGCACGATGGTGGAACGATCACAGTTCATCACATTTGCCAGTTCCCGAGTACACCGACGTGAATCATTGTGGACGAATGCATTCAAACGATTTTCATCAGACGCCAAAGTTCTTCCTAAACGTCGAGATTCGGTAACGTTAAAGCGACCCTCCTTAGAGCGACAAAACCATTTTCTTGCTGTGCTCTATCCAATGGCATTATCCACAGTTCACGGCGGAAGTGTTTCTGGCTGCCTCCGGTGCTGTCACCCCTCTATCGAACTCAGACAGAACAATATGTCAGAAGCGTTCCGATTTGCTCACTTGTCACTACATTTTCTAGCGTCCACAGCTCCTCTACCTCCAAATGACAAAATAACAAGATTTAAAAACAAAGAGCAACAGTGAACTACAAATAAAAAATTACAATCGATAAATAAACCAATAGCAATCAGAATATTAAAGCACAAAACAAAAACGCTACGAATTTGTGCAGTGAACCAACCTAATATTTCTCGGTCTCTCATAGAGTTTTAATAGAAAGTGAAAGGGAGGACTCAAATGTCACATCTTTGCAACTACCGCCTATAAGTGCTCGTATCTTTGGACCTAAACGCGAAGAATGTCGTTCGAAAAATGTGAACTTTTGAAAACAAAAGTAAACTGTTCGATCGAAACTAGTGAAAAAAACGGGAGTGATCACATTAAACTTGTGTTGTCTCACCAAAGGACGCTAAACAGTGCGTCCACATAACGCCCGGCGCTGCTTGCTCGTGATCTGTGGTGAGTCGCAGTTTTGCTGACAACATTTACAGACATTGCTACTAAATTTCACTAGGATGTTTTATTTGTAGCACCACTTCAAGCTATGCAACTGTTATAAAGCGAAGAACATATTCGAGTAACAGCAGACAGACAGCTAAAACAGCTGAAGTTCGGACAGGTTTTATTTATTTTACAGCCTATGGATGTAATTGATGTAAGCCTGATAAGGCATTGGATGAAGGACGGAAATCCCAAACGCGGTGTGCGTTGTCCATGAGTTAGTAATGTTATGTGAGTAATTGTACCCATAAACTTACAGCTACATACGCGACTCTTATCATCAAATCTACCGAGCAACTGTAGCGAAAAGCTGTTAGTGTGGACAGCACACACCATTGCCAAAGGCCAGTTTTAGCTAGCTGAGAACTGTTTCACTCCCACCCATTTATTCATTCATTTACTCATCGTGCTCTGTAAATTTCATAATGACGTGGAACGAGTCAAAAAAGGGGTGCAAGGAAGATTAGGGTTTAACACCCTGTCGACAACGAGGTCATTAGAGACTGAGCGCAACCTCCGATTGTTTTAGGGACGGGGAAGGAAATATGTCGTGCTCTATTTTCAAAAGGATCCATTCCGGTATTCGCCGGGAACGATTTAGGGAATCCGGATGGTTGGACGCGGACTTGAACCGGCGTCCTCTCGAATGGGAGCCCAGTTTGCGAACCACTGCGCCATCTCGCGGGGTGAATCAAATTAATTAACAACAGGTAGAAGCAGCCTCTGCAGGATACTTCCTTTACGTATGCCAACAACAAATTGTGGTTAGTGCTAATCTGCTCGCACACACAAATGTGGAAATTGCTAACACAGTACCGTACACATACTAGGAGAAAACCAGCTACCAGATAGCCTAAGTAATAAGTACCAAATTTCGCTTGAAGCACGACGTATTAGGATACAGGATCCTCAGGACCTGTAGTTTGTTTCTTAATTTAAACTATAATGGAATTACTTGAGGAGGTGTATTAGTGCACGATTATTGTCTGTCCTTCAAATCTCTCTCTCACTCTCCCTTTCTCTCTCTCTCTCTCTCTCTCTCTCTCTCGCTCTCTCTCGCTCTCTCTCTCTCTCTCTCTCTCCCTCTTTCTCTTTTCTTTCGGGATGTCACTCTTCTGACTGAATTGAATCCCTGGCGAGTTCAAACTTCCATCCGACGTCAATTCCTTAGATATATTACAATCTCTGCCTTCCCCTACACGTACTACCCTGTACAGCTCCCTTTGGTACCAAGGTAACGTAAATACATCATACTGTCCCTGTTTCTTAGCAGTATTTTCCACAAATCCTTTCCTCCCCGATCCTACGGAGACCTTCATCGTTTGTGATCTGACCAGTCTACTTAATTTTTCACATCCTTCTATAACACCACATCTCAGAAGCTTCAGTTCCCTTCTTCTCCGGCTTCCCACTGTCCATGGTTCATCTAAATACAATTCTCTGCTTCAACCGCACATTTACGTAAATTTGTTTCACAAAACTAAGCGTATATTTGATACTAGTAGACCATTTTTAGCGAGGAATGCCCTCTTTGCTTTTGTATTGGGTTGTTTTGAAAATCAGCCTTTTGCAAACACAATTTGTTTGTTCCATCATCTTTCGGGCGTGCACTCGGGACAGCGACAATTCTTCTTGCGATATTTCGGCTGGAAACCTCCCAGCCATCTTCAAGGCGAGTCGGAGACTGAGTTCATAGCGTTTGCACGTGCCTATTTATACGGAGAGTCACGTGATACCAAGCTGCTGAGGATTGAAAGAGCATGCGTCAAAGATATCAAAGTCGCCACTACTGCACTAGTCATAGATAAGATGTATATAGCAAAGATAAACATATAAGCGCAGAGTGCAAACAAAATAGTGCTGCTGCGAATCCACCGTGCTTGTAAATAAATAATTAATCTTTAAAAGTGGTAACGTCTGTCGGAAGTGAAGATGCAGAAATTCTTTCCGAACGAAGGTGTGAAACAAGCGGTTTCCAAGCATTGTCAAGATGAAATCCTTCGTCACGGTTTAGCAGGTTGTCGGCTAGTTGTATTTCTACAGCTTCCTTAACAACTGAGTCCCAGAAAGATGAAGCAGTAGTTAAAATCTTAACATCTTTATAATCCATGGCATGGCCAGTAGAAATGCAATGCATGAAATACACTACTGGCCATTAAAATTGCTACACCACGAAGATGACGTGCTACAGACGCGAAATTTAACCGACAGGAAGAAGATGCTGTGATATGCAAGTGATTAGCTTTTCAGAGCATTCACACAGGGTTGGCGCCGGTGGTGACATCTACAACGTGCTGACACGAGGAAAGTTTCCAACCGATTTCTAATACACAAACAGCAGTTGACTGGCGTTGCCTGGTGAAACGTTGTTGTGATGCCTCGTGTAAGGAGGAGAAATGCGTACCATCACGTTTCCGACTTTGATAAAGGTCGGATTATAGCCTATCGCGACTGCGGTTTATCGTATCGCGACATTGCTACTCGCGTTAGTCGAGATCCAATGACTCTTAGCAGAATATGCAATCGGTGGGTTCAGGAGGGTAATACGGAACACCGTGATGGAGCCCAACGGCCTTGTATCACTAGCAGTCGTGATGACAGCCATGCGCGACTGCTACGGTCGCAGGTTCGAATCCTGCCTCGGGCATGGATGTGTGTGATGTCCTTAGGTTGGTTAGGTTTAAATAGTTCTAAGTTCTAGGGGACTGATGACCACGGTAGTTAAGTCCCATAGTGCTCAGAGCCATTTGAACCATGACAGCCATCTTATCCGCATGGCTGCAACGGATCGTGCAGCCACGTCTCGATCCCTGAGTCAACAGATGGGGACGTTTGCAAGACAACAACCATATGCACGAACAGTTCGACGACGTTTGCTGCAGCATGGACTATCAGTTCGAAGACCATGTCTGCGGTTACCCTTGACGCTGCATCACAGACAGGAGTGCCTGCGATGGTGTACTCAACGACGAACCTGTGTGCATGAATGGGAAAACGTCATTTTTTCGTATGAATCAAGTTTCTGTTTACAGCATCATGATGGTCGCATCCGTGTTTGGCGACATCGCGGTGAACGCACGTTGGAAGCGTGTATTCGTCATCGCCATACTGGCATATCACCCGGCGTGATAGTATGGGGTGCCATTGGTTACACGTCTCGGTCACCTCTTGTTCGCATTGACGACACTTTGAACAGTGGACGCTACAGTTCAGATGTGTTACGACCCATGGCTCTACCCTTCATTCGATCCCTGCTAAACCCTACATTTCAGCAGGATAATGCACGACCGCATGTTGCAGGTCCTGTACGGGCCTTTCTGGATACAGAAAATGTACGACTGCTGCCCTGGCCAGCACATTCTCCAGATCTCTCACCAATTGAAAGCGTCTGGTCAATGGTGGCAGAGCAACTGGCTCGTCACAATACGCCAGTCACTACTCTTGATGAACTGTGGTATCGTGTTGAAGCCGCATGGGTAGCTGTACCTGTACACTCCATCCAACCTCTGTTTGACTCAATGCCCAGGCGTATCAAGGCCGTTATTACGGCCAGAGGTGATTGTTCTGGGTACTGATTTCTCAGGATCTATGCATCCAAATTGCGTGAAAATGTGATCACATGTCAGTTCTAATATAATATATTTGTGCAATGAGTACCCGTTTATCATCTGCATTTCTTCTTGATGTAGCAATTTTAATGGCCAGTAGTGAACTTGTGACAGGGCTACCTCTGAATTTATATGTTCATTTCTGAATACATGATTCGCCAGATTACCCCGACTTTCATTGTCTGTGGCTTCCCTGCACTCCCTTTTGTAAACCTATTTCTTACTAGACTACGAAACACCTGCAGAAGAGACGAAGTCGGTCCCCTGGGACAGAAGATCCTCAGGTGAATGATCTGCTAGGGAACATTGTCAGTCGGAACTCTGTTGCTGATCTGCTACAGTTACTTCCACCTAAAACCAAAACGCTACAAAACGAGATCATTGTATTCTCCCATAGTTACTGCTTCCGCTGCGGTGTGCAGCAGAGGCATCATTCGCCCTTTTCTTCATGCCAGAAACGATTACTTGTCAAAGTTTCGTTGCTGTTTTGGAAGAATTTATCAGCACATAGCGTTGGAGGATCAACCACATACCGAGCACTTTATTCAAGAAGGGACCACATTGCACAAAACAGGTGTTTCCCTTTCTTGATGAAGTGTCACTACCTCTTTTGCGGCAGACTGCAAGACATTGTCTATCGGAACTGTCTCACCACTCTGGAAGAGTTTGAATCGGCAACCTGTGTGACATCTGAATCAATTTCCGTTGAGACACTACAGGACGTGATCGCAAATTTTGTTCGTTTGCGTGACCACCTCACTGCGATGGACCTTCCGAAAAGAATGTCACGTGACTGCAATGACTGCATGCAGAGGACGAGGTTAATCGTGCACGCAGATGTATGAGCTGCGCAGCGTACGGCGTCATCTGTCAGCAGCTTTTCGAACAAATTCTAAGCTTCTGTATAATTTCTACATAAAATTTTTAGAGCTTTCACAATAAGCATGCATTTCGTTTGCACTTCTGTATCGATATTCGAGATATTTAATTTTACAATCAAGGACTCCATCGCTGGACACTCTGTATGCACTCCTTACTTACTTCGTCACGCGTTATTTTGCTTCCGAGGTAGAAGAATTCCTTCACTTCATTTACTGCGTGGCCTCCAGTTGTGATGGTGTTAAGCTCATCCCCAGTTTTGTATCTGTTAATCTCGTTAATCTAATCTCTCTTTTGCCTACCCAAAATCTGAGTACTGTGCTTAGTAGACGGTTCATTTAATTCAGTATCTCCTGTAAACCTCCCCCATTTTCATTGAGGATACGAAAGGCATTAGCGTATCTTACCACTGATATCCTGTCACTCAGAATTGCTTAATCGATGTACAGTTTTAACAGTATTGTAGAAAGAGTACATCCTTGCCTCACAGTCTTTTTAATTCGAGCATTTCCTCTTAGTGTTCATTTTTTATTGAATAAAGGGATCAAATGAGTTCAGTTATTGGCGGTTGCGCTCAATTTAGATCCCACTGAAGTCCACACACGTCTCAGTTCGACTCTTCACTGCTCAGAACATGTCTTCGTGTCGTTTCTCATGAGACTGCACAGAAACACAGCCGTTCCTGGCTGCCCATAAAGTGAAAGAATACGTCTGCGCTAATACTCGTCCATTACCACTGACTTGAGTACCACTGACTCGATCGAGAAAGTTGAAACTTGTCACAGTTTACGGATACAGCCCGACGCCGAAGAAACAGCCTTGCTCTAATACACTACAAGCGTTGCGAGCCCTCTCGTTTCTCTCTGTAGTAAACGGCTACCTACGACATCGCTGCTGAAGTAGAGTTTGTCAACATTTTCTTCCGTAATTTTTTCGCCAAAAACCATGCAGAATTTGAATCAAGATCAGCTGCCAAAATGAGTAATTTAAAGTACGAGGATGCGTTCAAAAGTAATGACTCCGAATTTTTTATGTGAAATCTCTTAAGGCTGTTTTTTTAATAAAACAAACATTATTAACTTTCTACATCTTTATTCTTCATGTCTATATTCATTTCTCAACATATTCACCCTGATGAAGAGAGACTAATTTGTTTATACGTCTATATTCATTTCTCAACATATTCATCCTGATGAAGAGAGACTAATTTGTTTATACCGCAATTGCAGGATGTTTGACATAGTTGACGGAGCCGCAACCTCACCTATGGCTGCACCTCTTCATCACTATCAGAGTGAGGCCATCCAAGGTGATCTTTAACTTCTGAAAACAGTAGAAAATCGGATGGGGCCAAGATGTGACCGTACGGAGGATGATCGATGACAGTCAGATTGTTGCAGATGTCGCAGTGCTCGTTTGTGTTCTGGCATTGTCGTGGTCAAGGGGAGGATGCTCCATGCGTGGACGAATTCGCCGAATTCGAAACTCGATTACAGCACGCTGTTTCTCACGCACCGACAATGTTACGTTACACAGCGATATGTTATACGGTACAATCCGAGGCCATCTAGCGGCAGAGCTCTTCAAATATGTAGACATGAAGAATAGAGTTTTAGAATGTTAGTAACATTTGTTCTATTTAAAAAGCTTTAAGAGCTTTCAAACAAAAAATTGGGAGGCACCACTTCTCAGCACGTCGTCATAGATATCCTCGGCGTAAACAATAAAAATAAGTCACTTAATAAAGGAAAGTCTATCGGTCCAGATTATATACCAATTAGGTTCCTTTAAAGGGTACGTGGATGAAGCAGCTTCACTTTTAGCAATCGTATACAACTGTTCGCTCAAAGGAGGACCCTTATCTAAAGTCGGAAAATTTCGTAAGTCACACCGATATATAAGAGAAGGAATTAGAAGTAATCTGCTGAATTATAGATCCATATGATTCACATCGATCTTTGGAAGGATTCTGCAACGTATAGTGTGCTCCAACATGATAAAATACTTTGAAATTAACTATTGACATATAACCATCAGGGATTCAGAAAATATTGTTTTTGAGAAACACTATTGGGTCTTTGCTTGCACGAAATGAGCGCTGTAGATAGAGAACCTCAAATTGATTCCATATTTCTATGTTTCCAGAAGGCGTTTCAACCATTTTTCAGTAGCGGCTTGCAATCAAATCGCGTGCCTATCGAGTATCTTCTCAACTGTGTCACTGCATTCGTCATTTTCTGTGATTAAGTAACTGAGGTCAAACCGAAATTACATCTGGTGACCCCCAAGGAAGAATTATAGGGATCCGCTCTTTAGGAGACACTATAACCCTCCTACCTTTCCGGCTAATTAGACCTTTCTATATGACCATGTACCTAAAGTCCCTAATCTCTGGGGAAAAGGCGTCTACTTCGAAGAATAATGCAAAACCGAGAGAAATGGATGAAGTTATAACCGAATCGCCACTGCTCAGTATTTTACCAATGACGATTACAAACAAAGTTCGTTTGACTTTATATATTTTTATTACGTAAAATAGTTTTTGATTAACAATAGATAGTGGAAAATGTGGAATAAATGGTTTTCAAAGTATGTCATTAATGAAAATAACCAACGGTCGCCAGTTCCTCACCGGAGCAAGAATAATTAAATTGAAACAACTTTATATCCGTAATCAGTTTTACGTAAGAATAGTTATTGGTGTAATCACGTAGGAACAGTACCTAACGCACACTTCCAAGTGCTTCACACCCCACTTGTCACAGTAGTCAAATAATAATCAAATAGCAAACACATACAACATATTATATTGATTTTCAATGATCAATTAAAGTAAGATTGTTTACTTGGCTGTGGACAGAAACTTTTTGTTACGTTACTCACCGTAATACTGACTGCCGCAATTGTAGCAAGCAGAAAGATTGTTTGAATTTACTCATTGGTAAGGACTGTCGTTTATCTAGCAGTTACTCTGATATTTCTTTGTAATAAAAGTTACAAATTACGCTACAAGCTATAAATTAGAACTGTGCTTTGACGGTGAAATTCAGTGTCCAAGTTACGTAAAGTTTTACTACTAACTGTTTATTATGGAAGTTACTCTAGTTATACCAAAGGAATTAATACTGGCTTTTGTATCATTCTATTTCTGACATCATTCATACTACAGACAGAGATTTCATTATTACGTAACTGTCAAAAGTTGTAAAAATTATGTTTTGATAATCGAATAAATTATTTGTTCACTTCATTTTCAGTTCATTTTCTGATTATCTCTGTTCATACAAAGAGGCAGGATGGATACTACTTGGATAATGACTTGGGAAAATTATTTACGTGACAATACACATGAAAAAATGTTATTTATGCAATAAAATTCCAACTACGCTCGTCAGCCTAGTACACCTCTAGTTATAAAAAGTCTAGATTTTACTTCACTTCACGATGCCGTTGGTTTGTGGAGCGGCTTGATTTAGCGGTAAAGTAGGGCACAGGTTGATCTTCTTCCCATACCATAGTCTATAACAAGGGCCCACAATACTCTTGATGTGTAAATTTCTTTTGCTGCATTTGTTCTGTGCCCAATAAATGTCATAGCTTGCCTATATTAAACATCTGCCGAACGACCATTTCAGTTTTCACTGTTCCGCACTTCGGAAGCAGACGTTTTATCTCCGCACTTTTGCATAGCCACACCGGCGAATACACACAGCGTCTCCTCGCGACAACCGTCTCCTCGCGACGTGGAACTGCTACTTTTCTGGCGCGCTCGCACGCCCAGCGATAATACATTTACAATTTATTATACTCTTTGACAATATCTTTTTCCTGGCTAGGCTAGCGTCTATACTTACAAAATGTTAACATTCCATCAATATCCTCTTTCTTAAATAATAAATAGCATTTGTAACTTGACAACATATTTACAAGAAAAAAGTTCCGTTAAATGTAGGGTACAAGATATAGCACACAAATTTAAAGATTGCCGATTCACCTAAATACCTGTGGCAGTGATATTTTTCATGTCTGGTGCAAATTGATATCAAAAGTGCGCGGGAGTTTTTTTTTCTGGTCATGTGTTGTTTTTTTATCTTTGCTGTAAGACTATAGAGTCTCCTAGTTTTTGTTACGTCTCTGTCGTTTTTTTAGTTTCTTCTCATTGTGAGTTTTTGCGAATAAATATATTTTCGTTAGCACATTATACCGGACGACTATGCAATTATTTCTTGTAGGCAAGTCGCCTACATACCTAGGCACTACAGCCACGAACAACTTAAATCGTAACCATCACACAGAAAATGTTGTGGATGTGGACAAGGCGAAGCGAAGACTGCGTTTACTTATACTTTTAAAGAGACTGTCTACCCTACAGTAAGCTTGTGCATCCTCTGCTGGAGTATTGCTATGCGGAAAGGGATATTTACCTGACGGAGGACTTCGAAGAAGTTCAAAGGACATCTCGTTTTGTTTTACGGCGAAATAAGAGAGAGAATTTAACGGGTACGACACGCGAGATAAGCTGGAAATACTTAAAACAAAGTCTTTTTTGTTGCGGTGAAATCTTTCTCATCCAAATTCGAAATATTTTGTCACCTCACGCCTACATAGAGGAGGAAAAAAGTCCATCGCGATAAAATAAGAGAAATCAGAGGTCACACGGAAATATTTGTGCGTTCATTTTTCCCATGTGCTACTCGTGAGCAGAACGGTGGGGAAATAGTTTGGAAGTGGTTCGATGCACCATGTGCCGTCTGAAAACATAATGCCGCACACCTGTGAAGCGCAAAATGCCGACGTCGAAGTCTGGTATATGATTACTTAACAAAACCAGTCGTGTTCGTACATGAAGGTACGGCCACGCAATAGCGCAAACTGCAGTGTGCTGTTATTTGTTGTGTTTTGTGGTCTCGGCAACAGGAAAGAGAAAAATCGTCCATGTAAAGGTGCTTAGACGTACTTCTGATGTTATTAAATGAAACGACTAGCAGAAGAAGGGAAGAAGTAGCGCCGCAGAAGAAAGGGGACGGTATGTTGTCTGCGAAATTGAGAAAAATCACAAGACCTAAGGTTGTGTAAAAGGATTAGGGGACACCAGACGCTTGCGAGTGCAATTTACATATTTCCTCCAGAGAGAAACAATAATCAGGAAAGTGCTTAATTTAAATGTACTGGAGACCCCTTGGAAACTTTACAGCATTTGTCGCACAAAGTGGAAATGCAGAAACAGACTTGATACATTAATAAAGTTTACTTTGCCAGTGCAATTCTGTTTTAAAAGGTACATGAATAAACGGGTGGCCAAATGTGAACGTTGGGTCACAGTATCCAGCTGGAGCGTTTACCATAAAATGAGTTGTCAGAAGTTGGTTTGTAAATGCAAAACGTACATTCATAATTTATATGGTGAATAATAGTTCGCATGGCACAGTATGCTGCACTGTTTGTAAACAGGAGTGCTGGTTTACCTTAAATGGTTATGACTTCACCTCAGTACTCGCCGGCCGAAGTGGCCGAGCGGTTCTAGGCGCTGCAGTCTGGAACCGCGCGACCGCTACGGTCGCAGGTTCGAATCCTGCCTCGGGCATGGATGTGTGTGATGTCCTTAGGTTAGTTAGGCTTAAGTAGTTCTAAGTTCTAGGGGACTGATGACCTCCGCAGTTAAGTCCCATAGTGCTCAGAGCCATTTGAACCATTTGAACCTCAGTACTCAACGAACCACACGTTTGCTAGAAATATGTTTCTTACTCTTTCCAACAGCTGCTGTATTTCCGACTGACAGGCAGAAGAACGTTGTTCCAATCTTAAACATGACGCGACTAAAATTTTCCTATTAGGGTTTTGAAAATAGCATTGTTTCCTTCTGGTTCTATCAATTTAAAGGAAAAGCTGAAAACTGTTTTAGGAAAAGGTGTGACAGTTGTTGGACGACAAATACTTTGATAGGTGATGAAACTTAATACACCACAATATCAGACAGCAAGTACGAAAAAAAGAGACCGATGTTACGTTCTTCGCTGTTCTCATTTTTGCTACTTCTCATTACTTCCGTCTTTCTTCAATTTACTCTCAAACCATATTCTGTACCCATTAGACTGTTCATTCCATTCAACAGATCTTGTAATTCTTCTTCATTTTCACTGATGATAGGAAAGCCACCAGCAAACCTTATCACTGATCTCGTTTCACCTTGAATTGTAATTCCACTCTGTAACCTTTCTTTTATTTATTTGATTCCTTCTTCGACCCCTAGATTGAACAATAGGAAAGAAAGACTGCCTTCTTGTCTACACCCTTTTCAAACTGAGCACATGGTTCTTGCTCGTCCAGTCTTATTGTTCCTTCTTGGTTCATATACATAACGTATATTACCCCTCTTTCCCTGTAACTTACCCCCATTTTTCTCATAATTTCGTACAGCTTGCGCTATTTTACATGCTAGAACTCTTTTTTCAGGTCGATAAATCCTGTGAACGTGTCTCGATTTTTCTTCGGTTTTGCATCCGTTATAAACCTCAACTTCAGAACTCTCTCTCCCGTGCCTTTACCTTTCCTGAAGCCAATCTGATGGTCACCTAACAGATCCCCGATTTTCTTTTCCATTCTTCTGTGTATTATTCTTGACAGCAACTTGGATGCACAAGTTTTTAAGTTGATTGTGCAATAATTCTCGGACTTGTCTGCTCTTGCTGTCTTCAGAATTATGTGGAAGATGTTTTTCTGGAAATCTGATGGTACGTTGTTACTCTCGTTCATTCTACACACCAATGTGAACAGTCGTTTTGCAGAAGATCCCCGTTTGGTAAAAGACCGTGTGCTGCTGAGTGAAGAAGTGGGTAATTGCCTGCTGCACATCCTCGTCTGACTGGAATCGTCGACCGCGCACGGCCCTTTTTGGGAACCAAAGACATAATAATCTCATGGGGAAAGATAAGGAATAGGGCAGGTGCTCGAGTGCTTCCCACCTGAGATACGGTAATTTCTGTGATACGACATTTGCGATATGGGAACGAGCATCATCATGAAGCAGTAGCACGTAACGTGGTGCACCATTCCATAACGGTGGATTTCGACAGACATCCTGCCTCATACACATTCATCATTTTCCGAAGGATGTCTACCGGAGACTTTCCTTCGACAGGCAAGAAAAGAATAACATCATTTTGGTCCTGTTTGGACGCATTTGGCAATAACGTCGCCGTAGTTCACGTTTCCTCGGTTACCGCTCGCACACCAGAAAGATACTAATGCCTTACTAAACCCTTGCCTACATGTCGGTGCTTACATATCCGCATCGGAGTGCGCTGCGTTGCATGTACGCTAGCAGCAACGCCCTCAAACTTCTTTATCGGCCCTTATAATTGTCTGAATACTGCCAGCGAAACATCGCGCGTAACAGAGGAAATCGGCTCGAGTGTTATTTGAAGCTTTGTAGTAACTGGGCAGTAACCTTAGACAACATTTACTCAAGTAGCGCTTGTAGCTGCACTCCACATGTATGTTTACCGGACACATTCTTAGCCGCCCGCGTAAAAGAGCGCACTGGACGCTTTGGAGAGATTTTCAATCCCAACAGGAACTGCCGATGTCAATGAAAGCAGATACATCTCAAATAGCTTCCGAGCCAACACTACGAAAAGAGTCGGGTACCACGCGAAAGGCCATTTCTCACAGCAAATGTAGCTCCATCCTTGGTTCAGGAGCATGGGACTGTGACTGGTCAATGAAATGTAATAATAATGTACCAACAGCCGTTATTTTGATGTTGTTTTATTAGGCAACCAGTTTTGACGTACCAGTCATTTCACCTTCAGGGCTGTGGCATGAATGACACCAAATACAAGGGTGAGTCAAATGAAAACCTTAAATTTACAATAACAAATCGAAATTTCGTGCCGTTATTCTGTAAGTTGGTAATCGTGCTACAAACAGCGTGCAGAATGACCTGTACGTGGCACCATAGTGCAGATGCAGTGTCAGTATAAAGATGGCCGCTCCACTTGACACTTGCACCAGGGAAGAACAGCGTTCTGTTACTCGGTTTTTGCGTAGTGAAGGTGTGAAACCTATTGAAATTCATCGACGACTGAAGGTCCAGTATGGTGACGCAAGTTCGTCACAGCAGCAAGTCTACGAATGGAGTAGGAAGTTCGCAAATGGTGTGACTTCAGTGGAAGATGTTCATCGTCCAGGTCAGGCACAACGAGTTGTGACTCCACAGAACATTGCAGCAGTTGAAGCCATAGTGAAGGAAAACCGCCGAGTGACACTGAATGACATTGCAGCATGTTTACAGATTAGTCATGGGTCAGCACACCGCATTGTGCATGATGTGCTCCAGGTTCACAAAGTGTCTGCAAGATGGGTGCCACAGCAGCTGACTCCTGAAGTGAGAGAACGACGTGTTGATGCTTGTGAAGAACTTCTTCGGCGCTTTGAACGAGAAGGTGATAGCTGCCTTGCAAGAATCGTTACTGGGGACGAAACCTGGGTTCACTTCCACCAACCGGAAACGGAGAGAGCGAGCGAGGAATGGCGCCATTCCTCATCACCAAAATCAAAGAGGTTTCTAACAGAACCATCAGCAGGGAAAGTTATGCTGATTCTTTTTTTGTGAAATTTGGTGCTAAGTGAGATCATTAACTCATCTTCCATCTCACATGCAGTTCTGACCTTTGGACAGAGGAACGTTGCAAGCACCTTTGAGCCAAATTTCAAATTTCTACTTCGCAATGGGAGACAATTACGACGTTTCAGAAAAGTTATCCTTTAACTGTGTTGAATAGTTTCTTGGTGACAGATTTTGATGTTAATTTTCTCACAAATCTCATTTCTGCTATTCCTCATTATTTTAGTTTTCTTCGGCTTACACTCAATGTAGTTGACAACAGATGCAAGATGAGGAGGGAACCTTAACGTCCAGTGAGATAGCGATATTGAATTTAGCAAAGCACACTGTAGGAATGTGATTTGATCTAAAACCCTAGGATCAGCTGAGTCATATAGGACCAGCGATATTCTCTTTTCGGTTACGTTGTACAGTCGGTCAATTAATTCAGCCGAGGCAGACCACAAGACTAAAGAACTAGGCGTCACGCATACCAGGAAAAGAAGTTTAGAAGGCGCTCACTCTTGGGATATGCGGGTCTGTAAGCGCTGCGAAATTGAATTGCTCCACTACAGAGGATAAAGACGCCGCACGTGCAGCCATTTCTTGCGGAAAATCCCATAAGAACTGAAGCTCTTGTATTCGACTCGCTTTTTATTCACATCTTTTTCTCTAACCACTGCGGAAGATTTCATTCTCTTCCCGCAAATAACTGAGCATAAAATAGCAGGCAACCTCGTCTCGGTTAGCTGCCAGCTGCAGTTGGAATCACTATCTTTAGATTTGCTTCCTAATGTGTAACAAGCTTTTTTTTCTTCAGCTGTAACTGAAATCTAAAGCAATTGCAAGTGACGTCTAAACTGATACTTTACCAAAATCTCATTCTAGTGCTGACGTTTTACACATACGAAAAAAAAATTACGTGAACATTCTCATTGTCACTAAATTTTTCGAGCGAAGGAGTAGGAATGCTAAGTAAAGAGCCAAGATTTTCGAGAAATTAAAATTAGCGAATGACCTGAGTAATAGAGAAACAAATTAAACAAAAATTGCCTGAAACAGAATCAGAAAATTTATTTAATTCAGAGGAGATGAGCGAAAGCAGAGACACTGCTAATGCTTTCTTAACGAAGCTTCTAAATCTCTGATTTATTTTGTGTCTTACATGAAACGTTTTACAGCAATCGGTAGCATTTTGTGTAAGTTGACGTTGTCGTCCGTGTAATTACGACACGTTCTGACGTCAAATAAAATTGTATAAAACTCGAGAAAAGTCGTTTTATTATTAGACGCTGCAATAAACGTAAAAAGAGTCTTCATACCGACTGTTGGGGATGGTCTTGGCTCTGCTCGGGATGGTCTTCGCTAGACGCCTAATAATGGCCATTGTGGAAAAAATAAGTCTACGGGACACCAAGTAGCTCATTTATTTCTTATCTTCTGTCACTTGGGCGGCCAGTCCTTTCAGAAGGGATACTGTTAAACTCAACCTATCGCAGTCCGCATCGTAAAATGATGTTTCGCTGTCCTTATACAGGCAGCCCGCCACTAACGTGCTTCATTTACAAGCATATTTACGAAATTGCCTGAGTACATAATCACCTAAGCTGCTTACTTAGCGGTTTCCACACATTTAACTTCTGGACGTGTTCAAAATTGAAACGAGCTGCTGATACTCTATCCAAGTTATTATTGCCATTTCTGGTGAAATTCGTGTATTTTGTCTTAGTTTCATTAATAGCAAGGCCTCTAGGTAGTGTGGCTTCTTTCAGCTCACCTATTGTTCTCTCTAGTGAAAGTTTTCTTCTACTAATAACTGCTACATCATAAGCATATACACATATCTGGGTTGACTTTATGCCTATATAACCACATATTTGAAGCTTCTGAATGGCTGCTTCAAGAGTCAGATTAAATGGAACTGTAGAAATGGCAACCCCTTGTCTGATTCCTTCACAAATGCTGGACCATTGATTGAGTTCTCCATCCATTCGCACTGCGGCCTTGGAACCAGCCAGTTTTGCTTGAATAAGTGAAACATACTTAGATTGTGTACCAGGCAGTAGCAAATCGTTTAACATTTCTGCATCTCAAGACTATCGAAGACTTACTTGAAGTCTACTTACAGGTTATGAAGCTGAATGTTACACTCATATGCCTTTTCATGTATTTGCCTCAGCATATTTAAATATCTGATCCGTTGTTGACCTATTATGCCGACATCCACGCTGATATTCTACCATAACCTCTACTGCATACGGAACTAACGTGTCGTAAATAGTACTAGAGAGAATTTTGTAGGTTACATTCAGCGGGGTAATTCCTCGGTAACTCGAACAAGTCTTGTCTCCTTTCATGTGGTTTGGTAGGATTGCCCCTATGGTTCACTCTTCTCAGATTCTTTCCTATTCCGTATCAACTTGATAAGTTTTTGGATTCGCTTATGGAGACTAATTCTCCCATTTTCCAACAGTTCTGGTGGTTTTTTTCCGTCAGTTCCTGGTGCTTTATAGCTTTTTAGACACTACACTACCTTCTACACCTCCTATAATAAGGATTGTTCTACCTCTGGATCTGTAGTGTAATAGAGTGGCTCCACACTCCTGGTAGGTAGGATTGCCCTCCAGAATTTCTTTGAAGTACTCTCTCCATCTGTCCAAAAATTTTTGTTTATCTGTCAATAAATTTCCCTCTTTGTCCTTACATGCTATTAATTTCGGTCTATATTGTTGAGGTTCTTCTTTAATTTTCCTTAAAGTTTGTACTCTCCTTCCTTTGATAGTATTCTTCCGTCTCCTCTTTCTCCTTATGGCTCCCCTTTTTTTCTGCTAGACATCCTTGCTGCCTCTATTTCATTTTCATTACACAATGCGTATTTATCTTGCACTTCGCTGGAAGCATTTCAGTGTTGCTTCCTTTTCCTGTTCCACAAACTGTCTCCATTCATCACCACACCAGCCTTCATTTCTAAGTCTCCTTGTTTCCCCCAGTATTTCATGTGCTGTTGTAAGAATGGCGTTTTTAACAGAGTTCCATTCTTTGTCTATATGGTCTTCACCATCTTTTGTTTGTAATTCCCGTCTCACTGTGTTCTGATACTCCTGAACATTAGACCTATCGTCCAGTTTTCTATATTGCATCTCTTTATTCTGGTACTACTTCTTTTGGCAGCCATAGCATGCCTCTGTCTCATTTTGGCTCCTACTAAATAGTGATCGCAATCTGAATTAGCTAGACATTTTCCATATTAGATGCCCACCTCTTGGATACGAGTTAATGGCCTATTTGGTTTGCTTCAATTGTTCCTCGTATTTTCCAGATCCCTTTGTAGATATTTTTCCTTGAGACACAGGCACTTACTGCCTTTAATCTGTCCGCAGAAGGAAACTGGCAACCCTCATACCGTTTTTACTAGTTTCATCGTGCAGACATTCCTTACCAAACACTCTTCTGAAAATCTCTTCTTTGCAGATTTTGGAATTATAATCGCGAAGGACTATTTTGTAGTCATATCTAGATGTTCTGTCACTAACCTCGTGTAGCTGATCATAGAAATCATCCGCCAAGTCTTCATCTGATTATTCTGTTTTTGAATATACTTTCGCGGAGATCGCATTGTGAAATTTGTCTTTGATACGCACTTTACATATTCTTTCGTTAAGTGGAGTGAAAGGAATGACACATTTATGTATATCTGTTTGACTATAAACCCAGCTCCGTCCTCCCCTTGCCTTTCGTCGTTTCCTAAATAATATAGGGAGATTTTATACTTATGGATATCACTCCTTCTCTTCCACCTGGTTTCCTGCAGTGCAACAACTCCCATTCCATACCTTCATCAATACTATTCATAGCTCCTATCTGCAGTAGATTACGCACGTTGCCGGCCGGACTGGCCGTGCGGTTCTGGGCGCTACAGTGTGGAACCGAGCGGCCGCTACGGTCGCAGGTTCGAATCCTGCCTCGGGCATGGATGTGTGTGATGTCCTTAGGTTGGTTAGGTTTAATTAGTTCTAAGTTCTAGGCGACTGGTGACCTCAGAAGTTAAGTCGCATAGTGCTCAGAGCCATTTGAACCATTTTTTTTATACGCACGTTCCACGATCCAAATTTAAGCACTGGCGCATCCATCGCATCCATACTCCGGTTCCTTGGCGCAATTCGTCTTCGCAAGGGCAGTCCGGCATTCCTTCTTACATTATTCGCGCTGATAGGCTCTTTACGAGGCATGGGTATCGACCCCGCACTCAGCCCCCAACCTGGAGGACCGGTCTTTCAGTCTGGAGTTATTTCCCCTAAAAGGGTTGACTCACACGGTGAGTGTGACATGCGGAGGGAGATGAATTACGGCAAAAAATCCATTTCTATGGAGAAGATTCCGAAAGTGAGGAGACTTACAAAGGCAGTACGAGCAAGGTCGATCAAGAGTTGCAGGTCAGTGCTAATATCGTTAACGTAAGAGCTCGAAGACGTCCAACTAGTACAGTAACCCAAAGAAGATTATCAGGACCACTAATGTTCTCGATATGAAATCGATATAAAATTAAAATATCATCCACTCTACTCCAGTCTCACTCACTCGCACTCACACTTTCACTCAGAGGAAGATTTATATAAGATTCGGTCATTTTGTAAAACACATTGTTCAAATACGCAGACTGTAACCACAAAATGGAAATGAGCGTATGGCGTCAGTGGCCGGGAGTTCCCAGTGGGGAAGTTCGGCCGCCGAGTGCAGGTCTTACTGAGTGCGACGTCACACTGGGCGACCTGCGCGTCGACAATGGGCATGAAATGATGATGATGAGGACAGCACAGCACCCAGTCCCACCCCAATGAGGAATCGAACCTGGGCCCCTGTGCGTGGCAATCCAACGTGCTGACCATTCAGCTAACAACACAGTAACTACAACAGAGTAACAAGGAACTGGACTGCCTGATCGCTGGGAAAGTAGGGTGTCCGGCCATCCTGAAAACACATTAACATCTACTACCTAATAACGTACGTAAATTGTCAGTCATTACAGAGAATATTAAAACAGGGACCACTTTCGTTTCATAGACTCCTAAAGTAGAAAGAACGCTTTTATTAATATGCGATGTACACAGATCCCACTGTTTTGTCGTTGTTGTTTTTCCTAAAGATATTTGTGGTGTCACCGCCAGACACCACACTTGCTAGGTGGTAGCCTTTAAATCGGCCGCGGTCCGCTAGTATACGTCGGACCCGCGTGTCGCCACTATCAGTGATTGCAGACCGAGCGCCGCCACACGGCAGGTCTAGAGAGACTTCCTAGCACTCGCCCCAGTTGTACAGCCGACTTTGCTAGCGATGGTTCACTGACAAATTACGCTCTCATTTGCCGAGACGATAGTTAGCATAGCTTTCAGCTACGTCATTTGCTACGACCTAGCAAGGCGCCATTATCAATTGCTATTTATCTTGTGATGCATGGACCGTCAGACCGATGTTCACCAATTATGGATTAAAGTTAAGTATTCCAACAGCTACGTACTTTATTTGCTAGACTCAAATCCTCTAACTGTTCCAGACCTCACGCCAGCCTGCGTGAGCTTAAACGCGTGTCTTTCGGCTTCACCTCCTAGTGGCTTGGCTGTCTTGCCAAGTCACAACAATATTAATCATTCTGAAAGAATGTCGTCTATATCGTCCGCCCAAGATGCCTTATGCGTTACAATGAAAATTGCTCACAAGCACACAGTTTACAACGAGCAGCAGAGAGCAATTGAGAATGCAGATTATGATCAGTGTGAATCTACAGTCTGATTTAAGTAGTTGGCACTGGACAATCAGCGAGTGGGTTGTAGAGTTCCCTCCCCCAGTGTCCCAGTAGGAGCCTAGCATTATCATCTCGCGGTATGTTACCACTTGCGTTGTGTACAGCATTATGTCTGTCAGTTCCCAAGTAGGAAACATTTCCGGTCGCGAATACTTTTCCCATCTCGAAGAAAAACATAAATTCGACCCCAAGTAAAATAGCTTATGCATGGTTAGAGACACTATAGAGATCTACAAAAGTCACTGGATTGCGATATGCAGGCATACAGGTGCCGGTAGTATCACGTACGCAAGGTGTAAAAGGGCAATGCACTGGCGGAGCAGTCATTTCTACTTAGGTGATGCAAGTGAAAAGATTTCCGACCTGATTATCGTCGCACGACGGGAATCAAGAGACTTCGAACGCGGAATGATAACGGGGGCTAGAGGCTTGGTACATTCCATTTCGGAAATAGTTGAGGAATTCAGTATTCCGAGATGCACAATATCAAGAGTGTACCGAGAATACCAAACTACAGGCATTACTTCTTCCCACCGATAACACTGTGGCCGACGGCTTTTACTTAACTACCGAGACCATCGGCGTTTGCATAGAGTTGTCAGAGCTAACAGACAAGCAACACTGCGTGAAATAACCGCAGAAATCAATGTGGGACGTACAACGAACGTACGACCGCGTGATATGGCCTGAACCTCGCCTCCTGGGCTCGTATAATATCGACTGGACCCCAGACGCCTGGAAAACCGTGGCCTGGTCAGATGTGTCAGTTGTGATTTCAATTGGTAAGAGCTGATGGTAGCGTTAGGGGGTGGAGCAGACCACACAAAGTAAAGGACCCAGGTTGTCAACAAGGCACTGTGCAAGCTGGTGGTGTCTCCACAATGGCGTCGGCTGTGTTTAAATGGAATAGACTGGGTTCTCTGGTCCAATTGAACCGATCATTGACTGTAAATGGTTATGTTCGACTACTTGGAGACCATTTGCAGCCATTCATAGACCTCATGTTCCCAAACAACGATGGCATTTTAATGGATGACAATGCACCATGTCACCGGACCACAATTGTTCGCGACTGGCTTGAAGATTCTGGACTGTTCGAGCGAATGATTTGGCTACCCAGATCGCTGACATGAATCCCATCGAACATTTATGGAATAATTGAGAAGTCAGTACGTTCACAAAATCTTGCTCCGGCAACACTTCTGCAGTCAAGGACAGCCATAGAGGCAGCTTGGCTCAATATTTCTACAGGGGGCTTCCAACGAGTTGGTGAGTCCATGTCACATCGACTGGCAAAAGGAGGTCCGACACGACATTGGGAGGTGTCCTATGAGTTTTGTTACCTCTGTGTATAACAGACGTCGATTTCATATCTTTTACGCGTTTCTTGTAGAAGGTAGAGAACATAAAGTCCAGATGTGTCAGCAGTTCAAACTGAGTAAAGTGTACGACGTGGTAAGTTTGAAACTGTTTCCCTATTAGGAAAATTTGACCAGTTGCTTAGAAGAAACCTTAACTTCCCTCCTCAGTTAAAAGTAAGAACAGAGTTTTGACTTACTTACAAACGTTTTAGTGATTTGTAAGACAAATGTGCGTCCGATTATAGAGTGACTCTTACAGCGGATTTCCATCTCATCCGAAATATGTGACTCACTCGAAGACTTTTAGATACCACAACGCAGTACAATGTCCTGGACGGCATGAGTTCGTGAGAGATAAGGGTATCATCAGGAATGGCCCAGGGATACGAACATTCTTGTTTTCTGTATCAGCAAACGATTTGTCAGATAAGGTAAGCTAATATTGGCGAATATTTGTAGATAACGCTTTAGTTAAGAGACTATGAGAGTCATTGGGTGGTTATAAGACGAGACGGGATGAGTTGGGTAGGATATCTATTTAATGTGGTGAGTGGTAGGTTGTTCTGAATGTGGAAAAATGTGATAATAATAATAATAATTTGTGGTAAGGACTGTGGGACCAAACTGTTGAGGTCATCGGTCCCTAGGCTTACGCACTATTTGATCTAGCTTAAACAAACTTACGCTAAGGACAACACACACACACACACACACCCATGCCCGAGGGAGGACTCGAACCTCCGACGGGGGGAGCCACGCGAATCGTAACAAGACGCCTGAGACCGCACGCCTACTCTGCGCGGCAAAAATGTGAGTTAATACAAAATGGTTCAAATGGCTCTGAACACTGTGGGACTTAACATCTGAGGTCATCAGTCCCCTATAACTTAGAACTACTTAAACGTAACTAACCTAAGGACATCACACACATCTATGCCCGAGGCAGGACTCGAGCCTGCGACCGTAGCGGTCGCGCGGTTACAGACTGAAGCGCCTAGAACCGCTCGGCCACACCGGCCGGCTGAGTTAATACAGATGAGTAGGACAAACATTCATGGAATGTTTGAATAAAGTATTGTTGGTGTACTCTTTGGCACAGTCACGTCGATTTAATGGAAATAGAGCATTCGCCTAAGGTTGGTTGTAGCAGTGAAGGCGAAAGGCCGACTTCGGCTTATTTGGAGAATTCTAGGAAGATGTAGCTCATCATCAGAAGACCGCGCACAGAACATTTATACGACCCATTCCTGAGTAATGCTTGAGAGTGTTTGGAATCCCGACTAGGTCCGAATAAAGGAAGATATCGAAGCAATTCACACGCGTTTCGCCAGATTTGTTACCGGTAGATCCGATCGACACGTGAGTAAACGGGAATCCCTGGAAGAAAGAAAATTTTTTTTTCGCGAAACACTACGGAGAAAGTTTAGAGAACCTGCGTTTGGGACAGACTGCAAGATTCTACTGCCACCAACATACATGGCTCGCAAGCACTGCGAATAGAAAATAAGAGATCCCGAGTTCGAATCCCGATCCGACACACAGTTATAGTCTGCAGGAAATTTTAAAATAAGAGGTGAACAGCGTTCAGATCGCGAAATGCTAGGTTCGATTCCCGGCCTGCTCCACGATTTTCTTCACTCGGGACAGAGTACGTGTGTATTGTCTTAATAATTTTATCTTATCTTCATCACGAAGACGAGCAAGTAGACGAATGTCTATCAAACAGGAAGACTTGCATCTGGCGGGCGAACAACCCGAGAGGGGGTCCACTGGTCAATAACACAATAACGCCACTAGATCATTTCGATTTTATTTTTTAAGGTGTAGTGCGGAGCGCTGTGGCAGCTGCACGCAGGCATTACTGCTCGCGATAACTTCGGATCTTTAACATCTCATGCTAACTACCTTGAATCAGATTATCTGTACGTTCTTCAGCTAACGTCCATTCTGTCACATGTCGCTGGAGTTGCGCTGAATCAGCGGGTGTTTGCCCGCGATTGCGGTCACGGAGATCAATACGTCGGACGGCAAACGCAGAAGCGGTAATGGTGTACGCGAATACGGACGGCGATTGAGACTGTCAATCGCCATATCTGGCAGGTGCGGTCCGCCCTGCACCGCGATGCCACGCTGGCGCCGGCGCGTGTGGGGGCGGACTCGGCTGGGTTGTTAACGGAGGCGGCGGGCAGCGGGGGCGCGAAATGGAGTGTGCGCTGCGGGGGCAGGCCGGGGGCATAAATCGCGATGCCGGGATGCGGCGCTATCTGCCCCCAGGAGCGCTGGACGCGAGCCAGGGACACAGTCACCTCTCCCGATGCTCTGTCTGCAGCCCACTGGCCGCCATTCTGCGGCCACTGCTGTAGGTGGACAAGGACCGGCGTCGCGCTGTCATTCTGCTTCTACATAATCCGACAAAGAAACTGAAGCACCTGCAAGGGGAGTGGGAAAAGAAATGAACTTTCACTGGTTGAGAGGACGTGAGATGTCAAATTTACAAAGAACTTCGTAGTGTGAGCCCACTTAACAGTGGGTCGTTGCAACCGTCTGGCCGGAGTGCACGCACTGATACAGTTGGGAAGGGTGACTTAAGACTTTGTACACTCTCCTGAGGCAAGCTGGTCCAGAATTGTTGTAACAGGTCATTAACATTCTCGATCCTGGCACTGGGAAAGAGTTCTACATCTACATTTATACTCCGCAAGCCACCCAACGGTGTGTGGCGGAGGGTACCTTACGTGCCACTGTCATAACTCCCTTTCCAGTTCCAGTCGCGTATGGTTTGCGGGAAGAACGACTGCCGGAAAGCCTCCGTGCGCGCTCGAATGTCTCTAATTTTACATTCGTGATCTCCTCGGGAGGTATAAGTAGGGGGAAGCAATATATTCGATACCTCATCCAGAAACGCACCCTCCCGAAACCTGGACAGCAAGCTACACCGCGATGCAGAGCGCCTCTCTTGCAGAGTCTGCCACTTGAGTTTGCTAAACATCTTCGTAACGCTGTCACGCTTACCAAATAACCCTGTGACGAAACGCGCCGCTCTTCTTTGGATCTTCTCTATCTCCTCTGGCAACCCAACCTGCTACGGATCCCACACTGATGAGCATTACTCAAGTATAGGCCGAACGAGTGTTTTGTAAGCCACCTCCTTTGTTGATGGACTACATTTTCTAAGGACTCTCCCAATGAATCTCAACCTGGCACCCGCCTTACCAACAATTAATTTTATATGATCATTCCACTTCAAATCGTTCCGTACGCATACTCCCAGATATTATACAGAATTAACTGCTACCAGTGTTTGTTCCGCTGTCATATAATCATACAGTAAAGGATCCTTATTTCTATGTATTCGCAATACATTACATTTGTCTATGTTAAGGGTCAGTTGCCACTCCCTGCACCAAGTGTCTATCCGCTGCAGATCTTCCTGCATTTCGCTGCAATTTTCTATTGCTGCAACTTCTCTGTATACTACAGCATCATCCGCGAAAAGCCGCATGGAACTTCCGACACTATCTACCAGGTTGACGTCCGAGATGCTCCCACACATGTTCTACTGGGGCATGCCCGGAGGTCTTGCTGGCCATGAGAACGACTCAACATCAGGCAGACAGTTCATAGAGACAGGTGCCACATTTGGACTAGCGCTGTCCTGTTGTAAAACGGCAGCATGATACGGTTGCACGAGAGGTGACACATGAGGATACAGATGTCTGTGGCATGACATTTTGCCATCTGAGTTCCCTCAGTCATTACCAGCCATGACCTTCCAAGTCATACTCGATGGTTCCTCGCATCATAACTCCAGAGAAGAGCTTGCGCAGGATATCGTGACCGATGGCCAGTGAACAATTTTCATCGGAAGCGCTGGGGTAGTTCATTCGTTCGGTGGAAAGAGGAGGCGACATTGTTTCCTCGCTTTCGGCCGGTTGGCGACGCACTGCGATGATTAGAACCGAGGCGCACGCCCTGAAATATTTCTCAAACGATTTTACAGACACAATTCGGTGGAAAAAATTCGTTTTCGTGTTAGGTATAGCTTTGTATGTCAGACTCATGATGACTTGCCCATCATTTCGTTAATGGTCAGTGTTAATTGTGAGCCGGCCAGAGTGGCCGAGCGGTTCTAGGCGCTACAGTCTGGAACCGCGCGACCGCTACGGTCGCAGGTTCGAATCCTGCCTCGGGTATGGATGTGTGTGACGTCCTTAGGTTAGTTAGGTTTAATTAGTTCTAAGTTCTAGGGGACTGATGACCTCAGAAGTTAAGTCCCATAGTGCTCAGAGCCATTTGAACCATTTTTGTTAATTGTGATATTTGAACTTATGTAAGACACTGAGTGAATTTCGAAAAAGTTTGCAAAGAAAAATAAGCTTTGCTATGATTTTGCGTTTGGTGCATTTTACAGAATATGTTGTTGCACATGAAATTTAGCTAACATGTTGGATTTTGCTGAAGACTTTCTTTGAGTCGTGCCAGCGATGAATCCACAATGAAATACCCACAACATTCCTTGCATTTAATGCAAAGAGGAGAGTATTGTGCCATATGGTCACTAAGCAAAACTTCATTATCTACTGTGTTATTGCACTAACTACAAGCCTTTCCGATGAAAGAATGTATTTTTAAAATGACATTGATAGCTGGTGAAACGAGAAATGCTGTGGGTTGTGGAACAACAGAAGTGAAGACATTTGTCCAGAATGAGATTTTCACACTGCAGCGGAGTGTGCGCTGATATGAAACTTCCTGGCAGATTAAAACTGTGTGCACCGACCGAGACTCGAACTCGGTAACTTTGCCTTTCGCGGGCTCTACCATCTTTTTTTTTTTTTTTTTTTTTTTTTACTCGTTTTGTTCGATATAGTTCGTTGCGTTTGGTCGGGGCGGACTTAACAAGACATCCGTTCAAATTGATCGTTGGTTTGTAACACTACGCTACTGCGCACGATACTTATTAAAGCCTGTACTATGGTAAGTTGACGGGCTTCACCTCATAAGAAAGGATTTTGGTATATATGTTGACCGCGTGTACCTGAATGGAGGCAAAATCAGACTTTCACCCACTCAGTAACAACAATGATACGTCAAGCAAGTCTGAAGTGCAACTACACGTTAAGACGGACAAGAAACAATACAGCAGATGCTACCAATTTGTTAATAAAACGGTCGCCAGCCTAATTAAGCATTAATTGAGTTTCTTCCCTGCACAAGTTGAAGTACGTGTATGCAAAACAACACGTAATAACACTGCATAATATGGTAAATTTTAGAACCAGAAAATCTACTGAACTAATAATTTCACTTTCTGTACTAATATGGACAAGCCATAAATACACAACAATACACTATAATGTTTACTACAAACTTCGTACTGTCTATTGATCTGATTAAAATCGGTCATAGGTTACCCTAGAAATAGCACTTTCGAAACACACATACAATGTCAATTTTGAAAAAGGTAAAACACTAATAAATTTTGATTTTATATTGACTTTAACTTTGCTGATAAAATCAGTTCAATACACTTCAGAATTTAAATGAATAGAAAAGAAAAGGGGGGTGGTACCTTGAAACTGTTATGATCACTGTACTGAATCTTTGATTATTGAAATCCTTAAGCACTCAATATTTCCAATATATGAGTTATTACTCTTTTTTTAGCTTATTTCCTGCTCATTTAACTACCATTATTTTTGTCTCAAACTAATTAAACTTCATTACCAAATCAATTTCAACATTATCTTCCAACTTTGTCAGACCTATATTATTTACCTATATATTCATTAATAACAAAGTTCTTTAAACATCATTCTAACATAGATAGGTCTGCAGGTAATTATTATTAACATAAACTTTAATTCTTCATCTCGGGACACTCGGATTGCACAACATGTGGAAAGGACCCTGTCTAGGTTAGTGATGAGGATAATTAAATGATAGGACAGTTCTGGTAAAAGTTAAGTTGTTATTGAACAGTCAGAAACAAAAGTAACACTGGTCCACACGAATACAGTACTAAAAGTTTCAACCTGTTCGTATCGATGCGGCGGTTGGCGGGCGGCGAGATGGCGAGGCGCAGAGCACACATACAATCACAGCTATGGCTCTTGATGTATAGGCACTTTACTTCTTCATAGCGTCGCAATATTTTTCCATTTAGTGCCTATGGAATATTGCCATGCTGTATAGTAGTCGGAAACGGCACATCCGAGGCTCAACGAAATCACGTTTTCCAGGAGAGCCTCCTCGATCCAGAACGTGTTTCTCAGACCGATGCCCAACTCCGACTACTACTGCTGAGCCCGTTATGCCGTGCCGCGCCCGTGTGCATTTTCCCGCGCTCGCCTACCCTCCACCTTTTACCGCTCCCCTACAGACAGGGTATTCACCAGAGGTTTGACATTCTACATATCCTAATACATTGCCTACGTATGGACCAGGCACACAATTACAACTTTGATATCTTACAATAGTTTCAACGTTTCTTACATTTCAATTCTGTTATAATATTGCTTAAACATTTGACATAAACATTAATATTCACATCGAAAATTGTTTACAGTTTCTTTAACACAATGGCAAGAAAAGAAAAAGAAATGAAATCAGAATATCGATTACACTAATTTATCGAAAATCAGAAGAAAAAATTATTATATGTACAATAGTATAACGTTGTTGTTGTTACAGGTTCCTTGACTCAGTTTTTTTATTACAGAGAGCACGCAGCCCTCTTACCGAACGCGCTGAACTACCGTGCCGGCTATTAACTGAGCTACCAGAGCACGACTCACGCCCCGCCCTCACAGCTTTACTTCTACCAGTATCTCGTCTCCTACCTTCCAAACTTTACAGAAGCTCTCCTCCGAACCTTGCAGAACTAGCACTCCTGAAAGAAAGGATACAGCGGAGACATGGCTTAGCCACAGCCTGGGGGATGTTTCCGGAATGAGATTTTCACTCTGCAGCGGAGTGTGCGCTGATATGAAACTTCCTGGCAGATTAAAACTGTGTGAAGACATTTGTATCAAGGATCTCTTTTTTTCGCAAGCTACTGCCCTTACTTTTCCTCAGTTCCCCATTTAATAACCTTTACAAACCATAGTTTCAGAATACTCTCGCAATTGCATCTGCACAACATGTTGGTGACGTGACACAGTGTAAACTCCGTCGTGTTTGGCAAAAGAAGCAGATTTTAACATGGCAACAAGAGAAATGTATCTTTTACTGAAAATTCACAACTCATGACGCTTCTCTATAAGTTACAAATGCTTACAAACCCAAATAAATTGCTGCTCTTGTTGCATTTGCAGTGTAATTCTTTTTATATACTAACCAAAGAAGACGTGACAGAAAATCTTTTTGAATTGTCACCACGCAAGTGAGGGTGTGGAGGTGTTCCACCTCACATTTACAAAAATTTGAGTGTAGACTTCAGTTTAGAAAGGCACTTGCCCTCCAGTGCTCGGCGTTTCCCCTACAGCGCCTGCCTGCAACCCCCACCACTACAGCTCCCTCTTTGCCGATTGCGCATCAACCGGCCTCGCACTTTTAACAAGTCTCTCCCTACCCACGTCACCGCCATACTTGGCATAAAATGGTCATCCGCGGTAATGCTGAACCGCGAGTCGTTGCTGAAAACAACTCGACGCTATTTATGAGCAGTCCATACATACTGGTTATAGCATCTCTCCAAACGCATCCGTGCGGTCGTGTTAATGGCAGTGTGGCTGCTGCTAGTCTTCCACCAATGGTGCGGTATGCCAAAGAGTGTTGGAGGGAGCCCGTTTCTTGTTTCTGGGTGGCAGATGCGAAGTGGTTACGGTGTGCTTGGTGCACAATACGGTGACCATCCCTTGCGGTGGTTAGACGTGATCGACTGGAACCTTGACGAAGAGTATGTTTGCTCTCTCGTTCCCGTGCACTCCAACATCAGGCTGCTGTCTCATCTCGATACCCCACAAATCCACATTTTCCACGAACTGACCAGTTGGCCAAACAGAGAGCCACAATGGGACGCCTTGAAGCAAGCCAAGCGCTGTATCGTGTGTGAGATACAGAGGCGACCGAATGTGCCGGGACTTACCCCAGTTCACTGCTAAGAGCGCCACGTCACCTTAATGCATCTGCGCGTAGCGCGCAAGTATTGCACCACAATTAAGTATGAAATTAAAAACCAAAATTTATGTTTAAAAACTTTGTTAAAATATAGTTTAGTGTAATAATGTTTCAAATACCAAGTCTTTACGTTCTAGGCTTAACAGTTTACGTAGAAATGCCGTTTTAAGAGAAAAATAAGTGGCGCTAAATAATGAAGCTAGAAAGCCAGAATTTGGTCAGAAGGTGCAGTTAGAGCTCAGAAATAAGTGGTGCAGGTTTCCAAAACCATATAACAAAAATTAACACCGGAATCCTTGTTTTTGGGAAAAATCAGAGGCTCTTGCATACATTGCGACAGTAGCACTCCTGGAAGAATTTCCTTTCTTCCGGGAGTCTTAGTCTTGCATGGTATACAGGAGAACATCCGTAAAATTTAAAGGCAGTGGATGTGGTAACGGCGCAAGTGAAGCTCTGAGGGCGGGCCGTGAGACTAGCTTAAATAGCTCAGTCTCAGATTCGAGTCTCAGTAAGTCACACAGTCATAATGAATTGAAGATATAAAGTCTGTAAATGAGTCTGCAATCATGTCATAGCACTTTATCTGTAAAGATCCGTCTTGATCAAGCAAGTTGAACAATTCATAATACCGATTTCGGTCATTGCCATCTTCAGATCTGTTACAAATAGAAAAACAGTTGTGTGACAAACTAAGCTGAAGCTCAATCTGATAAAGGCCTGGAAATGCATAAAGACAAATAAATAAATATTAATATGATTAACATCTATGTAGTCCAGCCATACATAACACAGAAGTATTGTAACACAGTTATCAGCGTCGATATGTATATACCTACGTACATAGTGAGTGCAGTTGATGGCCTGGGTGCGTCCTGTATTTATACAAATAACTGAGGGCAGCAGAGGGCACTAATGCTAAGGTACACGTTAACAAGTACTGTAAATACAATACTTAAAATGCGGTATACATAGTCAGTAATTAAAAATATTTCATGTAACAAAATCACTGTCTGACAATAAAGCTTAAACTGACAAACAATACGTGGAAATAAAATCCATTTTTAAAATACCACATCAAACTTCTAAACGGTAACAATAGGAAGCTTCTAGCTTGACAAAATAAATAACGCATAATTGTGTACCAGTCTGAACACAAAGTATAAAAGTAATATGACAACTGTTGATCGAAATCTTTCAGCATGACTAAGCAATTAAACATTGCCGTTAGTCCAGAATAACTAACAGAACAATGGCTATTAATTTATTAAAATTTCAATAGTCAGTAACACAGCTGAAGAGGAATCCACTCAGGTTAAACTCATTCTGTTTATTCAGCAGTAACCCCAGATGCTGTTTTCTATGAACGTAAATTTCGATTATCTCCTGTAGGTTCGATAGTTGTCCTTTTGGTGCCTTGTGCAACACTTCCTGCTATTGTCCAAATGTGCACCGAATGCACTTATTTTGACTGTATGTATGTTATTTAAAATGAATCTTAAAATTTCTTCCCGTTCTGACCAATACAAAACTTTTCTCAGTCTTGGCAGTTAATCTTGTAGACCTCGAATTCTAAAAATTTTATTGCTAAAAAACATTCTAAAGCCAGGATCGCATAAGTACTTTTTATTTAAAACAACCATTTTAGAGAGACTTTGCTGTTATCTTCATGTCTTAAAAAACCTTTTTCTTATGAAACGTATTCATTTTAAGTTGGACCTCACGCCGAGTTGGCATGTGGACAAAAAGCACCACATTATAAAAGGTTTGTCACAATTAAAATATTTCAGACATAGAGCACCTTGTGCAAATGGCCATCACTATACATATACCGCTCACAGATGACTGTTGCGTCGCAAAATCAACTCGGTACACAGTAACACATCTGTACTGTGTACTTATTACTTATCGTACCTTATACGCTTCCCGCCTGAGCGTAGACTACAAGCCTGTCTAATGGAAAGGCGCACAGAAACGGCAAGATGGCAAACTGACGACTGCGGGATACTTCTTTCTTGTTATTTTACTTTTTATTTCCCTCCTTTGCCGACTCCTCAGTCTCACACTCTCTAGTCATTCAGTCTTTCTATTCAAGTAAATTAACTTTCTCCCATCGAAGGGAATGCGATTAAACTTTTTCTATGCAAACTGAGGTGGCTTTGTCTCACCTGCCTGGAGAGCAGCTGACAAAGAATGGCAAACGCAGGCAGCCCGCTACCAGTCCTTGGAGAATACGAGAACCAGCTCCCCGCCGAACAATGCTTCAACAATGCTTCAACAGGGTTAAATGACGCGAAATGAAGAAACAGAGGCCCGCCAATCCTTACAAACCTTTCACTCTGGAGTTAATTTAGGAGAATAACCGTTTGCGAGGATTTCACAATCCTAGGCAACGTAGATAAACAACAATAACTCTCCTTACAATGCATCTACTGATCCTTGTCACAGAATGGGCCACAAAGATGCATGAAAGTATCTACGGAAGATCTGAAAAAGCTGCATGCTCTGCATGCACGTCACACGCCTTGTAGTGCTACCGGCTGCTATTAAATCAGTAATGTGCTGATAATGTTACTCCTACGAAAGGATACTTCTTTTGTGACCACTACGGTGCGTAATGGTAAGGTATCGAACTAATTTTACTTTTCTAAAGATTTCTATGGAAAGGAAGCAGTAGCAAAACAAACGGAAATTGAATGAAGGTTCTTTTAGTGATAAAGTAAACTGTAATTACATAAAATGAAAATGTCTCCAGCCCAATTAGGCAAAGTTGGATCCAGTACTAATACGGATCATAAAGAAAGTTAACTATTGGGATTGACTTTACTTGATACTGAATTTCTGTTTTGTTCAAAAAATAGTTCAAATGGCTCTGAGCACTATGGGACTCAACTGCTGAGGTCATTAGTCCCCTAGAACTTAGAACTAGTTAAACCTAACTAACCTAAGGACATCACAAATATCCATGCCCGAGGCAGGATTCGAACCTGCGACCGTAGCGGTCTTGCGGTTCCAGACTGCAGCGCCTTTAACCGCACGGCCACTTCGGCCGGCTTCTGTTTTGTTGATAAGGTACAAGACAGTAGCAGAGTTTAGCAAGTAATGTACCAGAGATTTGATTAAACTACACAGTATGACTGTTTATGTATTTAGGTAACAACTGGCTCTCAATAAAACTTGCTATCTGTACTTTACAGTAGGATGATAATGATAATTATAGGTAAATGATTACTAATCTTGGAGCTCTACTGACTTGGGCAAAAGTTTCTTTTGTTAGTTTAAGTATAGGAAGTTACTAATGTTAAAATAGTTGTGAAGTAACTGTATCTTTGGTATCGATTATTACTTGCATTTTCAAGAAATATTCACTTCCTTACGTTATTTAACTAAAGTGGAACATGTGATAGCTGGATCTAGCATAGTTTGAGTATTTGTAGCCATCTGCTTGTTATTGATAACTGCTACTCTAATATGACATTTAAACGTGGCTCAACAACCACCATTGGGACCCAGAAACTAATTTATCGGTAGATTCAGATCGTCGGTGAACACTTTATCACAACAGAAAAATACTGTTAACTACACTACACATCAAACTGTACACTATTATTTCAATGAAAAGAATCTTTTCATGTTTTAACTGTCCAGTGAGAACTACGTGGAGTATTTCAAAACTTACGCTCACTTAATAATTACGTACTTTACACCTCCACAAAGTCGTTTAAGTTTTGTTAAGGGAAATATTGCTTTTCATAGCAGTAAAACAGGATACTCGGATTCATGGTAGCACTTGGAATCGACCCTGTGTATGTAAATGACTGAGGATCAAATGCAGTGGCTCAACAAAAAATAATTATTATTGAAAACGAAACCATGTAGCTGATCCATGCTATTATACGGTATTCAGCTGCTAGTGTGAGATGAAGACGACGGCAGCGTCGATCTCCGTGTTATTCAAAAAAGGGCAGCAAAAGTATCCATGGCTCTTCCTGTGTGACAAGCTCTGAGAAATCTCTTCTTAGCGTCGGATTTTCATTGTAAATAGTTAACCAAAGTATGCCAACAATAATAAGCCGCATTACTTCCGCATCCGAGGCTGTATTATATAATCTTGCAGTTCTTCTCCCCTCTTATCAGTAAACAAGATGCGCAACCATTGCCTGCGAGCCACCGACTGACTCACACCACAGAAGAGCCTTGCAGTTCGATCGCCAGATCGAGTTTTTCTATTCCCTAGGCAGTTCCGTTGCGGAGGAACTTCCCTCCAAGTTATACATGATTACAAATCTACTTTCCCTGTGCATGAACCAGTATCACAATTAAATTTTTACCTTTCACAACACATACTTCCGAACTTATATTCATATGTTAATTACAATTACATACATTATCATAAATAAAGAATAAAACATTTACATCGATGTTACATGGCTCTGAGCACTATGGGACTTAACAAAATGGTTCAAATGGCTCTGAGCATTATGGGACTTAACAGCTGTGGTCATCAGTCCCCTAGAACTTAGAACTACTTAAACCTAACTAACCTAAGGACATCACACACATCCATGCCCGAGGCAGGATTCGAACCTGCGACCGTAGCAGCCGCGCGGTTCCGGACTGCGCGCCTAGAACCGCGAGACCACCGCGGCCGGCATGGGACTTAACATCGGAGGTCATCAGTCCCCTAGAACTTAGAACTATCTAAACCTAAGTAACCTAAGGACATCACACACGTATATGGCCGAGGCAGGATTCGAACCTGGGACCGTAGCAGTCGCACGGTTCCGGACTGAAGCGCCTAGAACCGCTCGGCCACCGCGGCCGCCTGATGTTACATCAAACAGCATGGCTATACAGAAGTCACATTAAGCAAAAACGGAAAAAGAATTTAGATGAGACCCCTATAGGTAATATCGATAGTTGTGTTACAGCCTCTGTAGCTGAGTTCGTTTACGTACTAATGTGCGGTAGCGCTCGACACGCAAGTAACGGATTCGAAACCTGATAGTGAACATGGCCGGATTTACACAGATCAAAAGCACCCATACCCCCTACGTAATGCGGAATTGGCCACTAGATATCACCAGAAGTGGACCCGTCGGTATAAACGGAGGCGGGGTACATTGTATTCTCAGTAAAGAAGAAGTAACAGCACCACGACTCAGCCAGTAGAGCTTACTGACTTAGAACGTGGATTAGTCATTCTACATCTACATCTGCGTGATTACTCTGCAATTCACAATTAACTACCAGGCAGAGGGTTCATCGAATCACCTTCACGCAAAACTGCCTATAAAAGGCCGAGTGTACTCCTATCGAAATATCGGTGATTGTCGACGCCTGCATTCCCATAAGTTATTTGAACAAAGAATACGACGGGAGAAACTAAGGTCTCGCATTATTTCTCTACCGTTCTGCTCAACAGTTCGCGGGAAAACCGAACGCTTAAATCACTCTGTGCAAGCTTTTATTTCCCTTATTTTATTATGATGATTATTTCTCCATGTATGTGGGCTCCAACAAAATATTTTCACAATCTGAGGAGAAAGTTGGTGATCGTAATTTCATGAGAAGATCCTGTCGCGACGGAAAACGCCTTTGTTCTAATGACTGCCACCTTAGTTCGCGTATCATATCCGTGACACTCTCCCCCCCCCCCCCCCCCCTCTATTTCGCGACAGTAAAAAACGAGCTGCCCTTCTTTGGACATTCTCGATGTCCACCGTTAATTCTGTCTGATGCGGATTCCACACCGCACAGCAGTACTCCAGAAGCGGGCGGGCAAGCGTAGTGTAAGCAGTCTCGTTAGTAGACCTGTTGCATTTTCTCAAAAATGGCTCTAAGCACTATGGGACTTAACATCTGAGGTCATCGATTTAACATCTGAGGTCGTCAGTCCCCTAGAACTTAGAACCACTTAAACCTAACTAACCTAAGGACATCACACACATCCATGCCCGAGGCAGGATTCGAACCTGCGACTGTAGCAGCAGCGCGAATCCAGACTGAAGCGCCTAGCACCGCTCGGCCACAGCGGCCGGCCTTGCATTTTCTAAGTGTCCTGCTAATAAATCGCAGTCTTTGGTTTGCTTTACCCACAACTTTATCTGTGTGTTCTTTACAAATAAAGTTATTCGTAATTGCAACCCCTGAGTATTTAGTGCTGTTTACAGCATTTAGATTTGTGTGGTCTATCGTGTAAGCGAAATTTAGTGGATGTCGCCTGAGTATCACATCCTGCAGAGACACTTCCACACTTCTACAGCTGCCCATATCGACTATTGGTGTTGCGATTGCGAAGTCGAAACACGAAGGAACGAACCCAGCTAAACCAAGACCCGGACAGGGACCGTCGAGCACTGCGGAGAGCGGCTGAAAAGAACTGCATGAAATAAGCGGAAGGAATCACTCCCGAGTTGCGAAGTGTTACTACGAGACTAGTTAGCACCGCGACTGTACGTAGAAAGTTAAAGAGAATGGGCTACAATGTCGTGCAGGTTTTCATATGCAATTTTTGGTGTAATTTTAGATAAGATTATTGGGAAGCAGTGATCTGTCAGTTAAGCAAAACTAGAAGAATTAGTCTCGATCTCACAGCCGTTTATTAAAAATATGACCAGTTTCGGCCTCTAGCAGTAGGCCGCATTCAGGTAATTCACTATCCGGCTGACGATGATGACGATGATGACGCTTGGAACATCTCTGCTGACGCCAGTCGAAAAACATATGACGTCATATCTCCTGAACTACGTGTGGTACCATGATATACTTTTGTAGGTGCATTCAGTACTATATCTGGAAGTCTGCGAAATTTATTGCGAATACGTTAGTAGCATAGAACTAATACATTTAAACGTCATGAATGAAGGGGCATTTTCTCATGCACCTCATTGTTTATGACGTCATATCTCGTGAACTATGTTAGGTAAGTGGTGTGTGTGTACCAAGTTTGGTTCAAATCGCTCCAGAGCAGACGTAAAAAACGCACACACGCGCACACACACACACACACACACACACACACACACACACACACACACGCACCTTCATTTTTATAACATGGTTCAAATGGCTCTGAGCACTATGGGACTAAACTTCTGAGGTTATCAGTCCCCTAGAAATTAGAACTACTTAAACCTGACTAACATAAGGACATCACACACATCCATGCCCGAGGCAGGATTCGAACCTGCGACCGTAGCGTTTTATAATATTTATGGACCTCAGACCTCACTGTCTAGGGGTAGCAACTTCGAGTAGTAATCAGAACATCCTCGCTCCTGGGTTCGAACATCTCTATTGCTTAAATTTCGAATGAAACTCATCAATAATTTCGGGCAAAAACTTCCGGCATAAGAAGTCACTCTCATTCAGCCAATGGTTTGGTCAAAGAGAGCAGCAGAGTGAACGGAGGTTCAGGACACTTCCTTGCCCTTGGGGTGGAAAACTCTGCCCCTAAAGGCGGAAGAATCAGCAATGATCAACGATATGCGGATGCAGAAGGCGATGGAAACCACTGCATTAATGACACATTATTTATATCCACGGTACATGTGCCCTGTAATTGAAAAAGTGTCATGATGGTCTTTAAATTGGCAAAAGATTCCGGTCCAGTCCCCTATTCGATCTCCAGGAGGCGACTCTCAAGTTGGAGCTGACTGTGAGCAAAACATTAAATAATCGACTAAAGGATAACATTCTACGAGTCGGGACATAAAATGTCATATGTTTGAACATGGTAGGGAAGCTAAAAGCTCTGAAAAAGGAAATAATAAGGCTCAGTCTAGATACACTGGGGGGTCGGTGAAGTTAAATGGAAGGAAGACAAGGATTTTTTGTCAGATGAGTACAGGGTAATATCAACAGCAGCAGGAAATGGTGTAATGGGAGTAGGATTCATTATGATCAGGAAGGTAGTACAGAGAGTAAGTTACTCTGAACAGTTCAGTGATAGGGCTGTTTCCATTGCGATCGATGGCAAACCAACACCGATAACGATAGTTAATGTATACATACCTACGTCGCAAGCCGAAGATGAAAAGGTAGAGAAAGTATATAAGGATAGTGAACGGGTAATTCAGCACAATGAGAGATGAAACGTAATAGTCATGGAGAACTGGAATGCGATTGTGAGGGTAGTAGCAGAAGAAAGGGTTACGGGAGAAAATGGGCTTGGCACTATGAATGAGAGAAGATAAAGACTAACTAAGTTCTGCAATAAATTTCAGCTATTAATAGTGAATAATCTTTTCAAAAATCACAAGAAGAGGATGTACACTCGGGAAAGGCCGGGAGATACGGGAAATTTCAGTTAGGTTACATGAAGGTCAGGCAGAGATTCCGAAATACTGAAGGCGTAACCCAGGAGCAGATATAGAATCAGATCACAATTTAGTAGTGATGAAAAGTAGACTGACGTTCAAGAAACTAGTCAGGAAGAATCAATTCGCGAAGAAGTAGGATACAGAGGTACTAACGAATGAGGAGATACGCTCGAAGTTCTCTGAGGCTATAGATATTGCGATAAGGAGTAGCTCAATAGACAGTTCAGTTGAAGAGGAATGGATATCTCGAATAAGGGCAATCACAGAAGCTGGAAAGAAAAAAATCGGTACAAAGAAGGTAACTGCGAAGAAATCGCGAGTGACACAAGAAATAATTCGGTTGATAGACGAAAGAAGGAAGAACAAAAGTGTTCAGGGAAACTCGGGAATAGAGAGATACAAGTCACTTAGGAACGAAATAAATAGGAAATGCAGGGAAACCAAGGCGAACTGGCTGCATGAAAAATATGAGAAACTCGAAAAAGACCTGACTGCCGGAAGGACTGACTTTGAATACAGAAAAGTCAAAGAACCCTTCTTTGAAATTAAAAGCAAGCGTGGTAACATTAAAGAGTGCACTGAGAATTCCACAGTTAAAGGAGGGAGCGGATTGATGGAAAGAGAGCATTGAAAGCTTCTATGAGGGGAGAGACTTATTTAATGACGTAATAGGAGAGGAAACAGGGGCCTGTATAGAAGAGATAGCGGATCCGGTATTAGAAACAGAATTTAAAAGAGCTTTGGAGGATTTAAGATCGAATAAGACAGAAGGGATAGATAACATTCAAATCACAATTTCAAAAATCATTGGTTGAAGTGACAATGAACGCTTGTTCACGTTGGTGTGTAGAATGTCTGCGACTGACGATACACCATCTGATTTTCGGAAAACATTGTAAATACATTTCCGAAGACTGCAAGAGCCGACAAGTGAAAGAATTATTGCAGAGTCAGCTTAACAGCTAACAGTTGCTGACTAGAATAACATACAAAAGAATGGAAAAGAGAACTGAACCCGTGTTAGAAGACGATCACTTTGGCTTTAGGAACTGTAAATGCAATTCTGACGTTGCGGTTGATAATAGAAGCAAGACTAAAGAAAATCAAGACACGTTCATAAGATTTGTCGAGCTCGAAAAAGTGTTCGGCAGTGTCAAATGGTGCAAAATGTTCGAAATTCTGAGAAAAACAGGGGTAAGGTGTGGAAAAGACGGGTAATATTGTACAAGTGTAAGATGGAACACTAAGAGTGATAGACCAAGAACCAAGGGCTCGAATTAAAAAGGATGTAAGACAAGGATGTAGCCTGCTGGCGCTACTGTTCAGTCTGAAGATCGAAGGAGCAATGACGGAAATAAAGGAAAGGTTCAAGAGGGGAATTAAAATTCAACTTAAAACGGTATCAATGAAAAGATTCACAGACGGAAATAAAGGAAAGGTTCAAGAGGGGAATTAAAATTCAACTTAAAACGGTATCAATGAAAAGATTCACACATAACATTCCAATCCTCAGTGAAAGTGAACAAGAATTACAGTCTAATGAGCACTGAAATGGATTGAGATTAAATCGATGAAATAGAAAATTAATGAGAAACAACAGGAATGAGAATGTCAAGAAACTTAACATCAGGACTGGAGATCATGAAATAGATGAATTTAAGGAATTCTGTTACCTAGACAGCAAAATAAGCCATGATAGACTGAGAAAGGACATCAAAAGCAGGCTAGTACTGGCCAAGAGGGCATTCCCGGCCAAGAGAAGGTACTAGTATCAAACATAGGTGTTAATAAGAGGAAGAAATTTTGGAGAATGTACGTTTGGAGCGTAGCATTGTGTGGCAGTGAGACATGGACTATGGGAAAAGCGGAACAGAAGAGAGTACAAGTATTTGATATGTGGTACTACAGTGAAATGTTGAAAATTATGTGGTCTGATGTATGGACAACACTGACAAGAAGAAGGGACAGGATGGTAGGATATCTTTAAGACTGAATAACTTCCATAGTTCTAGAGGTAGCTAAAGAGGGTGAAAATTGTAGAGGAAAACAGATACTGGAATACATTCAGCAAGTAATTGAAGACGTAGCTTGCAAATGACAATCTGAGATGAAGATGATGGCACAGGAGAGAAATTCGTGTGGGGCCGCATCTAACCAGTCAGAGGATTCATGACTGAAAAAAAAGGATTAAATTGTGTACTGATAAAGTCATAAAACGTGCGATTTTTTAAAAATATCACTTTTCAGCAATCTGTATTCTCTGAAGATAGGTTTATAGACGAAAGCTTGACGAGCAAACGAAACGCGAAACAATTTTTCACTTTGACAAATAAGCTAGATTAGGGCCTTTGGTTGCCAGTAAACGAACTAACAAATCTGTCCACACTAAATGCACTGCTGGTATCTACAGGGCAATCATAGTACTAACATTCCTATGAGCAGGTGTTCTCTCTCGCAATAGACCGAAACTCTTTTCCCTTTTGGGCTTAAGATAACCCTCAGGTTTCAAGTAACCCGAGTTTTCGGTACCTAATTGTTCAACAGAATGGCCGCTTTCTGTTTTAAACACAACTGAAAATTATGTTGTAGGTGTCGCCACCGGCGCCAACCTTGTGTGAATGCTCTGAAAAGCTAATCATTTGCATATCACAGCATCTTCTTCCTGTCGGTTAAATTTCGCGTCTGTAGCACGTCATCTTCGTGGTGTAACAATTTTAATGGCCAGTAGTGTAAGAGCCGGCATGTAGGAAAGGGGTTAGTGTGGCCTTCAAACGAAAACTACCTTCTCTTATACTGGCACTATCTTTCATTAATGTTTTTATTCAGATTGTGCTTGCAGACTAAAAATGTTTTGTCGATCAGAGTTTACTTTTTCAGCTAAGTTGACAAGAGAGAAATAAAGAAAGAAATCAACGTCCTGCAAAGAACATGGATGAAACCAAACTGGAAGCAACACCCGTAAAACCAATTTGTGATCTTGAAGCTGTTTACATCCACTAAATTAGCACCATTGCAAGGCAACAGATATTTCAATAAAAAAAGTATTTCTCTACGAGAAAATATTTGTCCGATTCAGTAATAAGCTATTTATGTCGGTGCTGGAGGCAATACTAAAGACGAACTCATTCATTCTCGAAACATCATCCGTCTTCATAACATGATCCATCTTCTGCTTCTTGACGGGAGCTTCACGCTTCAGATATGGAGATATGTGAAGCTGACAGATGGATCATCTGATCAACTGATACGGCTCAAAACTAGTCTGTTAACGACAGAAAAATTGAAAGTCTGGTTGTGCTAAAAAAACTCGCGAATAGACTGAGTAAGAAGTAACCTAGCGTTTTAATGCACAATTATTATCCGACTTTAAACTCTATCGCCACGCTGTGACATGTTTAATCGAAATCGTACATCTCAATGGCAGTGGACGAGCTGTTTACTAAAAACGTGTTCTTTACTATATTGTTGCTGAAAGTCGTAACTATACTGCAGTTTAACGGCAGCCTGTGATAAAATGACTTCAATTCCGTAACATAGTAGATACGATATTATTTTCAAATACACACGTCAGAATTTTCTAAATAAAAGTCCATCTGTTGCACAGTATTATCAACAAGAATCATTTCCAGTTCGCTTTTAAAGTTAACTTCTCTCTTTTTCAGGTTTTAGATTGTTGTACGTGGTCGAACGATGATGAACGTTGTTGAAGAATGGTGACCAATTTCAATCCAGTACTGAAAGATCCTGGCAGATTAAAACTGTGTGCCGGACCGAGACTCGAACTCGGGACCTTTGCCTTTTGCGGGCAAGTGCTCTACCATCTGAGCTACCAAGTACGACTCACGCCCCGTCCTCACAGCTTTACTTCTGCCAGTACCTCGTCTCCTACCTTCCATACTTCTGCCAGTACCTCGTCTCCTACCTTCCAAACTTTACAGAAGCTCTCCTGCGAACCTTGCGGAACTAGCACTCCTGAAAGGAAGGATATTGCGGAGACATGGCTTAGTCACAGCCTGGGGGATGTTTCCAGAATGAGATTTTCACTCTGCAGCGGAGTGTGCGCTGATATGAAACTTCCTGGCAGATTAAAACTGCGTGCCGGACCGAGACTCGAGCTTCCGTGAAGTTTGGAAGGTAGGAAACGCGGTACTGGCAGAAGCAAAGCTGTGAGACCGGGCGTGAGTCGTGCTTCAGTAGCTCAGATGGTAGAGCACTTGCCCGCGAAAGGCAAAGGTTCCGAGTTCGAGTTTCGGTCCGGCACACAGTTTTAATCTGTCAGGAAGTTTCATATCGGCGTACACTCCGCTGCAGAGTGAAAATCTCATTCTCAGTCCAGTACTGTAATTATGAATACGCTACTGTTTATTTCTAAATGCAAAGGACTAAGCATAGCAAATGTCATTAAAGAATATCTTGACTGTGATGCAACCTGTACAATGCGAAAGCCTTTAAGAAAATGTCTACATAACCGCTTTGGACAAGCAGCACGCATTCCTCTTCATGAGCAACATGGATAAGCATTCATTTGTTATCCATATTAAACAGATAAGAAAACACGTCATTTCTTCTTTGTGAAACAAGGGATCAAATGAAAATACTCGAGAAAACGTCTCGAATCAAGTGTTCCAACGACCTTCGGTAGCCCTTTACCTCCATTTTTGTACATTTCTACTTTCTGAATCTATTATTATTGATGCGTAGGTTTTCAAATACTTTATTTCCACAAGTTGGTATTTTCACAACCCGCATCCGTAGTCGAGATCGCAGGCACGGTAACGGTAGCCCAATGTGGTCTGCAGTTAGAGGGCTGATTACCTTCTGTAATAAAAAAGTAGAATGAAGGATTGAAAGATGAACTTAAACGGGCGTCGTGTGACGTCCACCCGGACCAAATGCCAAGCCACGGATGTGAAAGGTCGCTGACATTTGCCTGTGCGACGGCGCTCATTTCGGAGGAAAGGTGACGGCATAAAATTCCAGATCAACAGACTCTTTGCGCCAATGTCCATGATTAAATTCTAAACCTCTCCGCAGTGTCTAATGAAGTGAGATCAAATGATATTGTTGGTGGCAATCCGTCCGTCGGATGGGGAAGTTAACCTCGGTGGCGCCCCTTGTTATTGTGCCGGCACTGAGATTCATTCCCTTCCTTCTCCCACATTAAAAAATACAACACAGTCGTAACACTACGCTATACACGCATCCATTGCACTCTCATACACGCTACAAACATACCGACAGTGCCACAAGACACTTATATTTTACATTTATTCACAGAAACACAGAGTGATTGCAGATTATCGATAGTGTAATAGTGTTACATACGCATCTACAGTGATCATGTGTTGTTGTGGTCTTCACTCTAGTGACTGATTTGATGCAGCTCTCCATGCTACTCTATCCTGTGCAAGCTTCTTCATCTACCAGTACCTACTGCAACCTACATCCTTCTGAATCTTTTTAGTGTATTCATCTCTTGGTCTCCCTCTACGACTTTCACCCTCCACGCTTCCCTCCAGTACTAAATTGGTCATCCCTTGATGCCTCAGAACATGTCCTACCAAACGATCCCTTCTTTTAGTCAGGTTGTGCCACAAATTCCTCTTCTCCCCAATTCTATTCAGTACCTCCTCATTAGTTACTTGATCTACCCATCTAATCTTCAGCATTCTTCTGTAGCACCACATTTCGAAAGCTTCTATTCTCTTCTTGTCCAAACTATTTACCGTCCATGTTTGACTTCCACACATGGCTACACTCCATACAAATACTTTCAGAAACGACTTCCTGACACTTAAATCTATGCTGGATGTTAACAAATTTGTCTTCTTCAGAAACGCTTTCCTTGCCATTTCCGGTCTACATTTTATATCCTCTCTCCTTAGACCATCATCACTTATTTTGCTCCCAAAATAGCAAAACTCATTTCCTAATGTAATTCTCTCAGCATCACCTAATTTAATTCGACTGCATTCCATTATCCTCGTTTTGCTTTTGTTGATGTTCATCTTATATCGTCCTTTCAAGATACTGCCCGCTCCGTTCAACTGCTCTTCCAGGTCCTTTGCTGTCTGTGACAGAATTACAATGTCATCGGTAAACCTCAATGTTTTTATTTCTTCCCCATGCATTTTAATTCTTACTCCAAATTTGTCTTTTGTTACCTTTACTACTTGCTCAATGTACAGATTGAACAACAATGGGGATAGGCTACAACCCTGTCCCACTCCCTTTTCAATCACTGATTCACTTTCGTGTCCCTCGACTCTCATAACTGCCATCTGGTTTGTAATTGTAAATAGCCCTTCACACCCGTATTTTACCCCCGCCACCTTCAGATTTTGAAAGAGAGTATTCCAGCCAAATTGTCAAAAGCTTTGTCTAAGTCTACAAATGCTAGAAACGTAGATTTACCTTTACTTAATCTTACTTTTAAGATAAGTCCTAGGGTCAGTACTGCCTCGCCTGTTCCATTATTTCTACGTAACGCAAACTGATCTTCCCCGAGGTCGACTTCTATCAGTTTTCCCAAATACATGCATTTACTGCCTCATCACAGTGGATAGCTTAACGTTTTGACGTTGGCCTAAGTCGCACTCCAAGTGAGCTCTAGGTATGAAGCTATATACACCCAATTTGTTGAACTGTTCATTCCAAAATACCCCTAATACGTCAGGTGGGCTGCGCCGAATGGCTGTGCTAAGGCGTTTTGTCACTTGCGACAGAAGTAGGAGGAAAATTTGGACATTTGTGGTAAGGTCTTATAGGACGAAACTGGTGAGGTCATTGGTCCCTAAGCTTACGCACTACTTAATCTAACTTAAACTAACTTACGCTAAGGGCAACACACACACCCATGCCCAAGGGAGGACTCGAACCTCCGACGTGGGGAGCCGCACGGGCCGTGACAAGGCGCCTCTGACCGAAAGGCTACCCCGCGCGGCGAAGTAGGAGGAACCTTGTCCGTGACGAACCACAAAGAAATTACATACCATTATCGCCGGTGACAGGTCTCGAGATTCGCAGAAGGTGTTGCCTGCGGTCGATGTACGGTTTCGACAATCTCTACTTTATTACAGTTAACTGGGGCAGGCAACGAATACCTGGCTCATTCTTCCTCAAGAGCCGAAAGCAACTCATACCAAACGTTGTAACTCATACCAAAGTTGCTCCACGGGGTTCAGATTGGGAATCAGAGCAGTCCAATCAGTTTTGGGAGCGTTGCCTCACAGAATGCGTTATCATGCTGATACAAACAGTCAGCCTCTCCGAACTGTTCATCCACTGTACACAGTGCTAACAAATGTGTTCATATCCTTCCGTAACACCTCCATACCCTAATACCACCTCTTCCATACTTCATGATGGCACGCACATTACGGCAGGTAACACCCCACAGGCATTTGCCAAACTCAAACCCTTCCATCGGATTGCCATAGCTCCAAATGACTCGTTTCGGGTCATCCAGTGTCCCGTGGCGTTCCTCTTTACACCACCTCAAGCGTCGCTTAGCACTGACGACAGGACCGCCATGTGGGCGCCCGATTTCGATGCCCGGTACTGCATGACGGCACTTCCTTCGCGGGAGGACTCGAATTGGCCACACTCAGCCTCGTGAGCCAGATAAGGTGCTACTTGACCGAGTATTAGCGGTTGGAAGGTCAAGAAATCCGAGAACTACCAGGAGACCGGTATGCTGACCACACGACCCTCCATATGGCATCCAGTGAGGCCGTTGGCAGAGGATAATACGGCGGTAGGTCGGACTCGACTGACCCACCTAAAGCCACAACGCGAAACTTTACCTTTATCTTTACGGAAACGGGTGGCTTATAAGGAGTTGCTCGATCATCGTACCCTGTTCTTTTTAACTCTCTGCGCATGGTCATTGCGCTAACTGAACTGCACTGTGGTACTCGGAAGTGATCCCTTCCTCTGATTTCGGGCGATTTTTTTACAACCACCATCCGCGATGTTCGACGGTCCCTGTCTGCCGGTACATGACGTCTGCGTTGGTCTTGGTTTAGCCGTGGTTGTTTCCTTGCGTTTTCACTTCACAGTCATATCATCGACAGTCGACTTTGGCAACTTGAGAAGGGTTGAAATGTTCCTGATGAATTTGATATTCAGGTGATACGCAATGACCAGATCACATTTGAAGTCACTCAGCTTTCCTGAACGACCCATTCAGTTGTTGCTGCTTCTCTGCTGACAACAGAGTACTCCACGCCGTTGACCTTGACGTTCAAACTCCAAGTGTTGAATCAATTTACGCCATCTGCTATCACTGACCGGCAAGGATGTAAGACATCACTCCGTCGATCTGGACAGCATGAAAGAACGCTCGAATGTTTTTACACCAATGGCTCGGGGCCATATATTGCTTGCGAGTTAACCTGTTCCTCTTCCTCCATCATGTCTGCAGTATTACAAACCACTGTTACAACATGTCCAGTCACACATGCTTTACAGACTGTAAACATAAAGCATCGACGAGAATAAACTGTCACTCTATCACTCAAAAGTATTTCACCAAAAAAGTATATACAAATACAAATACATGACTTACAACAATCTAGCAATAAATAGACATTCGACAGTTTACACACTGATGCAACATGGGCATCTATCCCAACTAGATGTTTACATGAGAATGGTGCTATAGCCAAAACCAGCTTTTAGTAAGAAAGAAGCACTGCTAATTAAACTGTTTACAACTTTCCTATACTATTTTATTTTAAAACTGGAATTAAATTTCAAGATAGTTAATTTTTACGTTTTCTGTATCGGTTATTTTGAAAATTTTAGATTCCAGTACTAGTTATATTTAGATGTGTAATCAACTAAAAGCGTTATTAGTGGGAAACAAATATTATATAATATTTGAGATGTTTTTTCATTCCCTGAAAACAAAAATAATATTTGGCACATACATCATTTCCCACAAACACCCCACAATCAGTAGAGCAAATCAGTACCGTCTACCTCTTTGCCTTCCTTTATGGATTTTTAAAAGGCATTCGATTCGATTAGTCACTCGTGTGTGTTTGAGAATCTAACAGAACAATAGATAGAAACTGTCCATATTTAAGTCTTCTATAACATATACAAAAGCTCCGATTCGATTAGTCACCCATATGTGTTTGAGAATCTAACAGAACAATAGATAGAACTTGGCCATATTTAAGTCTTCTATAACATACACAAAATCCCCGCAGCGTTTGTGAATGTTGTTGAAGCAACCAATTATTTTCTCATTGGGAAGGGTGTAATACACTGTGACTATGTCTCCAGAGCTGTTTTCAGTAGTCCTAAGGGAAGCAATGTCTAAACTGAATTGAAAAACAAAGGGAATCCAAGTTCTTCGAAAGAGATTAAAAAACCTGAGATTTGTTCATGATATTGTTTTATTTGTAAATAAAACTGAAGAGCTTCAAATACTGGTTAGCAAACTTGCATCAGTCTGCTCTGAAACTGATCTAAAAATGAGCTATGATAAAACGAAGTGCATGATGAATGAATGGGCATCGGAGGGAGAGATATCTGTTGGAAGTACGCAGTGGCAAACCTAAAATCAGAAATAATTGGTTGGCAAGCATATGGTTTTGAAGTCTAAGATGCCTGATGAGCTGAAGATAACAGTTTTTCATCATTGCATACTGCCAGTAATAAGTTATGGCTGTGAGAAATATACATACATTAAATGAGTTCATTCTTAGAAAATTAATAGTAACCCATAAGGGAATGGAATGATAAATGTTGGGCTACACAAAACAAGACAGAAAGAAAGTAGTTGATATCAGACGTACAACGAAGCCAGTAATACTCTATAATTGAAGAGTGAATATCTTGAAATAGGAGTGAGCTGGTCATACCGCTCGCAGATGGTCAAAACAAAACCAGACTGAAGCCCGATTTACCAAAAAAGACCAAGGCGACGACCACCGGACAGATGAGGCAGAAACGTAAGAAAGACGGCCGGACTGGATAATTTTACAGGAAGCTCAAGATCGGCATAAATGGAAGAAACTGATGGGATCCTATGTTGCCCGCCGATTCACAGAGGCCACATCGCCGGGTGATCGAATTGACTGATGATGATGATGATGATGATGACACCGTAATTTGTGTTTCACATTTATTTTCTTTGAGTTACCTTGGGCACAAATTTCAAGCCATTTCTCAAGTGTGCTATATCCAGTGGACAAATGGTTCAACATCGCCAGACGGTATCTTTTACTTGTTAGTCTGCTTTAAGCAATTCAGTCATAATGATTGTTAAATATTTCAAACCATCTTTCTCAATAGTTTCATTGGCCAGTTCCTTATTGTGTATCCAGTCCTACCGAAGATCTTGTTTACTACTTCGGCTGCATTGTGCAGTACCTTCGGTGACAGAATTCGCGAAACCTATGCACTTAGATTAAAATGAAATGCACAGATTTACTGTCTGTGGCATAGTGTAATGTACTAGGATACGAAGTGCCACCAACATTTTGTCTATAGGCGTCAAGTCGAAAAACTATCCGAGCTTTGTCAGACTGTTTTAGGCAATGTGGCATATAATATTGCTGCTGATCAGTTTGTCTCTTATGTTTACATGTTGTGTTCATAAACTAACAAAAAACCCTATTTAGTATACACTGTTACTAATACAAATCAGTTACAACTTATCATAACAACGCTATGAGAAAACTCTTTTTTAATGAAATAAAGTATTCCAAAATGTCATGAATTAGTTAGGATAATACGCACTTACGACTTCGAAGCGATCTCTGTGTTTATTCAGTGCTCAGGCATGCTGACATAGCGTTACGGACAGTACTACCACAAAAGTATGCAATTATGGCAGTAGGGGTAGATACGTAGCGCAATCCAGTTAAACAATCATTCAGTGCCATAATTATGCCAATAAAATTGAGAACAGCAGAAATGCAGGCATTAACATGTGTGCTGTTCTGAAGTTTCCCCCTTTAGGTCAAGAAGGCACAGAATCAAATTAGTGACACAGTGTATGGAGGAGAAGTTCAACTAAGATTTTTTTTACTGATTGTCAATTTGCTTCTCGTGGCTCTTTCACAGAAGAGGTGAAAAATTGTCTCCAGTGAGATTACAAACCAAAACTAACACAATCTTCCCACTGAAGGGTGAGCACTTCACTGCCAAGTTAGTACACAACTGCAGGAGACAGCGCGCCCTTGTTGTGCCATTGATGGCTAATGTAACGTTAACGCTTATTTAAGTCAGCAAATCTGCCGCCCATTATATGTGCGAGACAAGCTGAACTCTAGCGGGCCCACGGCCAGGGCGCAACGCAGCAGGTCCGGCTCGGTGACAGGTGTGAGCAAGTCCAACTACAAAGACGAGCAACGTCCCCAGAAACGGATCAGTCCAAAAGCTGGGAATTCGGTCAGCTGTTGCTCGCATGGTCTTTGTGCAGGAGAGCCACCGAAAATAACGGAGTATCAGACAAGCTGAAGGATGGCTTCTTACAGCTCTTCAGGAATCTATAATAATTCACAGTCAAGTATTAAACCAAATCTGAAAACATTTGCGATGTCAGAAAGATTTGCATCCAGTGATACAACAATATTCAAACTATTTCCACAGCGAACCCCTGAATTAACAGATTTTAAACTTTTCACACGACTTCAACTTATGATATCTCAGATGATAGCATTGCACTATAGCTATGATCTCTGAAAGCTAATTACCTGTATGTATTTTATTGCTTTAATTATTACTTTTTTATGTCTTTTCATTATGCAAATCTTTGTCAGAACATTGTATCCTCCACAAGTACACAGCAAATGAAAACAGTATGAACATCTCACATTTTGTCATACTTGTGTATTTATTTCATGAACAGTTTATTATTTTTCCAACAATTTTATTTATATATTAATTACAATTGGTAACACAAAATCATGATAATTTAAGAAGTGGTCAGATGTAGGTATAACCTGACAACACCTTTGTAAAAGAGTGCCACAAGTCGCTTCTGACAAGGAGGCCCAAATAACTGTTTAAACAATATTTAATGACAATCTGTTGTCATTTATCATGAGCACACTTGCACAAGAACACTGGCTTATTTATTTATGGACAAACCTTCATTTATTTTTATTGTGAATAGTCTGAGTGTGATTCAACGTTTATTTCTTCTTCTTTTGTTTCACCCCCTTTGGGGTACGCTGGATTAATCATTTCTTTGTGTGTTGTTCTTTTCTTAGGGCCCAGTATTTCTTCATTCTTTCTGATCTTCTTTTCCTCTCTTCTTCCGAGATGAAGGGTTTGGACCTTTGTGTAGATTGTCTTGGAACCTTATGCTTTCATCTTTAGTAATTTGCTTAGCTGTTCGACCAATAAGTGAATTTTCTGAAATATTTAATTCTACTAGGTCTTTCTCAGTTTCTTTAAACCATTTGGGTTTCGTTTTGCGGTTACGGAAAAATCAAAGATTTGTTTAGTTAACTCTTGGAATTCATTCAGAGAAGATGACCATAAAAATTTATCCTCCTTTTTCGCATAGTATCTGAAAGTTTTTCAGTTTTCTTGAAGAGAGTTTCATTTTTGATGTATATAATCTCATTGTCTTGAAATTTTGGTCCTATGATTTTTCTTAAAATTTTTCTTGCCTTTTGCACAAGTTTCTCCATTTGGCCTTTGAAATTCATGTTTAGTGTTTCTGCTGCATACGGTGCTTCTGGCTTAATCACTGTCTTGTAATGTGTAATTTTGGACCCCTATGAAAGGAATTTTTTGTTGTATGTATTTTTTGTTAGTATCTTTATCTGTTTTATTGCTTTACTTATTAAGTTTTTCCTTATATTTTTCATTATGCAAATCTTTGTCATAACATTGTATCCTCCACAAGTACACAGCAAATGAAAACAGTATGAACATCCCACATTTTGTCATACTTGTGTATTTATTTAATGAACAGTTTATTATTTTTCCAACAACTTTATTTAAGTATTAATTACAGGCCAACGAGATTTCTTTAACGTTTATAGTAGGTATTTGCTTAAATTTTGCTGTCATATATTAGTTTAGGTTTGGGAAGTGGTCAAGTTGAGTGAAATGGTGCCTGTAGAACTTACAGTGATGTATTTTTGGAGAGAACGGGTTTCAGTCAATGGAAAAGCAGACTGTATTGGAACACTATGACAGTCAAGTGAAGAATAGGACATTTCTAGGGAAGAGTTCAAGGGAGCGATTCTGGGTACTTTAATGCGAGTTGTGGCAACCTGTGGTAATGAATGCTATTCGATCATGGAGGTGTTTGGCTCTTGATGGTGAATAGCTGCTACCATACTTTCACTTCTAAAGGGACTTTATATTTTGAGAGATCTGAATGTGCTCCAGAGCAGGACTTTAAATTTTTCCATTTGTATTACGAGACTGAGGATAGAGCAAGTTGAACACTGAACTGTTGAGCTATTTCGATTACGAAATGAACTTCATTTTTGTGTATCTTCGATGACTGTTTAGTTCGGGGATTTTTCTGTCATTCTCATAATGTTCACAGTCTACTTTTACTGCATTTGATAAGGGAATTTTCTGCTGTATTTTAATTCAATATTGTAGGACCACTTTGTGTTAATTTGAAATATCCTTTCTTGAATAAACATTATTCAACGTAATTCTCTCTCGTCTACATCAATTACGGACATTAGAATAGAACATTTGTTATTAACTTATTAATTTAACTTTTTTCTGTGTACTTTATTAAGTCGTAGTTCTAGTCAGTGATTAGACTATTTGACTGCAGGATCATAGCTCCAGGTTATTATCTGCACCGAGTTAGCAACAGTTAGCAACATATTAAGATGAAGATACAAATGTATATGGCGACGTAAGCTGCAGTTTCTGCTAGAACGAACTTCCTGGACTCAGAAACATAGATCTTTACCTCCAACAATGTTGTCCAGTAAGTGAAAATCATCCATATATAATCTAAACGACAAGAAAATATCAAGTGAATTTACTAGAATAGCTATTCTGTACCATTCCAGGAACTATATCGACGGCAATGTAGTTGTCAAACGTTCTCTACAGTGTTGCCAATTCTCCATTAGGCTAGTGACAAGGCGGAAATACGTTTCCTCAGCCAGAGCGTATCCTGAGCCGGCTAGCAGTATGGAAGCTGGCGCGTCAAACTTTGACGGCGCTGGCTGCCACCGTGTTGACCGGCAACAGAAACGCTTAAAGTGCGCGTCATATATCTTGGCGGCCGAGTTTAGGTTCGTTCTGCGCATCTGACGTCACAAAACACAGTCAGCCAATGAACAGAGAACGACGTTGCCAGATCTCGACAGCAGTGCAGAGCACGGACGAGTGTCTTCAGTTTTAGAAACGTTCAGTCATAAATAAAGTAGTAGAACAAAAGCAATGTCTTGATAGCAGACTTTCTTTTACAGAAAGTTTGGAAAAAGCATTCTTTGTACCAATTGCTTCATATTCTATTAATTAATTAAACCAAATAAGCAATAAGACTCCTAATTCAGGCGATAGCAAGGAAAGATGTTTGTTTCAATCTCACGAACTGCTTTTTCGCAATAAAGAACAGCGGTAATTGTTTATTTCCTATTGTACTTGTACGAAGCGCGAGTAATTCATACCAACAGTGTTTATAAGTAGTTGCGTGAGGTGTTAGAGTCCTTATAGAGTTGCACTGTTCAATGAGCTGAGGTAGCGGAACGGTTAAGGTGTTGGGCTGCCAAGTGAAAGGTTATGAGTTCAAACCTTATGTGGCGCTTAATACTTTCTTTATTTAAAAACAATATTTGAGTGCCTTACTTCACGAATTTTATTCGTTTGAATGAAATTTCTAGTGCTTTGCCTCTTCATTAACTTTTTCGCTGCTGCAGACACGTGGTCCCCGCATTCCGCGCTGTGCGCGATTTTGTCATCACTGCACTTCTCGCCTGTGCAGACACATGGTGTTTCCACTGCTTTGACACACTTATCATTCGATTTCACAAAAACTATTTGGACAAAAAATTTGATTTTTACACGTCTTCTTGCCTGATACCTTCCCCCCATAAATGACTTAATTTTGTTTTGATGTGCAGCATTAAATGTAGTAAACCATTGCACAAAATTTTGAAGAGTTTGCAGAGGTAAAAGTCCATAGCGTATACTTTCCGTATGGTCGATTTTAGTTGCCACAGTGTTGAGAATGAAATGTGGACAAGGTACCTAAATTTCATATAATATTTACTGTATAACAATATTTCATTTAATTTAAGAACCACATAGGTGTCGTATGTAATATTGAGAAATATTCCGTCTTTCGCGACTGTAATAAAAGTTTTATATACACACGGCGCGTTTGGCTTTATTTTAAAGCACTTCCATCGGTGAAAGGTATGGCACACACACAATGGTATTCATGTTCTATTTCTTGTTTTTGTTCCACAGTCGCAGTTTTACCAATGGTATTGAAATATATCCCTCTTCTGCAACTGTAATAAGCGACTTATTTAGACCAGACGCGTTTCTCTCTTTTGAAGCATCATAAGAGGACTGTATTCTGTGTCCTCCATTGCCAAGTAACCTTTCGTAGTTTTGTGCTCCGGTAGCACAATATTCAACGTTTGTGTTGGCTCATCAGTGTTTTAGCAAATAAATGCTGTTTGTGTGTGCCACACACAAAATTATATTTGACATAGCTCTGAGCACTTCACTGACAGACGGTATATTCAAGTCCTAATGTTTTTGTAAGTCCACAGTTTTGTTTAATGTATTTTGTCTACTTCCTTTTGATTGATTGAAGTGCTTTAAAATAAAGCCAAATGTGCCCAGTGTAAGTAAAACTTTTGTTACAGTCACGAAAGGTGGAATATTTCTCAATATTACATACGACATTTATGTGGAACTTAAATTAAATGAAATATATAGGTATCTTGTCCACATTTCATTCTCAACATTGTGGCAACTAAAATCGACCATACGGAAAGTATACTCTATGGACTTTTACCTCTGCAAACTCTTCAAAATTTCGTGCAAAGGTTTACTATATTTAATGCTGCATAATAACTGCGTTGAACATTGAAACAAAATTAAGTCATTTATGGGGGGAAGGTATCAGTCAAGAAGATAGGTAAAAATCTAATTTTTGAGCCAAATAGTTTTTGTGGAATCGAATGATAAAGAGTGTCAAAGCAGTCGGAACACAATGTGTCTGCACAGGCGAGCAGTGCAGTGACAAAATCGCCCACAGCGCGGAATGCAGGGAGCACGTCTTTGTAGCAGCGAAAGGGTTAATGCGGCCGTGGTGGCTTTACTTCATGAACTGCGCGCTCCCCCCTACAGGTAAGCTTGCGAACTATGCGATACTATGGCGCTGCTTCTATTGGCGCGTGCGTCGTGTGCAACTGGCAACGCAGCAATCTCCAGCGTCTGGGCGGGCATGCGCGAGCCGCCAAGATAAAAGAATTGAACTATAGTACAGGCCAACGACATTTCTTCACGTATCTGTAACTATGATATGGGCCTAAAATGTAGTTACGAATAACATCCAGGTGCATTGACTGCTGCTAGCACGTCATAAATAAAGGGCAGGGGAAATTATCTAGGCTGCTCTTCTCTTCAGTAACTGTCGCAGTTAGTTTTTTTATCTGCCTTAAGTGAACAGCAAACTAAAAAATCATTCATCGGAAGCCTTTCGCTTTTTTAGCATCACCAGACACTATTAACATTACGATTAAATAACATTCATTCTAATACAGGGTGATTCAAAAAGAATACCACAACTTTAGGAATTTAAAACTCTGCAACGACAAAAGGCAGAGCTAAGCACTATCTGTCGGCGAATTAAGGGAGCTATAAAGTTTCATTTAGTTGTACATTTGTTCGCTTGAGGCGCTGTTGACTAGGCGTCAGCGTCAGTTGATGCTAAGATGGCGACCGCTCAACAGAAAGCTTTTTGTGTTATTGAGTACGGCAGAAGTGAATCGACGACAGTTGTTCAGCGTGCATTTCGAACGAAGTATGGTGTTAAATCTCCTGATAGGTGGTGTATTAAACGTTGGTATAAACAGTTTACAGAGAATGGGTGTTTGTGCAAAGGGAAAAGTTCTTGACGGCCGAGAACGAGTGATCTGGAGATGTTAGAGAATTGGCTGTTCCCTCAGCTCGAACAAGAAGCACAACAATTCATATTTCAGCAGGATGGAGCGCCACCACATTGGCACTTATCTGTCCGTAACTACCTGAACGTCAACTACCCGAGGCGATGGATCGGCCGCAGAGCACTTCATCACTGGCCTCCAAGATGCCCTGATCTTACCCCCTGCGATTTTTTCTTATGGGGGTATGTTAAGGATATGGTGTTTCGGCCACCTCTCCCAGCCACCATTGATGATTTGAAACGAGAAATAACAGCAGCTATCCAAACTGTTACGCCTGATATGCTACAGAGAGTCTGGAACGAGTTGGAGTATTGGGTTGATATTGCTCGAGTGTCTGGAGGGGGCCATATTGAACATCTCTGAACTTGTTTTTGAGTGAAAAAAACCTTTTTAAATACCTTTTGTAATGATGTATAACAGAAGGTTATATTATGTTTCTTTCATTAAATACACATTTTTAAAGTTGTGGTATTCTTTTTGAATCACCCTGTATTATGTACCTCAAAACAATTTTTCTTGTGAATGCTTTCATTGATACCAGCTCTAACACGTTATAACAGAAATGAAAGACAACCTAACATTGACTACAAAACGCTAACATCAAGACAGAAATTACGTAAGGTGCGAATAACGCATGCTCCAAATTTATGTCAGAAAAGTAAACCGTCGAGGAAATCTTTCGTAATGACTGCAAAAATAGGTCTCAGAAGCTAGGAATAAAGTTAAAATAAAGGATGATTGCAATGCAAGCTCTGCTCCAGCTTCTGATAACATGAAAGGAGAAGCAACTGTGGTGAGAATGTGAAACAAGAAACAAAATGTGTCAACAGAAATTCTCGAACATGTCATTCTTAAGCAAAACTGTCATTCTTTCTGTACAAACCAAAGGGAGGCAAACCGTCATCTACTCGAACTATTATAACTACTTCTGATGCGTTGTCAATAGAAGCTATAAGCACCTGATGCCTGAGCTTTTCAATTTTCAGACAACTTCAGACAAAGAGGAACCAGCAAGAAGAGGTTACTCTAGATGAGCGTGGGATGGAATTTCTTTTCAGTAACTCACAATTGGTGCGTTTTTCTCAAAGCATACTTCCCAGTCGTTTCACACTAACGACGCTTCTAGGCTATCACAGCTTTTGAATGGAAATTATCGAAGTGTAATTGTTAAAACAGACTGCTATGTTAAATATTACAGCACGTGCCTGTGAATGTAACTCAGAAGAGGACGTTTTCCGACGTGGTCAACCGATTCTGTTCATATTTGATAGATCACTTGGGTGCAACCTAACAAGAAAGACTCTAAGATATTTTGGCTCAACACCCCTCTCATTTTGAGACAACTGCACCTCAAGCTGACTATGCACAATCTACTCAAAATTGACAGGATCGATAGATAATACGAAACTCAAAATTTTTCAGCATCATATATCGGGGCCACAAACACATATTTTCCAAGAAATCGAGGAAAGGAACTGTTATGACTGCCGCTTACGTACCCACAAGCAAAGTACAGCTTCGACGTGCGGGCTTCCACACTGCTAGCCGGCTCCAGAAACACTTTCACTGAGGAAACGTATTACGCCTGTCGCTAGTCTAATGGAGAATTGGCGACAGTGTAGGATACGTTTGGCATTTAAAAGGGGTCGTTCAAAAGGAAACGAGCCGAAGGCATAAATACAGAAACCAGTACCAGTATGTTACAAGTATTGACCCTGGGTGTTGAGACAACTGTCCCACTGTGACACAAGGCGGTGAATGGCTGTCTCATAAAGTTCTCGGGGCTGTGATGTTAACCACTTCCGCACGTGCAGCTGGACGTCGTCGTCCAAGGTGAATCGCTTGCTCCTCAGAGCCGTTTTAAGGGGACCAAAAATGGCATAATTACAGGGAGAGAGGTCCTGACTTATGGAGGGTGGCAGAGAATCTCCCATTTGAATTTCTGCAGACGTGCCGCCTCTGTGTTGGCCGTATGAGGCTTTGATTTTTCGTGCAGCAGAATGACCCCACGGTTGGGATTGCCTGGTCGATTTGGTTTGATCGCTTGGCGAAGGGTGGTCAAGGTTTGCGAGTAACGCTGGGCATTTACTGTTGTCCGTGCTGCAGGAAGTGAATCAGAAGGGGGCCATCTTGCCTCATAGGTTGTAAAGCTGTGCAGTTCAGCATAACGATTATGCAAAGGGTCTCGCGAATTCTGTCACCGATTGCACCTATGCTGTTCATCTAACACAGGCGAATGTAGTTGGAATCTTGTTGACTTCGTAAATTCCGTAGCTGTTCACAGCCGTAAACCATGTATTCTGAAATGCTCTAATTTCATGTATCTCCAGACATTTTAGTCTGGTCATACCACATATATTAGATATAACGGCTATCTTACATAGGCATTACTGACAATTATTTGCTTGCGTCAGTGAAAATACAAGTGAAAACTTTCATGTATGTAAGACCGTGAACTTTTTTTTGCGTTTATTCCACATAGCACTCACTCACATTGTTCTGACGACCTTCACTTGTACTTCAGTGCTTATCAGTTCTTCTCTTCAACATAAACTTGGCACTGTTAGTGCACTGTACACCAGAATGTTACACCTCTTAATGCTGAGCACATTGCTTTCCGTGTTGTCCTGTCTTATACTAGATATTAATCGTGCATATAAGTTCCATTCTACAATTTTGCAGTTGCATCAAACAGCTGCGCATGAGCTAAATTCTGATCTGAGTAACAGATGTTGATTATATATTCATTTACTTTTTATGTTTTACAGGGATTGCTTCTTAATAGCAGTTTTCCTATCTGCACGTGCACCATACTTGATTTATTGCAATTTCGAAGCATAGCTATTTGCTTGCAGGCTACGTAGCTACTTGTAACTTAAACTACGAACAATTTTTTTTTTTTTAGGTTAGGCTTTATCGTGACTGTTACTGACATTAAATGAAACAAGTTTACTATTACCAGTCACCGTTTTATTTATTTCCACGACGCGTTTCGAAGGCTGCCGGGTGTGGGGGGCGGGGGGGGGGGGGGGGGGAGTTTGCACTGTGGGTACTCTAGTCTACTTATTTAATGTTTACCATTAGATATCAGTTTCATTTTTTGTCAAAAGTAATCCTAAACCATATTCTGAAATAGTGTCTTGTTTGTCCACTAGCCAGTGCCACAAGTTCCTCCAAAAATCGTAACACACACACAAATGTAATATTAACTAATGTAAATCCACCAGATAATGGAGGTTTAAACCTTCGAAACGCGTCGTGGAAATAAATAAAACGGTGACTGCTAACGGTAAACTTGTTGTTTCATTTAACTTAAACTACATTTTATGTTTTGTAGGGATTAGTTTTCTATTGCACATTACATAATTTAATGGCAGTACAACGCTGTTCTAATGTAAATTACCAAAATTTGTCTCTTTACGCTGAGACTCACTCTTTACATACTCGTATTATTTCGCACATGAGCCGTTGAGTATTCGTCTATTAGTATTACTATTGAATCTAGCTGCAAAGACTGAAACATAAATAACTAAAATTAAAATAGTTAAGTGTAGCTGTGGAGCCTAGGCTTCAAGAAATGTGAAACCTCTAAATTAAATTATTTGTAACGTTTAGGGAGGCCCGCCCTGTTAGCCTTTGGGTCTAACGCACTGCTTTCCTGGCAGGAAGGCGCGCCGCTCCCCGGCGCGAATCCGCCCGGCGGGTTAGTATGGAGGTCCGGTGTGCCGGCCAGTCTGTGGATGGTTTTTAGGCGGTTTTCCATCTGCCTCGGAGAATGCGGGCTGGTTCCCCTTATTCCGCCTCAGTTACACTATGTCGGCGATTGCTTCGCAAACACTGTCTCCACGTACGCGTACACCATAATTACTCTACCACGCACACATTGGAGTTACATTCGCCTGGAATGAGATGTTCCCGGGGAGGGGTCCACTGGGGGCCGAACCGCACAATAACCCTGGGTTCGGTGTGGGGCGGCAGAGGGGTGAGTGGACTGCTGTAGCCTGTTGTGGGGTTGTGTACCACTGAGGCTACAGCGGGGACGAAGCCTCTCCGTCGTTTCTAGGTCCCCAGTTCCGTACAATACAATACATTACAAAGTTAAGGGAGAGGTTTGCAGGTAAGGCGCATACAATTCCCTAGACTCCGAAGTAGTTCAGTCGAAACAATGTAGTTTAAAATCACTGCAATATCGACTACAGAAGCCTTCCATCAGTACACGGGGGTTAATGAAGACAGACAAAGCGGCAGATGCCTAAACAGGTGTGTTATCAGCAGAAACTAAAGTTTGTAACTGAGTCGGATAAATAGGGCAATTTGTTACCACAGTGTTTTATAGTCGTGCAGGGGAGTTTTGAGCCACCGAGCAGTCACTGTTTCATGGGTTGACACATGGCTGGTTCGTTAATGGGAGCTACCGATCTCATTACACGGGTTATTTGCTCATTAGTTGCTTGTTGGCCAACCAGCTGGCCGCCGGAAGGTATTCGTAATTGAATACAAACGGCATAAGACCAACAAACGACAGCTGCTGTGACGGAACTGACAATCAACTCGCGTGTATGTTTTGTGTGTGGGTGTGTGTGTTTCTCAAGTTGACACATTTTCCACGATAATTTCTGTTGTGTTTCTATCTCTGAGTGTAGTAACCACTAATGCAGTACACCAGCAACAGAGATGCGAGTATTTTGTTACACGGTATGCAGTTGGCACAAAGCACTGTGATTAGCAGGAATGAAAAATATAAAATGAGAATTTTATACCAGGGATTGCAGTGATTTCAGAAAACTAGTTGCCCTAACGCCGGGAGCGGTAAAGCAGGATTTATTTCGTAAACGAATTGCATTCGAAAAGTTTTACTCCCTTGAAATTCCCCAAATTTAAAGCCGCGTACATACATGGTGACCAAGTCGCAGAGCACAAGTCGCGGGACCGGGTTTCAGTGCCATTCCACGATAATTTTCTTGTGTTGCGAGACTATCACTTTACAGAAGTCGCAAGTCTCTGGCTCCCCATCGAATCGGTGAACATGCGGCGGAAATGTTCCGCGACTTTTTGTAGTCAGTATGTTTTCCGAGTCAGTTTATAGGTGCCTGCCAAGGAGACTAGAGAGAAAGTGATGATTTTCAGGCCCCGCCATGCTTTCAGATGCGGCATCCCAAGCTTATAAAAATACAAGCAAAAGGAAGGATGTTATCGTACATTTACCCCAAAAAAACTAAATGTGACAACATTTACCCCAAAAAAACGAAATGTCACAACACAACGCGGAAAAAAATACACAATTAATTAAAATCAGAATTCAGGAGAGAACAGAAGAAGTTCTGCGAGTCAGAAAAGTGGTTCTCCGAAAATGTTAGATTCGTTTGGTTACCACCAACTACAGTTTTTACTGTAACGCATGGAATCAGAGAAATCGGCTATAGACTGCGATGAAGTTGATGAATATAGACAGACTCTCAGTGAGGTAAGAACATTCTATGTTATTTTACAATTTATACAGTATGGTATTTTTTTTAATCAAAAGTTATTATTAAAATAAAATGCAGGCTTACTGTCGATGAAAATGTACTTAACTTCAGAAAACATTAGACCGAAGCAATTATGGGTTCTTCCCACGCCCGGGTTCCCGGGTTCGATTCCCGGCGAGGTCAGGGATTTTCTCTGCCTCGTGATGACTGGGTGTTGTGTGATGTCCTTAGGTTAGTTAAGTTTAAGTAGTTCTAAATTCTAGGGGACTGATGACCATAGATGTTAAGTCCCATAGTGCTCAGAACCAATTATGGGTTCATAGGTTTCTGGATCGATACTTCATATGGCTTGTCTTGCATTTTAAAGCCAAGAAACCGAAGTGTGACAGCTAGTCTGACCGCGGGTTGAATGATTTCCTTAAATTCTGTGGAATCTTTTGATACTTTTTCTCTGTAAATCTGGCAGGGCAGGCTCTTAAAATAATTTTCGTAATTCTAATTTTTCGAGAAGATTAACAGCAATGCCTCTCGAAAATAGGTTTCTCCTCCAGTAATGTTTACGTGTACTTTTTTCTTTTTTAATAATATTAATTTGATTAGGTACAAATCAAACACAGAGAGAGCAATTTCTAGGGACATCGTGATTTGATTTTCGTATCGCAACTGACTCCGAAGGTGTGAATGCGCGACATTTTTGCCAGATGTGTACGTCCTATAAAGACTTTCGCGTATACTTATATCAAAACACGTATTCCACAAACTTCTGATCTGTACGGGACATATACACTTGCAGAAAAGAAACATAACTATGTAAATGTAATAATACTAAATGTAGTACAGTGTGAATCACGTAAAACTAGCTACGCAAATAATGCGGAAATAGAAAATGCTATTGATGTGCGGTTTTTACTAAATGGATTGGTAATCAGGGACTCATATTGTTAGCCAAGAAACAGATCGTAATAATACTTAGAAAGTGTACTTTTTGTGCAAAGATACACTTTTTAAATGGATCAATGTCTGTTGACTTAACAAACTAAAAGTAGTGCAAACTAGAATTTCAGTGGTGTTTATTGTGGGAGTCTGGAGCAAGTCGTTTACGAAGTAACGAATCTGAAAAGTTTTGCACGGACACTTGTTTGTGCCATTCAGCCTGCGTAGTTGTCAGGCGAGTGCCCTACACATTCTCCATCGACATAGGTTCCACCCCTATCACATTTCTGTCCATCAAGAGCTGCATGGAATAGATTATGAGAATTGTGGTAACTTCTGTACATAGGCATTAAGACCGGATACTCCAGATTATCACGTATCTTGTTTAGTAACGAACGCACATTTACGAATCAAGGCCGAGTAAATCGCCGAAACACGCACTATTCGTCTGTTGACAATCCCCGTTGGCTTCGACAGGTGGAACGTCAGCGTATATGGAGTGTAAACGTGTTGTGTAGGACAGTGAGCCAACAGCTCATGGGCCAGTTTTTCAAAGAACGAACACTGAACGCTCACAAATATCGTAGCCTCTGACAGAACATCTTCCACGGCTGCTAGAAGATGTTACTCTGTAGACTAGGGGGAACCTGTAGTACCAACATGATGGCTGTCCAGATTACATTGCACGAAGTACTACAGCATGTCTTCACGAACTGTTTCCAAATCGTTGGATTGGACGCAGAGGACCCGTACCTTGGCCGGCCCGTTCCCCGTATTTGATGCCCGAAGACTTTTTTTGTGGGGAAAGCTGAAAGACACTGTCTGCAAGGACATACTAACTACACCCGATGATACGCAACAATGTATTACTGCAGCCTGGTCGGATAACTCCACTAGAATGCTAGGACGTGTGCAGCAGTCGTTCCATACCCACTGGAGGCGTGTACTGCCGCTGCCGGTGGTAATTTCGAACATAACCTCTGATGGTCAATTGTCTCGAGATTGATCAGAGTCAAATGGTTCAAATGGCTCTGAGCACTATGGGACATAACTTCTGAGGTCATCAGTCCCCTACACTTAGAACTACTTAAACCTAACTAACCTAAGGACATCACACACATCCATGCCCGAGGCAGGATTCGAATCTGCGACCGTAGCAGTCGAGCGGTTCCGGACTGTAGCGCCTAGAACCACTCGGCTACAGCGGCTGGCCTGGTCAGAGTCCACATAGCTGGTGTATGCACTTGTGTTGTTAGTTAATGTGTGCTTCCACAGATATTGTACAGGTGTCAATGTGGAACCGTTTTCAAAATACGATATCTCGTAAATGACTTGCACTAGAATCCGGCACAAATACCACTAACGTTTTAATTTACCCCATTTTTAATCCGTTAGTGTCAATTGGCAGTGTTCTATTTTAAAAAGTGTATTCTGCACCGCAAATACCCTTCATAATTATTTATTGGTTAACAATACAAGCCCCTGACAACCAACCCATTCTCAGAAGAACCCACGTCAACAACATTTTACATTTCAGCAACATTTGCAGTGCAAGATGTAAGTGATCCACCCTGCATAATGCCGAGTCGGTTTGTAACGCTGTGGAACAAAACTGTCGTTACACCAGCCTTTGCTATGGGACTCTGCAGAGCGACGAAACAACTAGATTCTGATGATGGTCTCCCCTATGTATCATCCTATTTCGTTATCACGTGAAAATCGATGTCATTATACTGCAATACCAATGTACATTTCAAAGTCAAGATGCCTGCGGTAGATGTGTGCTTCTCTAGCTGGCTATTGGCAGAGACATCGGTGCCGTAAAGCATTCTCCCGTGGTCGCTTGTTTATACTGTGGAAACCACTGAGTGGCGAACACATGCGGCGCGCTGGACTGAGTTCAACGCCAACCAGGCCGTCGGCAACTTGTAGCTTTCGTGCCTGTTCCTGCAGAGGAGTGATTATTTAGCCCAGTAGCCTCTCCTGTTTCCCGCTGTTACATCCCAGATCAAACGCACAGTCTTCTTGAACGTTGGTAGCTCGGCCACAGTCCAGGTGAAGTTTGGCTGTTGGTAATGTACGCTGTGGCCCCATTTGCATATAACGTCCATGCTCAGGTAAGCGAGTGCTAAGCGGTCCGCCCAGTGCACCGTTCTCACAGTAAAGTTGGTAAACGCGTCGTGCAGAACATCTACATCTACAGCTACATCTACATGAATACTCTACCTGGCAAGGGGTTAATCGAACAACCTTCAGATTATTGCTCTACCGTTCCACTCTCAGAAAACACACGGGAAAAACAGGCACCAGGCGGGGTCTGGTCTCTCTTACTTTATTTCAATGATCATTTCTCCCTATGTATGTCGGCGTCAACAAAATATAAGGTGTCCATAATTAAAATTCCAGTGTCAAAATGTTCTAGAAAGAGAAATATTGTTTACAACGACGTCAACTTTAAACAGCATATTATTGGCGCAGGAGGAAACGTCATGGAACAAAAACACAAGTAACGAAAATTTTTCCAATAGATGGCGCTGTAATCGTCTTAACTGAAATGGGATCGCCTACAAATGAGAGACGAATCGCAATACGACGGCTATGGTATGAGTTTCACATCCCACCATCTGTACTCTTCGACGTACATTGCTGCACAAGTTCGTCAACAGTGTTGGCACTGTTAGTTAGGTATGGCACTGTTAGTTAGGTAACCCCAACCACTACGGCAAGGTCGAACCAAAGCGGATGGGAAAAATCTTTTTTAACTGTCCTGAGGTCAAAAACAGCGTAAAAAACAAAGTGACATCGTTTTCCATCGTGGGGCTTACGCAAGACTTGTTAAATATGGTGTCCACCGTTTTCTGCCACAAGCTGAAATCGGGGAAGAGGATGTTCCAAAACAGATCGGAGTGTCTCGGGGGTCACTTCGAGAATGCGTTGCGCAATACGTGCCTTCAATTCGTAACTGGAGCACTAACGTCACAGCCAGAAGTCACACGGATTAAGATCAGGTGATCTGAACGTGAGGTTGTAGAGAAATGACGGCTGCTAATTCCAGCATTTCTGAAGTGCATCTGCAGCAGCCGATGCACTGGCTGTGCAATGTGGGGATGAGCATAAAAATGTTCTTACCCTCATATCCACGCTGTTCAAACGTATCGAAGCCTCATCTCCTCGTAAAAATATGGCCATACCATAAAAGATGCAGTCAACCCGTACCACACAGTGACGAAGTGGTATCGGTGCGGATTCTACGTTGTCCATATTGTGCAGTTTTGTCTATTCACGTGTCCTTGGAGATGCAAATGGGCTTCGTTTGTCCATAGAATGTTCCATGGTCATTCATTGTCCGCTTTCATACGAACAAGAAATTCAACGGTAAGCACTTTCCTTGCTGGTAGGTCAGCAGGAAGTAACTCCTGACATGGGTGATTTTGTGTGGATAGCAATCCAGGATGTTTCGTATAATTTTATACACGGTGCTCGCAGGCATGTCCTACGTTCAGGCAATCCGCTGTGCACTGCATGTTTGTACATCACCGCTCGATCGCTTCTGCAATATTGTGCCCACATCTTCGACATACGTTGAATCGGCCGCTTTCCTCCCTCTGCCACATTGCACGTCAAAAGGACCTGTTTTTTGAATTTTGTAATCATTTTCCGCAGGTCCTTAGCAGACATTTTACCATTTTACCAGGAACACCTGTGTGCCGCGCGTTTATTGGCATGCACATTCTGATGCTTACAGCGTCATCTGTTGGTCAAATTTTCATCAAATTTTTTTGTACCATGACGTTTCTTCCTGCATCAATAATATGCTCAAATTTTCCTTCATTCTGAGCAGTGGTTCTCTTTCTACAGTGTTTTGAAATTGGAACTTTAATTACGCACACACTGTATTTTATTACTCGGCAGAGAAAACTTTCATGAAAAGATCTCGCCGCGACGAAAAACGCCAATGCCTACTTATTGCCACCCCAACAATCTTCCCCCTGTTCCGCCGTAGCAGAAAACGAGCTGCCCTTATTTGAACTTTTTCGACGCTCTTCAGTTCCATTTGGTACGGATAGCATACTGCGCTGCAGCACTCCAGAGGAGGCCGACAAGCGTAATGTAGGCAGTCTGTTTTGCGGACCTGTTGTATATTCTAAGTCTTCTGTCAATAAAACGTAGTCTTTGGTTCGCCTTTCAAGTATTTAATTGAATTGACAACTTTTACATTTGTATGGTTTATCGTGTAAACGAAATTTAATGAATTCCTTTTAGTACTCATGTGGATAACTCGACAGTTTTCGCTATTGAGAGTCAATTGTCACTTTCCGCACCATAGAGTTATCTTGTCTATATCATTTTGCAATTTTTTTTGATCTTCTGATCACTTTACCCGACGGTAAATGACAGCATCATCTGCGAAACATCTACGGAGGCTGCTCAGATTGTCTGCTAAATTATTTATGTAGATCAAGAACAGCAGATCGGCTATAACACTTCCTTGGGGAACGCTAGATATGCTCGATGACTTCCCGTCGATTTATAAGAAATGTGACCTCTCTAACAGGACATTATGAACCGAGTCGCACAGCCGAGACGATACTCCATAGCCGCTCATTTTATTCAGAATCAGTTTCTGAGGACTTGTATCAAAAGCCTTCTGGAAACCTAGAAATATGGAATCAAATTGAGATCCACTGTCGATAGCACTCGTTACTTCGTGCGAATAATGATCGAGTTGTGTTTCACAACAACAATATTTTCTGAGTCCACGCAGTGTGTAACGAGATCGTTTTCTTCCATGTAGTTCATAATGTTCAAACACAGTATACGTTCCAAAACTCTACCGCAAATCGACGTTAGTGATACTGGTCTGTAATTCAGTGGATTACTGCATTTCCTTTCTTGAGTACTGCTTTGACCTGTGCAACTTCCCAATCTTTAGGTATGCATCCTTCGTGAGGCGAGCAGATGTATGTGATGATTAAGTATGGAGCTATTTTATCAGCATACTCCGAAAGGAACATAATTGGCATAGAATCTGGACCGGAAGACTTGCCTTTATTAACCGATTGGAGCTGCTTCTCTACGCCGACGTTGTCTGTTTCTAAATTACTCATCTAGGCAGCTGTTCTTAATTGGAATTCTGGGATATTTACTTCCTCTTCTCTGGCGAAGGAATTTCCGAAAACTGTTTTTAATAACTTCGCGTTAGTGACGCTGTCATTGGTAACATAACCATTGCTGTCGGGCAGTGAAGGTATTGATTATGTCTTCGCGCTGGTGTGCTTTACATACGACCAAAATCTCTTCGGGTTGCCTGCCAGATTTCCAGACAGAATTTCGTTGTGGAAACTATTAAGAATCACATGTTGAAGTCCGAGCTAATATTCGAGGTTCAGTATAACATCGCCAATCTTGGAGAATATCTGTTCTTTTAAATTTAGCATGCTCACTTCGGTGCTTCTGCAACAGTGTTTTGTCCTTTTTACGTATCATTAGGATCAGTTCGATTTCTTATTAACTTGCTATGAATCTTAAGCTGACGTCGATGCTATATCTCTTAATTTAAACCACTTCTGGTGTACGCCTACACAGTTTGGAAGGAGTGGAGGTTGTCTCTTAGGTAAGCGTCAAGTGAGCATTTACGGCATTCTTCGTGGTCTTCAATAGGTCTCGCATCTCCCTGGCGCTCTGATATTTTTGCTTAATTTAATGGTCACGGGTTGCTTACACATGCTGCAGCCATCCAAAGAGGCCATCGCAAGCGCAATAGACGTCTTATTACGGGGATCTTTCCCTTGAGAACTGTTTGTCTAAGGGCCACTGTGAGTGGTATGCACGACATCGTCTTTTAGGGCTTCCAAGCCTGCTATGCGCCCAACATGAAAATATTGAACAATAACCGGGGTTATGGGACCAATAATGCCGAGTCAAATCGGCTAGCTGTCGACCTCTGAAAAGCCATCTGTTAATAGCTCACAATACTGTTCCACGGTTGTCGCCAAAAAGTTGATCCCTTTACCCTAAATGGTTATGTTATTTACTATTCGCTGATAACACGCATGTTTCGTCAGCTGCCTCATTCTTTGTATAAGTACATCCTCTTCCTGAAAAAAATTCCGAGAAGATAATGCTGTTTTTGCTATATTACAGATCTTGTCTGTTGACTACATTGATATTTCGTGCACATATGAGAAATAATATCTCTGTATCTTCCTTCTTAAATAATTTTATCTTCCATGTACTAGAAAGTTTAGGAAAATGTATTGCTTTTTTTGTAAGATTAACATTCTTATGAATTACAATGTATTGCACAAACATCCAGAAAGTTGTTTATAACTCTACGTATAACATAAAATTTTTAATGATGGTTTCAGAAAGCAACTGCTGAAGAAGCGGATGTCCAAAGGACCATACAAGATCCTCCTGACGCCCTCGGATTTCGTATTCCCTCAGGTCACGGACAGTCTGCGGGTAAGTAGTCGCAATACTTGACCGTAAAATAGAGCAAATACGGAATAAGTATGTAGCAGATAGTAAGAACCCAAACTAAGAATGCAGAAAGGAACTGTGTGATGAAGCCTGCTCCGTAAAACTGACAGTGGAGAACGTCCGCTGATAGTCCCTCGCTCCATGGCACTAATAAACGAATCTCGGTCTGGTATGAATTTTCAACCGTCACAGTAAATGAAAAACATCGTGGTTACTGTGTTACTGAACTGATGTCTTTGATTTCAATGTTTACGTAGATGGTAACTTCCTTGGGTTTGTGGTAAAATGCTGCCACTCCACCAGATTCGTCCCACAAGTGGATCTGTTCCCACTATGGTTGCCAGGTTTTGTAAAATAAAAAAGAGTTAGACTCTTTATTTGTTTATAAAAAACTTTCAAAACTGAAATACACATATATGACATATGACACAAGAAAGGCGAACACCGCTGACGCCTGCTCTGCGTTGTGTCACGAGATTCAGGCGTGGCCCTCCACTTGGTCGCTGTTGTCATTCATACACTGCGGCTGCCCGACGGCGGACATTGCCCTCCCCTTCCAGTCCAATGATCTGGAGCCCTTTCACTGACGGGCGCAACCGCTCGTGGTTTGAATAAATTATTAATACAACTGAAGCGGAGCTCTCTTTTTAAATTAATTAATACCCTCAATTTATTTACTTTATTTCAGCGAATTTAATTCTGGTGAACTGTGTCACCGCCGGCCGCGGTGGTCTAGCGGTTCTAGGGGCGCAGTCCGGAACCGCGCGACTGCTACGGTCGCGGTTCGAATCCTGGCTCGGGCATGGATGTGTGTGATGTCCTTAGGTTAGTTAGGTTTAAGTAGTTCTAAGTTCTAGGGGACTGATGACCACGGATGTTAAGTCCTATAGTGCTCAGAGCCATTTGAACCATTTTTTTTTTTTAACTGTGTCACCATACCTTTCCTAACGCATACTACTATCGTTTTCATAGAAGTTCTACACTGACGGAAATGGGAACTGTCACGCCACGGAGCGCCGATGGTTATTTATCAACCTCTGTGGAGACGTTCATCGTACGATGGGTATCAAATTATTTAATTTTCGTTCCATTCAGAAATTACGTCCATTATCAGCGTCGGTATAAGGTGTATGTCAGTACATGATTGTGTTCGTTGTGGCAAGGAAGAAAGAAGCCTCCGAATGTCATCCTCAGGAATTTGTTGCAATGTCTGAAAAGGACGCTTTGTCGGGTACCGATGATTGCAGGCTGGAGACTAGTATGAAAGTATACGTCTTCGTGACACATACAAGGTATGTTCTGTGGGTGACAAATCAGGAGTCAGGGCAGGCCAGTCAAGAATCAGTCTATGTATCACACAGAACATTGCAGCAGTTGAAGCCATAGTGAAGAAAACCGCCGAGTGACACTGAATGACATTGCACCATGTTTACAGATTAGTCATGGGTTAGTACACTACGTTATGATCTGCCGTGTAGGGTTTGCATTATCATCTTGAAATGTGTCATTGACTAGTCTGTTCATGAGGGTTATGTCAATAAGGAATACCGCTATTGACTCTTAATGGCGAACACACGACCTCCATTCAACAATTACTCAATCAGTCGTGTTGCCAAATCCAGTATTTCCCTACAGCATGATTCCAGAAGTTGCAGAGGTGTAGGTCTGGAGAATCGCTGCTTCCTATGACGCTTCACAGGCAGTCACTGGACAAGTTGGTGTTGATCTTGACAGTCACAAACAGGAGCGAGACACGTCGAGAAACGAATGCCACTCAGTGTTCTACTTGATTATGGCTCTACACCATGCCTGTGACGTGCTATCATCTTTAGGTGACGCATGGCAACTCGATCTCTGAAGCGGGCTTCCAGTAATTTGTTTCCGATGGCTTGTGGTGACATTCTGCCTCAGACCTCTGCCAGGATTTGTCATCCGTCTATTCTTAAGTGCCAGTTGAGTAATGCTACGACCTATTCGTGGTGCAGTCCTGGAAAGACCCGTTGTCCTGAGTCCATCTCGTCACCAATCGTTTTGCAGTCATTCTACTACAGCCAGTTATCTGTCATCGTCAGTATGGTGCTCCCATGTCCCTCGTGTCAATGATTCGACCTTCCTCAAAGTATGAAAGGCGCCGAAAGGCTGCTCATGCACGTCTTTTGGCCTTGCCTTGTTGTGACAATCAGCTGAAGACTTCTGTTAACGATACACACACCTAACAGCCACTATGTCCTCACACCATTCTTCGCCTCTAGAAATGCCTTTTTTTGTACACTGAAATACTGAATGAACATCAGCTCGCATAAATATTACATTTCAACAAACGTATCCGACAGGCGCAGAATTGCTGGAATACCAGTTTGGTAGCGTTCGGTGTAGCTGTTCATAATGCTATCTCTTTCAATTTCTGAGAGTGTGTATCACGTTATAATCATTTATTGTCATTAAAAGTTATCTGGATTAGGGGTATCAACTTCGGTTACAATTTATAAATCACTGTTAAAAAATAGTCGACATCTTTCCATCGTTACTAATGAAACAATGAAATAATAATATCCCGCCGGTTGATGTGGCCGAGCGGTTCTAGGCGCTTTAGTCTGGAACCGCGCGACCGCTACGGTTGCAGGTTCGCATCGTGCCTCGGATATGCATATGTGTGATGTCCTTAGGTTAGTTAGGTTTAAGTAGTTCTAAGTTCTAGGGCACTGATGTCCTCAAAAGTTAAGTCCCATAGTGCTCAGAGCCATTTGAACCATTTGAACAATATCCCCTTTATATCAATTCATATCTGCCAGAGCCGTTAACAGAGTGTTCAGTTATTGCCACTCAGAGACGAACAGGATGTCCTGTGTAAATGTGGTGCTCTGCAGTTTGCAAATACTGAAGAAACTATAATATTTATATAAGCTTCCCAAAAAGAGAGTATGTTTATTTATTGGTGGACATCCTATCGTCAGCGGCGTCTTTTATCTAATGGCGTCTAACAAGGACCCCCTTGAGTTCCACGTCGTAAGTTCAATCTTTAGTAAGGCCCATTTGAAAGTGTTGCGTTAACAATTACGAGAAGAGAAATATTTGCCGCTAATAACACGCCACGTGTATCAGGAGGCCGACAGAAAATGATTGTCTGGGAGGTGCAGGGATCAACCATCTACGGGATATACGTATTACATTTCACAAAATGGACACTGTCGACATTACCGGCCGGGGGTGGCCGAGCGGTTCTAGGCGCTACAGTCTGGAACCGCGCGGCCGCTACGGTCGCAGGTTCGAATCCTGCCTCGGGCATGGATGTGTGTGATGTCCTTAGGTTAGTTAGGTTTAAGTAGTTCTAAGTTCTAGGGGACTGATGACCTCAGAAGTTAAGTCCCATAGTGCTCAGAGCCATTTGAACACTGTCGACATTCATTCAATACCGTATGAAAAATGGCGCTCCACAGTGATTACAAAGGTTCGCATCATCAAGTACGAAGGGAAATCCTTGGGAGTTACAAACCGTGCAGGACGTTTAATTAGGTTTCCACTCTTAAGGAATGCACATAGGATCATATTGGTGTAACGGGGTGATGAGAACTGATGAATGTTGATGGCATGCAAGCGAATGCGAAAGAGTCTGCCGTGGAGCTTATAGTAAATTGGCTATCCTTTAAGGCGTAGCTGCAGATAGTGCAATAATACGAGGGTGAGTCAAATGAAAACCTTAAATTAGTAATAATAAATCGAAATTTCGCGCCGTTATCCTGTAAGCTTGAAGAATGGCCTGTATTTGGCAGCATAGTGCACATGCGCACATACCGTCGCAGTATCAGTGTAAAGATGGCCGCCCCACTTGCGTCTTGCACCAGGGAAGAACAGGGTTCTGTTATTCGCTTTTTGCGTAGTGAAGCTTCAATACGGTGACGCATGTTTGTCACAGCAGCAAGTCTACGAATGGAGCAGGAAGTTCGCAAATGGTGTGACTTCAGTGGAAGATGCTCCTCGTCCAGCTCAGGCACAACGAGTTGTGACTCCACAGAACACTGCAGCAGTTGAAGCCATAGTGAAGGAAACCGCTGAGTGACACTGATTGACATTGCAGCATGTTTACAGATTAGTCATGGGTCAGCACACCACATTGTACATGACGTGCTCCAGTTTCACAAAGTGTCTGCAAGATGGATGCCACGATAGCTGACTCCTGAAATGAGAGAACGACGTGTTGATGCTTGTGAAGATCTTCTTCGGCGCTTTGAGCGAGAAGGTGATGCCTTCTTTACAAATATCGTTACTGGGCACGAAACCTGGACTCACTTCCACCAACCGGAAACGAAGAGAGCGAGCAAGGAACAGCACCATTCCTCATCACCAAAACCAAAGAAGTTTCGAACAGAACCATCAGCAGGGAAGGTTATGCTGACTCTCTTTTGGGACGAAAAAGACGTCGTTTTGGAGCATTACATGCCTAGATGGACCACTGTCACCAGTGCATCATACACAGATCTCCTAAAAAATCAGCTGTGGACTGCAATCAAATCAAAGCGACGTGTCAGCAGGTGTCCTTTTGCAACATGACAATGCAAGGCCCTACACTGCCCGTACAACAGTTGCAACAATCACAGACCTGCATTTTGAGTGTCTTCCTCATCCACCATACTCACCAGACCTTACCCCAAATGATTTCCATATGTTTGAACCACTCAAAGACGCAATGGGAGGAAAGAAGTTCCGTTCTGATGAAGAGGTACGCCACGCGGTGCATGAGTGGTTCGCGGATTACCAAAAGAATTTTTTTCTAAAGGAATTTATGCGTTTTGTAAGCGCTGGAAGACTTGCATTGAGCATGGGGGAGATTATGTTGAAAAGTGATACAGTTTTGTACCACTTCTGCACAATAAATAATATTTTTGAAAAATATTTAAGGTTTTCATTTGACTCTCCCTTGTACATTTCATAGGCACGGTAAAAACAAACATCCAGATGCTGAATTTGTCAAGAGGTTCCAGGTGATATGAACTGCAATGTCACACTTTTCAGGAGGCATAGTTTGCTCTAAAGGAGTGAAATTTTATATGCAGACCAGGAATCAAGCAAAAGCAAGTTATTTTGACCAGATATTGGCCAAAATCAGTACTGATACCATAGTTGCAGATCTCTTACGCCCATTTTCCCGCTCTTGCTTGCTTTGTCGTAAATATTCCCTTCTGCCCTTGCAAGATCACGCACACAAGAAAGAATCGTAGGGGGCAGAGCACCTCTAACTTTTCGCAGCACAATAAATAACTCTCCAGCCAATTTACCATCCTGACTAACAGTCGGCATGATTGTATACGAATGCGTTAAGGCATTGATGGTAGCATGTCTTGGTACAACTATCGTGGTGCTTCTAGTTTCCAGTGTTCCTTTCATATGCGCTTCCTCTTCAGATCCAGACTGGTCGGACTTGAAAAGAAATTCCTTATTGAACGATGGGTAAGTTTATCTCCTATACGAATTTTCGGGCCGATTCCGCGTTTTGCTGTGCATCGTCAAGTTGACACTATGTTTTAAATTTCTTTACCTTACATCTTCCAGTCCTGTAGCACTGTTTGAAGTTATTCAAACATCCGCCGCTTCCCTTGAAATCACTGTAATTTACGTCGCGCGCAATTTGATGTTCATGATGTAGTAGGTGACTACCATGCACATTCTGTAAATTGTATCGAGCATTCCTGAAACTCGCAAACACCGGTTTCTACAGCATGTGTGCCTTGTCCTCCCTCGAACATCTATAGTTTTTCTTAAGCACTATACGGTCATAATGCTGCGGAGTTATTGAAAATCTGTTCATATTTTATTTCCTATGCTGCAGATGATATTCTATGTACGTAATTATGTTTAGTACCCGCTCCTTGGACAACGGTTGTTCATTACTAAGTTTCACTGAAGACGGGATTCCTCGCTCCCTGTCGGACAAGATGATGAACTACATGGATCGACACCCGTTTCAGTATCATTTTCATTTACTAAGCACGTATTATCATCATTATAATCCTCGTGTTCACTGACCACATATTCCAGCGACTTACCTTACAGAAACGCTAGTATTGCATCTGCCACTTGTTTCTCACTCTACGAAATTACTTCGTTTCCTTTCTAACGAAATGTCACCTTCGGCAGCTGTTATTGTAGATATAATGCAAATTTTTGCTTTGTTTATAGACGTCGTTATTCTGCCTAGTATCAATATTACTAGCACTATTAGCGCTTTTGTGAGTTACTCGTCAACCAAGCAGTTACACTACGCTTCGTAAGGCCGCGTGGTTTGAGGCGTCACGTCATGGGCTGCGCCGGAGGTTCAAGTCTCCCTCGGGCATGGGTGTGTTATGTTGTTCTTAGCATAAGTTAGTTTAAGTAGTGTGTAAGTGTAGGGAGCGATGACCTCAGTAGTTTGGTCCCTTAAGAATTCACACATTTGAACATTTACACTTCGTAGCCTCATGGACTGCTCATACCTCCACTCCCGCCCCCTCTTGCCATTAGCAGCCAATATTGTGGTTGCATGGTAGACAATATGTAGGGCGTCGAATGTCATAAACATCAGTGGCCTTTCGCGACCTCGCAGTCATTGGGTTCCATATTAGCTTATGCTAACATTTGCCAATAAAATTTATGTAATTATCAAGCTGTATGACAGTGATAATTTGTACATCGCTGTTAACAGCTACACAATATCTGCATTTATGAGTTGGTTTTCACTGCCATATAATCAGATAATTATGTGAATGTTATCGACGAAAGAGTAAGATGCCACTGATGATGGGCATGTAATCATGATAGCAGCCCGGCAGCAAATATATGAAAATGCTCTGGTTCTCTCTCTCTCTCTCTCTCTCTCTCTCTCTCTCTCTCTATATATATATATATATATATATATATATATATATATATATATATATATATATATAAAATTAATAACGTTGTGTTTCAGTGAATGGTACTCTGTGAATTTTTTAATAGGTCTTTAGGAGAGGAAATGAATACCGAATAAAAAATAGAGGGTGCCATTTAAAAAGGCATAGAACTGTTCATATCTTTGTAAAAAACAAATCTACAACGAAGGCAATCATGCTGATTGATGTGCCCCTGACGGCTAAAGAGCATTTGCTTGAAAAATTTTTTAATTTGCATCTGGACAAACAGTTATTTAGGGTGGTCAAGATAAATGAGAGCCCGGAACATTAACATATGTCATGACGTTTGTTGATAACATTCATATAATGTATACAATCGATGGCGTCGTCAGCTGAAATAGCGGGAGGACCTCTGGTAGACAGAATGTGGTGATCAGTGCGTGTATTCCGCCCACGGCCAGGCCTGTATGCCCTGCGTTAGCAGCAACGTTGCTCAGAAACGAAGTCTCGGGCAACCTACGAAATGTTTCTTCAAAGCTGCTTTCAATTCTAGTAGTGACTTCCCTACTCTAGGCCTCTCTTTGAAGTTCCACACTAGGACGATATCTCTAGTAGTGGTCTGCAAAGTTCGCTGTTGGTGTGTTCATGATTTCGATTGGCAGCTCACATCCTTCTATCTGTAAATGCAATTATTTTATAGCTTTCATAACTACTGCGTATCGCCCAAATTTGTCGCGGTAAAAACATCATAAACAACGAATAAGAAAGTTTTTCACAAAAGCAATTTACCCCATGTCACAAGTTGCGTCTTCTGCGAGGTATAAATGTCAGGAGACATGAGAACGTGACGATTTGTCAATGACGATTTGTCAACCCTCTCACTTCAAAAGGCGCCTCCATTTTTGCAAATGACTGCTTTCGCTGCAGCTCAAGAATACGCGCAGGCTCCACAATAGGTCGCTTCCTATCTGGAAAAGCACTGGTGAGCCAAGTCAGCCGGCCGCTGTGGCCTAGCGGTTCTAGGTGCTTCAGTCCGGAACCGCGCTGCTGCTACGGTTGCAGGTTCGAATCCTGCCTCGGGCATGGATGTGTGTGATGTCCTTAGGTTAGTTAGGTTTAAGTAGTTCTAAGTTTAGGGGACTGATGACCTCAGATGTTAAGTCCCATAGTGCTCAGAGCCATTTTGAACCAGTTGAGCCAAGTCATTATGACCATCTGCTTAATGGCGTGTAGTTCCAACTTCCAGACCTAGCACAGCAGCGAACATACGTGGCAAGCATTCATTGCTCGGTTTCTAGAGGTGCGTGCCACCAAATGTGTACGCATACGCCATGGAATCCAGTAAATTATTGGCCAGTAATTTGTGGACGCGGAGTTGGTGCCCGATAGCGTCACGGTTGTGTTCCATGAGGTCCGGATGAGGCGAATATGGTGGCCAAGATATCAAAGTGAGTTCATTATTATCCTCCACAGACCACTGTGGCACGATTCTGACCTTTCTACATGAACATTGATCCCACTGGATGATGCCATCGACGTCAGGCAATCATCAGTCATAAAGGGAGGAGGTGGTCTGTAATAATGTTCACGTTTTCGATAACTATCACAGATTCTATGGAAGCCCATGTGAATGTCCCCCAACGCATAATACTGTCGCCATCACCTGTGTCTGTACAGTGAGATGGCAAAGTCTGTCTAATAAATGTTCGATGGGATTCATGTCGAGCGATCTGGGTGACCAAACTATTTGCTTGAATTGTTCAGAATGTTCTTCAAACCAATCGCGAACAATTGTGACACGGTGACATGGGGAAGTTCATCTGTAAAAATTGCATCGTTGTTTGGGAACATGAAGTCCATGGATAACCATTTCCAGTCAATGAACAGTTCTGTTCGACCAAAGGACCCAGTCAATTCAGTGTAAACACAGCACACACGATTATGGATCCACCACCAGCTGCACAGTGTCTTGTTCACAATTTGGGCCCATGACTTCGTCGAGACTGTGCCACACCCGGACCCTACCACCAGCTCTTACCAGCTTAAATCGGGACTCATTTGACCAGACCACGGTCTGGGGTCCAAACAACACGGTCACGATCCAAGGAGAGGCACTGTAGGTGATGTCATGTTGTTAGCAAAGGTATTCGCGTCAGTCGATTGTTGCGATAGCCTATGAACGCGAAATTTCGCCGACGATCTCTACATTCTATGATGAAATATTGAAGTCCAGAACCTTCACAGCTACCCATGGCTTTAGGGCTCTCAACAATTTTCCGTAGATGCGTACAGTAGTACCAGAACAGACGACCAACTTCGCCGTTTGTGAGATGCTCCTTTCCAAGTACTGGCCCGTAACAATCTGCCCTCTGTCCTAGTCGCTTATCTCGGTAGATTTCCCCGTTTGGGGCTCTGTCCATAACGATTCCCCTTTCTACTCTGCTCTACTTGTATCCTTCCCTTAGCACGTCACGTGTCCACGACTCACCAGGTGGCTTCGAGTTCCGCGGTGGTCAAAAGTCATGAAGTGTTGGTTCATCAGTGTGTATAGTAACTTGGATGGCACTCTGTGACACCTTTCTCGGCCTCTGGTTCAACTACCATATAGGTGCAGCCAGCCCAGGTGGCAAGCGATTATGACGGTCCTGTTTCTTGGAGCAGCAAGCACCTCTTTCTTCTCAGTCAGTGGCCTCAGGCGACTGTCGCCTTGTGTCTGTACGGAAGGAATCTTCTTTACCGACCTATAGCGCTGAGTCTGGTGGAAACATTACAACATATAAATTTTCCAATCACAATTAATTAATGGTATTCTGAGAGCTGACAGTGATATGTAACTTATCACTTTTCTCCTTATGGAGCATCGAAATGCCAAGGATAACACTAAACCACAGCCCTACGCAGATGTGTAAACAGAGTCATTATTTAGCACAACTGTCCACTTCCGTAAATCTTGCACGTACTTTAGACTTGGATTCATTGTTCTTGCTACATTTCTGAGTACATTGATGGGTATAGATGTATAGTGTGTGTGTCCCTGTAGCATAATAAATACAAAATAACTTCATTCAGGTCTGTATCTTAAATTATAATTGGCTTTTGTTAATAATTAACAAAAAGTATTTGCGATTTTGGGCCTACAGAAAACCCTTTCCCGCCTGTAGGTTATGTGTGGAGAAGAATAAACGTAAAATTGTTTCTGAATTGTTACACTCTCGAATAACACCACAAGTGACGTCCGCTATGGAAGTTCCCTAGGTGTTTACGACAAATGAAGAGCATTAAGTGCAGCCGAGGTCAAAACACATTGTGATGCTTTTCACCCCAACTGTGATATGCTCTTTAACGCTGTTGAGTCATAAGTGTTATTTAGAATCTTTCCCATATTAATTTGGTGCTGAGAAATATGAATCGAATTAAATCATATTATGTACACCGCAGCCGACGGTTTAAAAGGTATTACGTTCAAAACATATTTCCTAGCCTTCGTTAATAGCCTGCACTTTTGTTGGCTGTTCGCACTATTTTCATCTTGCAGCGCTCAATGAGATGTTGATTGCATCACTGTGCGCTTTCGATCACTATGCACCACTATTTACCAGTGGGAGGGCGATCGAAAGAAAGTAGAATGAGAATTAGAGCTGCGAAAACGGAAGACCGCGTGTAAAGAAAGCTCGGTAATTAACAACAAAATGGCTCTGAGCACTATGGGACTTAACTTCGAAGGTCATCAGTCCCCTAGAAATTAGAACTACTTAAACCTAACTAACCTAAGGACATCACACACATCCATGCCCGAGGCAGGATTCTAACCTGCGACCGTAGCGGTCGCGCGGTTCCAGACTGTAGCGTCTAGAACCGCTCGGCCACCCGGCCGGCTTAATTAACAACACCTGATATACTTTACGAGCGGTCATTTTCGGTGAAATTTGTAATGCCAGGACACTGACTTGTTATTCGTTTGAGAACGATTACATAAATGCATGTTTTTATACTTTCTACATCTACATCTACATTGATACTCCGCAAGCCACCCAACGGTGTGTGGCGGAGACACTTTACGTGCCACTGTCATTACCTCCCTTTCCTGTTCCAGTCGCGTATGGTTCGCGGGAAGAACGACTGTCTGAAAGCCTCCGTGCGCGCTCTAATCTCTCTAATTTTACATTCGTGATCTCCTCGGGAGGTATAAGTAGGGGGAAGCAATATATTAGATACCTCATCCAGAAACGCACCCTCTCGAAACCTGGCGAGCAAGCTACACCGCGATGCAGAGCGCCTCTCTTGCAGAGTCTGCCACTTGAGTTTATTAAACATCTCCGTAACGCTATCACGGTTACCAAATAACCCTGTGACGAAACGCGCCGCTCTTCTTTGGATCTTCTCTATCTCCTCCGTCAGACCGATCTGGTACGGATCCCACACTGATGAGCAATACTCAAGTATAGGTCGAACGAGTGTTTTGTAAGCCACCTCCTTTGTTGATGGACTACATTTTCTAAGCACTCTCCCAATGAATCTCAACCTGGTACCCGCCTTACCAACAATTAATTTTGTATGATCATTCCACTTCAAATCGTTCCGCACGCATACTCCCAGATATTTTACAGAAGTAACTGCTACCAGTGTTTGTTCCGCTATCATATAATCATACGATAAAGGATCCTTCTTTCTATGTATTCGCAATACATTACATTTGTCTATGTTAAGGGTCAGTTTCCACTCCCTGCACCAAGTGCCTATCCGCTGCAGATCTTCCTGCATTTCGCTACAATTTTCTAATGCTGCAAAATCTCTGTATACTACAGCATCATCCGCGAAAAGCCGCATGGAACTTCCGACACTATCTACTAGGTCATTTATATATATTGTGAAAAGCAATGGTCCCATAACACTCCCCTGCGGCACGCCAGAGGTTACTTTAACGTCTGTAGACGTCTCTCCATTGATAACAACATGCTGTGTTCTGTTTGCTAAAAACTCTTCAATCCAGCCACACAGCTGGTCTGATATTCCGTAGGCTCTTACTTTGTTTATCAGGCGACAGTGCGGAACTGTATCGAACGCCTGTATCTAATATTTTCTGGGTCTCATGAACAAATAAAGCGAGTTGGGTCTCACACAATCGCTGTTTCCGGAATCCATGTTGATTCCTACATAGTAGATTCTGGGTTTCCAGAAATGACATGATACGCGAGCAAAAAACATGTTTTAAAATTCTACAAGAGATCGACGTCAGAGATACAGGTCTATAGTTTTGCGCATCTGCTCGACGACCCTTCTTGAAGACTGGGACTATCTGTGCTCTTTTCCAATCATTTGGAACCCTCCGTTCCTCTAGAGACTTGCGGTACACGGCTGTTAGAAGGGGGGGCAAGTTCTTTCGCGTACTCTGTGTAGAATCGAATTGGTATCCCGTCAGGTCCAGTGGACTTTCCTCTATTGAGTGATTCCAGTTGCTTCACTCTCTGTAACATTACTATGGGTAATTATGACGTGGGGAGACATATTTTGCTTTAGGTACTTCAGCCGAGATCCACATTTAAGTAATTTTGACCCACTTTGTAATCACAAAGACGGCAGATCCATTTGTGGAAGCATTCCAGTATTCTGCCTGGGGAAAGTAAAAAATAAAGTTTACAGCATACCGAACAAAGTGGGGCAAGATCGCAGACTCCATTATATGATGAAAGTTATTTCTCCAAAACCACGCAGAACTGGAAAGCATTGTGTAGGGGAGCGCAGTCGAAATTTCGTTGTTCTGTCGTATGAGGTAGGTTACAGTGTCATTGGTGATACTGCTACTAAAGCGTTATTTGTTACACTGTTCTTGAGGTGTCGTTCTCATTCTGCAGTTAACAGCTGAGTAACTCATTATTGTAGAATAATAATAGTATGGCTCCTGATCCTGCCCCGATGAAGACTGGCTAAGCGCTATAATGTAACATATCGATTATCGTCAACAATATCTTAAGAACTTCATTTTCTTGTGTACTGGGTTTTGTCCAGCATTAAAATCAACAAAAATTGAAATGAACGTTTCAAACCAAATTATGTGTAAACATAATTGGATCAAAAAGGTGAATTGGTCCAGAATGTATTAAGCGCAATCTAAAAATTAAAATTACAAGTTAAAATGCATTGGTAAATTACTTCAATCGTGATTAATTCTGGAACATAAAGTGAGTATCTAGGCCCTGCCTTCGGGAATACTGAAATATTTCATTTGGTTAGGAAGCGAAATGTTTTTTTCGCTTCCTGTAAAATTATGATCTGTGCATTTAATAAGATTCGAAACGATATCCCTCAGATACTCAGTTCCATATAAGGCATAAAGACACTTTCGATGCTGAGCAGACCAGTGAAATACCTTGTTATAACTACTTTACCGCCTCTTATGATAAACACTTCCTGTCGTCGAATTTAACAAATGGTTTAAATGGCTCTGAGCACTATGGGACTTAACTTCTGTGGTCATCAGTCCCCTAGAACTTAGAACTACTTAAACCTAACTAACCTAAGGACATCACACACATCCATGGCCGAGGCAGGATTCGAACCGGCGACCGTAGCAGTCGCGCGGTTCCGGACTGAGCGCCTCAACCGCGAGACCACCGCGGCCGGCCGAATTTAACAGATACTTCTGTTGTTATATAGGAAGGACTTCGTCTGCAGGTAATAAATTTCATAGAATTGGAAAACGTATTAAAATAAATATGCATCTGAACCACAATTCGTGTATACCATGAATTATTCTCAACTCTGAAGGAATACGTCGTACATCAACGACACAGAGGTAAGAAAAAAGGGCTACAGAAACACGAAAATCATCTAATTCAACTATCTTCACAGGTAGTGCCTTCTGTGCATTCGAAGATGTACCGTACATGCGAATTATTTGAGTACAAGGACAAATATATTCTTTTAAATTTTGTGTACGAAATAGAATTATAAATTATTTATCGTGTAATGTGCAAGATAGAGTGTACGGCGTGCATAGCAGTGTCCGTTCTCACACTTTCAACTGTTCACCTCTCCAGCGTCAGTTCAGGTTAGTCATCTGTTGCCAAACTAAACCATAGCGCTTCTCTTGCATGTGCAAGAATGGAGTCGTACTGCTAACAAGTCCTTCTACTTTCATTCTTTAATAACAGTTTACTATTCTTAAGGCGGCTCTTCATGATTCCCGATAAAATAGAGAAAATGGAGTATTGACAGAATCTTAGTTCCAGAAGTGGGCAGAGTTATCCCAAAGATAATAGAAGGATTCACTGATCTGCAGCAGTATAGTACTTGCGGCATACGGAACGCATAATTAAGTGTTTCATACTTATGAATTTATATTCAACCCTAAAACTTTATGTTGCCTACCCGACCCCACGGATAACAAGTTCCACTGACAGTAAATTTGTTTGGTAAAGGTAGAGCGCGAGCTTCCTCAGAGGCAACTTGGCAAACATGGGAACACGTATGCAATGGGGATGTGTTGTAACGATCTCTTCCGATCGTTGACACTTAACTTCTTAACTTAAATTGCGTTTGCCTGGTTCATTGATGACTGATAAGAACATCACGAAAGTTTCAAGCTTCACAAAATTATTTATTGACATTAGTTGACAACCGAACTGCACAGACTCCAGAGGTAAACAAACCACTGACTGACCGACCTCTTTGATTGACTTCACTAACTGACCTCCCTGCAGCCTGGCTGCGTCGCTTTAAATACAATTTTTAACAATTGCTACAATGTTAATTTATTACAAAATCGTAACTTACAATTAAAAACAATTCCATCAAAACTAACTGCCGTTACATTTGTACAGATTATAAAATATAATGTAGAATAACATATTATTTTTTATTATCATCTTTGGCCTTCTGTGTGAAAATTAATTTACAATCTCATTTCAACAATTATTTTCATTTCACTTTAATTTCGTAATTAGTGATTGAACGAATTTCGTTGCTAACATTAGTTCGAAGTATACACATCGTGCTTCGCCAAGTTACATAAATTAAATACACACTTGTTGTCTTATATGCCGGAGTTTTGTAAATTTGGGCAGTGTAACTAACAAGAGGTAATTATCTGCGCAATTTACAAGCAGCATTAATTACTATGAATTACGTAAAAATGAATAACGAATGAATTTGCATCACTGGATAATAATTGTTATTTTCATTTGAATCGGAATCACGTTTTTTGTGTTAATCAATGTGCCAATTGCAATTATGGTAATTAAAAGCGTTAGTTATTTATGCCAACATTTCCACAGCCTCTTAATATTGGTTGCTAAACATTTATTACTTCAATTTCTCGATTTGATATATAATTTGTCATACGTAAATAATTTTGTTAATGACGACAATCTGTTGACAATCATGATAATGTACGTCCTTCCAAAATATTCTGTATGTGTTTAGAAAGAACAATAGGTTTTTTGGCATATTTAACTGAATGATACCTGTAAAGATACACACAAAAGGCCTTAGGGAGCACTGAGTCGTACGATAAATACACTGATGCATATGAAAAAAAGGTGTTATCAGACACTTCATAATAATCTTGTGAGAGGCTGTAGCGCTAATAGTGTCTACATCTGCCACACTGTTGGCACTGAGCAACGGTGAGCACATTAAATTAGACTACAGAGCAAGTTTGTTTGCGTGGCCATCCTCCGCAGCAAGCACAGAAATATTTGTTTTACAAATGAAACCGCCTTTTCTTGCTGCAACTGTAATTTATTTCTCGCAGAAGCGTTTCGGCTTCTTTTTTTTTTTTTACACTAACGTATCTTCACTGGCATCTAGAACGATACAGTTTTATTTCGATAGGTGTTATTTTTAGATTATAAGACAGTTCACGTCGCGTTTTTTATGTAAATAAGTAATTAGTTATTTACATAAAAACGCGAAGTGAACTGTTTAATAACCTAAAAATAACACATATCGAAACAAAACTGTACCGTTGTAGATCCCATTGAAGTTGCCTTAGTGTTAAAAATGGCGAAACGCTTCTGCGAGAAATAAATTACAGCTGCAGCAAGAAAAGACGGTTTTATTTACAAAACAAACAAACTAAACCGGTTGATAGTCAATGCTTTCATACTGAAGCAGGAGACCTTAGAAGACGAACGATCCTACAACAGACTGACGCACGTACTGGCGAGGGCTATGGTGAATGACAACTGCGTCGAATCCGCTCTAGCCAACACATAATATTTATATGAACATCGTCAGCGTCTGTGGTGTAATGGGAACGCTTAGAGCACAAATTACATAACAGCTCATGACGTCAATATATTGAAACCAACATCCCAATCAGCTCACCAGTTGGCGGGCGACTTCTGAAATACTGTTCAATTTATCATTCACTTAATATTAGCATTTTTGGTGAAAGTTTGTTTATCTGTATGGTGGAATGATGTGCAGCGTTTGGTTACACCGAAAGATATGTGAAAGGAAGTAATATTTTTGTCTCATAAAAAACTGTCACTACATTTTTCAAGATGAAGTCACTGTATTTACAGGCTGAGTTAAGAAGTGATATCGTTACCAAGCAGATGTGAATGGTCTACTATTATTTTGAGAGTACGTATTTGCGTCTAAGTGTTACGACTTGAATGGTTGGTCGAAAACTCGATGATGCAACGAAAGAATGTTAAAATAAAACTCATTATAAGAGTTTCCTCTTTGATCAACGTTTTCTAACATATTGTGCTTCTTATCTCGATGTTGTTGCGGTATCTGAAGGCCTATTGCAGTAGCAAAAGTCGTAACACATTAACTCTTATTTTGTGTAAAAGTAGAACTTTATGGGTAGAAATCGTTGTCATCAGTACTATCACGTAAAGACGAAACGTTGTCTAACGTCTTTACCAAAAGTCTCGAAAAGTGCTTGGCCTACTAACTTCAAATTTTTACACGATGTTCTAATAATCATTCGGATTGTGGTTGCCATATCTAGCTGGGACATCGTTGGGACACACTGAGATGTGGGGTGCAGAAATGAAGTAATAAAAATTATTTAATACAATTACTTTTTATTTAGAACACAATTACATGGAACTTGTTGCGGCAGAAGTAGTTGGTACACCATATTTTTCAGAAGATTTCAATTTTTTTCAGCAAACCTTTTTTCCCTTTTACGTATTTATAAAACTCCATGCAAGTGAGCTTGTAGTTAAACTGACACTGAAAGGCTGACTCCACCGTCCCTGGCAACAGTCGACTTCTTTCACCAATCCACTGCGCCGACAATCAGCAAAACTACTCTACCCACTGTGGCTTTGTGTGCGGGAATAGATCACAAATGCTCTCATAACGTTAGCAGTTGGCATTTGCGTTCAGGATATTCGGTTTCCTTAAAAAATTAAATGCACCTCTCTTCCACGGAGTGTAGAATTCCATTCCCCCAACTCACGCTTAGTTTCTAAAAAATCTCTTCAGAAACATATATTCCCGGAAACAATAGTCACCTGAAATCTTCGCACCATTTTTAGTCAGGTATGTAACAATGTTTTCAGTCTCATACAATATGGGGTTTTAGACAGCGTCATCCAATCAGATACTGGATATTTATTAAAAGAAATAGCTCGTGTCTCCAAGTAATCAAATACTATGGTATAGAAAACCATTGTCTCTTCCTCAAATTTCGAAATCAATATTTCGTTATTCAGCGAATCAAACGTGCATCGTCGATACCGGCTACGCAATGTGCAGAGCCGTCTGTGAGATGACCTTGTAAACATGAACTTGTTGACATAAGTAAAACAAACTCAGGCTGCATTTACATGTTGCACTAAGATATTGCCTTACTTTAGTACTTGAGCCAAGCTCTTAACGTTACTTTGCAAAATCGGGACAAAATTCGGTGTTGTCGGGATGTCGGGACAAGAAGACATAACGGTGACAGTCCCGACATATCGGGACGGATGTCAACCCTTATTTGGATCGACATATGCTGCACATTCTTTAATATATATATATATATATATATATATATATATATATATATATATATATGGGGGAAACGTCGTTAGCAAAACCTCGAAAAGTTCTTGATCGATTTACTTCAGATTTTTACGTGATACTCTAATAAAGATTCAGAAAGACACACGGTATATATTTTTAAAAAAAGAATAACAATGTACAGGTTTTCTGTTAAAACTGACCGCGAGAAGTAAAATGCTGTGCTGAGAAAATGTGTGATTTAGTTTTCTTTTTCGCACTCAGTCTACGATAGCAGGGCATTTAAACCATTAGACAAATTGCTTCACCAATACATATTCTTTCTCAACAGAATTTGTTCACACAATAACGTATTGAGTAGTTTTCTTCCTCGCAGTCGGTTATGTGGAAAAGAGGAAAGCTGTACTTACAACTTACCAGTTTATTTATACTACTACACAATAAGAACCGTACGAAAATTTTAAATCCTTTCCGTTTGCGGATTAAAACTACGTCCAATACTGTGATCGAGTCTACTATCCTCACAGATCTGGCAGCTGGAAAGATCTCACTCATACCCCGTATACCAATATACCAATGATCTCCCCCCCTCCCCCCCCCCCTTCCCCACTTACCCAATCATTTGAAATGACTTCAATTCCTAATCAAAGTTTCGTTGGCAATAACAATTAACAGTGCTCGAGATCAGAGAGAGGTGGGGAAGAAATGGGCAGGGGGGGGGGGGAGAGAGAGGCAGGAGATGGACAAAGAGAGGTTCAGGAGGAAATGGAAAGACAAAGAGAGGGGAGAAGGCGATTAAAGGTGTGTTTTTAGTTCCAATATAAATTTAGCAATTGCGATGCAATGTGAAAGCGATGATCTAATGAATCACAGTGCACCTAAACAGAAATTCACTGAAGAATTGTAAATTTGTCACTTGTAAAAAGAAATGAATGTCAGTACAGTGTTTCATACTGTTAGTTAGCCTTTCGCCTAACTAAATGTAAAAATTATAACTATTACATTAGTATTGGTAGTTTCCTAGACATTAGGTTAACTGTTCTACTACAAGTGTGACACTAACTCATTGCGATACTAATTCCTTGTTAAAATTAAAGCTTGGTTTAAGCTATCAACGAGGAAAACTGTATGTAGCTTTCGGCTCAACTTCGCGTAGTGTGTAATGGCAGAAACTCGGCGTTTTGCTCTCTGTCACGTGACTTAGATGTTGGTTTCAGATCTTATCACAGCAGAGATAGGGGCGTTCGTGGACTGTATTTATCTATGGTGTAAGTGGGAATGTATGAGGTGCGGCATCTGCTGTTTATTCGAGGTACTCTAGGGGTCAGGAAGGATGCCCTTGGAAGATCTCACGCCCCCCCCCCCCCCCCAAAGTTGTCTGCTTACTACCTAGTTCTTCGAGCATCGTCAATACGGGAAAAGAAATCCCATCCTCACGAGTGCTCGAGTACTAATACCACGGTTTGCATGGGACCTACCCGACATCCCGAGACTATCTGGGTATCGATAGCGAGTAGGATTGGCCACCTCTAATACTGGGTCCACACTCATTGAACGAATTCTTCAGCAGTACCACCTCCGCGTGGTTGTCTGTGAGAAATGATTCGCAACTTTCACCACTAGGTGAAGGTAAAGGAGGAAGATAAAAGGGAACGCACAACGGTGGGCAGACATTCAGTTTTCCTTCGCTCCATGCGCGCGTGCAAAAGGACTGACAGTAACAAATACTGGCAGGACGCGCAATGTTCAGTGGACTGCGAACTGTTCGCATAGAGACAGAGAGACATTTGAACTGTCACTGGTCATAGAAAAATACTCCAACTAGCGCTACTAGTTTTTTGTTACTATAGTCCACGGTCCATTGTCTGTTATATTAAATGTTTGCAGCACTGGCAAGGCGTAAAGACACACACACACACACACACACACACACACATAAAATTGCGCCTTTGTAATCTTCGTAGTGAAAACTAGAGCGCATATCTGAAACCAGTCGGATTTTGAATTCCGGTCTACTGTGTGAATCAACAAAGCTCATGGAAAGTGGTCGTAGCCAGCAGCTGACCTGCTGGAACCTCGCTCTTGACTGCTTTGTGTACGGTCGTGCGTTCTGCTGTGTGGAGCCGCGAGCGTCCTCGTAAATATAGCAGGTCGATACGCGGCACTTGTTCCGCGCTGTCGAAGGCAGGCAGGCAGGCAGGCTAGGCACGCGGTCTCCGCTCGCGCCAAATGCGCTTCTGTGACCGCGGATGCGGCCGCTCTCTGCTCACATATTCAATTCTTTGCTGGTTTTGCACAAAGCATCGCATATTCTCCGCGACTGAGAAGACGCAGTATTTAAACAGTATGTTCGTGGTTGTGCCAGTAACGATATCAATGACCTGTGTTAATTTGTGACTCATACAGAGTCTGAAACCATTACAGAAACATGATGCAGGGTGTCCCACATATAACCGGTACGCCTCACCCACGAGATTCAGATAACAATGAACTAACTAGTAACGAATAGGTATTAGTAACGTTAAAAAACATATAGTTACTGGCGGAATTAAAGCTGTGAGGACGGGTCGTGAGTCGTGGTTGGGTAACTCAGTCGGTATAGCACTTTCCTGCGAAAGGCGAAGTTCCCGAGTTCGAGTCTCGGTCCGGCACACAGTTTTAACCTGGCAGGAAGTTTCACATAGCTCCTTGTTTACTTCGTATGATGACATTACCAAGAGCACGCTGTAATTCTGCAGACGTAATGTTGTTAATTTGAAACTTCTTTATTTAAATGTGTATGTCTGTACTTAAATTGCTGAATGACTGAGAAGATGAAACTTCTACGTTATTTGATTCGAAAACAGTTGAGCAAAACTGAACGTACTGAGCCTACTTTCTCTTTACTTTTTTCTTATTATGTCAACAGTGACCCACAATATACTGGCGAAACGCAATCTGACTGCTCAAAAAAATTACATCCTCACTTCAAATAATTAATTCAAAAGAATGGCCCTGACTAAAAAGAAATCTTAACAATAACCCATACATTTCATTAAGCACTTACGCTAACTACTGCAATACAGCGAGAGTCAATACTGCCAGCTAAATAAAATATTCTAACTACTAAAGCCACTAACTAGTAATAGGCAAGTGGTTAGCAAAGGAAAGATTTTGTTGCAAACCAAATAATGTATTTTTTACCTAAATAATGTGGCATCCAGTTCAAACACGAATATAAATCGTCATTGGCATCCAGTACAAAGATACATAATCATGAATAATTTTCAATCTCCAAGTCGGATACTTCCACATCGTTAGCCTTCGCAAACACTTCAGACCTCTACCCTCCATCAGTGCTAACGTCCCACATCTAACATCCATCACTGCTGGCTACCTCCAACTGCCCAACAGTACTTCTGTCACTGCTGGCGACTAACTTCCAACCGCTCAACAGTACTGGCGATTAACTTCCAAAAACGAGTCCAACCAGCCACAGATTCTCTTACAAAGGAAGCGCAGTCAGAGATCCAACGCTAAGCGCTACACAGCGCTGCCAACACAGAAGGAGCCCGCTTAGAAATTTCTCTAGTAACGTTCCGTCTGTTGTGCGTGGACTGTCAGCATACACTTTGCTTTTTACTGTGTCCCGTAAATAAAAATCGCATGATGTTAAGTCCGGGAACCTAGGGGGCCACAGGCATCTACTGACAAGCCTGTCTTCAGGGAACATGTTGGTGATGTGGGCTATACTGTAGTTGGATGTGTGAGTGGTTGTTCCATCTTTTTGAAATACTGCATGCAGCTTCTTACATCTGATAATTGTGCATAGAGAGAGTCAAATATCTTTAGATATCTGGTACCGTTTGAGGGGTAACTGAAAAATATGGGGCCAATAGTTCACATGCCAACAACACACACCGAACACCTATATTCTCTGAGAGGAGAGGTTCCTCATACAGAATACATGGGTTGACCAGTGACCAGTATCTGCAATTATGGGAGTTTACATAACCTGATAAATGAAGCCGGACCTCATCCGACATGATGTAAAGTATGGGGTCCTAGTAATAATTAGCATTTGATCTTAATAGCCAGTTTCAATAATGAACCCTTTTTTCCGATCTTCGTATTTCAACCCCTGTCCCACACTCACACGATAGGCTTTTATTTCATATATTTTATTACACGATGACACAACGTACGAGATACACCAACATATTGCGACAACCTCATTACCAACTTGCAGGGACTTCTCATAATGTCCATGCGAATTTTGTCTATAGTTTCAGGGATCCTAAGTGTCGGTCACCTATTTCTCTGCACGTTCTGATGAGGGCCTGCAGCCCTCCATTTGATGTCTGTACACCAAATGCCAGCAGATTAGTGCTAGTCTTGAGAAGTTTCCCACTGGGACACTTCATCTGAAACATTTCCTTACTTTCCTCGATGGAGCCTGTCTTTACGCAACACTCCGCAATATCAGTTCGATTTTTTCCATTGTAAATGGTTGTATGTTGTGTGTTAACTGGGGACCTAGAAACGACGGAGAGGCTCCGTCGCCGCCGCAGCCGCATTGGTCCACAACCCCACGACGACTACCGCAGTCCACTTCACCCCTCGGCCGCCCGACACCGAACCCAGGGTTATTGTGCGGTTCGGCCCCCGGTGGTCCCCCCTGGGAAGGTCACACACCAGACGAGTGTAACTCCTATGGTTGCGTGGTAGAGTAGTGGTGGTGTACGCGAACGTGGAGAACTTGTTTGACCAGCGATCTCCGACATAGTGTAGCTGAGGCGGAATAAGGGGAACCATCCCGCATTCGCCGAGGCAGATGGAAAACCGCCTAAAAACCATCCACAGACTGGCCAGCTCACCGGACCTCGACACAAGTCCGCCGGGCGGATTCGTGCCGGGGACCAGACGCTCTTTCCCGCTCCGGAAAGCCGTGCGTTAGACCGCTCGGGTAATTGTAAATGGTTATGTGAATGCCTGCGACTGTGAGAACAATTGGTTTGTTTATGAATAACATTTTTGCTACCAGTCACGAGTTTCTTTTATTTATGTTTTACACGACCCGTTTAGAGAAATGACTCCCATTTTCAAGTGTATTTTCTCTTTGTACTATGCTGTTTTTATATAATGTTTTCGATGTGTTGGCTTCTGCTTTGTTTTGTTGACTTCACTGCGATGTATAAAAATCGCGCAATTTTTAGTTAATTATCGGTTTTTTATATGTAGTTGGTGGCGAAATTTGGATAAATTTGTACTAACAGTTTTCTTATGGTCCACGTTCTAATGCAAACTGCCCCATTTCTGTAACAACTCAACAATACAAGCTTCTGACAACAACTGAGCACGAACACAAAGATGTACTCAACTTTCCCATAAGATGCAGTGTAGCCAACTTTCGAGACAGTTTTGCGACTTCATAAGCAATTCGACTACAGATGATTTATCGGTACGTGAAGTCTGCCTGTTTTATGTGGCACACACTGTATTTTAGAAATAATCTGCGCCACTTACGTTACGAAACTGCTCCATAATCTCCAATAAACAGCTGCCGTTCGTAAGACGCTCTCTGTTATCTACCTACCTCAATATGCTGACAATATGTCTTTCCTCAATGCCTGTCCCACCCTCCATTCGTTACGATCCCTATAACTAGGCCTCAATAATTTTACCTCCTAGTATAACCAGTGATATCTCTCCATCAACGCTGCAAAAATTCAATCAAAATTGTAGGAAGAACCTCAAGAGCTGTCCATCTCAGAGACCTCTTGTTGTGGATTGGCAAGAGTCGAACCCACTAACTTGAGAGGAAGCCGAAAGGCACGCGTTTAAGCTCACGCAGGCTGGCGTGAGGTCTGGAACATGACAAGGAAATTAGAACTTAGAAAACAGGAGGTAACTGGTAGAATACTTAACTTTAATCCGTTAATGTTGAACGTAGCTCTTGTCTGTACATTATTTACAATATCAACAGTAACTGATAATGGCGCCTTGCTAGGTCGTAGCAAATGACGTAGCTGAAGGCTATGCTAACTATCGTCTCGGCAAATGAGAGCGTATTTTGTCAGTGAACCATCGCTAGCAAAGTAGGCTGTACAATTGGGCGAGTGCTAGGAAGTCTCTCTAGACCTGCCGTGTGGCGGCGCTCTGTCTGCAATCTCTGATAGTGGCGACACGCGGGTCCGACATATACTAACGGACCGCGGCCGATTTAAAGGCTACCACCTAGCAAGTGTGGTGTCTGGCGGTGGCACCACACCTCTCCTAAACAAACCACAGCAGTCCAGTTCACCTAATTAAATACCTTGGAGTAACACATGATCAGAAGAACATGGTAACTAAACTGAAATGGTAAGGATGTGGGGATCTGGGAGTGGTAAGCGACTGAGCACACACTAAGCAGAAAGGTTTCACAATTTATTTCACCACAAACAATTTACACAAAGCACATGTTGGTAACCTTAACACACCTGATTTTTAAGTTAAGCACTCATAAGATAATTATTGGATTGTTTAAAAGTGCCAATAAAAGAATCAGATACTATAAAAAATAAATAGTTTAAAGATGCCAATGAGCAAATCGGACAATATAACATCCAAAAATTTGTGCAAAAGAGCCAATAAATTTTAAGGCGCCAACGGGAAAATAAGACAATATTAACAGCAAAAAATTATTCAAAAGATCCAATAAATGCATCAGCCACTATAAACATTAATGTAGTTCAAAGGGTGCCAATAAGTAAATCAGATAGTATGGCATTCAGTTGATTTAAACTTAGTAACTAAAAAAATTCCAATAAAAATTACTAACCACACTAACCAACGACAGACGTCAAAGATTCATCCTGAAAAAATATTGTTTAGAAGCTGGCACACATTCCAAAAGGCTTAGCCAGCAGATTTAAAAAGTTACAATAAAGCAATTAGGTTTTACACCTCTAAAACAGAAAAAACAATAATACTCCACAAGCCAAAACATATTAAAACAATTACATACAAAACAGGAGAATGTACCACCAGGACTGCATCATTTCCACAACTAACCTAAGGACATCACACACATTCCTGCCCGAGGCAGGATTCGAATCTGCGACCGTAGCGGTCGCTCAGCTCCAGACTGGAGCGCCCAGAACCGCTCGGCCACTCCGGGCGGCTGAACACTTACCAGCGACGCCACTACATGTTGCTTATGTTACATACATGAAGTTAGCTAGTCGATGAATTGTGAAATAAATTGTTTGTCTCAAAATAAAATAAAAGCCTACGTAGGAAAATGACTTGCGTCAAGTGAAGTGTTTATCACACTCCTGCTACAACGTTGATAGCAGAGAAACTGACATAGAAATCATAATGCAAAAGGAGTTGCAGACTGACGTCGCAAATACCAGAGATATCTCTGAGGCTGCTCCTCAATGTTTATAGAACTAGCGCACGTCCAATTTTCATATGAATGGAGGGAGAAGTAGTATTTTTGTATCTTTTTCAGAAGCGTTTGTTGGGACGGAACTGCCTGAAATTCTGTTTTCTTTGTTTCTCTGTTCCTTCTGTCATTCGTCCCTTCACCACCCTACCACACGTTCCCACTCCCACTCCTGCCTCCTCGCCCTTTCCCTCCGTTATTCTTAGACGCGTACACAAGGCTACATACACTTTTGTCAGTTCGCTGAAATAATATAAATCTGATATGTGTAAATATACATGATATCGAATCTTAGTAAGTACACAATACTTATTCGGATTAAAATGCGTGATTTCTAGAAACAATAACTGTTGCTTTCCTTGCAGCGACGCGATGTAGATTCGCTTTCGCTTTCAAAACCTTTACCAGGTTTTAAAGCAGGGGGAATATAAAAAAATAAACAAATAAACACGCGAACGGAAATGCGTAAACCATCTGGAATTAACGTTCGTGTTGTTACGGATCTTGCTCGGTCCACCGACACCAGCCGCTTACGGTCTAAAGTCGGTCTAAATTATAGACCGAAACCGTTTGCCAACCAAAATAAACATATGATACGGTTGAGACTGTTTTACTAATTTTTAATATTTTACAGCGATAGCTGTTCACTCTCCATTCAAAGAACGGATTTTAAATTTTTTTTGCAAGGAATGTTTCTACCAGTGGGTATACAAGGTGGTCCACTGATAGTGACCGGGCTAAATATCTCACGAAATAAGCGTCAAACGAAAAAACTACAAAGAACGAAACTCGTCTAGCTTGAAGGGGGAAACCAGATGGCGCTGTGGTTGGCCCGCTAGATCGCGCTGCCAAGGTCAAACGGATATCAACAGCGTTTTTTAAAAATAGGAACCACAATTTTTTATTACATATTCGTGTAGTACGTAAAGAAATATGAATGTTTTAGTTGGACCACTTTTTTCGCTTTGATAGATGACGCTGTAATACTCACAAACGTGTAAGTGCGTGGTATCACGTAACATTCCGCCAGTGAGGACGGTATTTGCTTCGTGATACATTACCCGTGTTAAAATGGACCGTTTACCAATTGCGGAAAAGGTCGATATCGTGTTGATGTATGGCTATTTTAATAAAATGCCCACCGGGCGTGTGCTATGTATGCTGCTCGGTATCCTGCACGACATCATCCAAGTGTCCGGACCGTTCGCCGGATAGTTACGTTATTTAGGGAAACAGGAAGTGTTAAACCACATGTGAAACGTCAACCATGACTTGCAACAAATGATGATGGCCAAGTAGGTGTTTTAGCTGCTGTCGCGGTTAATCCTCACAACAGTAGCAGACAAATTGCGAGAGAATCGGAAATCTCAAAAACATCGGTGTTGAGAATGCTACATCAACATCGATTGCACCCGTACCGTATTTCTATGCACCAGGAATTGCATGGCGACGACTTTGAACGTCGTGTACAGTTCTGCCACTGGCCACAAGAGAAATTACTGGACGATGACAGATTTTTGGTACGCGTTCTGTTTAGCGACGAAGCGTCATTCACCAACAGCGGTAACGTAAACCGGCATAATATGCACTATTGGGCAACGGAAAATCCACTATGGCTGCGACAAGTGGAACATCAGTGACCTTGGCGGGTTAATGTATGATGCGGCATTATGGGAGGAAGGATAATTGGCCCCCATTTTATCGATGGCAATCTAAATGGTGCAATGTATGCTGATTTCCTACGTAATGTTCTACCAATGTTACTACAAGATGTTTCACTGCATGACTGAATGGCGATGTACTTTCAACATGATAGATGTCCGGCACATAGCAATCGTGCGGTTGAAGCGGTATTGAATAGCATATTTCAGGACAGGTGGATTGGTCGTCGAAGCACCATACCACGGCCCGCACGTTCACCGGATCTGACGTCCCCGGATTTCTTTCTGTGGTGAAAGTTGAAGGATATTTGCTATCGTGATCCGCCTGACAACATGCGTCTACGCATTGTCAAAGCATGTGAGAACATTACGGAAGGCGAACTACTCCCTATTGAGAGGAATGTCGTTTCGTTACACGTATTGCCAAATGCATTGAGGTTGCCGGACATCATTTTGAGCATTTATTGCATTACTGTGGTATTTACAGGTAATCTCGTTGTAACAGCATGCGTTCTCAGAAATGATAAGTTCACGAAGGTACATGTATCACATTGGAACAACCGAAATGAAATGTTCAAACGTACTTACGTTCTGTATTTTAATTTAAAAAACCTACCTGTTTCCAACTGTTTGTCTAAAATTGTGAGCCATGTGTTTGTGACTATTACAGTGCCATCTATCACAAAGCGAAAAAAGTGGTCTAACTAAAACATTCATATTTCTTTACGTACTACACGAATATATAATAAAAATGGGGGTTCCTATTTAAAAAAAACGCAGTTGATATCCTTTGACCTATGACAGCGCCATCTAGCGGGCCAACCATAGCGCCATCTGATTTCCCCCTTCAAGGTAGACAAGTTTCGTTCGTTGTATTTTTATCGTTTGACGCTTATTTCGTGAGATATTTGGCGCGGTCACGATCAATGGACCACCATGTATAGCTGATAGATAAATTAAAAGAGCCGTAATTTCTCTTGTCATATCTTCGTAGTCCTTAGGCCAAATGTACCTTGGCGGCTGTTGGACCGTTCTACATTCAGCTTCGAATGCCGGTTCTGTAAATTTTCTCATTAGTGTTCCTCAAAAAGAACGTCGCTTTACCAGCAGGAATTCCCATTTGAGTTCACAAAGCATCCTTTCATGCTGATCAAAACCTTTCGTTAAGAAATCTAGCAGCCTGCCTTCGAATTGCTTCGATGTCTTCCTTTAATCCCTTCTGGTGGGGATCCCAAACACTCGAGTAGTACTCAAGAATTTGTCGGACCTGTGCCCAATACGCGGTCTCCTTTATAGATGATCATCATTTTCCTAAAATGCTCTCAGTAAACTGAAGTCGGCCATTCACCTTTCCTACTACCATCCAGATGTGTTGATTCCGTTTCACATCGCTTTGCAACATTATGCATAGATATTTGATCTATCTGACTGTGTCAAGCAGCACCTTGCTAATGGTGAATTCGAACGTTACAGGATTGTTTTTCATACTGCTCCGCATTAACTCTCACTTTTCGACATTTAGAGCAAGCTGCCATTCGTAACACCAACTAAAAGCTCTGTCTAAGTAATCTTGTATCCTCCTTCAGTCACTCATCGATGACACCTCCCCGTCCACCACAGCGTCATCAGCGAACAGCCGTAGATTGCTGCCCACCCTGTCCGTCAGACCATTTATATACGAGAGTTGGAACTTAAATAGTGGCAGCTATTTATTCTCTACCGATACAAAAGGGTTACATGTTTGCACCTGTTACGGTTCTTCAAAGTAGTCACCATCGTAGTGTAGAACCCGTCGCCAGCGATGTGGAAGGCGTAGTGTACCGTTAGCAGAGCCTGTTCTGTTGATGGTGCGAATGGAGTGGTCTACTGCCTGTCGAATCTCTGGAATAGTTCTGAACCGAACGCCGCGAAGTGGCTCCTTCATCTTGGGAATCAAATCAAAGTCAGAAGGACTTAAGTCCGGGAAGTATGGTGGGCGGTACAGTACTTCCTAGTCCCATCGACCGAACAGAGCAGCCACAGCTTACGCTGTATGCGGCCGCGCGTTGTCGTGCAACATGTGTCGCCGCTTCTTTCGCACCATCAACCGAACAGGCTCTGAAAACGGTGTACTACTCCTTCCGTATTGCTGGCAACGTGTTTTACACAACGCTGGTGACTACTCTGGAGGACAGTAACAGGCGCAAACATGTAACTCTTTTGTGTCGGCTGTGTATAAATAGTTGCCACTATTTAAGCTCCAACTCTCGTATATTACAGACAATAAGAGCGGTCCTATCAAACGTCCCTCGGCCAGCTCTGGCTACACTCTTGTCTCTGATGAACACTCGCTCTCAAAGGCAACGTACTAGGTCCTATTACCTAGAAAGTCTTCGAGCCACTCGCATGTCTGGGAATCTAAACCGTATGCTCGGACTTTGTCAGCAGTATGCAGTTGGAAACCGTGTAGAACGCTTTCCGGAAATCTAGGAATATGAAAAATGCCTGCTGCCCTCAATCCATGGTCTGTGGGTTATCAAGCATGCTGATTTATGATCAGAAGATTTTGTTCAAATGGTTCAAATGGCTCTGAGCACTATGGGACTTAACATCTGTGGTCATCAGTCCCCTAGAACTTAGAACTACTTAAACCTAACCAGCCTAAGGACATCACACACATCCATGCCCGAGGCAGGATTCGAACCTGCGACCGTAGCAGTCGCGCGGTTCCGGACTGAGCGCCTGAACCGCTAGACCACCGCGGCCAGCAGAAGATTTTGTGTCTCAAGAAAATTTCTTGTATTCGAACTCAGAATGTGATTGAGAATTCTGCAGCAAACCGACGTCAAGGATATTGGTCCGTAATTATATAGATCCGTAAATTTACCCTTCTTATATATAGCAGTCACCTGCGCTTTTTTTCAATCGCTTGCGACTTTGCGCTAAGCGACAGATTCGCTATAAATGCAGTTTAAGCAATGCCATGGAGCACTCTCTGTAAAACTGAACTGGTATTCCATCTGGACTTGGCGACTTATTTGTTTGCAACTCTTCGAGTTCTTTCTCTCCGTCACAGATGCCTGTTTGTATATCCTATCTGCGAGAGTCAAAGGACGGTCTGTTTGTATGGTCCTGCTGCGTCATTTCAAATATTGCTTCTTACTCGAATTTAATTATAAGCTAAATATTCAAATACCTTAGAGGAATGAAGCAGGGTGACGTCCTCGACAGCAGCCAACAATTCGACAAAAGCACACCCTGCCGTTTTCAAGCAATAACTCCAGCAAATAAGGGCCGTGGAGATGAATTTAAAACCTCGGTTTGCAGAGAAACTCCGGAAAGATAACACACACACAATTTAAACACTAGCGCCATCATAAACCAAACATCACCGACGTCAGACGTTATCGATAGTGAAATTAATAATCAACGGGGCATGAGGGAGATAGCGTTAACTACGTACCTCTGGTTTTTGATGAGAGGCAGAGCAGAATTCATGCAGAATTTAAACAAAAACCGTCATCGCTATTTATAAGGTTACTTGCTAATTTAATGTCAACCGCTACCTCAATAACGCTATTCAAATAGCTTCAAATGCATGCCAGAATCTCCATTCCATAGGATGACCGGTGCCAAGGCAATGTTCTGCAAAGGCGCATTTGCTCGGCTGTTGTGACCGTGTGTGCTACTTAAGCTCATTGTCAGCACACCGGTTCTCCACAGCCCAGACAGTGTGACCAATACATGACATGCTACAACTGCAAGGAATGTGGTAGACCCTCGCCTTACGCAAACTAAGATCGTTCTTTACGGAACGTAAAAGGACCCTGATGGTGGTCGAAAAACACACTTTACATCATATTTCCGAAAAATGCTCTCTACATAAGGCAAAAAGGCCGCAGACTTTGGTGCCACCTTGGTGCACAGTTGATCGATAGCGCAAGTCACGTCTGATCTGTGTTTCACTATAACTATTCTGACGAAAGGTGACCTCGAGATGGGCTAACTCGGCTGACATCTAGAGCCCGAGGTGGCATGGGTACATTGCCTTGTCACCGGTCACCATATTGAACGTAACAACACGGATACACTGCCGTGTATTTGCGGCTATTGGGATAGTGATATTAAAGTAGCAGTTGAAATTAAATTAACAAGTACCCATAAAAACAGAGATGATGGTTTTTGTTTAAAATGTGCATGGAATCTTGCTCTCTCCCCTGCAAAAACCAGAGGGACAGAGTCACCCGCTGATTACACAGGCCAACGATGCAAAAACTTTTTTGCTAAAAATAGCTTATTCTTATGTTTTTAGGGCGGGAAATCCAAATATGATACTTAAAAAACTGTATCACCCACCATTTCTTTAAGTTTTACACTGAAATTTTTTAAATTAAGCGATTTTTTAAATAATTTAACAGCTTTTATATAATCAAAATAATTTAGAAAGGAGGTGTAATGAATGTAGATGACGTTGGTAGCACTGCTAAAAAACGTTTGCTGTCAAAAAAGGTCGATTCTGTTTTTGTGTTAACAGATGGTGTTTTGTTTACTGTCAACCTAACCTCACTTTCCCGTTTCCTGTTCATGGGCTCAGTACAATGTCTAATAGGGGTTGTAAAAACTCTGCTGACAGTTTTTTTTATATTTGTGGTGAATTTGTGATTAAAATAAAACAAAGAAACGTTACAGACTTTGTGAAAAAGTTCATCTGTCATACTATGGATCTAAACTTGGTGATCAAGATAAATTTTGGGCGCCGCATAAGGTATGTTACGTGTGTATTGAAGATCTGAGAAGATCGTCAAAAAAGGAGAAAAAGCCTTTCGATTTGCTGTTCCTATGATATGAAGGGGGCCAAGAAATCATTCCAATGATTGCTACTTTTGCAGTGTTGATATTACTGGTCATAATTCGAAAAACAAGAACGTAATAAGCTACCCTAACCTTCCGTCCGCCATCCGACCAGTAGGGCATGGTGTAGATTTGCTGGATCCTGGACCACCTGATGATTTAAATTCTATTCCAACAAAAGTATTTTCTGATGTACAGTCTGATTTAGATGAACCAGGTGATAATGAATTCCATTGTAATACAGAAAGTCTAGAGCCCAAATTGTGTACTCAGACCGAGCTGGGCTTATTGAAAGAAAAACCTGAATTTCTTGGCTCTAGATTAAAAGAAAAGAACTTATTGGCCATTGGAACCAGCATATACGCGTATAGAAACAGAGAGCAGCAATTTTCCGAGCTTTTTCAACAAGAAAGTGATTTAGTGTATTGCTCAGACATTCCCCGTCTGATGAATGAGTTTGGTAATGAATACAAAAAGGAAGACTGGAGGCTGTTTAGTGATTCATTCAAAATTAGTTTAAAGGCTGTTTTATTACACAATGGTAACATGTATGCATCTAAAAGAAGGCGTCTTTGTTGGACCTGACATTAGAAAATTGTTTGATGTTAATTTTGAATCCACAATGACCTAAAATCAGAAACAAGCCTTGGTATCATTCAAGCAAGTCGTTACAAAGTTCTTAGGACATGAAAAAGACTTAGAATGTGTTTCTATTATAGCTACAATGTTAAATAAGCTTAAAACTTTAGGATGTTTGATGAGCCTGAAAGTTCACTTTTTGAACAGTCGCCTTGATTACTTCCCGGACAATATGGGAGGTGTTAGTAAGGAGCAAGGAGAGCGTTTTCACCAGGACATTAAAGTGATGGAAAAACGCTACCAAGGCCGCTGGAATATCAACATGATGGGGGACCACTGTTGGTCACTTCACCGAGAAATTCAGCAAGCGACTCCTCGTAGAAAAACCTATAAAAGAAGCTTCAAAGAAAAAAGAGAAAGAAAATACAAACCAATTCCAGCTGACAAGTGAAACCTCTACTAACACATGCCATTGTTTTAAGTAGCTTACTGTAAATAGAAACCATGCTTATGTTGTAACAAAGCGTTTCATTAATTTCCCCCGTTTACCATATAACATAGGATTTTTATACTAGATAATAAAATGCATATTGCTCGAAAACTGTGGGTGATGCAAAGAAATTAAGGCTAGATTTGGATTCAGCTTATAAAAATCTATAAAGATCAGCTATCAAAGTAAAAATGTATTTCAAAAAAAAATTTCGTCGGCCTGTGTTATTAATTTCAGTATGGATAACTTCTGAATCGGTCATCTTTGGTTTGTGATAGCGCTAGTGTTTACAGTGTGTGTGTGTGTGTGTGTGTGTGTGTGTGTGTGTGTGTGTGTGTGTCTTTCTGGAGTTTCTCTGCAAACCGAGGTTTTAAATTCCCTCCACAGCGCTTATTTGCTGCAGTTATGGCTTGAAATTGGGGGAGTGCGTTCCCGTCCAAATATTGGCGGTTGTCGACGTCGCCACACGACTGGATTCCCATAAGTTATCTGAACACAGTATCCGTCGGGAGAAACGCAGGTCTCACATGAAACAGATAGTTTGTTCACTTCGCCTTATAGGTAGCGTGAATTCTTCTCTTTGAATTCCTATGGAGCCTTTTACGTTATTATTATTGCCATAACTTTACGTGACGTCCCCTCTCCACTTTTTGTCGTCCCTGTTGATGTTGAGCCGCTACTGCTACAGCTCGGTCGGTGGAATGGAGACGCGATGCGCAGTGATGGTTGTCCCCGTCGGATAACGTGGAACAGCACCTGAAAATCTCTAAAGAAAATTGTTCCTCGCGTAATGTATGAAAGTCCGTTTGCGAGTCCGTACAGTCTTCTCAGCGATGCGAACTGCTGATTTTAATTGTCTGTTCGTTTCACACCACTGAAGCGAGGAAAAATTTATTTGCGGTTCAGTATTAGTAGTTGTTGTTACGTTGCTAGGCAGAACTGTTCACCACGGCGCGACGCAAATCCAGAGATAATCTGTAATGCTATCTTGCTTTCGTGCGTCATAGTATTATTTCGGGAAAACACTCCTTTCAATGCTCAATGTTCATCAAGTCACTCTTTCAGTTACAATGTTCACGGTTAATTAATTTTGATCATCAACTATCACACAGTTCAATTAATGATGGAGCCAACACGTGAGATTTCCATTACTAACGAACAATTTTTATTGTTCCTTCTTAGCAGTTAGGTTATAATCACACACCACACGCACGCCGATGGATCAGATCAATTACGATTCTTTTCAGTTCGGTGATCGTGACAATTACGACAACTTTTACAATCGGCGTATTTGTATTATCTTCGTGTGGTCGTGTTAATGTTTCCTACTCAAGGCTAATCAGGTATTGCAGTCTTCAATACTATGTCCATTCTTCGTTGAAACTGTTCACTTCGATGAAGATTGAGTGCAACAATAATATCTGCAATAATTAAAGTTCATTAATTCATCGTACACTATCAGAATATCACTCACGACTTGATAGCAAGCAAGCTAGCAAGCGACTAACATTTCCATGATCGAGCATTGCAGACGCATTGAATTACCTTTTCGCCGCGTATACAGCTCTCTTTCACAATAAATGTTATCTCTGACCGACATATTCCTTTGGACTTAACTTTCGTCGTACTGATTTGCAGTTGTTACTGAAATGTTTTGATAGCTACTTAAAAATAACCTTTCTTTCTTTCTACCTTTATACACTACTGGCCATTAAAATTGGTACACCACTAAGGCAACGTGCTACAGACGTGAAATTTCACCGACAGGAGGAAGACGCTGTGATATGCAAATGATTAGCTTTTCAGAGCATTCACACAAGGTTGGCGGCCATGGCGACACTTACAACGTGCTGACATGAGGAAAGTTTCCAACCGATTTCTCATACACAAACAGCAGTTGACCGCCGTTGCCTGGTGAAACGTTGTTGTGATGCCTCGTGTAAGGAGGAGAAATGCGTACCATCACGTTTCCGACTTTGATAAAGGCCGAATTGTAGCCTATCGCGATTGCGGTTTATTGTATCGCGTCATTGCTGCTCGCGATGGTCGAGATCCAATGACTGTTAGCACAATATGGAATCGTTGGGTTCAGGAGGGTAATACGGAACCCCGTGCTGGATCCCAACGGCCTCGTATCACTAGCAGTCGAGATGACAGGCATCTTATCCGCATGGCGGTAACGGATCGTGCAGCCACGTGTCGATCCGTGAGTCAACAGATGGGGACGTTTGCAAGACAACAACCATCTGCACGAACACTCCGACGACGTTTGCAGCAGCATGGACTATCAGCTCGGAGACCATGGCTGTGGTTACCCTAGACGCTGCATCACAGACAGGAGCACCTCCGATGGTGTACTCAAGGACGAACCTGGGTGCACGAATGGCAAAAAGCCATTTTTTTCGGATGAATCCAGGTTCTGTTTACAGCATCATGATGGTCGCATCCGTGTTTGGCGACATCGTGGTGAATGCACATTGGGAGCGTGTATTCGTCATCGCCGTACTGGCGTATCACCCGGTGTGATGCTATGGAGTGCCATTGGTTACACGTCTCGGGCACCTCTTGTTCGCACTGACGGCACTTTGAACAGTGGACGTTACATTTCAGATATGTTACGACCCGTGGCTCTACCCTTCATTGGATCCCTGCGAAACCCTACATTTCAGGAGGATAATGCACGACCGCATGTTGCAGATCCTGTACGGGCGTTTCTGGATACAGAAAATGTTCGACTGCTGCCCTGACCATCACATTGTTCAGATCTCTCACCAATTGAAAACGCCTGGTCAATGGAGGCCGAGCAACTGTGTCGTCACATTACGCCAGTCACTACTCTTGATGAACTGTGGTATCATGTTGAAGCTGCATGGGCAGCTGTACCTGTACAGGCCATCCAAGCTCTGTTTCACTCAATGTACACGCGTATCAAGGCCGTTATTACGGCCAGAGGTGGTTGTTCTGGGTACTGATTTCTTAGGATCTATGCATCGAAATTGCGTGAAAATGTAATCACATGTCATTTCTAGTATAATATATTTCTCCAATGAATACCCGTTTATCATGTGCATTTCTTCTTGGTGTAGCAATTTTAATGGCAAGTAGTGTATTATGTTGTTGTTGTTATGGTCTTCAGTCCTGAGACTGGTTTGATGCAGCTCTCCATGCTACTCTATCCTGTGCAAGCTTCTTCATCTCCCAGTACCTACTGCAACCTACATCCTTCTGAATCTGCTTAGTGTATTCATCTCTTGGTCTCCCTCTACGATTTTTACCCTCCACGCTGCCCTCCAATGCTAAATTTGTGGTCCCTTGATGCCTCAAAACATGTCCTACCAACCGATCCCTTCTTCTAGTCAAGTTGTGCCACAAACTTCTCTTCTCCCCAATCCTATTCAATACTTCCTCATTAGTTACGTGATCTACCCACCTTATCTTCAGCATTCTTCTGTAGCACCACATTTCGAAAGCTTCTATTCTCTTCTTGTCCATACTAGTTATCGTCCATGTTTCACTTCCATACATGGCTACACTCCATACAAATACTTTCAGAAACGACTTCCTGACATTTAAATCTATACTCGATGTTAACAAATTTCTCTTCTTCATTAACGATTTCCTTGCCATTGCCTGTCTACATTTTATATCCTCTCTACTTCGACTATCATCAGTTATTTTACTCCCTAAATAGCAAAACTCCTTTACTACTTTAAGTGTCTCATTTCCTAATCTAATTCCCTCAGCATCACCCGATTTAATCTGACTACATTCCATTATCCTCGTTTTGCTTTTGTTGATGTTCATCTTATATCCTCCTTTCAAGACACTGTCCATTCCGTTCAACTGCTCTTCCAAGTCCTTTGCTGTCTATGACAGAATGACAATGTCATCGGCGAACCTCAACGTTTTTATTTCTTCTCCATGAATTTTAATACCTACTCCGAATTTTTCTTTTGTTTCCTTTACTGCTTGCTCAATATACAGATTGAATTTGTATTATGTATACTCAGTAATTATTGAAATTGGTGTTCATCAAAACTTTAAGGTGTTATATTATTGTCAAAGTTGTCGTACCTGTCAGGATAACACTGTTCCCTACTTTAAATTATTGTGACATTCTTAATTAGGTTTTCGGGTTTCTTGGGGTGTCACAATTACTTCTTAATTTGATATAAAGTGAAAGGTAAAATAGAGGGGGAGACATAAATGCACTGGTACGTAAGACAGCTGCTACTTTACAGGCTGTTGCGGTTGCAGGTGGACGAGGGCATCGAGGCGATGCTGTGCTGCTGGCTGCAGCAGCTGCGCGAGTTCGGCGGCCCCGAGGTGGCGGAGCGGCCGGACCTGCTGAAGGGCTCGTTCGGCTCGCTGCAGCACCTGGCGAGGCCCGCCACGCTGGCCGGCTCCACGGGGTCGCTGGCGCAGGCGCGCTCCTACCTGCAGGCCGACACGCGCGCGCGCTACAACGTGAGTACGGAAAGAAAACACACTACTCACTGACCGTCTGTAGTTAACTACAGACAATCCTCGAGGGTTGGGATCACAGGGAATGAATATACCGACTGGTTAGCCAAGTTGGCTACCAGGATGACGAATTTGGAGGCGGTGGTACCGGAACCGGACCTTCAGTCGATTCTATATCGACAGTTGTTGGCCACGTCCTCCGACATGAGGATCCACCCCACTGTCGGGTGGTGTCCCTCTCACGATGGTCCACATCCTACTGAACTTCCCTAATTTGACAAACTTATGGTTAAACATTAAACATGCTGACATGCTACCTCTGGTACTATCAGACGACGCCAAAGCAGCTGATTTGGTGTTACGTTTTACTCGTGAAAATAGTTTTTGATCTTCTGTGTGACGTAGAGTACTTTAGCCTCGTTGGCTGCTTGAGGGATATGATGGGTGCCCTGTCGGCTGCTCCGACCCAAGGGGCCCTAGGCTGCCCTTACTCGGTGGTCTCACCTGGCTCCTTCACTTCCAACCTTTACAAATCTTCTTAGTCTATTACATCTATTGCTGGTTGACAGACTTGTCGCAATTGTTCTGTTTCATGAGATTTTTATCTTGTCCATGTACGTGGTTTTCTTGTGGTAATGGTAGGTGTGGAGGGACTGGTCGGATGTAGAGGTTGAGAGAGTGTGTATCCAGTTGCATAACGTGTCCCATGGATCTCCATCTTCTTTTTGGGAGGGGCAACTCTCCCACCTTCAACATTTTACTCGTCTCTCACTTGCATTTGCTTTCATCTCTTGGCTTTCTTGATTCTCGGATACAATTGAGTCCAGTTGGATTTTTCTTCTGTGTCATAGGTAGAATCTTAAGGAAATGTAACTCATCCACGAAGGAAGTGGCTTATTCTTGTGTATGGTTCACCTATCTGGGGTCCCTACCAGATAGGACTGATAGAAGAGGTAGAGAAGATCCAACGAAGAGCGGCAAGTTTCGTCGCGGGATCGTTTAGTCGGCACGAGAGCGTTACGGAGCTGCTCGAAAAACTCCATTGGCAGACGTTACAAGAGAGGAGTTGTGCATCACGGAGAGATTTGCTATTGAAATTTCGAGAGAGCACTTTACGGGAAAAGTCGGATAACATATTACTTCCCCCTACATACGTCTCGCGTAAAGATAAAGAGGAGAAAATTCGACAAATTAGAGCCAATACACAGGCTTACCAACAATCACTCTTCTCACGCGCTATTCGCGAGTGGAACAAGGTTGGATGGCTCAGGTAGTGCTACAAAAAGTACCCTCCGCCACACACCATTACATGGCTTGTGGAGTAGGATGTAGGTGTAGATGTCTTTCCTCTGCGGGAACAATTCTTGGCTTCACACATAAAGGATTAGGGGACCGACGATCTCATAGTTTGGTCCTTTAACCCCATCAACCCTTCCATCCAATCCTCAAGGCGCTGCACAGCTCTAGGAAACGCTGCCCCGAGACACATCGTTCTACATTGAAATTCCACCATAAACTGTTTTCTTTAAGTATTAGTGTCAAACGGAATAAACTTCAGCATACAATGTACATATATATACGAGGGTTGGCCGGCCGGAGTGGCCGTGCGGTTCTAGGCGCTACCGTCTGGAACCGAGCGACCGCTACGGTCGCAGGTTCGAATCCTGCCTCGGGCATGAATGTGTGTGATGTCCTTAGGTTAGTTAGGTTTAATTAGTTCTCAGTTCTAGGCGACTGATGACCTTAGAAGTTGAGTCGCATAGTTCTCAGAGCCATTTGAACCATTATACGAGGGTTGTTCAAAATATAGTATCGCCCAGAGATCGCGATGCGACATTTTTCAGTATGATCTGCGTTCCATGCGTCGGCCTTACTCCACCTTACGCGGAGGGTCTGTAAGGCAGCATGGTACCTCTCTACTGGTCGATGTCGAGGCCTAGGTCTTGTTGCGCCAGTAACTCCCCCATCATCCTCGTACAACTTTTCGCAGCGTGCATCCTTCATTGGGCCAACTAGATGGAAGTCGGAAGGTGCGAGATCCGGGCTGTAGGGTGGATGAGGAAGAACAGTAAAATGAAGTTTTGTGAGCTCCTCTCGATCGCGTGGACTTGTGTGAGGCCTTGCTTTGTTATGGAGAAGAAGATGTTCGTTTGCTTCACCCCGAATGAGAGTTTCGACACATTACAGAGTGGCATGGAGTCACAGCTGTGTGCGACCAACCGGCAAGCGGGAGATCGGACAGGTTTGTGCGGCATTATTGCGATGATGACAGACGACCAGTCCAACGATTTACCGTGCCAGGTCTCCGTAGACATTCTGCAAGCACCCACGAATATCTGGGATGCTGTGGTTTCCCGTCTAAAAATGGTTCAAATGGCTCTGAGCACTATGGGACTTAACTTCCGAGATCACACACACCCATGCCCGAGGCAGGATTAGAACCTGCGACCGTAGCGGTCGCGCGGTTTCAGACTGTAGATCCCAAAACCGGTCGGCCACCCCGGCCGGCTTCCCCGCCAAAAGAAACTCTGTTTGGCACGCACCTCCATTACAGACGCTATTTGAAGGCCATGTATAGCGCCACCACATATCGGAACTTCCTGAAACTACAGGGGCTGAGGCAGCAATATTCCACGATGTCCCATAACACATTTCGCATTTTCTCATCCGAAACTGGCCGAGAAAAAATGTGCTGCGTCACTTAATCAACGAGCAATGTGATTTTCTAAATTCAGATAACTCGTTGTTTTCACTCTACAGTAAAGACATACTTTCAAATTCGTAAACGTTATCCAAACTTGTACTCTTAAAAAATTTCAGATGGATATTTAACATTGTTTACTAACGAACTCAGTGCACTTAGCATGGGCTAGCAACAACTTACCATTGTTTACTTGCTGGGAGAATTAAGGGGAGGTTTACTATCTTTGGCTCGAAAAAAGCATGTTCTTTGAGAATTTTTTTCTCATGATGTGTTATAGATATCAATGTCAAATTTGGTCAATATGTTTACTGACATTACCTCTACAAACTGGAATTTTTTCAACCGGAAATATCGAAGAGCAAAGGCGGAAGTGCCGTCGGAACGAAATAAAATTTCGATGTAGACCTCCACGCGCGGTATGTCACAGGTCAGCCTGCTCGTCTGAAATCAAAACTGAGTCGACGTTAGCGAAGTATATAAGATTCTTCAGGGGTTGCACCTCGCTTAAGTCATTTGAACCACAGGAAACAAAATAGCGGCCGTTTGAAAGAAAGAGGGTTTTTTCATCGATTTTTCGACTTCGTCGGACAAGTAAAAATATTTGTAGGTGATGGATCGGAATAAAAGCGGTACAACTCCTAGACAATTTAGTTAGCTTCGTCGGAAACAAAGAATCATGCCAATCGCTTCAGTAGATTTGATGTTACCATACCACGCGATGAAACAAAAAGTCATTTCGAGAAGAACGCGTTTGAAGTTTTGACTACATACACTCCTGGAAATGGAAAAAAGAACACATTGACAACGGTGTGTCAGACCCACCATACTTGCTCCGGACACTGCGAGAGGGCTGTACAAGCAATGATCACACGCACGGCACAGCGGACACACCAGGAACCGCGGTGTTGGCCGTCGAATGGCGCTAGCTGCGCAGCATTTGTGCACCGCCGCCGTCAGTGTCAGCCAGTTTGCCGTGGCATACGGAGCTCCATCGCAGTCTTTAACACTGGTAGCATGCCGCGACAGCGTGGACGTGAACCGTATGTGCAGTTGACGGACTTTGAGCGAGGGCGTATAGTGGGCATGCGGGAGGCCGGGTGGACGTACCGCCGAATTGCTCAACACGTGGGGCGTGAGGTCTCCACAGTACATCGATGTTGTCGCCAGTGGTCGGCGGAAGGTGCACGTGCCCGTCGACCTGGGACCGGACCGCAGCGACGCACGGATGCACGCCAAGACCGTAGGATCCTACGCAGTGCCGTAGGGCACCGCACCGCCACTTCCCAGCAAATTAGGGACACTGTTGCTCCTGGGGTATCGGCGAGGACCATTCGCAACCGTCTCCATGAAGCTGGGCTACGGTCCCGCACACCGTTAGGCCGTCTTCCGCTCACGCCCCAACATCGTGCAGCCCGCCTCCAGTGGTGTCGCGACAGGCGTGAATGGAGGAACGAATGGAGACGTGTCGTCTTCAGCGATGAGAGTCGCTTCTGCCTTGGTGCCAATGATGGTCGTATGCGTGTTTGGCGCCGTGCAGGTGAGCGCCACAATCAGGACTGCATACGACCGAGGCACACAGGGCCAACACCCGGCATCATGGTGTGGGGAGCGATCTCCTACACTGGCCGTACACCACTGGTGATCGTCGAGGGGACACTGAATAGTGCACGGTACATCCAAACCGTCATCGAACCCATCGTTCTACCATTCCTAGACCGGCAAGGGAACTTGCTGTTCCAACAGGACAATGCACGTCCGCATGTATCCCGTGCCACCCAACGTGCTCTAGAAGGTGTAAGTCAACTACCCTGGCCAGCAAGATCTCCGGATCTGTCCCCCATTGAGCATGTTTGGGACTGGATGAAGCGTCGTCTCACGCGGTCTGCACGTCCAGCACGAACGCTGGTCCAACTGAGGCGCCAGGTGGAAATGGCATGGCAAGCCGTTCCACAGGACTACATCCAGCATCTCTACGATCGTCTCCATGGGAGAATAGCAGCCTGCATTGCTGCGAAAGGTGGATATACACTGTACTAGTGCCGACATTGTGCACGCTCTGTTGCCTGTGTCTATGTGCCTGTGGTTCTGTCAGTGTGATCATGTGATGTATCTGACCCCAGGAATGTGTCAATAAAGTTTCCCCTTCCTGGGACAATGAATTCACGGTGTTCTTATTTCAATTTCCAGGAGTGTATAAATGTAGTATTATGCAACTTGCGTTCAATCTGCTATTCTGGGTCCATAAACAAGTCCTTCCTCTTCCTCATAGAGGGCGCTTTACACGATCTGGGCCATCCTGCACTGCTCCAGAGCCGCTCGTACGGCCGGTGACAAGCGGTTTTCGGCCGCTGGAATCCGGTGGTCGTCCGAATGCTTGGCGAACTGCGCCGAATAGAGTCCCAGGATGACGTCCATCGTTGTCATGGTCTTCTAAATTGATGAATGCCCTTCGTTGAAGCTGCTCACTGCCAGGAAAGTCGCAATCTCCACAGTGTTCGCACCAGAATGCAAATGCTTGGGGGCTAACTTCCAAACGCACACGTCCAAACTTTGATTTGAATTTTGTGTGTTTCCTTCCTAGCACCGGCACAGTAACTCGTCCTCCAAAAGGGCATCGCAGATCGGGTGAACCACTTTTTGAACTTCTTTGGAGAGCGGCTGGTCGTGTTGATGTCCGGTAGCGTCTGCAAAGCGCCACTTGCACCAACTAGTTTCCCCAGCCGGACAATTTGGTGTTGTCAGTGGTCATCCGTCTAACACTTGTGGAAATACGTTTCCCAAATTGCCTTCTTCATCTATTCCACCGAATTGTAATACTGTCGGATTTTTTATTCAACAGCGAATAACAAACATTTTCGTTCCGTATTCGGAAAAACCGTTTCGGGGGTGGATTCTAAACACTTTTATGGATCCAAAACTGCAGTTTAAAAAAATCGATTTTTTGAACCAAAAGGTAGTAAACGCCCCCTTAACGTAGCTTTATTGCAAAACGTCTCAAAAATACACATTTAAAATCTTCGAATTGTTTCAGTTGTTTATATTAAGATTATATTTCATAACGATTTTTGTGGGGAGTGGGTATGGATAGAGGGGGATAACAACCCGACTGGATCCGCGCCTTGTCCGCCTCTCACTCCCCCCAAAGTTTCTAGCGAAACCGGCCACATCACTAGGAAGTTGGGAAATAGTACTGTTAACTAGGCTCCTGTGACGTGCAGCTGCCTACATCGCAGATACCTCGCACGTCATTAATTGTAGCAGTGATGGAGAAGCGGGTCCGTGATACTGGTAGGGTGGGTGGCCAGCAGCCGGTAATGAGAGCGGACGGGCCTTCACGGGGAGCTGGCGGCTCGGCCGGGCTCGGCTGCGCTCGGCTCAGTGGGTCGCGGGATGGCGCCAGGCGTGTCGGTAATTGCGCCCAGATTACTGGCTCGCCAGCGCCGCGCGCCATATAAATTGCAGCCGCCTGCGCCACTGGCAGCTGCCGTGCCTCGACCGGCCCCGTCCCGTCCCGTTCCAGCCTGCGGCATCCCATTGCCTGCGGTGCACGAAGCAGTGTCGGCTTGTCTCCAGTCCGCATGTCAAGTCGCGGGGCTCGCCTGCCACAACTGAATGACAGAAACGCTGTTAACGAAGAAGGACACTGCAGCGTCTCCGCGACTTGGTGTGGCTGGAGACGAGGCGGCAAAAAAGGTTATCCGCCAGATAACTGCCGTTCCACAGGAGCCCAAAGAGCTGTTTTCGTGACATAAGAGACTAGATGGCCATAAAGCGTGTGTATTTGTCTGCTATGATAGAATATTTGCGCAATAATATGCACTAGCCGAACCTAACATGGCGAAGATTCATCGGAATTCGCGTTAAGCGGATGTTGGCAAATTAGACTTCCGGCGTAATTCTACTGCAGTAAAGTAAATACAAAAACCAATCACTTTGAATAATGCTGTTTATTAGGCACAAATAACACAGATACCCGCTTCTAACCGAGAGCTTCATCATCAGCAGGCTGTTTACACTTAATATTACTGTATGTTGTGTGACGTTCGTTGATATAAGGGGAGAAAATGGGCAGGTGCAAATACTTAGGTATTACAATTACGAACAATTTAAATAGGAAGGAACACGTAGAAAATATTGTGGGGAAAGCTAACCAAAGACTGCGTTTCATTAACAGGACACTTAGAAAATGTAACAGACCTGCTAAGGAGACTGCCTACAATACGCTTGTCCGTCCTCTTTTAGAATACTGTTGCGCAGTGTGAGATCCTTACCAGATAGGACTGACTGAGTACATCGAAAAAGTTCAAAGAAAGGCACCGCGTCTTTTATCATCGCGAAATATGGAAGAGAGTGTCACAGAAATGATAAAGGATTTGGGATGGACATCATTAAAAGAATGGTGTTTTTCGTTGCGACGGAATCTTCTCACGAAATTCCAATCACCAACTTTCTCCTCCAAATGCGAAAATATTTTGTTGCCACCGACTTACGTAGGGAGGAACGATCACAAAGACAAAATAACGGAAATCAGAGCTCGTACGGAAAGATATAGGTGGTCATTCTTTCCGCGCGCTATACGAGATTGGAATAATAGAGAATTGTGAAGGTGGTTCTGAAACGTCCCCTTAGAAAAATTAATGAATCACTGTGCTGATAAACCTCTTACATTATTTGATTTTCAGACAGCAGAGCAGAACTGAACGTACTCACACATTTCGCTCTTTCCCTATTCTGATCAAAACTAAACTGACACACAATATTTTTAGCGCAACGCAGTCTGACTTTTAATAATTCCTACAAAAGAATGGCCCTGACTAACATTAACCTATACCTTTCACAAATCACTTAACTCACAAAAATCTTCGTTACTCGAACTTCTGCAATACAGCGAGCGCCACTACTGCCAGCTAAATAAAAGATTGAAACTACTGAAGACACTAACTACTGATAGGCATAGTTAGCAAATGAAAGATTTTGATAGAGAACAAAGAATGTATTTACCTTAATAGTGTTCAAAAGTCATAATATCTATATCAGTCCATGATATCCAATATTACAAATTTACAGTCTCTGTCCAGATCATCCGCTCTCAAAACTCCGCCATCTCACTCCCCACATCCACCACTGCTGACGGCTCACCTCCAACTGCGCAACGCTACGCGCTGTTAACAGCCAACTGCGCAACACTACAATAGAAACTATTCCAACAATGCCAACCAACCACAGCCTTCACACAGCACAGTCAGTGATTTTCATATAGAGCGCTACGTGGCGTTACCAATAAAAAAAACCTGAACAGCCTACATACTGTTCGATGAAGCCTTTGCCAGGCACTTAAATGTGATTCGCAGAGTATCGATGTAGATGTAGATGCAAGTAGGCCTCGCACGCTGACCTTTCGGTGCAAACTTAATTATGTATAGAGGCAGTTCCATCCGTTCTGGGAATGGAGAATCTCGACGATTTTGGCCTGTTATCGACCTTAATAATGGAAACACACCACTCCCAGAGATTTCAAAACGTTCGAGAATGTTTTAATTTCAAGTTCGAAGTCGGATAACACGTGCCGAAAGAAATAATTCTTTTCGTATGATAAATTTTGGTTGCCCAGAAAGTAATGCACCGCATTGTTTTCTTCAACAGTTCTTTATTGAACATAATGAGAATTACACACACACGATAGAATGGGGTTTTATCTACACACCCAATTTTTCCACGTAATATCCATCCAGTTCTATGGCCTCCCTCCAGCGCGACACAAGGGCGCGTATGCCCTGTCGGTAGCAGTCCTTGTCGTGGTGGCGGAGCCAGTGCTTCACTGTGTGAACCACCTCCTCATCGTCCTCAAAATGTCTTCCACGAATGGCTATCTTTAATGAATGACGACATCAGCTCGCTGCAACACGTCAGGTGTGACAGCCGTGGATGGTCTCCCGGACCGCTGCAAACCGTGGAGTTCCGCAGAGCCGCCTTCTGGTGACCTCATCCTCCGTCTCCAGCGCCTACTGTACTTCTGTCGACGGCAGATGCTCCATGGACGTTGCACAAGTCTTAGCGAATATTCCCACAATTTCTGTCTCTGCAGTGAGTAATTGAATGACGGCACGTTTCTTGTAACGTACATAACCTACAGACGCCATTTTGAAACTGTCCTGCCTCTATGCTACCTGTCGGAAGTGAAGGAAACTTGGCGCGCTCACTCAAGAGACTTCAGATAATACATACGTACCGTTTCGTGTTTCTACCATTGTTTTCGGCTGAGAAAAAAAAATGCGGTGCATTACTTTCTGGGCAGCCCTCGTAACTACAAGTTCACAATTTTCTCACTTTTTCCTGTACTTACACTATGAAACCTTGCTTCTTGCCAAATTTTATGTTTACAGGTCGACGGGAAGTACCCTACCAGTTTTGATGTGTAGGTTTGCGAATATCAAAATATCTGACATAAAGGGCCGTATCTTTTTATTGCATTGACTTAGAGGCTGAGCCGTGCGTGGCTCGTGTTCGTTCCATATCTGATTTGACATACTGTTTTTACTGTACTAGCACCTAGTTATGTTAATTTCAGTTACTGGTGTTACTGAGTTGCAGCTTTGCCTGCCGGTGAGCGGCAGCAGCGGCGCTTATCGATATAAGGCCTGGCTTATTATCTTTGCTGACTGCTATTACTTCCCGGTTGCCGTGTGTTCGGAGTTCGGATCTGCCATTGAGTTGGGAGGCGCTAGCAGTGCAGTTCGGACCTGGCAGTGTTTGAGTTTGGACGCGGCAGAAGTTCAGTGGGGGCGCGGCTGCAGTGAGGTCCAAACAGCCATGGCTCGCCCGACGGTTGCCGATACGTATCACTTGAGTGCGGACCGCCTTGGTTGGTCGTCGGTCGATCGTCTGGTCGGACGACGTGTATGTTGGCCGGCGATCGCTTATGGGCTGCCTGTGTGTGCCGACTGGTGATTCGTCCTTGTCGCTGCCGTTATTATTGTCTAGTCCTTCGTGCAAGTGTTCGTGAAACTGTGTGTAGCTGAAGATGTCGACTGCTCAGTTATCTTAGTGCTGTCTCCGTACTGATGTGTGGCAGTCGATCGGTTGGTGTAGACCAGCCGGGAAATCTCCGCGCGGCGCAGTGGGCCGGGCCCGCTGGCGGTCTTTACGCACTGTCGGAGTGTGTGGGGGCTATTCCGATCGCTACGAGGTTCGTGGCTCACCGACCCAGGACATCAAAGTCGAGTGGTGATTTAATTACCGAAGCCAGTCTGTTCACATTGGGCCTGTGGTTTTCATGGTTGGCTGTTGGGGGTATTCCCATGAGCATCTGCGAGTGTTCGAGTTAGCGAAAGTTTGGCCACCATCCATTGGAGTTTAACTGTGTTTTGGTTATTTGAAGTCCAAGTGCACCAGCGGAATTTTCTGCCTTGTGGCCGTTAGCGTTCCGGTTACCTGCCCTGGCTGCTGACGTAAAATTCAGGCAGTGTCCTTTCCTCATCGTGTTGTCGCTGTCCAACACGTGTGTGTAGTTTTGACAGCTTATGCATACATACTTGGTTGTGGGCGGCTACACCTTTTACATTTTGGCATTGGAGTTCCTTGTGTATTGGTCGGGTGGAAAGCAAGTCGTCTTGTCGGTGGGTCCATCGACTGTCTCTTGGTTGGGTTGCTGGCGGATCTGATGTAGTTGGGCAGGCTACCTGTCTTCCCTAACACCCAGCACGGTAGCTCAGCGTGTTTGGTGAGAGGGTTGGCAGCTCTCTGCAATAAAAAAAACTGAGTTAATGGATCAACAACGAACTTAAACGGATGTCTTACGACGTCCGCCCCGAGCAGATGCAACGATCAAATGCGAACAAAATGAGATTAAAAAAAAAAAAAAAAAAGCGAACGTCAATGTTTCAAGTGCAGACCGACCCCAGGAAACTTCTGAGCCCCGTTGACTGTACTGCCTCTTCTTATTGGTGTTTGATTGTGTATTTTAATGGCTCATAGTCGATGGTTTGAATTTGTATGCCTATAGTTGAGTTTTAAATAATGGGCCTTTCGCCGTTTTAAACATTAAACAGGTTGTGCCCTTAAGCCATAAGATTGTGTGACATAATCAGTTGATAGTTAAGGTCGTAAATCTGCGCTGTACTGTCTGGGCGACTAAATAAAGTTACATGTGTTCGAGTGTAACTGACAGCCGCTCGTATTGGCCCCTTTCAACAATACCAAATACCTGTTCTGTCCTGCGGATTTAACCAGGCGTTTCATTAACCTTTATTACACCGTCGAGAGACCATAGTCCTTACTGTTGTTGTTGTTGTGGTCTTCAGTCCTGAGACTGGTTTGATGCAGCTCTCCATGCTACTCTATCCTGTGCAAGCTTCTTCATCTCCCAGTACCTACTGCAACCTACATCCTTCTGAATCTGCTTAGTGTACTCATCTCTTGGTCTCCCTCTACGATTTTTACCCTCCACGCTGCCCTCCAATACTAAATTGGTGATCCCCTAATGCCTCAGAACATGTCCTACCAACCGATCCCTTCTTCTGGTCAAGTTGTGCCACAAACTTCTCTTCTCCCCAATCCTGTTCAATACTTCCTCATTAGTTATGTGATCTACCCGTCTAATCTTTAGCATTCTTCTGTAGCACCACATTTCGAAAGCTTCTATTCTCTTCTTGTCCAAACTATTTATCGTCCATGTTTCACTTCCATACATGGCTACACTCCATACAAATACTTTCAGAAATGACTTCCTGACACTTAAATCTCTACTCGATGTTAACAAATTTCTCTTCTTCAGAAACGCTTTTCTTGCCATTGTCAGTCTACATTTTATATCCTCTCTACTTCGACCATCATCAGTTATTTTGCTCCCCAAATAGCAAAACTCCTTTACTACTTTAAGTGTCTCATTTCCTAATCTAATTCCCTCAGCATCACCCGACTTAATTCGACTACATTCCATTATCCTCGTTTTCCTTTTGTTGATGTTCATCTTATATCCTCCATTCAAGACACTGTTCATTCCGTTCAACTGCACTTCCAAGTCCTTTGCTGTCTCTGACAGAATTACAATGTCATCGGCGAACCTCAAAGTTTTTATTTCTTCTCGTTGGATTTTAATACCTACTCCGAATTTTTCTTTTGTTTTCTTTACTGCTTGCTCAATATACAGATTGAACAACATCGGGGAGAGGCTACAACCCTGTCTTACTCCCTTCCCAGCCACTGCTTCCCTTTCATGTCCCTCGACTCTTATAACTGCCATCTGCTTTCTTTACAAATTGTAAATAGCCTTTCGCTCCTTGTATTTTACCCCTGCAACCTTTAGAATTTGAAAGAGAGTATTCCAGTCAACATTGTCAAAAGCTTTCTCTAAGTCTACAAATGCTAGAAACGTAGGTTTGCCTTTCCTTAATCTTTCTTCTAAGATAAGTCGTAAGGTCAGTATTGCCTCACGTGTTCCAGTGATTCTACGGAATCCAAACTGATTTTCCCCGAGGTTGGCTTCTACTAGTTTTTCCATTCGTCTGTAAAGAATTCGTGTTAGTATTTTGCAGCTGTGACTTATTAAACTGATAGTTCGGTAATTTTCACATCTGTCAACACCTGCTTTCTTTGGGATTGCAATTATTATATTCTTCTTGAAGTCTGAGGGTATTTCGCCTGTTTCATACATCTTGCTCACCAGATGGTAGAGTTTTGTCAGGACTGGCTCTCCCAAGGCCGTCAGTAGTTATAATGGAATGTTGTCTACTCCCAGGGCCTTGTTTCGACTCAGGTCTTTCAGTGCTCTGTCAAACTCTTCACGCAGTATCGTATCTCCCATTTCATCTTCATCTACATCCTCTTCCATTTCCATAATATTGTCCTCAAGTACATCGCCCTTGTATAGACCCTCTATATACTCCTTCCACCTTTCTGCTTTCCCTTCTTTGCTTAGAACTGGGTTTCCATCTGAGCTCTTGATATTCATACAAGTCGTTCTCATATCTCCAAAGGTCTCTTTAATTTTCCTGTAGGCAGTATCTATCTTACCCCTAGTGAGATAGGCCTCTACATCCTTACATTTGTCCTCTAGCCATCCCTGCTTAGCCATTTTGCACTTCCTGTCGATCTCATTTTTGAGACGTTTGTATTCCTTTTTGCCTGCTTAATTTACTGCATTTTTATATTTTCTCCTTTCATCAATTAAATTCAATATTTCTTCTGTTACCCAAGGATTTCTACTAGCCCTCGTCTTTTTACCTACTTTATCCTCTGCTGCCTTCACTACTTCATCCCTCAAAGCTACCCATTCTTCTTCTACTCTATTTCTTTCCCCCATTCCTGTCAATTGTTCCCTTATGCTCTCCCTGAAACTCTGTACAATTTCTGGTTCTTTCAGTTTATCCAGGTCCCATCTCCTTAAATTCCCACCTTTATGCAGTTCCTTCAGTTTTAATCTACAGGTCATAAGCAATAGATTGTGGTCAGAGTCCACATCTGCCCTGGAAATGTCTTACAATTTAAAACCTGGTTCCTAAATCCCTGTCTTACCATTATATAATCTATCTGATACCTTCTAGTATCTCCAGGGTTCTTCTACGTATACAGCCTTCTTTCATGATTCTTAAACCAAGTGTTAGCTATGATTATGTTGTGCTCTGTGCAAAATTCTACCAGGCGGCTTCCTCTTTCATTTCTTAGCCCCAATCCATATTCACCTACTACGTTTCCTGCTCTCCCTTTTCCTACACACAAATTCCAGTCACCCATGACTATTAAATTTTCGTCTCCCTTCACTATCTGAATAATTTCTTTTATTTCATCATACATTTCTTCAATTTCTTCGTCATCTGCAGAGCTGGTTGGCATATAAACTTGTACTACTGTAGTAGGTGTGGGCTTCGTATCTATCTTGGCCACAATAATGCGTTCACTATGCTGTTTGTAGTAGCTTACCCGCATACCTATTTTGCTATTCATTATTAAACCTACTCCTGCTTTACCCCTATTTGATTTTGTGTTTATAACCCTGTAGTCACCTAACCAGAAGTCTTGTTCCTCCTGCCACCGAACTTCACTAATTCCCACTATATCTAACTTTAACCTATCCCTTTCCCTTTTTAAATTTTCTAACCTACCTGCCCGATTAAGGGATCTGATATTCCACGCTCCGATCCGCAGAACGCCAGTTTTCTTTCTCCTGATAACGACATCCTCTTGAGTAGTCCCCGCCCGGAGATCCGAATGGGGGATAATTTTACCTCCGGAATATTTTACCCAAGAGGACGCCATCATCATTTAATCATACAGTAAAGCTGCATGCCCTCGGTAGAAATTACGGCTGTAGTTTCCCCTTGCTTTCAGTCGTTCGCAGTACCAGCACAGCAAGGCCGTTTTGGTTATTGTTACAAGGCCAGATGAGTCAATCATCCAGACTGTTGCCCTTGCAGTTACTGAAAAGGCTGCTGCCTCTCTTCAGGAACCATACGTTTGTCTGGCCTCTCAACAGATACCCCTCCGTTGTGGTTGCACCTACGGTGCGGCTATCTGTATCGCTGAGGCACGCAAGCCTCCCCACCAACGGCAAGGTCCATGGTTCATGTGACATAAATCTCGACTCCTAAGAAAAGGGGTTTCCAACAATCGGACGGGCGGGCAGACAGACAGACAGGTAACAAAGTTATCCTGTAATGGTTCCGCTTCCACCGATTGAGATACGGAACGCTAAAAAGGACTATTTTAACGTAAATCAACGAAATAACGAATTATAACAGCGTAAACAACTTCCTAAAATAATAATAAATGAATTAGTTTTGTATTACTTACATCAAAATTCTTGCGTCTATTTGTTGCTTTGTTCACTGCTTTTGAAAATGTGTGTATTAAGCCGAATGCCTGGCGAAATTTCACAGTCTCCTGAACTTTGAATTGTTACATCGAACTGATCGGTACCTTTCCACACCAACGACGATTAATTGTTAAAATCAAGAGACAGATATCGAAAATGAAGAAGGTATCAGCAGGATCCCCTCATGGGTCAGTTCTGTCACCAGCATTATTCAACATACATGTGAAAGATATCCCGACCGAGAACAAATTTTTCCTCGCGCAGTTACTACGTTTGATACAGTTTGTGCAAAGCGTGATACACACAGCCTAGAATTTCGGTCATATGGATGTTTATGTACAAAGATGGCCATTTACAAGTACAAAACCTTGCTGAGGACTGTGTCTGACAGAGAACTTACAATATATACATAGATGTTGCGGCAGAAAATTACCGAGGCATAGATACACTTCAGGCTATGCGGTGTTCTTTCTGGGTAGAACAATCTTGGTGAATGTCTGTATCTATTAGTCTGGGATAAGTGTGTTACTCCACAGTACCGGAAGCTTGATAACAAATAATACGGTTGTTGAGATGAAGAATCCGAAGTGACCAATCAGATGTATGGACCCACGCGTGGCAACTTTTGCTGAACTCTACGGCAGAGACCCTCTTGTTTTACACTTTGTTGCTAGACCTTGCGTATGGCACTTTAGCTGCTGCTCAGAGGTCGATCTTGCTGTAATGTACAGCAATAAATAAACAGTTTTACAGTTGCACTATTTATTAGCCATTAAACATAACATTAGTGCACGATCAACGAAACGCCTATTCTGTAAAGAGTCTAAGTTCCATGTATAGAACAGCTTCAAACTTCTTGTTATTTGACAAATGTGTTATTGTGTTAAATATATGACGTTAAGCATGTAAACGAGAAGAAGTTTATAAAAGGTTTGAAATTATATTTAAAACTTGTCTGCCGTCGCTAAGTGCTCTCATTATCGAACACTGGATGATCATAATCCGAGTAATTCGCGCTCCGTTTTGAACAAAAGCTGGTTTTTCATGCATATCAATACGTATGACGTAATATCTCTTGAATTATGTTGTACGATGATATAATTTTGCGTGTAACTTCAGTGGTGTAGGTGGATCCTGATTTCGAATAGATTTAGTAATAAAGAAGTGATAAGTTAATTAAAACGTCATGCTGAAGGTGATAGTTTGTTTTCATGATCAACGAAGATGTCTGGGCTTTAAACTGTTATTCATTTCACTGTTCTGTGCTGGGTGTCAGCAAGAAAAAGCTCCGTAAATGTTTGAAATTATGTGTAAACTTCGTTGCAAGTCACTAAGTCCTCTCATTCTCGAATACTGGATGAATATAACCAGTGTATTCCCATGCCTTGAGTTACGCTGTCGCATGACATTCAGGTTGAGTCGAAAGGAAAGATACTTGCTTTCAGAGACTGTACTATTAATGATTCTGAACAAAAAAGTCATATGAATATTATTCCCTGTTAATAAGAATTTTCGAGGTATCTAATGAAAACTGTGGGAAGCAGGAAAAATGCAAAAGATATTAAATGAAACATTCTGACCTAATATTTTGTTTAATTGTGTACATTCCTCGCGATTGATGTTCAAAAAGTCCACCGTCAAGTGCAACGCATTCTGTAGCTCTTGTAGACAGCTGCTGTGTTGCTGGTCTGAGCTCTTTACTACGGTCCTTTACTTGAGCGCACGCATCTACATCTGCATCTACATTTATACTCCGCAAGCCACCAAACGGCGTGGGGCGCAGGGCACTTTACGTGCCACTGTCATTACCTCCCTTTCCTTTTCCAGTCGCGTATGGTTCGCTGGAAGAACGACTGCCGGAAAGCCTCAGTGCGCGCTAGAATCTCTCTGATTTTATATTCGTGATCTCCTCTGGAGCTATAAGTAGGGGGAAGCAATATATTCGATACCTCATCCAGAAACGCACCCTCTCGGAACCTGGACAGCAAGCTACACCGCGATGCAGAGCGCCTCTCTTGTAGAGTCTGCCACTTTAGTTGGCTAAACATCTCCGTAACGCTATCACGCTTACCAAATAACCCTGTGACAAAATGCGCCGCTCTTCTTTGGATCTTCTCTATCCCCTCTGTCAACCCGACCTGGTACGGATCCCACACTGATGAGCAAAACTCAGGTACAGGTCAAACTAGTGTTTTGTAAGCTACCTCCTTTGTTGATGGACTACATTTTCTAAGGACTCTCCCAATCTCAACCTGGCACCCGCCTTACCAACAATTACTTTTATATGATCATTCCACTTCAAATCGTTCCGCACGCATACTCCCAGATATTTTACAGAAGTAACTGCTTCCAGTGTTTGTTCCGTTATCATATAACCATACAATAAAGGATCCTTCTTTCTATGCATTCGCAATACTTTACATTTGTCTATGTTAAGGGTCAGCTGCCACTCCCTGCATCAAGTGCCTATCCGCTGCAGATCTTCCTGCATCTCGCTGCAATTTTCTAATGCTGCAATTTTCTAATGCTGCAATTTCTCTGTATACTACAGCATCATCCGCGAAAAGCCTCATGGAACTTCCGACACTATCTACTAGGTCATTTATATGTATTATGAAAAGCAATGGTCCCATAACACTCCCCTGTGGCACGCCAGAGGTTACTTTAACATCTGTAGACGTCTCTCCATTGAGAACAACATGCTGTGTTCTGTTTGCTAAAAACTTTTAAATCCAGCCACACAGCTGGTCTGATATTCCGTATGCTCTTACTTTGTTTATGAGGCGACAGTGCGGAACTGTATCGAACGCCTTCCGGAAGTCAAAGAAAATGGCATCTACCCAGGAGCCTGTATCTAATATTTTATGGGTCTCATGAACAAATAAAGCGAGTTGGGTCTCACGCGATCGCTGTTTCCGGAATCTATGTTGATTCCTACAGAGTAGATTCTGGGTTTCCAAAAATGACATGATACGCGAGTAAAAAACATGTTCTAAAATTCACAGCAGATCTATGTCAGAGATATAGACCTACAGTTTTGCGCATCTGCTCGACTACCCTTCTTGAAAACTGGAACTACCTGTGCTCTTTTCCAATCATTTGGAACCTTCCGTTCCTCTAGAGACTTGCGGTACACGGCTGTTAGAAGGGGGGCAAGGTCTTTCGCGTACTCTGTGTAGAATCGAATTGGTATCCCGTCTGGTCCAGTGGACTTTCCTCTGTTGAGTGATTTCAGTTTCTTTTCTATTCCTTGGACACTTATTTTGATTTCAGCCATTTTTTCGATCGTGCGAGTATTTAGAGAAATAACTGCAGTGCGGTCTTTCCCTGTGAAACAGCTTGGGAAAAGGTGTTTAGTATTTCAGCTTTATGAGTGTCATCCTCTACTTCAATGCCTTTATCATCCCAGAGTGTCTGAATATGCTGTTTCAATGCGAGGGAGAAGCTACTCCTTTGAGTCTACTCTACGCTTGTGGACTTCATTCTTAAACCAACCTCACAAACAGTAACCCAATGGACTAAGATCGGGTGACCTCGTTGACCAAGAAATGGCTCCATGACGACCGATCCAACGCCCAAGATACCTTTCGGTGAGGTACTGCATCACTGGCCTTGGGGGATATTCAGGAGATACGTCGTATTCCAATGATCAGTAAAGACGACAATACGTAGTCTAACGTTGCTTTGGTTGTATTCGCGTGTGAGTGCTGGTGAAGAAGGGCATACGACTGACTCCAGCGATTTTCAAACAACTATATGTCGATATGGTTAAGGAAAGGGTATACGTTAATTTGAAGTTTTTTGTTCAGAATCATCAACACGATCACCTCTCAAAGCATGTTACCCAACCTGTATAAACAGTTTCTAATTGTAATACTTGTCTTACTGTGAAAACTTTTATTATAAGATTATACCTCTTTATGAGTAGATCTTGACATCATTTTAAACTTTTAATTTGATCAATAATAATGCTATATACTTAAAATCAAAATTTTTGTTGCCCTTGAAAGTCGCTAGATAGGCAACATGCAAAGTGGGATAGTGACCTATGAACCACGAATCGAGAGACCCGTTAGTAGTGTAGATAAGACGCCAGTACTCTGTATCCGACAAAACTTAAAATCGTAAAATAATAAATTAAGTAGAAGGAAGGCTAGCACAGAATGCCATCAGTGACATTGAGTAATGAGCGGGTTCAGTGTGCTCCAAACGACATCGGCCAGGGTATGAAATTACAATGAAATCCAGACCTTTAGCTGCTTCAAGGCGTTGATAAATATCAACAGGGACAGTTGAAAATGTGTGCCCCGACCGGGACTCGAACCGGGGATCTCCTGTTTACATGGCAGACGCTCTATTTATTATTAATATTATTGGTTCAAATGGCTCTGAGCACAATGGGACTCAACTTCTGAGGTCATTAGTCCCCTAGAACTTAGAACTAGTTAAACCTAACTAACCTAAGGCCATCACAAACATCCATGCCCGAGGCAGGATTCGAACCTGCGACCGTAGCGGTCTTGCGGTTCCAGACTGCAGCGCCTTTAACCGCACGGCCACTTCGGCCGGCCATTAATATTATTATTTTACTTCATTTTCGTTCGGTATTGTTCGTCACGCGTTGCGTTTGGGCGGGGAGGACGTCACACTAAATCCTTTCAAGTCGATCGTTGGTTCCTTTATTCAGTTTTTTTTTACTACAGAGGGCAACCAACCGTCTGACCGAATACGCTGAGCTACCGTACCGGCCTCTATCCGACTGAGCCACCGAGGACACAGAGGATAGTGCGACTGCAGGGACTTATCTCTGGCACGCTCCCCGTGAGACCCACATTCTCAATTTAGTATCCACACACTACATTTATAGTGTCCCTACCCATTACACTCATTACTCGTGGCAGTCAATCTACCGATTCCCGTGAGAGTTCGGGCAATGTCAGTACATCCGCACTGAAGATAATTGGCCAGAAAGTCTTATGATGATGGTATCTGTTCTGTCGGAGATGTCCGAAAGAAAAGATACCATTGGTGATCTTGCACCTCTTGAAGAATGAAATTACAATGAAATACAGACCTTAAGCTGCTTACAGGCTTTGATAAATATCTACGGGGACAGTTGAAAATGTGTGCCCCGATCGGGACTCGAACCCGGGATCTCGTGCTTACATGGCAGACGCTCTATCCGTCCGATGTCCGAAAGAACAGACACCATCATCATATAGGCCAGGGCAGTCCAAATATCATGACGAAACTTTTCCGCCTCTAACACCTGTAGAATGCAGATGAACGCTGCTGCAGAGTCAAAGTCCTGTGAGAGGACGGTAGGGCGAGACGATAAATTCGGCAGAATACATAGGAATAGAGTTAATGCTGTGCTCTGAGTCCAGTGGCACTGACAGAAGATGACTGCTTAGCGTGGCAGACGATGATCTGCTTGACGTATCTGACCGAAGAAAGCCACCTTCCGCGTGCTCTTCGGCCGGTGATAACGGCCATCGTTGTAAGTCCCACCTTGTCGATGTGCGTGACTGACGATCACGTGGCAAATTTACCGATGCTTATGGCGGAGTCGCTAAACCTAAGATGACCTTGGTCTCTGCGTTCGATGTATCTCCGTCCTTCGATGGGAAAGATCTATAGTTTGGTTCTGAGCACAATAACTCTCAGTTGGAGCCATAGCCGGAAGTCACCAGCGCAGTCACCAGGTGCAAACTGGGCTGAAGCAGTGCACGCAGCAGGCACCGACATGACACACAGCAAGATGGCGGCTCAACGATGCTAGCCGACCACTGTGACCACCACTTGGCACCAGCACGCTTCTAGCCTACCGCAGTGCATCTTTTGGTAATGACAGGTGCGAAAGCACTCTCATAAAAAGTCCCCTTGCAATTGTACCATTTGTATCAAAGTGATAACTAGAACACACGAAAAATTACCGAAAGAAAATTATTAACACGGTGGACATATTATTGTTTTATGTTTTTTGATTGTAGACCTTGACGGAAAAAATTTATTATATCGGAATAAGTTCTGTAACAGGCTTAATGCATCTACCCCACTGTTGCAACATAAAATCAATAATTAAGTTTTGTTAGCATTATTATTGAAAAAGTTTTTGTGGTCCCTTCAAAAAATCAATGCTCTCTCAAGAATTTCGGGACATCAACCGTAGTATCGATATGTTGTTGTTGTCGCTGTTGTTGTAGTTCTCAGTCCAGAGACTGGTTTTATGTAGCTCTCCACGCCACTCTATCCCGTGCAAGCCTCTTCAGGTCCAAGTAACTACTGCAACCTACATCCTTCTGATTCTGCTCAGCGTATTCATCTCTTGGTCTCCCTCTGCGACGTTTACCTCCACACTACCCTACAGTACTAAATTGGTGATCCCTTGATGCCTCAGAACATGTCCTACCAACCGACCCCTTCTTCTAGTCGAGTTGTGCCACAAATTCCTCTTCTCCCCAATTCTATTCAGTATCTCCTCACTAGTTATGTGATCTACCCATCTAATCTTCAGCATTCTTCTGTAGCACCACATTTTGAAGCCTTCTATTCTCTTCTTGTCTACGATATTTATCGTCCATGTTTCAATTCCATACATGGCTACACTCCATACAAATACTTTCAGAAAAGACTTCCTGACACTTAAATCTATATTCCCTGTCTACAAATTTCTCTTCTTCAGAAACGCTTTCCTTGCCATAGCCAGTCTACATTTTATATCCTCTCTACTTCGACCTTCATCAGTTACTTTGCTCCCTTGTAAGGTGGCTATAATTTCGCACCTTACAAGCACTCATCTACATACTTTTCCATGATTTACAACCGGAATTAGGTATCATTTGATAGGTTGTACATCGTATATATGAATATTTAAAGAAGACTGACTTTGTCACGTACACTTTGTAAATAGTTGTTAACGCTTATTGCATGAAAGGTGACTGAGTGTCTTTATTATCAAAACGGCGTTGCGAATGATTGCCTATACTAGTAGAGGCTGGAACGCCAGTGGAAATGAAACGGCAGGGGTAACTCCAGCGCTGGGTGGAAAAGCCCACACAGGTGCGTTGGTCCTGCTTAACATAGGAAGTACCGAAGACGGACGGTCGGGGCACCTGAGAGCTGAAGCATAATACAGCAGCGGCCGGTCGCGTGTTGTAGCGGGGCCGGAAGGATAACCGGATAATACTTCGGAAACTTTGAAAATCTTGGACACAGCTGAGAGGAACGAGGAAGAGTTACCTCGGAAATCACGCAGGCTGGGTTATTTCTGAGGATTTTTACTCAGAGAAGCATACCATTGTATGTATTCCTAATTAATGGGGACAGGTATTTCCTCGCAAACTTTCCGCGCTGGACGGCAAAAAACTAATATATGGTTGGTCGGCGTTCGAAAGAATCTGGAGAGAGCGAAAATGATGGTTTCGAGAATATGATTTGCTTTCTGCAGCTAGGGGGGAGGGGAGCCGAGCTTTGCTGGGAAACCAGCGGTGGAGAGAAAGGGGTCTTCCGTTTTGAGCACCCATGCCTGACGGTCGCTCAGCATCAGCTTTGTTGCTACAGACGGACTTGCTGTCTTTGCTCTCAGCAGATTTTATAGTTAGAACGTATAGGCACTGTACTGTTGCGAACTTATACGATTCTGGATTTCATCTGCAGGTAAGGAGTCGTCATTGAGTATGCAGCATTCAGTGGTTGGGAGCACTTCTTCTGCCTGTACTCACGTTGAGACGTTATCTAAACTCCATCCTTGTGGCTGGGAGTTTGCGTTTCTCGTCTGTAGAACACAAAGATTGGATTATACTAGTCAGAGGAGCGTCTTCTGCCGTCCTAATGTTTGAATGAGATGTTTTTATATTTTTGGCTGGAGTTTTTCCATCGTCGCAGACGTGTACGAGAACCATCACTCCCACCCACCGGACGCAGTACATACAGTGATATTGCTAATTGCGTCGGCTCATTAGGGCTATGAAGCTAAACAGCTTTGATCACGTAAATTTTATTTCCACTGAGGTTGCACACCACTGTAGATCATCCTTGAAAGTAGTGTCTTCTAGTGCTTGGTACGTAGACGAAGTCACTCATCTCGCCTCATTTATAATAGATTGCATAGCCATAGAAAGGGCAGATTTGGGCAATTGATCATTCATATTAGTTAGGAAATTCATTTGTACCTCTTTATGTCCATTGGACATTGATATATAAACATTTGTAATATATAAGGGTGTTTCCATCTACAATAAATGTATAAGCAGAAACATCATTTATCATTTTGTAGTTACTAGTTCCCTTAACATTCATTTACTTTTATGTTGTAATTTATATGTTAAAGAGCAAGAAGGAGGAAATAATATCACCGTCAAGAGATCCTAAGATCTGCTTCAGAGGGTAGTCAGACAGGACCAAATCTTTATTTTCACGTTCAGTGTTTTCCGTGGTGCATATACATTTTACACTCGCCTGGAGTAGCATCATGGATCCTATTTAGAGTCTTCTGATAGTAGTCATAAAGTGTTTTGAAACCTCACAAATTTTCAAAAACTCTTTCCCGTTATTGATTGTGATCACCAGCTATTTTGTATAGTTTTCAATGGTAAAGTCACATGATAACATTAAATATAATATTTGTGTGTATTATTGTATTTCATTTCAGAAGTGTTGCGCATAAGCCCGTTGGCTGTAGTTTATTGATATTTTTTGTTGTGCCCTTTGTCGTATTATTTTGTTTGTATTCTAACGACACTGCTCGTTCCTGACGTTGCCATTAGTTTAGCTTCTTATAGATATTTTATGTTTCGTACCCGTTGCATAATAAATGTGGGTAGGTGTACTTTTAAGGGAGAACTGTTACCAGGTATCACTCCGTGATAAACTAGGGCGAACGCGCGCTTAGTAGCACAACAGATTACTAGTTGTAACAATACAGAAATGGAAGATACACGGGGTAGCCAAAAAAGCCTATATAGAATGAGAAAGAGCTAGCTTTGTTAGCAGCACAAGGAATAGGTAAGGAGAATACCCATCCAAGGGAACTTTTTGAGGATGATAAGCACAGTCAAGCCTGTGGAGGGCAATCTGATAGCGAAGATGAGGAACAGAGACACACTGAGGCAATCGTTAAGATACGGGACTATAATGTAGTGAGTCCAAGTGAACGCAGAATAACTAAGGATCGTGGTAGATCGCCGTCAGTGAGATCGTCACAGGGCAGCACATCAGGGGCCTACGGTGATGACTTTCTTGAATACCAAGAAATGTAATGGAAAAAGGGCAGAAGATCTCCTAAGAGTATAGGAAGGTAAAGTCACAATAGGAGAGAAGATTTAGATAACACTGGTTTGTTGAGCATCTTTGCATACCTAAAAGCAATGGCAAGTAAAATGGGAAATAAAATTCAAAACGTTAGTGATGAAATGGGAAGTAAAATTCAGATCGATAGTGCTGAAATGGGAAGTAAAATCCAAAACATTAGTGTCGAGATTCAGTCGATAAAACATGAAACGAGGGAAGTTAAAAATGAGGTACTGTCGCTCCAGATTGCAGAGGTCAGGAGAACCGCGAATGAGGCGCGATTAGTAGCAAGGGGTGCAAAGCGGATTGCTCTTGAAACATTAGAGAAGACAGAAAATACGACAAAGATAGGTAGAGGTGCATTAACGAAGTTGCAGAGGCGCTTGAAACAAGTAGAAATAACGCAGCTGCAAAAGACAGAAATTGCGCCGAATAAGGCATTGACCGCGGAGCTCTCACAATTTAAACAAAACAGAGAATGCGAAATTACAGCCACCTTACACCCCAAATAGCTAAACTCATCTACTACTTCAAGTGTCTCATTCTCTAATCTAATTCCCTCAGCATCACCTGATTTAATTCGACTACATTCCATTATCCTCGTTTTGCTTTTGTTGATGTTCATCTTATATCTTTCTTTCAAGACTCTGTCCATTCCGTTCAACTGTTCTTCCAAGTCCTTTGATGTCTCTGACAGAATTACAATGTCATCGGAAAACCTCAAAGTTTTTATTTCTCCTCCATGAATTTTAATTCCTACCCCAAATTTTTCTTTTGTTTCCTTTACTGCTTCCTCAATATACTGATTGAATAACATCGGGGATAGGCTGCAAACCTATCTCCCTCCCACCTCAACCACTGCTTCCCTTTCATGCCCTCGACTTTTAGAACTGCCATCTGGTTTCTGTACAAATTGTAAATAGCCTTTCGCTCCCTGTATTTGACCCCTGCCACCTGCAGAATTTGAAAGAGACTATTCCAGTCAACATTGCCAAAAGCTTTCTCCAAGTCTACAAATGCTAGAAACGTAGGTTTGCCTCTCCTTAATCTATCTTCTATGCTAAGTCGTAGGGTCAGTATTGCCTCACGTGTTCAAAAATTTTTACGGAATCCAAACTGACCTTACCCGAGGTCGATAAAAGCTTTCTTCATGTTCATTTTAGCCCAGGCCCCTTGAGTGAAAGAAACAGATCAAATTGAATATCCTTACTCTTTTATAAACTAACGTATCACGCCACAAGAAATCATTTGTACTGCCCTGGATTCTGTTGGTGACTTTAAAAAACACAAACGGTATTTTGTTTGTGACTTCCAAATTACTATTTTTTTTTTACTCGAGTACGATGGCCTGATTGGTTTTTTTTATCAGAGAAGATTCCACATCAAGAAATACGTAGTCATTACTGTGTCCTGAAGTGCTGCCCATTGCATTCGTAATATGCAGTGTCTCGATGTCGTCTAACATTGTGTCTATAATGGGCACAATATTGACATTTCCATCCTTCGCCACTCTTTGCATCAGTTCATGAAACAGTCTATACAGCGTTCTTTACAATATCGATTTCCCAAATATGGGTCTATTTTTGGGCCTAATTTTCTTGCAATGTCTTCTGTCCATTGGTGTTTGAACTTGCTCAGAGGTAGCTTTGTGCTTTTCCGTTCCCTTCAGTGTTATTCGTTGCGCTGCAGGCAAATCCTCTCAGATTGAATATAACATTGTGACAGATATTTTATGACGAGACAATGTAAATACCACTTCTATAAAATATTATATAGATTCAAATTTTTCATTTGTGAGTATAATACAAATATCTTAATAATGTCGTCTGGTCTCTACAAAGGAGTAAAATCAACATAATTTATTCACAGCAGATTTAATAACTCCCATGCAGTCTCGGCTGACGGTTTCTCAGCTGTCGATTCCCTCTCGTGCTAGCTCCTTGCGGTGAAAGGATGACAAAAGAGAGATTCTGTTTGAGGTACACCGTTCGCTCGATATGTGCGCGGTTGTGGGTGTATCAGCAGGCGTATATAAAGATCTTGGACACAGTGCACCACGATCTCATTACGGTGGCAGCTGCAGCGTACAGTTGCACTAATTTCCTCTGTGCAGAAACTAATAGCCTTTACTCATCTGACTACGGCTTCTCATTACACAGAAGGTATTTCATAATGAATGTTATTACTGTTTCGTAGGTGGAGAATGCAACAGGGCGGTTTTAAACTACAGCAAAATTATGTTCGAAAGACTCGCCATTATTAATGCCGGAGCAGAGGTCTTTCTTTTATTGAACTCAGCCGTCATTGCAAACCTAACCCATTACCGTATAAACAATATGATTACTACGACCATGTTTTCTGGTTGGACACTGCACGTGTCATGACTGTCCCATGAAATACTATTACAGTGAAGATAAAGCTTTTTGCATCCACTGTGAATCAGAGGCCAACTCGTCATCATTTGGAACGTGTCATTTCGTTCGCAAATAAGATACATTTCCTCTGTGAAAACATGGATACATGCAAGTGTTTGAGGAGAACGTAATACACGACTTGGACCGAGCGAGGTGGCGCAGTGGCTAGCACACTGGACTCGCATTCAGGAGGACGACGGTTCAATCCCGCGTCCGGCCATCCTGATTTACGTTTTCCCTGATTTCCCTAAATCGCTTCAGACAAATGCCGGGATGGTTTCTTTGAAAGGGCACGGCCGACTTCCTTCCCCGTCCTTTCCTAATCAGATGAGACCGATGACCTCGCTGTCTGGTCTCCTCCCCCCCAAACAGCCCAACCCAATACACGGTCTTCCAAATCAAGTTCTGGTCAAAAGCCACACACAGACCTTTGGTCAAAAAGTTATGTATATCTCCTTTCCCAAGAGCTATGTTGTAATTGATGGTATATATCTTGCATTGTGCAGAATTGTTCGAAATGCGTTTCTTCTGAGTTGAGTGATAGATCATCTACCTAGAACCCATCAAGAATACTTTAAAATATTTCAGTTATTGCTTGTTCTGTTATTGCACCTCTTTTGGGCTTGAATATGATGCTTGCATCATTAGTAAGGAGCACAGTTTCTGCCTTTATCAATGTAAGATTGGACATTCATACACTCAAGGATATAAAAAATGCACCACTAAGTAATTAGCCGCATGAAACAGAAATCGGTAGATGTGATGTACATGTACAGACAAACAAATAGCCGGCCGGTGTGGCTGAGCGGTTCTAGGCGCTTCAGTCTGGAACCGCGCGACCGCTACGGTCGCAGATTCGAATCCTGCCTCGGGCATGGATGTGTGTGATATCCTTAGGTTAGTTAGGTTTACGTAGTTCTAAGTTCTAAGGGACTGATGACCTCGGATGTTGTCCCATTGTTCTCAGAGCCATTTGTACCATTTGAACAAACAAATAATTAGTTTCAGAAAAATTGAATGACTCATTCAAGAAAAAGTGCTTCACAAATTGAGCTAGTCAGTAACCCGTTGGTCGATCTGTGGTCCTTATGCAGGCTGTTATTAGGCTTGTCATTGATTGACAGAGTTGCTGAATGTCCGCCTCAGGAATATCACCACAAATTCCGTCGTGTCGTCAAAATCCCGAGCTGGTTGGAGGGCCGTGCCAACAATGGTTCCAACAATCCCAATTAGCGAGACGTCCGGCGACCTCGCTTACCAAGATACAGTACAGCAATCACTAAGACAAACAGTAGAAACCCTCACCGTGTACGGGCGGGCATTATCTTTCTGAAACGTAAGCCCAGGATGGCCTGCCATAGAGGGGATCAAAACAGGTCGTGGAGTATCGTCGACGTCCCGCTGTGCTGTAAAGGCAACGTAGATGACGACCAAAGTGGTTCTGCTGTGAAATGAAGTGGCGTCCCAGGTAATCACTTCTCTCTTCAATGTCGGGCCGTACGGCGCGCCACAGTCAGGTTGGTGTCTCACAGCCGCCTGGGACGCCTCCAGAGACGTCTTTGATCGTGATCGGGACTCAGTTCGAAGCGATACTCATCACTGAAGACAGTCCTACCCCAGTCAATGAGATTCCAGGCCGTATGAACCACCTTGAGGAAAATGACTTATTGATACATAACCAACACGGATTCAGAAAATGTCGTTCTTATGCAACACAGTTAGCTCTTCATTCCCATGAGGTAATGAGTGCTGTCGACAAGGGATCTCAGATCGATCCCATATTCCTAGATTTCCAAAAGGCTTTTGATACCGTTCCTCACAAGCGGCTATTAATCAAATTGCGTGCATGTGGAGTATCGTCTCAGTTGTGTGACTGGATTCGTGATTGCCTCTCAAAGAGGTCACAGTTCGTAGTGATAGACGGTAGGACTACGAGTAGAACAGAAGTGATGTCTGGCGTTCCGCAAGGTAGTGTCATAGGCCCTCTGCTGGTCCTGATTTACATAAATGATCTAGGTGATAATCTGAGCAACCGCCTTAGCTGTTTGCAGATGACACTGTTATTTACCGTGTAGTAAAATCATCACACGATCAATTCCAATTACAAAATGATCTAGAGAGAATTTGTGTATGCTGCGATAAGTGGCAATTGGCACCAAACAAAGAAAAGTACAATTCATCCACATGGGTACTAAAAGAAAACCGATAAATTTTGGGTATACGATAAATCGCACAAATCTAAGGGCTGTCAATTCGGCTACATACCTAGGGATTACAATTACGAGCAACTTAAATTGAAAATACCCCATAGATAATGTTATGCGGAAGGCGAAACAAACACCGCGCTTTGTTGGCAGAACACTTAGAAGATGCGACAAACCCACTAAAGAGACAGCCTTCATTACACTTGTCCGTCCTCTGCCGGAATATTGCTGCGCGGTATGGCATCCTTACCAGGTAGGATTGACGGAGGACATCGAAGAAGTGCAAAGAAGGGCAGCTCATTTCGTGCTGTCGCGCAATAGGAGTGAGAGTGTCAGTGATATGATACGCGAGCTGGGGTGGCAGTCACTGAAACAAAGGTAGTTTTCTTTGCAGTGAGATCTATTTACGAAATTTCAATCGCCAGCTTTCTCTTCCGAATGCGAAAAATTTTGTGGACACCCAAGTACGTAGAGAGAAATGATCGTCATAATAAAATAAGAGAAATCATACCTCGAACGGAAAGATTTAAGTGTTCCTTTTTCCCACGCTCCATTCGAGAGTGGAATGGTAGAGATGTAGTATGAAAATGATTGAATGAAGACCCTGCCAGGCACTTAAGTGTGAATTGCAGAGTAACCATGTAGATGTAGACGCCCTAGACAGCGAAGGGATACCAAATTGATTGTCGTCCGTCATACGGCCCGAAAACCAGGATTGATGCACGGGGTCCCATTTCTTTTCATAGCAAGACTCCTTTGGTTGTCATCCGCGACAGCCCTGCAGCACGGCCGTACGTCGATGATATTCTACGTCCGATTTTGTTTGCCCTCCATGCAGAGCCATCCTTGGTTTACATGTCAGAAAGATGATGTTCGCCTGCACAAGGCGAGAGTTTCTACTGCTTGCCTTCGCGCTTGCCAAATCATACTTTTGACAGCAAAGTTTCCGGCTCTCCTCCCAATTGCGAACATTTCGAGCATTAGAGGCAGGGCCCTCCGACAAGCTCCGGATTTGACGATTTAACGTGCCACTAGGACCAAATTTGGCAGGATATCTCTCAAGAAGATATCCAAAAACTCTGTCAACCAATGCAAGCCGAATAACAGCTTACATACGGACCACAGGTGTACCAGCGCGTTATTGACTTGCTCAATTACTGAATCTGTTTGTCTTGCATCAATCAGCCTATTTTTCTGACATTTAATAAATCATCCTATTTTTCTAAAATCGTTATCATTTGTTTGGCTATACATTTATATCAACTCTACAGGTTACGTCCCCTTCGGATAATTTCTTAGCGGTGCGCCTTTTTTCTTTTTTTTTAGTAACGGTCCATATCAAGAAATATTGGCCGTGCCGTCTGTCTTTGTAAAACGAACTTCAAAAATTTGCGGGCCTTTTCCTACGTTGCGTTCTGTACATATATAAAATTTGTTTCATGTTCAAAATTCGTTGTTAATATACTTCGTTGACTATTTCTTTCGTTCAACCATGTTTTATATTTTGTAATGGAGTTAGACATACGTACTGTTTTATCATTATTTAACGTAATTGTATCTGGTAAAATAGTCTCTGCCGGAAACCAAATTTTTAGAAAAGTTCAAGTCCTGATGAAAATGCCCTCTTTTCTCTATGAATATTAACCCATAAAATTACTATTTTATCACAACCTGGCTTCATTTCATGAACAACTTAACACAGACAGATTTTCTTAGCGCACCGTTTACTTCGGGAATCTGGATTACTTGTCTCTGTATAGTGAGTAATTTTCCTAACAAGAGAACTAATAACTGATGACACAAAAGTTTTCGATGTTCTGCGTCATAGGCAAAGCAGGTGTACTGAGTACGTTTGGCTCACACTGTAATTTAGAACACATTTCAACAGAGAATCTGGTGATACTGAATTCTCATACAACTGTCCATGGAACATGACATATTAAGTGCTGATCTGAAGGTCTCTACGAAAACTTACCTTCTTAAACCTGTAAGCTATCTCCTAAAAATACTGCAAGCGGTCTGACGCTACCTGAATGTCTGTACTGTACCAAAATAAATTCTCACTGAAGAGATAGCCCTGTTGAAGCCAAAAGTTTACTGCTACTGAACACTGTAAAATTCCATAGCCATACGACACCTCCCCATGTACCATGGACCTTGCCCTTGGTGAGGAGGCTTGCGTGCCTCAGCGATACATATAGCCGTACCGTAGGTCCAACCACAACGGAGGGGTATCTGTTGAGAGGCCAGACAAACGCGTGGTTCCTGAAGAGGGGCAGCAGCCTTTTCAGTAGTTGCAAGGGCAACAGTCTGGATGATTGACTGATCTGGCCTTGTAACACTAACCAAAACGGCCTTGCTGTGCTGGTACTGCGAACGGCTGAAAGCAAGGGGAAACTACGGCCGTAATTTTTCCCGAGGGCATGCAGCTTTATTGTATGATTAAATGATGGTGACGTCCTCTTGGGTAAAATATTCCGGAGGTAAAATAGTCCCCCATTCGTATCTCCGGGCGGGGACTACTCAGGACGACGTCGTTATCAGGAGAAAGAAAACTGGGGTTCTACGGATCGGAGCGTGGAATGTCAGATCCCTTAATCGGGCGGGTAGGTTAGAAAATTTAAAAAGGGAAATGGATAGGTTAAAGTTAGATATATTGGGAATTAGTGAAGTTCGGTGGCAGCAGGAACAAGACCTTTGGTCAGGCGAATACAGGGTTATTAATACAAAATAAAATAGGGGTAAAGCAGGAGTAGGTTTAATAATGAGTAAAAAAATAGGAGTGCGGGTAAGCTACTACTAACAGCATAGTGAACGCATTATTGTGGCCAAGATAGACACGAAACACACGCCTACTACAGTAGTACAAGTTTATATGCCAACTAGCTCTGCAGATGACGAACAAATTGAAGAAATGTATGATGAAATAAAAGAAATTATTCAGATAGTGAAGGGAGACGAAAATTTAATAGTCATGGGTGACTGGAATTCGGTAGTAGGAAAAGGAAGAGAAGGAAACGTAGTAGGTGAATATGGATTGGGGGTAAGAAATGAAAGAGGAAGCCGCCTGGTAGAATTTTGCACAGAGCACAACTTAATCATAGCTAACGCTTGGTTCAAGAATCATAAAAGAAGGTTGTATACATGGAAGAAGCCTGGAGATACTGACAGGTTTCAGATAGATTATATAATGGTAAGACAGAGATTTAGGAACCAGGTTTTAAACTGTAAGACATTTCCCGGGGCAAATGTGGACTCTGACCACAATCTATTGGTTATGAACTGTAGATTAAAACTGAAGAAACCGCAAAAAGGTGGGAATTTAAGGAGATGGGACCTGGATAAACTGACTAAACCAGAGGTTGTACAGAGTTTCAAGGAGAGCATAAGGGAACAGTTGACAGGAATGGGACAAAGAAATACAGTAGAAGAAGAATGGGTAGCTTTGAGGGATGAAGTAGTGAAGGCAGCAGAGGATCAAGTAGGTAAAAAGACGAGGGCTAGTACAAATCCTTGGGTAACAGAAGAAATATTGAACTTGATTGATGAAAGGAGAAAATATAATAATGCAGTAAATGAAGCAGGCAAAAAGGAATACAAATGTCTCAAAAATGAGATCGACAGGAAGTGCAAAATGGCTAAGCAGGGATGGCTAGAGGACAAATGTAAGGACGTAGAGGCTTGTCTAACCAGGGGTAAGATAGATACTGCCTACAGAAAAATTAAAGAGACCTTTGGAGAAAAGAGAACCACTTGTATGAATATCAAGAGCTCAGATGGAAACACAGATCTAAGCAAAGAAGGAAAAGTAGAAAGGTGGAAGGAATATATAGAGGGTCTATACAAGGGCGATGTTTTTGAGGACAATATTATAGAAATGGAAGAGGATGTATATGAAGATGAAATGGGAGAAATGATACTGCGTGAAGAGTTTGACAGAACACTGAAAGACCTGAGTCGAAACAAGGCCCCGGGAGTAGACAACATTCCATTAGAACTACTGACAGCCTTGGGAGAGCCAGCCCTGACAAAACTCTACCGTCTGGTGAGCAAGATATATGAGACAGGCGAAATACCCTCAGACTTCTAGAAGAATATAATAATTCCAATCCCAAAGAAAGCAGGTGTTGACAGATGTGAAAATTGCAGAACTATCAGTTTAATAAGTCACGGCTGCAAAATGCTAACGCGAATTCTTTACAGACGAATGGAAAAACTGGTAGAAGCCGACCTCTGGGAAGATCAGTTTGGATTCCGTAGAAATACTGGAACATGTGAGGCAATACTGAGTCTACGACTTATCTTAGAAGCTAGATTAAGGAAAGCATTTGTAGACTTGGAGAAAGCTTTTGACAATCTTGACTGGAATACTCTCATATTCTGAAGGTGGCAGGGGTAAAATACAGGGAGCGAAAGACTATTTACAATTTGTACAGAAACTAGATGGCAGTTATAAGAGTCGAGGGACACGAAAGGGAAGCAGTGGTTGAGAAGAGAGTGAGACAGGGTTGTAGCCTCTCCCCGATGTTATTCAATCTGTATATTGAGCAAGCACTGAAGGAAACAAAAGAAAAATTCGGAGTAGGTATTAAAATCCATGAAGAAGAAATAAAAACTTTAAGGTTCGCCGATGACATTGTAATTCTGTCAGAGACAGCAAAGGACTTGGAAGAGCAGTTGAACGGAATCGACAGTGTCTTCAAAGGAGGATATAAGATGAACATCAACCAAAGAAAAACGAGGATAATGCAATGTAGTTGAATTAAGTCGGGTGATGCTGAGGGAAATAAAATGTAGACTGGCAATGGCAAGGAAAGCGTTTCTGAAGAAAAGAAATTTGTTAATATCGAGTATAGATTTAAGTGTCACGAAGTCGTTTCTGTAAGTATTTGTATGGAGTGTAGTGATGTGTGGAAGTCAAACATGGACGATAAATAGTTTGGACAAGAAGAGAATAGAAGCTTTTGAAATGTGGTGCTACAGAAGAATGCTAAAGATTAGATGGGTAAATCACATAACTAATGAGGAGGTATTGAATAGGATTAGGGAGAAGAGAAGTTTGTGGCACAACTTGACTAGAAGAAGGGATCGGTTGGTAGAACATGTTCTGAGACATCAAGGGATGACAAATTTAGTATTGGAGGGCAGCGTGGAGGGTAATAATCGTATAGGGAGACCAAGAGATGAATACACTAAGCAGATTCAGAAGGATGTAGGTTGCAGTAGGTACTGGGAGATGAAGAAGCTTGAACAGCATAGAGTAGCATGGAGAGCTGCATCAAACCAGTCTCAGGACTGAAGACCACAACAACAACAACAACGACACCTTGGCAATAACCAACAGATAAATATATATTCTGCTTAGAGATGGAAAGGTATGTAAATAAGTGCTATTGATTTCTTATCACTTACCGAAATCTAAAAGATACAGTTCATTTACTTGAAATGCCATAATCTGTGTTACAAGAACCATATGGTGGCTATTTCACAGCATCACAAAAACATCGTTTATAAATTATTCTGAGTCCAACGAAAATGCAAAGAAATGTTAGGTGAACGAAGAACATATTCCCTCAGCAGTGTTATATATAAATCATCATACAGAGAAAACGAGAAGTGGCCCACATTAATTGATACTGCAAGTCCATCTTTGTTGTTCATAACGTCTCAGTAAAGACGAGAACCCCTCGCTTCAGGATGGTTCGCCATGGTCCCACTGCTGCAATTTTGCCTTTTATTTCCGGCGTCCGTGGACAGAAAAATGTTGTTAGTAACTGTCATTGTAATCTCACTTTTACAAACCCCGTCTGCTATCATACTTCATTCTCCAATCTTCTCAGTATATTTTAGAGCAGCTACAACTCTTAAAACACCTAAAAACACACATAACCGAAGAGAACTGAAGACAGAAGACATTAGGAAACTTTGTTCGTTTTCAGGACCTCATGCCATGTTCCAAGTTGGCCCCACTTCTCATTGGCTGAGCCACTGCTTACTCCAAACACCTAAATTAAGACAAATCAGCATAGCTGACTCAGGAGTGACCACGCAAATGTGGGTACAGATATGACAGCAAAGACTGCTCGCGAGTAACAAAGGTGTAAAACATGAGACATAAAACCTGAGCGAACTTCTAATCTCTCTAGCACATGTTGGAAAGACTGCACCAGCCGCACTCAATCAGTGCACTAACAAGAGTATCTACAAAAGTGTTTGTGCTATAATAAGACAGAAGTTAACCTAATTTATGTATAGAAATATCATGCGAAGAGAAAAAATACATTGTTACCATTCAATATAAACTACTTTTGTCCTATAGGGTATATGCTCCGTCTCTAATACCCTCGTCGTCGACGGGACGTTAAACGCTCATCTCCCGCTATTTTGCTGTGAAAACGGATCTTATCGCTGGAGCTGAAAATAATGAGTAGCGTTTTCATGCAATGGAGTTAGAAATTTTCAAGAGCTAGGTCTGCTAAAAAGTGTGCGGACTTCAAGTATATGATAAGATTCTCATTAAACGTCTTCCATCCATAGTGGATGAGCTGTTTATCATTGTATCACAGAATTAAATATTACTTTTCACTTCCGTATTTAGCAAGAACAGTAACTGCATCAGTGACCCCACAAGCGCTGTATTTATCTCACCTCCAAGATATCTCTATGTTGTGTACATATATCCCCCAACTTCTCACTGAAAACCGATTATAAAGATACAGCAAGTTGATCGATGTCTTTCTTCTTGGATTTTTGAATTCAGAAAGTAGAGATGAGACGGAAAAGTATCGGGAATTTTTATTCTTAAAGAATCTTTATTTATTCATCAACTTTGTCCCCTTCAAAGTAATCCCCCTCAGACATAATATGCTTGTGCCATCACTTTCTACAATCTTGGAAACATTTATGGAACTCACTTTTCGTTAAGGTGTTTAGCTCCGTCAGTGATTCTCTTTTTATCTTATCAGTGGAGGCAAAACGACGCCCTTCCATGGTTCTCCTCCGCCTCGGGAATAGAAAGAAGTTGCCAGAGGCCATTTCGGCGAATACGGTGGCTGAGGCAACATGACGATTTTGTTTTTGCCAAAAAATTACGAACAAGGATTGAGATGTGAGTGAGGGCATTATCGTGATAGAATTCCCACGAGTGGTTTTGCCACAATCCGGATCGTTTTCTTCGGATTGCTTCACGCAAATGGTACATAACTTCCAGGTAGGATTCCTTACTCACTGTACAACCATAAAATAAGAACTCATGATGCACTAACGGTCTGTAATCGAAAAAAGCCGTGAAAAGAACCTTCAGGTGAGATCGAACTCGTCGAATTTTTTTTTTTTTTTTTTTTTTTGGGGGGGGGGGGGCTTGGCTCTTCGCGCAGTTTCCATTGGGACGGTTGGGCATTGGTTTCGTCGCCATACCTGTACAACCACGTTTCGTCACCTGTTACAACCTTCTTCACAAGTCCTGAATTGTTGTCATCTTCATTCAGCAATTCCTGAGCGACATGTACGCGACCACGTTCTTGGTCCAAATTCAACAATTTCGGAACAAAGTTGGTGCCCAAAGCATTCGAAAACTATTGCTTGGCATGAGTCAAAGGATATGCCGACATCATTTCAGCAAATTCTCTCTGATAGTGATTTGGCGATTTTCCAAAACCATTTTCTTCACTTCTTCCACATTGTCATCATCAGTAATTATTGTGCTAGGGCGTCCAGACAGCCATCTCCTTGAACGTCTTCTCGACTCTCTTTAAAACGTTTATACCAACATTTCGAATATGGCGCTGTACTTTATTCCATTTTCAAGCAAAATTTAATGCAGATTCTTTGATCTAGCTTTTCCGAAAGTAAAAATTCGTGGAGCACTCGAAAACACGTATAACATTCTCGTCTGTCAACAATAAACTAAATATGCAAAACAGCTGGAAACGCAAACATACAACAGGGACATGTGCACCAACAATACTGAAAATCGAATGTATAAAGACCGTGAAATTAAAAAAAAAAAAAAAAAAAAAAAAAAAAAAAAAAAAAAAAAAAAAACACCTTACTTTCTGATCACACCTATGGTTTCCGCAAGACAAAATGAAGCAGATTTAACACAGCCTACGCTGCTCTTACCTGCAACTAGTGTAACTGCTGTTGATGATGCCAACGTGCTTGACATGCATTTTGTCCAAGCATGCACGAAAATACCCTTCGCCACCACACCGAAAAGCTTGCTTGTATGAGCATTAGTTTCGCTTTTGCTTTTGTGATTCAAAAAAATAAAGAACCGGGCAAGTGCGAATAGGAATCGCACTCTGAGGGTTCTGCACAAATTTAATTATGCATGTAGGTAGTTCATGTATTGGTTTCCATGAGTGAATTTTTATCAAAATATGTGATGTAAATGGCCTTGTCTCTTTACTGCATTGACTGGAGAAGCTTAAAATTTTTACAGCGCCAAGGCTTCGTACTCTAATACTTGACATAAATTTCGGCTTGATACCTCTACCCGTCCCTCAGAAAAATTAGTCTGAACAGACGGACAACAAAGTGGTGCTATAACGGCTCCGTTTTTACTGATAAAGAACGTAACACCAGAAAATTACAGATAAATCGTGATAATTAAATGGAGTACAGACTGGGTAATGAAACGATAAACGTCTTGCCACGTAAATTACCCTGAGCTGAAAACTTGTTCGCATAATTGGTGTAATTGTTTCACAATAAATAGGAAAACATACACTGATCAGCCAGAACATTATGACCACCACCTGCTATCGATACAAACCCGTTCAGGCGATAGCAGCGTCGTCTGGCGAGGAAAAACTGCTAGTCAGACATACACACGGCGCATGTAGTATCAGTGAGCGTGCTGTCCATGTGTAGAATTGGGAAGGCGCGCGATCTATCTCAGTATGACCAAGGGCAGATTGTGATGGCCTGGAGGCTCGACATGAGCGTTTCGGAAACTGCAAGACGTATTGGGTATTCGAGGAGGGCTCTGGTGAGTGTCTCAACACGATGCGAAACCAAGGCGAAACCACGTCCAGACGTCGTGGGGTTGGGCGCCACCACTCATTATACACTACTGGCCATTAAAATTGCTACACCACGAAGATGACGTGCTACAGACGTGAAATTTAACCGACAGGAAGAAGATGCTGTGGTATGCAAAAGATTAACTTTTCAGAGCATTCACACAAGGTTGGCGCCGGTGGCGACAGCTACAACCTGCTGACATGAGGAAAGTTTCCAACCGATTTCTCATACACAAACAGCAGTTGACCGCCGTTGCCTGGTGAAACGTTGTTGTGATGCCTCGTGTAAGGAGGAGAAATGCGTACCATCACGTTTCCGACTTTGATAAAGGTCGAATTGTAGCCTATCGCCATTGCGGTTTATCGTATCGCGACATTGCTGCTCGCGTTGGACGAGATCCAATCACTGTTACCAGAATATAGAATGGGTGGGTTCGGGAGGGTAATACGGAACGCCATGCTGGATCCCAACGGCCTCGTATAACTAGCAGTCGAGATGACAGGCATCTTATCCGCATGGCTGTAACGGATCGTGCAGCCACGTCTCGATCCCTGAGTCAACAGATGGGGACGTTCGCAAGACAACAATCATCTGCACGAACAGTAAGACGACGTTTGCAGCAGCATGGACTATCAGCTTCGAGATCATGGCTGCGGTTACCCTTCACTCTGCATCACAGACAGGAGCGCCTGCGATGGTGTACTCAACGACGAACCTGGGTGCACGAATGGCAAAACGTCATTCTTTCGGATGAATCCAGGTTCTGTTTACAGCATCATGATGGTAGCATCCGTGTTTAGTGACATCCCGGTGAACGCACATTGGAAGCGTGTATTCGCCATCGCCATACTGGCGTATCACCCGGTGTGATGGTATAGGGTGCCATTGGTTACACGTCTCGGTCATCTCTTGTTCGCATTGGCGGCACTTTGAACAGTGGACGTTACATGTCAGATGTGTTACGACCCGTCGCTCTACCCTTCGTTCGATCCCTGCGAAACCCTACATTTCAGCAGGATAATGCAGGACCGCATGTTGCAGGTCCTGTACGGGCCTTTCTGGATATTGAAAATGTTCGACTGTTGCCCTGGCCAGCACATTCTCCAGATCTCTCACCAATTGAAAACGTCTGGTCAATGGTGGCTTAACAGTCTCTTTACAATACGCCAGTCACTACTCTTGATAAACTGTGGTATCGTGTTGAAGCTGCATGGGCAGCTGTACCTGTACACGCCATCCAAGCTCTGTTTGACTCAGTGCCCAGGCGTATCAAGGCCGTTATTACGTCCAGAGGTGATTGTTCTGGGTACTGATTCCTCAGGATCTATGCACCGAAATTGCGTGAAAATGTAATCACATGTCAGTTCTAGTAAAATATATTTGTCCAATGAATACCCGTTTATCATCTGCATTTCTTCTTGTTGTAGCAATTTTAATGGCCAGTAGTGTAGATTTCGGACTTCGTAGGCTGGACAGACTGGTATAACAGAATAGGCAGCGAACTGTGGCGGGACCAGCATCAGATTTTCATGCTGGGGAGAGTATAAGTGTCTCTGAATACACAGTGCACCGAACACTCCTAACGATGAACCTCTGCAGCCGACGACCTGTGCCTGTGCCAAAGTTAACATCATGACATCAGCAACTACGACTGAAATGAGCACGCGACCTTGGGCATTGGGCGTTGGCGCACTGGCAAAGCGCTGTCTGCACTGATGAATCCCGATATCTTTTTCATCATATCGATGAAAAGGCAAGAAACCCTCTCCTTCCTGGAGAACAACTCTTTGACATCTCTACTGTGGGAGCTTTCCGGTGCACCATAACAGCCAAGGAGTATCGTACACTGATTTCACACCACGTACACTCCTTAACGACGATGGTGTTTCCCGACGGCAGCAGCATTTTTCAACAAGATAATGCGCCATGTCACAGGCCTATGAGTGTGAGTGAGTGGTTCGAGGAACACAGTGGCCACTTCCAATTTAAATGCTCGCCCCCAACTCGCCAGGTCTCAACCCGATCGAAAACATCTGGGATGTGATTGAATATGGCTTCAGAGCTCATCGCCCGCCTCCCCGGAATTTACGGGAATTACGTGAACTGTATGTGCAGATGTGGTGCCTACTCCCTCCAACGACGTACCAAGGCCTCATGGCTTCCATGCCACCACGCGTCGCCGCTGTTAACCGTTCCACAGGTGGACACACCAGCTATTAGGTACTTGGTCATAATGGTCCAACTGATCAGTGCACATGATCCTCCTATAAGCTTCAAAATTTTCGATTAAATAGCAGGATACAATGGCAGAAGCCCAAACACCACACGAAAGACCGACGGCAATACTGTGATTTCTTGCGTGCTGAAGGGGCAAATAGGGGTCTTTACACATCTGTTAAAGGAAAGAAATGACTTGCTTAATTTGTCCCTACCTATGCTGTATTTTCCGTTCTATAGTTGGTTCTAGGATAATTTTATCTTTCTCATAAAAATATGTTTGTGTAAGACAGGGCCAATTATTTCGTTAGTCGTGAAGAGCATTATGTACCTAACATCCCTCTTTGCCTTGTCTTCCCAGGCCTTCGATTTAATGCTGTTGAAACAAACCTAGCTTTCGTATACTCAAATAAACTTTTCAACCATATTGCAATCGATCTGTTTCTCATCGTCCGACATAGTGCCGCTGCGAAGGTTACCTCACAGCTGCTGTTTGCTTGTACAAGCCATCGCGTTGTCAGTACAAACACGTTGGTTTCTTTGCACAAGCTGTCGCGACAGAAAATCAATCAAGCCTCAAGCAGCTGGACCAGTAGGGATGGGGAATGAGAGCGCATGGCTCGAGACACTCGAGAACTTCTCGATGCTGCATTTCTCGCAAAGCGTGCTTCGTGAGACTCTCGAGAGTGTAAACACGCTTCTGACGTCACGATTCCGCGCCCCTCTGAGAGTCTGAGGCTACCAACAGGGTCGGGGTGCTTGCGGAATTGGTCGATCAGCTGAGTCATAAACTGAGTCTGTTCACAGGAATAGAATCGAGTAGTCTAGTGCATGTGCATCGCCATACAAAACAGGCACGAGTGAAACAGTAATTTCATTCGAGCTTATGCATCTGTTTAAAGCGAGAGGTGACGAGCTACACTAGACGTCGTACTTGTACTGTATACTAAAGAAACTGTAAAACAAATCATGAGCCTTGGAACATTCTCCTGACGTCATAGAAAGTAAAGTGCATCTGTTATTTGTTGCTGTTGTCATGTTTTGAAAACAGAAATATAATGAGCATGATACGCCATTTGTATCACGAAATATTTCAAGGCAGTTTCAACTAGTAGCTCTTTGTCTTTGTAGAATACTAATGCAAGTATGATTAATAATGATAGTATGTTACTCATTTTCTGGGGTAATGCTTTTTTTTATAAATTTTTTTCGGATAAATCCTGTTTATTGTGTCGCCATAAATACGATATACATTACACAAACGAAGTTACTTTCTTACTTACCTACGTCGCGCTCTATCATCTTCTACACTAATTTGCAACTTACATTCGGACACCTAAGATTTTTCGACTTTGGAGCTTATTTACGAGGAAATCATTGTGCACGCAAAAAAAAAATAAAAAAAAAATAAAACATTACATCAAATAAAATAATTGTTTAAGAGGCATTCATTTTTCACATGCACCAATTATTCGATACGTCGTTTAATTTTTTGGTAATAGCACCTGTGCTGCATGGACTGAATCGAAACATAAAAATTCTTGCTAGCACTAAGATAAATTCAGTTTAAGGTTGTATTTGGGTGAATTAAAAAAAAATGTTCAAATGCTCTAAGCACTATCGGACTTAACATCTGAGGTCATCAGTCCCCTAGACTTAGAACTACGTAAATCTAACTAACCTAAGGACATCACACACATCCATGCCCAAGGCTGGATTCGAACCTGCGACCGTAGTAGCAGCGCGGTTCCGGACTGAAGCGCCTAGAACAGCTCGACCACAGCGGCCGGCTGGGTGAATCACTCCGAAAATATAATATCAACATAACAGAGACGGTTGAGAGTCTTAAATTGTGACTTTACCTGCAAAAATGAGCACAGGCTAAATCGAGAACAATAAAAAGCTCGTTCTATCAATTTCAATGACTGCACTGTCGATAATCCACGCCCCGCAACAGAATTCGGGAAGTGGTTTCATCACTTCATTTATTTGCAACGTACTTCCTTTTAGAGAAAGATTCTAACAGGCGTCACAAATTTTGAACGTGCATATAAGAATATATTAGAGTGTATTCAGCTGTTCTGAAGTGTTGTACAGGAAACGCATTACAGTATACACTATCTGATCAGCACTATTTTACTTCAATTGAAGTTGGAGGGGTGGAGGGGGGAGAAAGGAAAGAGAAGGGATTACTGATCTCAGCTACACGCTGACATTACGCGGAATCAGCGGCGACGAGCGATAATGTGTACTGGCTAGGGATTACAGCCCGGGAACTCCTGCTTGCTAGGCAGGTGCGTTAACCACTGTGCCTCAGTCTGGAACCGCGCGACCGCTACGGTCGCAGATTCGAATCCTGCCTCGGGCATGGATGTGTATGATGTCCTTAGGTTAGTTACGTTTAAGTGGTTCTAAGTTCTAGGAGACTGATGACCTCAGATGTTAAGTCCCATAGCGCTCAGAGCCATTAACCACTGTGCCAACCGGGACACAGCGTTATCGCAACTGCACGGACTGTATCGGCACGCGTCACAGTCGACCACACTCCCACCGAGCGCCACCTATCCTCAGTCCCTGCCCATTTCCTCCATGCTCGCTACTCAGAGATTCCCGCAGGAGGTCGGACGTACTTGTGCATCTGCACTGAAGAAGGTGGATCCATTGGGCAACTAGGTGAATCAGTTATACGAATGTGTGGTGTCTGTTCTTTTGGGCATGTCCGGCAGAACAGTAACCACGCATTCTGCGTGGATTCGGCGTACCATTGCCAGCTAATGCCTGTCATAGAGGCAGTGCGTACAAGCACTGATGACCACTGATGTCAGCGAGACTTCAGAAAGTTAACAATGGCCACACTCTTCCGCCGATGTGTAACAGGCAGCACTAAACAGTCTGGCTGCCCATGGCCACATAGTACAACACTGGGAAGGACGGTGTCTGACCGTAGTCGCCAGCATGACCGAAGCTGAAGGGTTTTGCCCGCACTGGGCGCTGCTCTTCAACACTGTGAGCTGACCGAAATAACTGTGCAGTACCAGTGTAGCTGAGATGCTACCACCCCACACACGGACACGCGACCCGATAGAGAAACAAGTGTCACAGTAGGTAACCTGGCAGCGCGAAGTCATCAACTGCTCTGCATACATTCTTCTCCTCAGGTGCATGCCTGAAGCATCTGCAGTCGAAATCCGGAGTAGGTGGTTGGCTGCATCATCATGTACTGTAAACGTTCTCGTGGCCTCGAAGTTAGTGGCCGTCGTTGACTGTGTCGTTCACCATCCTGTACACACTTGGGTAGTGACTGAGAACATCTGAGCACAACTGAGAGACAGTCTGATGCGATTACTGTTCACGTGAGACAGACCGGCTGCTGTTTTCCCTTTACAGCGCTTTAGCTGGGGAACTATTGCAAGTCGGCGTTCTTGGCCACCAAAGCTAGGCAATGATGACTTCATATGGCCTGGTTTCCTCATCGTCAGTTCTTCAGGATTCCCTGCCTCTGCTGTAACTTCGGCTTTCAGAAGCGCCAGTGGATGTAGTCCATTGTGTCAGCGTACTGAGTGAGTGCTCCTACACTCTGAATCTACATTCTTACTCCAAAGTGCTCTGTCATCGAGATGACTGAACCTGGCCCTATGACTTCGTTTAGCGGCATCAACACAAGGCACTTCATTACTCCAGACTAGGTTGTGGCGCAACGAAAATGTCTTAATGTCTTTGGGGTAATAGCAGCCCATTCGTCCTCAACAGTTAAAATCAGCGAAGGTGGTGATGTTGAACGCTGGGATCTGGATCGAAGTAGATGTTCTGACTCATCCTAAAGGTGTTCAAGAAATGGCTCTGAGCACTATAGGACTTAACTTCTGAGATCATCAGTCCCCTATAACTTAGAACTACTTAAACCTAACCAACCTAAGGACATCACACACACCCATGCCCGAGGCAGGATTCGAACTTGCGGCCGTAGCGGTCGCGCGGTTCCAGACTGTAGCGCCTACAACCGCTCGGCCACCCCGGCCGGCCTTAAAGGTGTTCCATTGGATTCATGTGGGATTCTAAGTAGGATCGTCTATCTCAGGAATGTCACATTTCACAAACCATTGCCTCACAGACGCAGCGTTAAGACAGGGTGCACTGTCGTGCTCATACAGTCGTCATCGTCTCCGAGCAGTTCGTCCACTTTGCTCAGTGCACAATGCTTTAAAATATGTTTATATCTTTCCGCATTTGCCTTTGTCTTAAGTGCAATGATGGGACCACACCCTAATCACGAAAAACACCCCCATAACGTCCCTATTTCACGGTGGCAGTAAACATAATGGGGGTAATCTTCTCCAGGCATTCGCCAAACCCAACGCCTTCCAACAGATTGCCACAGGATGCAGCGTGATTCATCAGTCCATATCACTCGTTTTCAGTCATACACCTTCTAGTGGCGTCCGTCTTTATACGGCCTAAAGCATCTTTAACTACTGACTACAGAAATGTATAGCTTATACGTAGCTGCCAGACCATTGTACTCCATTCTTTTTAACTCCCTACGCACAGTCATATGTGCTAACGGAACTGAACTGTGGTAGTGCTTTGGAATGTACGAGTGGTTCCCTCCACTGATTTCACGCTATTGTTTGCAACATCCCTCCACAGTGCTCGACGATCTCTGTCCGTCACTACATCAGGTCTGATTGGTCTCGGTTGCACCTTCGTGTTACCTCTTCACAATCACGTCACCAATAGTCAACAAGAGCAGTTTTACAAGGGTCTAAATGTCTTTTACAGATTTATTACTTGATGACATCGAATGACTACGCTACGTTGAAAGTCACTCAGCTCTCCCAAAGAGCCCATTCTGCTGTTACTGCTCCCCTAGTGACAGCATAATACTACCCGCCTCCTTTTAGACTGGCGGGCCCGCGTCTTGTGACTTCTAGTCATCAGTTACACATTGCATAGGGGATTCTGGATACTGTTGATCAGTAGTTCAAATGGCTCTGAGCACTATGGGGCTTGACATCTGAGGTCATCAGTCCCCTAGACTTAAAACTACTTAAACCTAACTAAACTAAGGACAGCACACACATCCATGCCCGAGGCAGTATTCGAACCTGCGACCGTAGCAGCAGCACGGTTCCGGACTGAAGCGCCTAGAACATCTCGGCCACAGCGTCAGGCTGTTTGAGATACTCACGTCGATTAAATACCTAGGCGTAACATCGCAAAACGATGTGAAATGGAACAAGTACGTAAAGACTGTAGTAAGGAAGACGAATTCCCGACTTCGACCTATTGGCAGAATTTTAGGGAAATGTTCATCTGTAAAGGAGACTGTGTATATGTCACTAGTGTGATCCACTCTTGATTATTGCTGAAGTGTCTGGGATCCCCACCAGGTCAGATCGAAAGAATACATCGAAGCATTTCAGAGGCTTGCTGCTAGATTTGTTACCGGTAGGTTCGAAAAACGCACAAGTATTACGGAGATGCGTCGGAAACTCAAATTGGAATCCCCGTAGTGAAGGCGACACCCGTTTGTAGGAACGCTATTGAGAAAATTTAAAGAACCTGCGTTTGAAACTAACTCCAGAAGGATTCTACTGCCGGTAACGCAAATTTCGCGTAAGCACCACGAAAGTAGCAGAAATTAGGGCTCGTACTGACGTATATAGACGTTCGTTTTTCCCTCACTTTGTTTGCGAGTGGATTGGTTGGTTGGTTGGTTGGTTGTCTGGGGAAGGAGACCAGACAGCGGGGTCATCGGTCTCATCGGTTTAGGGAAGGATGTGGAAGGAAGTCGGCCGTGCCCTTTCAGAGGAACCATCCCGGCATTTGCCTGGAGTGATTTAGGGAAATCACGGAAAACCCAAATCAGGATGGCCGGACGCGGGATTGAACCGTCGTCCTCCCGAATGCGAGTCCAGTGTCTAACCACTGCGCCACCTCGCTCGGTTTTGCGAGTGGAACAGGAAAGAAAATGACTAGTAGTAGTACAACGTACCCCGCCAAGAGCCATATGGTGGCTTGCGGCGTATGTACATAGATGTAGATAACAGATATGTCAGTTTTCTTAGTACCACTGTGCTGTTGTTCTTACCTACATCTGTACTCCGCAAGCCACCTCACGGTGCATGACGCTGTGTACATTGAGATGACCCGTCCCGTTATAAGCCGTAATGCTTTCTTCCGCTGGTTACGTAAACCCTAATTTGGTGTAACATGTGTAACTGATTCCTCTCTTCCTTCAATAATTCCCACAGCCTAGTCGGTGTGTTCTACATTTGATAAGACGTACTTTTCCTTAAGTTTAAAACCGAGCGAGGTGGCGCAGTGGTTAGCGCACTGGACTCGCATTCGGGAGGACGACGGTTCAATCCCGTCTCCAGCCATCCTGACTTAGGTTTTCCGTGATTTCCCTAAATCGTTTCACGCAAATGCCAGGATGGTTCCTTTGAAAGGGCACGGCCGATTTCCTTCCCTAACCCGAGCTTGCGCTTCGTCTCTACTGACCTCGTTGTCGGCGGGACGTTAAACACTAACAACCACCACCACCACCACCTTAAGTTTAAATTTAAATTTAATTAATATTCTTCAAAGACTTCTTACGGTAATGTAAATGACCGTATTAATCGGCGGGACCACAACTCATATAAAAATTTCTACGTTTTTAGATGTTTTGTATTATAACTTGCAATATTCCGTTTCAAAGCAATGGCGCATTGAAAATTTGTCCCAAACATGTTACTATTACTACTAAATGTCAGTTAATAAAGGATCAACGACATAAGCCTTGAAGACATACTACAATAACAAATAAAGGAGATTAAAGCCACATGACCAAGGACTAGAGTAATGGATAATGTGGTTAATGGAGCCGAAAGCGGTATGTTCGAATCCCGCTACATCCTAATACTTTTTTCACCTTAATGTAGTTATCACATTCTGGAACTTACTTATGTATTTAACGCAAATATGTTCTTAAATATTCTATGTTGTTTATTTTTCCGACTAATTAAGGGACGAATGATGAAACAAATATTTGGCTATTTGCGAGTTGAGTGATTAAGAAGGAATCTAACAGAACTGGTTAAACTGCTGCGGATGGAACGAGGAGCAATAGCATTCATATTATTCTTTGTCACAAAGTCCATAGCAATCCCCGCAGTTGTTGATATTGCGTACGACGCCAAAATGACATCACGTTTGCAGACTTCTATTGTGAGATGAGCTTTACGCATGTAAGATTTGCTTTCCTGTTTCACTAAAACAATAATGCAACGACTTGATGAAATTCGACCGGCCACAGATGTTCTTTAACAGCTCTGCGACGTAACATCAAAATAAATCAGTTTAAACTATTTCCTTCTTAAATCTCAGTTAATATCTGATATGAGGATCTAAGAGTTATTACTCTTTCAAATTCCTAAGTTCACTTAAGTATGAAACACTTCTGCAATCGCAAACAGTTAGTAAGTAAGCTTCACAGATTCTATTTGAGTATGTAAAGTTAGCGAAGGTGTCTTGCCCACAGATTACTTCTGAGCGACCACCATTTTGCTATATCGTTCAAAGTTCTTTACCTTAAAAGAATTTAAGACTTCCAGTAATTTAACTTTTCCCAAATGTATTTTAGGCACTCCTTCACAAATTGGAAAAAAACATATCCTATATATTCCGACGTACTTCATATATTACAAAATTAATTTGTTCGTTGATAAGTTCAAAGCTGATTTCGATAATCAGTCCAAGATTAAAGTAGAAGATCTATCCCTCCCACATAGCATCAGTCATAGGCTTTGAGACGTTACCTTGTTGTAAGTCCATGTCCAGTTACCTCAGTATAGTTCGGTGGTACAATTACTACGCTTATCAATAGACGTAGTTAACAAACACTTATTTCCACTCCTTTTATGCACAAAATGTTGACAACATACAATGGACATACAAGCTCGAGGCCATCTGCAGAACTGATACATTTTCGTGTATTAGTTTCAAACTCCAGTTTTTTAACAATACACAAAGGTGCTGCTGACAATGATGTTCTCGCCTTGGCGGACCGTCGGCGCTTTCGTGATTAGTGACTCGCATTGTCCATCTGCTGCGTCGGTGAAAAACCGATGAAACACCTGCCAGGATCTCCTCCGTAAACATAAAACAGACAGAAAGCCATTTCAGTACACAGATCCCACAAATAAAATGACATAATTAAATCATATACTACTGTTGTAAGGTACCTGGTGTCGCTCAAGCGGAAAATAAGGACGTTACTGCTTACTAAACTCTGGAGCACCACAGCATCACGTGTCATTGTTTCCACTAGGCCTAAACTGCTATGCTTGATTGTTTTCAGCGCATAATCAGGGTCGTACTTATGGGGTGGGGAGCAGACCCCACCAAGGGCGCAAGCAGAGAGAGAGTGCAAAAATTGATAGAAAGACAAAAAGAACGATAGACGGTTTAGGAATTATCCGGGAGAGGTACCTGAGTCCTGTTACCCTTCTGTTCCTGTTCCTACCTTCTGCCAACAAAAAGAAGCCATTCCATTGGCATGCAAGTGAAAACGCACCCTGTAGTAGGAGTTTCCCTTCTACTTTCCTATTTCGTCAAAGCAGCATCATAAAGAAACTACCACTAACAAACGACGTCTATCGCTAACCTGGCTTATGTGACAACAGTGCACTTGGTTCACACAGCTGTTGCCAGCAAGGTTCGCTCATGTCCAACAACGGAGTTCTCGGTGCTGCTTCACTACGGTTACGTGGGATATCAAAGGTGAGAATGGATGATAAAGCAAATATACTATTTGACTGTAGACTTCCAATCTCTGCCGATTTCTGCCCGTTGAAGACTGGAGCGGGATAAGATCGTGGAGGAAGCAAGCAAAAAGATGGAGGAAATGTGTTATTTACTTGCCCTACATGCGTTAGTTTTACTGCTTCCAAGTTTCGGTTAATACGATCTGCTGTATAAATAAAAAAGAATTCAAGAATGCGACTGCTATGGCTGGCTGATAATATTGTTGACTCGGTACTGAGAATGTTACGCACCAGCTGTCAAATGTGTGATATTTTCACAGCAACATGTTTCGGGACTACGTTACCTCATTATCAACCGCTTGAAACTTGTATGCAATTAGACACGTCTGAAGTAAGATCGCAGCAGCAAATATGCTTGTCAAGACGCCGTTAATAGAGAACTTGACAGTCTAAAGTATATTGTCCGTAATAATGGATACAGTGTCGCGCTTGTTGAAAAGTTATACCAAGACAAAATAACAATGCCTCTTTGGAGTACACCCAATACAGCTTCTGTCGAGGAGCACAATTACATTTCTTTGGCATTTATGGGCAATTTTAGTTATGAACTGGCAAAACTTCTTCGGATCGTGGGCTCTCGTATAGTATTTTCCGCGGCTGCCAATCTCCGGTTTATGTAAATACATAATAAATCAACTAAAAAGAACAACCATTTGGCATCGGGGGTATATCTGCTGGATTGCCGCGATTGTAATGTAGGATATGTCGGACAAACAGGCAGAACCTTTAAAATTAGATTACAAGAACATTTCCTCAATAGATGGGGACAGGTAAAACAGAACTTTGCCTTTGCTCAACACCTTAAAGCCAGTGGCCATAGTCCTCCGCAAGCACGAAGTCTTTAAGATTTTGCATTTTGCACAAAATGGTAAAAAGTTAAACATTTTTGAAGAAACTGAAATATTTAAGCGTATGGAGGACAAAGATTTGTCCCTCCTGGACGACCAAATATTTGGCGCTAATCAGGCCTTTTTAGAAGTTATGAAATCGGTGTTATTAATGTAATTCTGGGGCTCTCCCATTTCTCCCTAAATATGAGCCCTTTTCCTCTCTGCCCTTATGTCGTCTTGTTAGCCAAGCCCTTAGAGTTTTTTGACTAGAAAATGATATTGCGAGTTTGTCGCTTCCAATGTCGACGTATATTACACATTTTAATGTAAGTATAAAATGGAAATAGGAAAAAGTTCACCCGCATGACGTCTTCATCCCACACTGATGTGTGTCATTCAAGCGTAATAATTTTACTTTGGAATTTTTATAAAAAGAATTTTTTTGTTAGTTAGAAGTTCTTGCTCCATATGACGCAGTTTTGCGTGTTATAGTGGGGCCTCTTCATCCGAAATTACAGTCCTGTGTTAGTAATGTTCTCGTTCTAGTGATATATGATATGTAATACTTGTTTAGGCACCGCATCTCTGTGTTGTATTGTACACCCTGGTATTATATTTTAAATTTACCGCCTTCTTTTGTATTTTTACTCCGTCATAATTTTTGGATAAATTAATATACAGGTGTTGCTTCTAGTAATTCTATCTTATTAATGTTTTATGTGCATTATAATTATAAAGTTTTAGTGGCAATGTATATCCGGTTTGCGATCTCTCATTCTTACCAGTAGCTGCGTGGCAGCGCCACCTATTGAGGTGATTCTGCATTAGGCGTCAGTACTAGCACACGACGCTGTGGTGCATTATGCTAACTATTTAGGCCCCATCTTATTCTACTGTATGCTCCTGTGAACGTGTACACGCTATGCAGGTCTTGGAGTCACTCTCGTCCATCTAGAAAGGTAAGGCCATATCATAAGGCTTCGTCAATATGATTGCATTTCTGAGTGTCCGATCATTGGTCAATTCTTTTATCCGATTTTACTATTTTATGTTTCTAGTATTTACTGAGGTTAACGAAGGCGATGTTGGCCTGATGTACTCGACGATGCCCTTTAGAGACAATGTCTAAAGGATCGTCCTAAGAAATACCAAATTAAGGTATTTGCTCTTTCAGTATTTGATCTGTTTATACATGCTTTTAGGTTATCTAAGTCTGCACAACGCGATCCCGATCCTTAAAAAGATGCATTTGTTCTCTGTTTTCTGTGTAGATCAGCCTGAAGATTCCTAAATAAGGTGAAACGCGTAGTTGAAAAATAAAAAAACTAAAATTGCTACCAAGACTGTTTTCAACGTAGTACACTGGTGTACAAAAAGAAAACGGTCTATTGACACACTGTCAACATGGGTTTAGAAAACATCGTTCTTGTGAAACACAACTAGCTCTTTATTCGCATGAAGTGTTGAGTGCTATTGACAAGGGATGCGCGGTGTGGGATCCTTACCAGATAGGGCTGACGGAGTACATCGGAAAAGTTCAAAAAAGGGCAGCATGTCTTGTAGTATCGCGAAATAGGGGAGAGAGTGTCACTGAAATGATATAGGATTTGGGCTGGACATCATTAAAACAAAAGCGTTTTTCGTTGCGACAGAATATTCTCACGAAATTCCAATCACCAACTTTCTCCTCCGAATGTTAAAATATTTTGTTGATACCGATCTATACAGGGAGAAACCATCATCACGATAAAGTAAGGGAAATCAGAGCTCGTATGGAAAGATATAGGTGTTCGTTCTTCCCGCGCGCTATACGAGATTGGAATAATAGAGAATTGTGAAGGTGGTTCGATGAACCCTCTGCCAGGCACATAAACGTGATTTGCAGAGCATCGATGTAGATGTAGAACGAACGGAAATTTTACAAGGTTGCATTTATTTTGCCACGGAACTGCATAAACAGGTGATAGTAATGTAGAAACAATGTAAAGAATACAGAACTGAATCAGCTGCAACATGCATATCGGTAGATAATAATGTTCTTCTTTTTTTTTCAACTTAACTTATTAGAACACACATTCTGACAACTGCTTAATGTGCTCGGTGTGGGGTGTGACCACCTCTAACGCCAATACAGGCCTGACAACGACATGACATGCTGTGAATGATTTCATCAATCTCATGTTGAGGCAATAACGCCCATTTTTCCTGCAGAGCTGGTCACAAATCTTGGACAGTGGTTGGTGGGTGCTGACGTGATGCAACCTGTCTCTCTATTGCATCCCAGACGTGCTCTTTGGGATTCAAATAGGTAGAGCGAGCAGGCCTGCCATGCGTGCAGTATCTTCCGTTTCCAAAAACACGTCGACCATCCGTGCTCTACAAGGTCGTGCATTATCGTCCATCAATACGAAGTCTGGAGTCACAGCACCTCGCAACAACCGCGCATGAGACCTCAAGGTCTCCTCCGGTACCTGACAGAAACAACTGAACGATTCACATTAAAGCATAGGGCCGCATCAGTTTGCGATTCTCATGCTCCTGTTCTTCCTACGGCCCCCCGCAGCAGAGAGTCTGTAGGGGTCTTCTTTGTGCCATACTGTACCGTCTGTGACTGTGTACAACGCGATTGTGGGTGTGGGACTACCCTGCAGACACTACCCCACTTGAAAGGTGCCCTCACGTAGTTGGTGGCGTGATTGTCCGTTGATCGGAATGCCATCTTCCGTGCAGAGCACGATCATAACGACGTGTCTTGACAGTTTGTATGATTATATCGTGAATCACACACAGGACGGGGAAATAAAAGTTCGTTGCTTTAATTTTGGACACCAGTGTATATGTCATGCACTATACTCTCAAGACTCAGAGTGTAAAACTCCAACGTGAGATATACTAGGAGGAGTTTTATGTTTGACAATTTACGTTTGCTGGTGGTATTTCACTTTTGACGATGCCTATGAAATAGCAGTTTTAAGCAGTTGAGAATGGAATACGTAATCCCGTATCATAGTGTGGTTAAAATATAACACGTCTGACAACTGGCCCGTAACACTCTCGGTACCGATTTACGATAAAGTTGTACGATCGCTCCACAACTGAATGATAGTAGTACTGGAGTTGTTGGTCGTTGCGCCTATTAGCAGGTATTCCCTGTTCATCTCGTACACGAAATTGCAGCAAATCATACATCACACAAAACTATCTGAGGTCGAGTGTGAGTAAAACTGAAAGTCAGATTTAGGTATCTTGCCAATAGAACACGATTACAATTAAAGCACAATTTATGAAATGGGTCTCTCATGAACTCTCAGTTATGACCGTTTTTCTTTTATTTGTAATTAATAATGTATGAGGAGGAAATAAAATCTGCGCTTTTTTAAGTATCATACGAAACTCATTGTAGATTAGCTGCCATAAACAACATGATACTTATTTTGTTTTATTTTCAATTTTTTCAGAAAATTTATGGAATTTTTAGTTTATTTACTACGATGATACATCTAATTTGTGGTGTGAAATATTCTTCATTAATATATTTGTTTTAAGTGGTGTTCTTCAAATGGGTTACATAGAGAAAGATTACTGAAAGCCAGTTTTAAGGGGAGAGGGGTGCGGGGACGAAACTTCGGCAGTTCTGCCAGGAGCGAAAGATCGGCTCGATACGGCTCTGCGCACAACAGCCGCTTATGAGATCAACATATTTCTACCTTATGAAAAGAGGCAAGTCGATACACGACTTTAACCACGTACCTACAATCCTAGGGAGTAGAAATTACGAAATCGTGATGAAAAATAATTCCTCCGAAATTGTTATGTGAAAACTCTTCATGCTTTTCTAACAATAAAAACGTTCTTAACATTCTACGTCTTTATTCTTGATGTCTACATATTTTATTCTCAACTGAGAAAGGACACTTTTCTCTCAATGAGAGACTTTTTGTGGATACCGACACTGTAGAATATTTGTTATTTTTGACGGAGCCACAACCTCACCTCTGCTTGCACCGTTTCATCAGTACCAAAATGAAGTCCTCGAAGGAGTTCTTTAAGTTTTGGAAACAGATGAAAATAGGGTGGAGCCACGTCGGGACTGTATGGAGAATGAACTATGACATCAAACCCAGGGCAGCTGATTATTGCAGGTGTCTCAGCGCTCCTACGGGTCTGGCTCTGTCATGCTGAAGATATCCTCGGTGGCGCAAAGCAGCTTAAATCACTTAATAAAAGCAAGGCTTCCGATCCAGATTGTATACCTGTCAGGTTCCTCTCAGAGTATGCTGATTCAATAGCTCAATTTTTAGCAATTATATACAACCACTAGCTCACAGAAAGATCCGTACTTAAAGATTGGAAAATTCCTCAAGTAACACCAATACCCAAAAAGGGAAATAGAAGTAATCCGCTGAATTACAGGACCATATCACTATCGTCAATTTGCACTAGGCTTTTGGAACATATACTGTATCCGAACATTATGAAGTACCTCGAAGAAAACGATTTATTGACACGTAGTCAGCACGGATTCAGAAAATATCGTTCTTGCGAAACACAGCTAGTTCTTTATACTCATGAAGTAATGAGTGCTATCGACAGGGGATGTCAAATTGATTTCATATTTTTAGATTTCCAGAAGGCTTTCGACACCGTTTGAAACACGTATGTATTCATTACCAGCGATGGCGAGGCATGACAGAATCTCTGACCAGAGAGTTATTCATCGTTGCTAGTCTGCGCTTGACCGCGCGAGACAACAGTTCAGTTGCGTGTAGCGAGTCGGCAGGAACAGTTGTACTCTGTCTGTAGCAGTAGTCAGTCGGATACGGGAGTACGGAATCGGCATGCGTCGACTGTGTGCTCTGCTCGCGAATCTGGTCAGGATTGTGGTGGACGATGAGTATTGTTGTAGAAGGTAATGAAGCAGCATTGCGCACATCTAGTAATGTATGTTAATTGTAATTAATTTGTTCAAAAAAATGCCCCAATAATAATTTTTTTATAAAGTAACTCTTTTAAAGAAAAACATGCATTTCAATTTAAAGCATATTTCCTATGCATTTCCTCCGATAATCAAAATTAAAAATATGCCAGCACTGCACGAAGCTGTGTCGATAGATAAGAGCAGATATAGTTGCTGTTTTTATTGAGGTAAGAATTTTTGCTTTTTTATTCAGAATACAGGGCCGAAGGTCAGCGCTGCTGTCCTTATGAAATTTATCAGGTTTAATTATTTCTGTTGAGATGTTAGATACGGTTCATGGTTCATTATCTAATTAATATTGTTGTTGGTTTACGATCAATCTTCATTCCTTGATTTTGTGCGGATTTTACATTTGGGCCATTATTATTCTTTAATTTTTGTGTGAGGAGATTACGCTTGGATTCATTTCAATTTAACGATATTTTGTGTGGAGTCAACATTTGGCTCTTTTTTTTTTATTATCATTGACATTTATTTGTGCGGGGAGGTTACACGTTCCCCACAAGTGTCTTCTAACCAAACTGCGAGCCTATGGAATATAGCCTCAGTTGTGCGACTGGATTCGTTATTTCCTGTCAGAAACGCCACAGTTCGTAGTTATAGACGGAAACTGATCGTGTAAAACAGGATTAATATCCGGTGTTCCTCAAGGAAGTGTTATAGGCCCCTCTGTTTTTCCTGATCTATATTAACGACATAGGAGACAATCTCAGTAGCAGTCTTAAGATTGTTTGCAGATGATGCTGTCATTTACCGTCTTGTAAAGTCATCAGATGACCAAAACGAATTGCAAAATGATTTAGATACGATATCTGTACGGTGCGAAAAGTGGAAATTGACCCTGTATAAAGAAAAGTCTGAAGTTATTCACATGAGTACTAAAATATAACCGCTAAATTTCGATTACACGATAAGTCACACAAATCTGAAGGCTGTAAATTCAAGTAAATACTTAGGGATTACAATTACAAATAACCTAAATTGGAAAGATCACATAGATAATGTTGTGGGTACAGCCAACCAAAGACTGCGATTCATTGGCAGAACACTTCGAAGGTGCAACAGCTCTACTAAAGACACTGCTTACACCACGCTTGTCCGCCCTGTTCTGGAGTATTGCTGTGTACTGTGGGATCCGCATCAGATGAGACTGACAGATGATATCGAAAACGTACAAAGAAGGGCAGTTCGTTTTGCATTATCGCGAAGTAGGGGAGACAGTGCCACAGACATGATACGTGAATTGGAGTGGCAATCATTAAAACAAAGGCGTTTTTCATTGCGACGGGATCTTCTCATGAAATTTCAACCACGAGTTTTCTCCTCCGATTACCAAAACATTCTGTTGGCACCCACCTTTATAGGGACGAATGATCATCATGATAAAATAAGAGAAATCACAGCACGCAAAACTTTAAGTGCTTGTTTTTCCGGCGCGCCGTTCGCGACTGGAACGATGGAGAGACAGCTTGTAGGTGGTTCATTGAACCCTCTGCCAGGCACTTTATTGTGAATAGCAGATGTAGATGTAGAGAGGACGCTTCATATGCGGACGAATTCTTCGAGTTCGTACCTCGATTACAGCACGCTGTTTCTCACGCACCAACCATTAGGTTATACATGGGCATGTTACATGACTTAATTCGTAATGCTCTAGTGACAGAGGGCTACAAATACGTAGTGACGAAGAATAATGTTAATAACGTTTGATTTATATAAAAAACCTTAAGAGTTTTTTTATAAAAAATTCGGAGACAATACTTTTCAGCACGTCCTCGTACACTAACAATACGTTCGTTTCCACACCCACTCAACAGAAGGCAGCACAGATAAAGAATTTTCGAAAGTAGACTTGTAAAACTACTGTAGATTATCAAAAGTAGGCGTAGACTATAGAAGTTTTCCTAGTAGGCGTGGTGAGTAATTATAGTAACTGTATTACCTACAGGGTGTTACAAAAAGGTACGGCCAAACTTTCAGGAAACATTCCTCACACACAAATAAAGAAAAGATGTTATGTGGACATGTGTCCGGAAATGCTTAATTTCCATGTTAGAGCTCATTTTAGTTTCGTTCCACCTACGCTCAATGGAGCACGTTATCATGATTTCATACGGGATACTCTAGCTGTGCTGCTAGAACATGTGCCTTTACAAGTACGACACAACATGTGGTTCATGCACGATGGAGCTCCTGCACATTTCAGTCGAAGTGTACGTACGCTTCTCAACAACAGATTCGGTGACCGTTGGATTGGTAGAGGCGGACCAATTCCATGGCCTCCACGCTCTCCTGACCTCAACCCTCTTGACTTTCATTTATGGGGGCATTTGTAAGCTCTTGTCTACGCAAGCCCGGTACCAAATGTAGAGACTCTTCGTGCTCCTATTGTGGACGGCTGTGATACAATACGCCATTCTCCAGGGCTACATTAGTGCATCAGGGATTCCATGCGACGGAGGGTGGATGCATGTATCATCGCTAACGGAGGACGTTTTGAACATTTCCTGTAACAAAGTGTTTGAAGTCACGCTGGTACGTTCTGTTGCTGTGTGTTTCCATTCCATGATTAATGTGATTTGCAGAGAAGTAATAAAATGAGCTCTAACATGGAAAGTAAGCGTTTCCGGACACATGTCCATGTAACATATTTTCTTTCTTTGTGTGTGAGGAATGTTTCCTGAAAGTTTGGCCGTACCTTTTTGTAACACTTTGTATACATCAGGTGAGTTGCATATCTATCAGGCGTTATATTTCGACAGCTTTGTTTGCACATGCTACCGGTGTCTCACTAGATTCTCCCAGAAATCGAAAGCAGTGAACTGTCTAGACACTAAGTAAGGACATACACAAAGAGCCTCACAACGTACGGAAAATTTTTGTTCTACATTATTATCCTCCTGTCTGTTACTTAAAAATAAGCAGTATTTATAGCAAAATTGAAATTCTCCATGTTTAATTCAGGTTTTATTTGAAAATTGTTGGTTTTTGACTTGAAACAGAGACGTTACAGCAAAAATTTTAAAAATGCAGATTTATCATATAACGCTAGAGAACGCGATTTCCCAAAAAAAGGTAAAATTAAAAACAAAAAATATCAAACATTGGTTCAGTACTTTCAGTACTTTGTCGAGCTTATATAAAACATATTTCTGTTATTCATAAAGAACTATCGCACTTACCAATAATTAATAACGGGAAACTTTTCCCTTTGATCAAGATGAAGAACATTCAGCTAACAAGGGAACCTCCCCATCGCACCCCCCTCAGATGTAGTTATAAGTTGGCACAGTGGATAGGCCTTGAAAAACTGAACACAGATCAATCGAGAAAACAGGAAGAAGTTGTGTGGAACTATGAAAAAAATAAGCAAAATATATAAACTGAGTAGTCCATGCGATGGATAGGCAACATCAAGGATAATGTGAGCTCGGGAGCGCCGTGGTTCCGTGGTTAGCGTGAGCAGCTGCGCAGCAAGAGGTCCTTGGTTCAAGTCTTCCCTCTTGCGAAAAGTTTAATTTTTTATTTTCAGACAATTATTATCTGTCCGTCAGTTCGTTATATTTGCTGGATTCATATTGCCCACGGAATACGTCTCACGTGTTTAATGCACTCTCGTCCAAAGGAGCGAACAGTCAACTGCCAGCCAGGGAGCCTCGTTAGCAGGAATACTCTCTCTTCCGTGCGCTGTAGTCGACTGACGTCGTGTGTTTCGATGTTTGTTTAGGTGTAGCGTCCCCATACTACGGCGCAGTTACTTCGCATCGGACAGACGGACGGACAGATAATAATTGTCTGATAATAAAAAATTAAAATTTTGACTCGAGGGAGACTTGAACCAAAGACCTTTCATTCCGCAGCTGCTCACGCTAACTACGGGACCACGGCGGCCCTGAGCTCAGTTTATCATTGATGTTGCCTATCTTGCACATGAACTACTCAGTTTGTATATTTTGCTTATTTTTTTCATAGTTCCACACAACTTCTTACTGTTTTCTCGATTGATCTGTGTTCAGTTTTTCAAGGCCTATCCACTGTGCCAACTTGTAACTACATCTGAGGGGGGTGCAATGGGGAGGTTCCCTTGTAAGTACCAAAAAAAAAAAATTTGAAATTTTTATGTTTGTGCATGTGAACTGTACTTGCATCAAAATTAATTGCTTTGGTTACATGACAGCGCAGAAGTTACGCGATAAGCTGATTTTTATTACATATGAAATGCAATTAATATTTTGAGACGATATAAAATACACAATGGACTAACAGTGAACGATGTGCGGTTGTAACCACGTGCAAAATAAACAAACAAAAATAAAAATAAGTCATCGGCTCCTAGTTTCTCTCACACACAGTCATTTACGTTTCTTTCCATACCAATACTACCAACGTTACCGGTAATCATTTATGTATTGTACTAAAACTACCGAACTGTTGATTGCAACTCTGTTCGAGAGGTTTCCCGAGAGTCTCGAAAATTTCGATATTTTTGCCGAGACTCTCAAACAGACACAATTTCCTATCCCTATTGATCAGTCCAGATTTACCCTACAGACGGCCAACCGCCCTCGCTCGTCATGCTTGCTGATTCCTCGCCAACTAACTGCAGCCCGCGGCGCCTGGCCTGCAGAGAATAGCATTGGCCGTTCGCTGGAGCTGCCATCTCCGGCCGGCAGATGGCTCTGCCGCTTCCCGCGTAATGCGCCCTCCAGGGCCACGTGGAATTCTATTTCCCGGCCGTGCGCGCCCAATACATTTTTCTGGCCTCGCTCGGCAATTTCTCTACATCGCCTCGAATTCCCGGGCGGTGCAAATCCCATTTTGGTCGCCGGAGGGCGCGACCGGGAAAGTATCACGACGCACCATCCACCGTCGTGTAGTTCCGCAGGAGATACTGCTGTCCGTTTCGTTCACTGCCGTTTCCGCTTCACGCAAGCATCCGGCTACATAACGGCCACAAGTGTCCAGTACCACAACTTTTTTCGACCTTCGCTCTTCTTCTCTGCGAATGGCGACAGCGCTAACATAGCTATACCAGATATCCTCACATATGTACATCTTTTGTTGTACATTACGACCTCGATCTCCACTGATAAAGCTTCGGAGATAGTTCAGGGATATTTTCTGAGTATTCTGATATATGTGGCTCCGGTTTCCGGTGACTCGTTACATAGTAATTGCATTTCGATTTATCTCTTACACCCTTTCATCTCTGTATCCATACTGCACTGCAAATAGGTGCACAACAGTGCAAATATTGCCGGTGGGAAACAAACTTGTTCCAGTCATCCATGGTACTCGCTACTGACAACAGTAATCCTCACTTCACTCTTCGCCCTCAAGTCTGCATTCATTACAGCTCGGTTCCGCCTCCGGTTTAATGTGGCTAGCACACTGGACTCGCATTCGGGAGGACGATGGTTCAATCTCGCGTCCGGCCATCCTAATTTAGGTTTTCCGTGATTTCCGTAAATCGCTCCAGGCAAATGCCGGGATGATTCCTTTGAAAGGGCGCGGCCGACCTTCCCTAATCCGATGAGACCGATGACCTTGCTGTCTGGTCTCTTCCCCCAAACAACCCAACCCAACCCTCGGGTTTGTTTTTCCGGAAGTGTTGGTCGTACGTTAACAATCCTACACTGTAGTATGGAATACTAATAGATGAGCTGGCCGGTATGTTCCTCGGTTCACTGAGTGCAATAGAAACCTACGCAACGGCGTTATGTTGAGTCGTTCCCGCAGCGATTGTGATAAAAGTATATGTGCTTCGTCTAAAACTTGTTACTTTACCATATTATTTTATTGGTAAGTGCATATGATAGGCTTCTTCAGTCTTGAATGTATTATCACACAGTGCGTGTTTCACTACCATACAATGCTGCAATTCTGTGCTCCAGACTTACATTCTCAGAAATTTCTTCCTCCAATTAACACCTATGTGTGATACTAGTAGACTTCTCTTGTCCAGGAATGCCCTTTTTGCCAGACCTAGTCTTTCTTTTATGCCCTCCTTCCTCTGTCCATCACGGGTTATTTTGCTGCCTTGGAAGCAAAATCATTAACTTGGTCTGCTTCATGATTCCCAATTCTAATGTTAAGTTCCTCGCTAGTTTGATTTCTGATACTTCCTATTACTTTCGTCTTTCTTAAATTGACTCTCAATGCATACTCTGTACTCATTAGACTGCTCATTTAATTCATTACATCCTGTAATTCCTCTTCACTTCCGCCGAGGATAGCAATATTATCAGCAAATCTTCTCATTGATATCCTTTCAGTTTGAATTTTAATCCCTCTCTTGAACCTTTCTTTTACTTCCGTCATTACCTCTTTCAGAATGGGTTCAAATGGCTCTGAGCACTATGGGACTTAATATCTGAAGTCATCAGTCCCCTAGACTTAGAGCTACTTAAACCTAACTAACCTAAGGACATCACACACATCCATGCCCGAGGCAGGATCCGAACCTGCGACCGTAGCAGCAGCGCCGTTCCGGACTGAAGCGCCTAGAACCGCTCGGCCACAGCGGCCGGTTCATTGCCTCTTAACTACACAGGTTCAACAACAGGGGCGTAGACTACATCCCTGTCTTACACCCGTCATTCTTGGTCTTCCAGTTTTATTGTCCCGTGGTGGCTCTTGTACATATTGCATATCACCCTATTTCCTTGTAGCTTACCTCTACTTTCCTCAGTCCAGGTTGAGAAATCCTATGAAAGGTTTGCTAGGTCCACAAACTCTATGAACGGGTCTTGATTTTTCTTCAGTCTTGCTTCCATCATCAACACCAAGGTCAGAACTGCTCATCTGGTGCCTTTACATATTATAAAGCCAAACTGATCGTCATCTCACCAGTGCTCAATCTTCTTTCCCATTCTTCTGTATATTATTCTTATCGTCAACTATGAAGCTTCGGCTGTTAAGCTGATTGTGTGATAGTTCTCGCATTTGTCGGTCTTGCTATCTTCTGAATTGTGCCCATAATGTATTTCCGAAAGTCTGATAGTTTATCTCCAGCCGGTCTCTGTGGCCGAGTGGTTCTAGGCGCTTCAGTCCGGAACCGCGCTGCTGCTACGGTGACAGGTTCGCATCCTTCTTCGGGCATGAATGTGTGTGATGTCCTTAGGTTAGTTAGGTTTAGATAGTTCTAAGTCTAGGGGACTGATGACTTCAGATGTTAAGTCCCATAGTGCTTAGATCCATTTGAACAATTTTTTGTTTATCTCCAGACCCACACATTCTACTTAAGAACATGAATAGTCGTTTTATTTGCGCTTCCTTCAATTGCCTACTGAGCTGTTCGTTACCGCAGTCCTTAAAGGCTCAGAGAAGTTCAAGAGTATCCCTTCATTCCTTAATGCTTCCGCATTCCATTTCTTTGCGCACCGATTCTTCCTGACTAATCTCTTAAATTTCAGCCTACTCTTCATCGTTACCAAATTATGATCTGAGTCTATATCTGCTCCTGGGTACGCCTTACAATCCCATACCTGATTTCGGACTCTCTGCCTGACCATCTAACTGGAATCTTCCCGTATCTCCCAACCTTTCCCTAGTATACCTCTTTACTCTTGTATTTCTCAGACTTCTCGCTATTACTAGCTGAAATTTGTTGCAGAACTCAACTGGTCTTTCTCTCATTCCTACTACCAAGCCCATATTCTCCGGAATCTTTTCTTCTACTTCTTCCACCACCAACTGCGTTCCAATCCCCATGGCTATTAGATCTTCATCTCCCTTCACGTACTGAATTCCGCGGTCACTATCCACATATACCTTGTCTATCTCTTCAACTTCTGTTTGCGACGTCGGTATGTGTACCCGAACTATTGTTGTAGGTCTGAGTCTGTCGATTCTGATTTGAACAACCCTATCACTGAAGTGTTCACGGTAATTCACTTTCCGTCCTAACGTCCTACCCTTAACGAATCCTTAAGCTCCTTAAACCATGTTCTACTGCTGTTGATATTCCGACTAGGAATCCTTGTCTTCTGTCCATTTAACTTCACTGATCCCTACTACATCTAGATTGCGCTTTAGCATTTCCCTTCTCGGATTTTCTAGCTTCCCAACGACGTTCAAACTTTGACATTCCACGCACCGACTCGTAGAACGTTTCCCTTTCGTTGATTATTCAATGTTTTCTCATGGGTCCGCAGCTCGTGGTCGTGCGCTAGCGTTTTCGCTTCCCGCTCCCGGGTTCCCGGGTTCGATTCCCGGCGGGGTCAGGGATTTTCTCTGCCTCGTGATGACTGGGTGTTATGTGATGTCTCTAGGTTAGTTAGGTTTAAGTAGTTCTAAGTTCTAGGGGACTGATGACCATAGATGTTAAGTCCCATAGTGCTCAAAGCCATTTGAACCATTTTTTTTTTCTCATGGTCACTTCGCCATTGGCAGTCCCCTCTTGGAGATCCGAATGGGAGACTAGTCCGGAATCTTTTTCCTATGGAGAGATCATCACGACACTTTTGCAATAACAGGACGCACGTTTTGTTGATATACGTTATGTGTCTTCAATGCAGTGGTTCCCATTGCTTTCTGCATCCACATGCCGTTGATCATTTGCTGATTCTTCTGCTTTTTAGGGACAGTTTAATACCCCAAAGGTAAGAGCGTGTCCTGTAACTCTCTCCGCTCCTCCTGAGTCCCGCTGAGAACCGATACCAAGGCTGCAAATCGACGTCCTATGTGGGCATCTGTACAGTACACGGCGCATCTGCCGCCCACCACACTTGCTGCCCTCCAAGACTGGGCAGGTGAACACCGGCGGCAACGATATGTCGCACTCAGAGACGATTTTTGCCACTCGGTTTGGTCACACCGAAGAACGTCCTGTTTTGATGCGGGATAGCACAGGGTTTCACGTCCTGCTAAGAGGAAATCCATAGGCAGCTATCACAGTTTCGTGTTCCATGTTTAGGCAATGTTCTGCTACCGCCGATTTTTCCGGCAGTTGTAGCCTTGTATGACGACTAATTTCCATGCACCTAACTGAGCGAATCGAAAGGCCGATGTAAGCCTTCCCACACTGACACGGAATTTTGTATACACCAGACTTCCTAAGCCCCAAATCATCTTTCACAGATCCGAGTAGGGCACTAATCTTGCAAGGTGGACGGAATACACTCTTAATGTTAAAACTGCTCAAAATTCTTCCAGTTTTAAACGATATGCCCCCCGGCATAAGAATATAGGCTACTGATCTATGCTCCTCTTCATGCATATCCGGTGATGGTCCAAACTCCATAGCCCGACGAATTTGCGTCTCCGAATATCCATTTTCCTTAAAAACAGCTGTCATATGTGCAAGTTCTTGGGTTCGCGTGGAAATGGCATATGCTTTGCGTGCCACTGTCCTAAGGACTCCCCTGAGTTGGTGTGGTGGAAGACAATTCTTAGCATGGAGGTACCGATCATTGAGCATAGGCTTTCGGTGAACACTATGTCCCAGACTACAGCCTGGTTTTTTGTATACCATAACGTCAAAGAATGGAAGATTCCCATCGCTTACAACCTCCGTGGTAAATTTAATGCTTGAATGAAGATAGCTGAAGTGGTCCAAAAATCTGTTGAGAGCATCACGTCCACGTCGTCGGATGAAAAAGGTAACATCTAAATGCCTCCAGAAGCACGTTGGTTGCAAACCCGTAAAACCTTAGCGTCACATCGTCGAAGTCCTCCATAAATAAATTGGTGACTATGGGTGATAAAGGACTGCCAATAGCCACTCCGTCATTCTGTTCAAAAATGTGGCCGTCAAATGAAAAACACTGAAAAATACGTGGATATCAGCACATGACGACAAGACTTCACCAAATCGTCATCCAGTGTTCATTAAGGACAGCGTGGCCTTCGGCTTTGCAACCAAAGTGCTTCTGGAGTAACTTCAAACAGTTACCGATAGGTACGGAAAACAAGAGCAATGGCAGTTTTTTACCCGCCGGTAGTGAAGTCCATTGATGCGATATGTCCAGCTATTTTTTTTATGCTCGCCCTACTGCAGTTTGAAGGCCTGGAACGTCGATTAGCGAAAACCAGGCACGGACGACTCCTTTCACCGACGCTCAGCTTCGTTCTGTCCCTGGCTGTGTGGCTAGGGGACTCACGCAGCCTTTCTGTCCCTTCCTCGCTAGCACATTCTTTTGTATTCTGTGTTTTTTAACATTTGATAGTGCGTACAAAGTGTGCTGCTGGTAACGACCTTCTGCAGCCTAGGCAAATTTCGTTTCCCTTGACGATCATCCCACAAGAAGGAGAAGTATACTGCACTATTTAGAGGTCAATGACGGCTTCATCCTGACCAGGAGGTGCTCTGGCAAAGATATTCTGTACTTTTCTCTGCAGCTAGTATCCCTCCGCCTGGGAGATTCACAAAAAGGCCCCATGACACTCGCGATGGCAGCCTTTTGTTCTCTTAGCCTGCCCTGCCTTATTCGACAATGAAAACTGGTCATTAAATAAACACAAGGAAGTCTTCACTTTGCTCAATAAAATGAATCTCTTCACGAAGACACCAATTTAACATTGAAACTGACCTCTACTTCGGAAATAAACATTATTAAAAACATAACTGTATAGGTTCCTGCAGCTAGAGTCAGCTAAGATAAAAGTCTTCTGGGTACCATTCCCAAGAAGACTTCCATGTATATCACTAAAAGTCTAAACCGGTTCATAGCACCCATTCTAGTTGCAAGGTGCCTATCCAACAGCTTCAGGGGATAACGAAAATTTGATTTTCAGTATTTTATATAATTATTGACGAAATATAAAAATTTAAAATAAGAGGTAGAATCTTGCATTGAAGATGTCACACAGTAAAACAAGTATTAAAATTAGAATCTGTGTACACGTCTTGAGGCAACTTAACTCGGGCGACCAAATTACCCACATTTAATTCAAGCAATATTTGATAACGAGGACACTTGGCGGCTTTACACATAATTTCAAACTTAGCGAAGCTTTTATCGGTGATAATCTCCACAAAATGATGAAAGGAAAAACATTTATCGTTATTCGTGTAGTAAAACTGTCCAATCAGGCACGACGTTTTAATTTCTTGCTTCTTTACTACTAACTCTATTTGGAACATTTTGCAGAAACTATCGACGCATTCCACTGAATGTACCTGAAAAACTATATGTGTACGACAGACTGAAGAGTTAAATGAACTGGTACACCCACCTAATATCGTGTATGGACCCCACGAACACGCAGAAGTGGTGCTACATGACGTGGTATTGACTCGATTAATATCTGAAATAGTGCTGGGAGGAATTGATACCATGAAACCTATAGGGCTGTCCAAAGTAAGAGTACGAAGAGGTGAACAGCCCGTTGCAAGGCACCCCAGATAGGCTCAATAACGTTCATGTCTGGGGAGTATGGTGGCCAGCGGAAGTGTTTAACCACAAAAGAGTGTTCCTGGAGCCACTCTGTAGCAATTCTGAACGTGTGGGGTGTCGCATTGTCCTGCTGGAAATACCGAAGTCCGTCGAAATGCTCAATGGACATGAATGAATGCAGGTGATCAGACAGGATGCTTACGTACGTATCACTTGTCAGGAGTCGTATCTAGACGTATCAGGGGTCCCATATCAGTCCAACTGCACACGCCCCATACCTTTACAGAGCCTCCACCAGCACGAATAATCCCCTGCTGACATGGAGAGTCGTTCATGAGGTTGTCTCCATACCTGTACACGTTCATCTGCTCTATACAATTTGAAACGAGACTCTTCCGATCAGACAACATGTTGCCAGTCATCAGCAGTCCAATGTAATGTCGGTGTTGACGGGCCCAGACGAAGCGTAAAGCTTTGTGTCGTGCAGTCATCGCGGGTACACGAGTGGATGATGTTTCGTAGAATGGTTCGCACGCTGATACTTATTGATGGCTCAGTATTGAAATCTGCAGCAATTTCAAGAAGGATTGCACTTCTGTCACGTTGAACGATTTTCTTCAGTCGTCGTTGGTCGCGTACTTGCAGCATTTTTTTTCCGCCGCAGCGATGTCGGAGAGTTGATGTTTCACCGGATTCCTGATACTCACGTTACACTTATGAAATCGTCGTACGGGAAAATCCCCACTTCTTTGCTACCTCGGAGATACTGTGTCCCATCGCTCATTCGCAGACTATAACACCACGTTCAAACTCACTTAAATCTTGATAACCTGCCACTGTATCAGCAGTAACCGATCTGGCAACTGCGTCAGACACTTGTAGTCTTACATAGGCATTGCCGACAGCAGCGTCGTATTCTGCCTGTTTACATATCTCTGTATTTGGATACGCATGCCTATACCAGTTTCTTTGACTTTTCAATGTAATTCGTGACTTATAGCGTCATAAACATTGGGCACGTGAAAAATTAGCTTTGATTTTTTCATTAGTCTATGGATTAATAATCTGAATCTGATAATATCAGCATAATTAGGATTTTGCATCTCCAACCATATACGTAATAAATGCATGATGTCAAGCACCGCTGGTGTCACGTCTTAAGACAATGAAACCTAAAGTGCAGTTCGTATTAGGACCAGCTTATACCCTCGCAAGTTGGAACCCAATGTCACATCGATGGCAGCACTGATCCACACAGCCAGAGGAAGCTCAAATCCAATGATATGCAAGTGGCGGCATCGATGTAGACACATCCTCGACAGTTCGAACCTAACGTTGGGCTAGTGGAGCGATGGATCTGGGAATCCGTAGACACCCTGATGGAAACTAATATCATGCACGTGTCATCACTGATCTGGAAACACCTTTAGAACATGAAAACTGTCATGGGGTTGCGCGGATCTGGATCCACTTTGGAACGATGGGATTTTACGCCCTGCAGGTAGTGCTACTTCTCCGGAAATGCCTTCGGAAGTTGGATAAGTTACGTAGTACTAGTAGCGTCATGGGTCCAGACGGTCACAAAGCTGTCCCTTTAGCCTGGACTATCACTAGATACCACCCACTACCATGAATAGGCCACTGACAATTCTTCGATTTCACTGGTTGCCTTTGGAATACTACGGGATTACTGGTACTGATCTCTACTAAGTACTTCACTACGGTACCTGCTATTGCATCACTGGATATCTGCTTTCGTTTAAGGCCCAGGCGACAAAAACTGCCGCTTAGGGTGCCAGGCTGACACGGGCGCCTAAGGTGCAAGATTTACACTGCGTATCACAATTAGCAGCAGGGAAAAGGAGAGGATGGGGGAGGGACAAATGATAAGTCACTTGTGTAAAACAGTGTTCTCTAAAAGGCCTTGCCCTTCTGCGGTCCCGACTACCTAATCATGATTTGAAATATGGTTAAACATTGGGCGTTTTGCTTACCATGACACAACATTGCTTACTCATGTACATCTTGCGTATACAACATCTCTGATGGAATAATCTATGCCTGAGACCAACACAGAATTAAGAAACTTAATCAAAATGCTTCATTGGCAAGGACTTGACAGTCGTCGAAGCTTGCACTTGAGAATTTTTGACATCCAGAAACATATGACCCCAGTATACCAATATCGATTGTTTTTGAGTGGTGCATACGGTGGCCTGAAGATACCATAACGGGCTGCCGAAACTGGTAGCTAAAATAAAATAAAATAAATTCTCAAATGCACGGCTGTTTGGCGAATTCCTTTGTCAAAAATTATCAAATTCTTTGACCTAATTGTGATAAGAAATGGAGAAAACCAACGAAAATAATCATGCAACGGAAGATTGAGGGCAAGAGACCGAGGGGGACACATGGGTAGATCAAATCAAGAGGATCTCCAGTGTAACTTTTCAGCAGGCCCTAACAAAAGTTGTTAACCGTACAGCATGGAGACGTTTAGTTCACTGGGTCACGAGGCTCAGCAATGAGCACAATGGCTTGTGGTGGTTGTGGTGGTGGTGGTGGTGGTGGTGGTGGTGGTGGTGATGATGATGATGATGACGAAGTGTGGAAAAATGATCTCGAACAGGTCCTTTATATAGAATGAATGACAGAACAAAATAAGCGCATTAGCAGCCCAACAGTAATCGCATCTGCCCATCTGCATCATGTGACATCCTAATTAAAGTTTTCCTTGATTTTTCTAAATCGCTTAAGGCAAATGCCAAGATGGTTTTTTTGAAAGAGGCCGACCGATTTCCTTCCCCGTTCCTTCTTAATACGAGATTTTGCTCCGTCTCTAATGACGTCTTTGTCAACGAGAAGTTAAGCACTAATTTTCTTTCCTTTATCTTATGATAGTTGTTACACTCATCAGCAGGAGTACTGGGTTTCAAATCTGCATCTGGCCACGCACGTGTAGGTTCTGTGCTTTCCTTCAGTACTTGAAGAGGCTACAGGATATTTCTTAAAGCATGAGTACTGCCGATTTCCTTCGCCAACCACATGTGTTCTGTAAGTAGTAGTACTCCTTTAACTACCTCAACGTTGACGGGACATAGTAACTGATGATGGCTTAACAAGAAGAAAGACGTTTAGTAATAATTAAATACTATATGGCACAAAACGCACTACAGTTTCATTAAATCTTTTCTGTATTCACTGTTGTGAATTACAAATACTGCGACTTTGTGCCAAATATAGGGTATCCAGCCATCCAAATTAAGAGGTTTCCTCATTAAGCTAAATCAATCAAGGCAAATGACCGGATAGTTCCCTTGAAAGCCGGTTACCATCCTATCCTTGCCCCAAACGGAACATGGTGACCCATGATGACATTTTCAAAAATGGTTCAAATGGCTCTGAGCACTATGAGACTTAACATCTTAGGTCATCAGTCCCCTAGAACTTATAACTACTTAAACCTAACTAACCTAAGGACATCACATACATCCATGCCCGAGGCAGGATTCGAACCTGCGACCGTAGCAGTCCGATGACATTTTCGAATGCATCATAAAAACCTTTATACTCCTTCATCCCTGTGGAGATATTTTGTAAATAAGTATGTAGCTCTCCCTTTAGTTTTATCATGTGTGCCGTAATCTCGTTCATATGATTTTCCTTTTTCTGGTGTGGAATAGGTTTATTTATTACTTCTGGTGATATTTGAGAAAGTATCCATTCTCAAACCTGCTACCTATGTGTTATTCCAGTAAGGTGAAAAATGGTTCAAATGGCTCTAAGCCCTATGGTACTTAACATCTGAGGTCATCAGTCCCCTAGAATTAGAACTGCCTAAACCTAAGTAACCTAAGGACATCACACACATGCATGCGTGAGGCAGGATTCGAACCTGCGACCGTAGCAACTGCGCGGTTCCGGACTGTCGCGCCTAGAACCGCTGCTCCACAGCGGCCGGTCAGTAAGGTGAACTATACTACATTTTACAAATCTCTTCCAACACATTAAGTATGGGCTATTGATAGTAACGTTCCAGTCATAAGGAAGATTAGGATTTAACGTCCCGTCGACGACATGGTCATTAGCGACGCAGCACGAGCTCAGATTACGATGGGCAAGTAAATATGTAACGTCCTTTTTTCAGAGGAATCATCTGGAATTTGTCTGAAGCGATTCCGGGAAATGAAGAAAACCCAAATCAGGATGGCCGGGCGCGGATTTCAACCGTCGTCCTCCCGAATGCGAGTCCATTTGTGCTAACCACTGCACCACCTCGGTCACTTCTCGTACGTAACAGAACCTGTTAGGAAATAGGGATTTTCCGGTACGGTTTCTCTTCCTTATGCTTCTTTTGGTAAGTCCTTCTGTCACTTATTTGTGGCTTTTGCAGTTACACGAAGTGCTGACAACGACAGTAAAATTCTAGTGACGCACCAGAAACGCCGTACACAGAGGAACAAGTCACAAGATAGCTCCTAATATCGTTTCACAACTCCTTTCGCCTGCTGTAGTGCAGAAACAAGACTCAACAAGTCGTTGGAAGTCCCCTGCACATATGTGGATCCACGCTGCCTTTATAGCCGTCCATAACTGCGAAAGTTCTGCCGCTGCAGGATCTTGTGCACGAAATGACCTCTCGATTATGTCCTATAAATGTCTGAAGGGATATATGTCAGGCGGTCTGGGTGTTCACAGCATTTTCTCGAATTGTCCATGTTCTTCAGACCGATCGCGAATAACTGCTACCCGTTGATATGGCACATTGTTATCTGTAAGAATTCCATCGCTGTTTGAGGACATGCAGTCCATGAATGGCTGCAAATGAGCTCCAAGTAGTCGAACATCACCGTTTCCAGTCAATGATCGGTTCAGTTAGACTAGCGGACCCAATCCATTCCGTGTAAACATAGTCCATACCTTTATGGAGCCACCACTACCTTGCACAATGTCTTGTTTACAACTTGGATCTATGGCTTCGTGGGGTCTGAGGCACATTCGAACCGTAGCATCAGCTCTCACTAATTGAAATCGGGACTCACCTGACCAGGACACGGTTTCCAGTTGTCCGATATGGTCACGAGGCCACGAGAGGTGCTGCAGGCGATGTGGTGCTGTTAGCAAAAGTACTCGCGTCGGTTGTCTACTGCCATAACCCATTAACGCCAAATTTCGCCGCACTGACCTAACGGATACGTTCATCGTACGTCCCACGTTGATTTCTGCGGTTTTTTCACGCAGTGTTATTTGTCTGTAAGCACTGACAACTCTACGCAAACGCGGCTGCTCTCGGTCGGTGAGAGGTAGTGCCTGAAATTTGACTCTTGACACTGTGGGTCACGGAATATTGAAATCCTTAACAATTTCCGAAATGGGATGTCCCATGCGTCAAGTTCTAACTGCCATTCGAAAGTCTGTTAATTCCCCCCGTACGGCCAAAATCACGTAGGAAACCTTTTCACATGAATGACCAAAGTAAAAAATGACACCTCTGACATTGCACTGCCCTTTTATACCTTATCTACGCGATACTACCGCCATCTGTAAAAGTGCATATCGCTGTTCCATAATTTTTGTCGCCTCGCTGTAAAGCGTGCCTCAGGGCAAAGTCATTCTAGGAAGATCCGCTGAGGTTAGGACACAGGAATTATATTCATGTCAAGTAAGGTTAATACGTCGTTCTTATTATCTTGATGCAAGAGTTCTGCACTTTTCTAAACAACTTCAGCGAAGTGTGCGCGTGTTTCTTTGAAATTTGTTGTGACCGATTTGCTGTTCTATTATTACGCATTACGAACTATGTTCCATCTCTGTTATTCCAGCCATCGAAGGACGTTTCAACCAGATAATACTTACTTCCTACGACAGCGACTCTTACGGTGAGCAGCACGACGGAGAAAGTCCAGCAGGCAGCTCGTCTTTCCGATGGTTCGTGCACGCTCTCCCGCCGTGGCATGCGCTGACGCGTTATGACGTCACAGACTGGCAATTCCGCTAACGTGTGCCAGTCTACCGTCGAGGCTACACGAAGAGAGAGCGCGTCTCACATGGAGAGAGCAAATCCTGTTGTGCCGGCTCGTTGGTCTAGGGGTATGATTCTCGCTTCGGGTGCGAGAGGTCCCGGGTTCAAATCCCGGACGAGCCCACGTTATTTTTCGAAAAAAATGTGCTGAAATGCGTCAAAGTTAAAAAGTGGCAGAAACGACTTCTTTTTTTTTTTATTCGGAATGTAGCTATTTTTAACTTCTAGAATATATGTTTCACCAATGTTTTGGAATCGTCTCGTCAGTTAGCTCTTTTCTAGTTCTTCGTTACATTATTAAATGACACGGTGAACACGTTATGCATTTCTGTATGTACAGTATATCATGGTGCATCAGTATTTTATCATTAAAATTCCCTATCTGTGTGTGAATTGCACATTTAAATAGTCACAAATCAGAGGGCAACGCGAAGACTAGCTGCTGAGAATATAGTTCGGTAACAAGTTCAAAAAATGGCTCTGAGCACTATGGGACTTAACTTCTGAGGTCATCAGTCCCCTAGAACTTAGAACTACTTAAACCTAACTAACGTAACGACATCACACACATCCATGCCCGAGGCAGGATTCGAACCTGCGACCGTCGCGGTCGCGCGGTTCCAGACTGTAGCGTCTAGAACCGTACGGCCACTTAGGCCGGCCGGTAACAAGTCAAAAGAATTAATACATAAGTAAGTTTCCATTTAAACGAGAGCGACTAATTAGTGATATTAGTATAATAATAGCGTCAGTTATCAACTGCAACAGCTGCAGATACAGGAGTATCCTGATACGGACTAAATCCTATAGCAAATACTACGTGTGACAGCGCTACCATACACTTCAAATGACTGAAACGACAGGGAGCTAGGTAGTGGAGTGGTAATCTGCTGGGTTTTAATAAATCCTATAACACTTTATAAAAATTTGTTTAAATATTCAAAAATCCAGAATTTGAAAACAGCTTTTAAAAAGCTTTAGCTAACGTCTAAGCAACCAAAATTTGTAAAACTCAATGATCGCGAGTGAACCTGCATACAATAAGACTTCAGCGTCCAAAAGATGTTGTTTAAAGAAAACAAAATAAAAGGTTTACAATTGTAACTGCCATAACGCGCTGCCGTTCAGGCTCCACTGCACAAAGAGAAGACCTCGACTGCAATGGGGTCGCAATGAACAATCTTTGTTTACAACGCGAACGCTACGGTCTCCACGTAAAGTGAAATGATCGTATGGCATCGTTGGCCGGGAGGGCCCAGTCGGTTTCGGTCGCCAGTGCAAGTCTTATTTCAGTCTGCGCCACGTTGGGCGACTTGCGGCCGATGATTAGGACGAAATGATGATGAGGACAACACAACATCCTGTCCACGAGCGGAGAAAAATCCCCAACCCGACCGGTAATCGAACCCGGGCCCAGTGCATGGGAGGCAAACATGTTACCACCCAGAGACGGTCTCCACGTAACAGCTTTTGCAATGAAGCGCGAAAGAAACTGTTACAGGCATGCTCATTCAAATACAGAGATATGTAAACAGGCACAATAGGGCGATGCAGTCGGCAACGCCTACATAAGACAACACAGTTGTTAGGTCAGTTACTACTGCTACAATGGCGAGTTATCAAGAATTACATGAATATGAACGCGGTGTCGTAGTCAACGCACAAGCGCTGGGACACAGCATCTCCAAGGTAGCGAAGAGTTGGGGATTTTCCTGTACGACAATTTCATGAGTCTGGCATGTATATCTGGAATCCAGTAAAACATCAAATCTCCGACCTAGCTGCGGCCGGAAAATTGCTGCAGATTTAAATGCTGGGCCATCAACAAGCGTCAGAGTGTGAACCACTCAACGAAACATCATCGACATGGGCTTTCGGAGTCGAAGCTCCACTCGTGTACTCTTGATGACTGCATGACACAAAGCTTTGAGCCTCGCCTGGGCCCATCAACACCTGACAATGGACTGTTGATGACTGGAAACATGCTGCCTCGTCGGACGAGTGTCTTGAAATTGTATCAAGCGGATGGACATGTACAGTAAGGAGACAACCTCATGAATCCATGGACCCTGCATGTCAGCTGGGGTCTGTTCAAGCTGGTGGAGGCTCTGTATTGGTGTGGGGCGTGCGGAGTTGGAGTGATATGGAACCCCTGATACGTCTAGATACGACTCTGACAGGTGACAGACACGTACGTAAGCATCCTTTCTGATCACCTGCATCCATTCATGTTCATTGTGCATTCCGACGGACTTCGGCAAATCCAGCAAGACAATGTGACATCCCATTCGCCCAGAATTGCCACTGCGTGGATCCAGGAACACTCTTCTGAGTTTAAACACTTCCGCTGGCCCCAAACTCCCCAGACATGAACATTATTGACCATATCTGGAATGCCTTGTAACGTGCTGTTCAGAAGAGATCTCTTACCCCCTCCGTGCTCTTATCGATTTATTGACAAACCTGCAGGATTCGTGGTGTCACTTCCATCCAGCAGTACTTCAAACATTAATCGAGTCCATGCTACGTTGTGTTGAGGCACTTCTGCGTGTTCACTGGGACACTACACGATATTAGGCAAATGTACCATTTTCTTTGGCTCTTCAGTGTACATGCAAAGAAAGCGGCGAGGTAACGCCCGATGGGTGTGCTACACACCTAACGCACAGGCAACGCGGGTATGACTTTAACTGCCAAGGCTACTAGTAAAATTACCGTAGTCTACGCTTAATATGATAGTTTACTGTAGCCTACGGTAGTTTTACAACTATAGTAAAGTTCACTTACTACTCACAAGCGTGACTGATAAATCGCGCAGCGCACTACATTGCGGGACGGGAAGGTGAGCCATAGCCAGATCTATTAACGACTTTGTGTGATGATTCGAGCAGTTTGAGCTTTTCGGTGTTTTCCCACACTCGTCTCTGCAAGTACTGTGCAGGTCCTCTTTTTTTGTCCTGAGAAAATATGATACACAAACAGTTAAAATACTATCACACAAAACAAAAGTTACACGATTTTTCACCCTTAGATAACTGACGACTGCAGCAGTGGAAGGACATACGGCCGCAAAGTTAAATAAAATAAATTTGTCGAAACTTGAATACAGTGGAGTCGTCACTAAATGGGATAAACGACAAGGAAAAGAAGACGACGTAGCAACCTCTTCATACGCAGCAGAAAGTTATATTTCGGCAGTTTTTATTATACATAGATTCTCTCTGTAGAGTCTGAAAAACAAAAGAATTTACACCTCACGTTATTAGAAACTGGATTCATAGTTGAGCATATTGCTATCGAAAGGAGCAATATCAAAAGAAAATAAGATATACGTCACAAATTTCCAACAGCATTTTGTCCTAAATTGAGCACGGGACTGGGACAGTAACGAAGAAATGCGGGTCTTAGGCTGGAAATGTACTGTAATGGCGCCCACTGCCGTCAGCCTACATGAATGTTAGAAACAAGACCGAAATTCCTGTAATCAGTGCTAAGTCACGCTTGAGGTGGTGTAAAAGAGCGATAACACTGCGCAGTGAATGTGTGAACCGAGTGATTTTGAGTGATGAATCACGGTGTAGCATGTGGCAGTGGGGTGAAAGGGTGTGGGTTTGGAGGATGCCAGGAGAACGTTACCTGCTATCATGTGTGGTGCCAACAGCGAAGTACGGAAAAGGAGCTCTTATCGAATGGAGGTGTTTTTCTCGATTACTTTTGTATTTGTTATTGCGCTTAAGAAAACACTAGATGCGGAACGACATGCACGCACTTTACGGCATTGTGTACTCGTACAATAGAGGAATAGTTCGGAGACGATGATAATTTGTACCAGCATAACGCTGTCCCCAGCCATAAAGCAGCATCTGTGAGGCAATGATTTGTGGACAATAATAATCCTGAAATGGACTGGTATCCCCAGAGTCCCGACTTGCACCCAATGGAACACGTTTGAAATGACGTCACTTAAAACTTCCGAGCTATTAGGCCGTTGTCGATGTATAAAACTTTCTCCTAACGTTTCCTCTCCCACTGCGGAAAACATCTTGCTAACTGCAACCAGAACTCGAGGGAGCTCCGATTACGTAGCCAGTGTAGAGGGCATCACAGTCCATCACGTGACGTCGGCTATGAGATTATCGCTGGTATTGTCGACATTCTCGATTGAAAGTACTCAATCGATCGTCATTCTTGTGTTACAGAGTTGACACCCAAATTTGTTCTGATTTAATACCTTCCTCTTTTTTGCTAAAATTATTATGGTGTTTATAAATGTCAATAGCATCTCTGTACATAGGCGCATGATAATACGATGTTTTCGATGTGACACTCGTCTCAGTGAATTTTATTTCATGATCACCCTCTTGGCAAGTATGTTCCGCTAGGGCCGATTTATCCGTATGTCCTAGGCGGCAATTCCTCTTGTGTTCAACGAGACTGGTATTTAACACTTCTTTTTGTGGTACCAATGTAACTCAAATGAATTTTATGTTCAACCGGTGTAGCCGAAGGATGTCATATATCTTTTGCCGATCTTAAACATTCTTTAATCTTCCTGGTGGATCTGAGATAGTTTCCACACCGTACTTGCTCAACACTTTCCCAATGCGATCTGTAATCGTAGTGATGATCGGAAGCCAAACTTCCGCTTTGGGCGGCTGTCGTTCCTCATCGGTCCTGATTCTCACTCTACGGCGAAGTACTCTATCTATCTACTTCTTCTTGAATGGCGGCCGTAGATTTTCAAGCTCATCTTTTATGTAAGTCGTTTCACAAATTTTGTGCGCCCTATCTACCAAGGTTTTAATGATCCCTCTCTTTTGTCTTGGGTGACGCTTGGACTCTTTGTGCAGGTAACGTATGCGTGTCTTTTCTGCATACTCTATGGCCCAACGTCCCGTCCCCTCATTTGATAACAGACACATTCAAGAAATTCAGCAGGCCGTTATTCTCCGTCTCCATATTAAATTGTACACTCCTGGAAACTGAAATAAGAACACCGTGAATTCATTGTCCCAGGAAGGGGAAACTTTATTGACACATTCCTGGGGTCAGATACATCACATGATCACACTGACAGAACCACAGGCACACAGACACAGGCAACAGAGCATGCACAATGTCGGCACTAGTACAGTGTATATCCACCTTTCGCAGCAATGCAGGCTGCTATTCTCCCATGGAGACGATCGTAGAGATGCTGGATGTAGTCCTGTTGAACGGCTTGCCATGCCATTTCCACCTGGCGCCTCAGTTGGACCAGCGTTCGTGCTGGACGTGCAGACCGCGTGAGACGACGCTTCATCCAGTCCCAAACATGCTCAATGGGGGACAGATCCGGAGATCTTGCTGGCCAGGGTAGTTGACTTACACCTTCTAGAGCACGTTGGGTGGCACGGGATACATGCGGACGTGCATTGTCCTGTTGGAACAGCAAGTTCCCTTGCCGGTCTAGGAATGGTAGAACGATGGGTTCGATGACGGTTTGGATGTACCGTGCACTATTCAGTGTCCCCTCGACGATCACTAGTGGTGCACGGCCAGTGTAGGAGATCGCTCCCCACACCGTGATGCCGGGTGTTGGCCCTGTGTGCCTCGGTCGTATGCAGTCCTGATTGTGGCGCTCACCTGCACGGCGCCAAACACGCATACGACCATCATTGGCACCAAGGCAGAAGCGACTCTCATCGCTGAAGACGACACGTCTCCATTCGTCCGTCCCTCCATTCACGCCTGTCGCGACACCACTGGAGGCGGGCTGCACGATGTTGGGGCGTGAGCGGAAGACGGCCTAACGGTGTGCGGGACCGTAGCCCAGCTTCATGGAGACGGTTGCGAATGGTCCTCGCCGATACCCCAGGAGCAACAGTGTCCCTAATTTGCTGGGAAGTGGCGGTGCGGTCCCCTACGGCACTGCGTAGGATCCTACGGTCTTGGCGTGCATCCGTGCGTCGCTGCGGTCCGGTCCCAGGTCGACGGGCACGTGCACCTTCCGCCGACCACTGGCGACAACATCGATGTACTGTGGAGACCTCACGCCCCACGTGTTGAGCAATTCGGCGGTACGTCCACCCGGCCTCCCGCATGCCCACTATACGCCCTCGCTCAAAGTCCGTCAACTGCACATACGGTTCACGTCCACGCTGTCGCGGCATGCTACCAGTGTTAAAGACTGCGATGGAGCTCCGTATGCCACGGCAAACTGGCTGACACTGACGGCGGCGGTGCACAAATGCTGCGCAGCTAGCGCCATTCGACGGCCAACACCGCGGTTCCTGGTGTGTCCGCTGTGCCGTGCGTGTGATCATTGCTTGTACAGCCCTCTCGCAGTGTCCGGAGCAAGTATGGTGGGTCTGACACACCGGTGTCAATGTGTTCTTTTTTCCATTTCCAGGAGTGTATTTTCGGACTGATACTGTTGAGATGTACCAGGAAGTCATCCATCTCCTCTTCACCGTGTGTCCATAATACGAAGGTACCACATGGTTGGTCTTTTTCTGGTAGTATGCAACGCCTGTTGTTCAAAGTTCTTCATAAACAAATTTGAAACAACTGGACTAGGAGAACTGCCCATAGCCACGCCGTCAATCTGTTCATAAAAATCAATATTGTGTTGAAATTAGGTTGTGGTGAGGCAGTGTCTGAATAGCTCCACAATATCTACTGGAAAAATATCAGCTATACATGAGATAGCTTCGTTCACTGGAATATTGGTAAATAACGACACGACATGAAAACTAACAAGGATATCACATTGGCCCACGTGCATTTCTTTTAATTTGTCAATCAAATGATGTGATTGAGATGAGTTAGAACTTCGACTTCGCTTCAGCCTACAGCAGCTAACATCATTACCGTCTCTAGCTTCAGCTCTTGAAGAGAAATGAGCTGCCATTCCTCCACAGACGTTCAGACACCTCACTTAAAGCGTCCCCCGCAAAATTCAAGCGTCAAGCCGTCGTAAAGGCGAAGGATGAACACATTCCATATTAATGTCCACTAATAGATCAGATAGTGTACCTCTATATCCATATTCTACATTTGGCAGAGGGTGCTTTGCGTACCACTGTCACTCCCCTCCCCCCTTCCCTCCCCTTCCCACCCCTTACCTGTTGCTTTATCAAATGATGAGTAGGAAGAACGATTACTGTTAAGCTTCCGTGTGAGGTGGAATCTCTGTAATTTCGCCTTCATGATCTTTTCGTAACGTTTACGGAGGAGGAAGAGATACATTGGCTGACTTTACTAGCAACTTAAGACTCTCGACATTTTAGAAGCAAACGACTCCGTGACGGACATCGTCTCTCTTGTAGCGTCTGCAGACTAGATATGAACGTGCATCTTCGTGAAGCTCTCGGCCGTTTTTATAAGCGAACCTGTGTCTGCATCCACATCTACATCACTACTCCGTAATTCGAACTTAAGTGCCTGATAGAGGGTTCATCGAACCACCTTCAGACCATTTCCTTACCGTTCCACACTCAAACAGCGCGTGGGTCAGATGAGCACTTAAATCTTTTCGTAAGAGCTCTCATTTCTCTTATTTTATTTTGATGATCATTTCTTCCTCTGTGCGTTGGTGTCAACAAAATATTTTGCATTCAGAGGAGAAAGTTAGCGACTTAAATTTCGTGAAAAGATCTCGCCATTACGAAAAACGCCTTTGTTTGAAGGATTAGCGTTCCAACTCGCTTATCATGTCCGTGACACTCTCTTCACCAATTCCCGATAACACAAAACGAGACGTCCTTTTTTAGGACTGTTTCGATGTTCCGTCTGGCAATCCTATCTGATACGGATCCCACACCACGCAATAGTACTCCAGAAGAGGACAGACAAGCATGGTCCAGGCAGTCTCTTTAGTAGACCTGTTGCATCTTTTAAATGTTCTGCCAACAAATCGCAGTCTTTAGTTCGCTTTCTCCACATTATTATCCAGGTGACTGTTCCAGTTTAAATTATTCGTAATATTAGTCTCTCCGTAATTAGCCGAATTCACAACCTTTACATTTGTTTGCATCCGAAATTTAGCGGATTCCTTTCAGTATTCATGTGAATGACCTCACACTTTTCCTTATTTAGCGTCAACTGGCACTTTTAGCACCATGCAACTATAGTGTCTAAGTCATTTTGCAATTGGTTTTTACCTTCTAATGAATTTACCAGACGGTAAATGACAGCATCATTTGCAGGCAATCCCGTGACAAAAGGCGCTGCTCTTCTTTGGATCTTCTTTTTTTCCACTGTCACTCCTAACAGGTAAGATTGACGAGCAGTACTCCGGTATCGGTCACGGGAAACACTGAACTAAAAAGTATGGCATGAAGATGAAACACCACAGCCAAGGGCAGGGCAGATGGGGGGGGGGGGGGGGGGCTGGACAGATGAGGGGAAAAAAGGGGGAGGAGAGGAAAAACGAAGTGGGGGGGGGGGGAGGGGGAATCGACGGAGGGAGAGGACTCAGAAGGTTCAAATGGCTCTGAGCACTATGGGACTTAACATCGGAGGTCATCAGTCCCCTAGAACTTAGAACTACTTAAACCTAACTAACCTAAGGACATCACACATATCCATGCCCGAGGCAGGATTCGAACCTGCGACCGTAGCAGCCGCGAGCTTCCGGACTGAAGCGCCTAGAACCGCTCGGCCACAACGGCCGGCGGACTCAGAAGGGGGGGCAGGGCAGACGCGAGAGGGAGTGGGGAAAGACAGAGGAGGAGAATGCAAAAGGATTCGGGCAGGGGAGGGGAGGGGAGAAGGGTAGCAGAGAGAGGGTAGGCGGGGAAAAAACAGGATGGAAAGGGGGGGCAGAGGGAGCCTGGGGAAAGGACAGAGGAAGGGAGAGGGAGGTCAGGATCAGAGTTGATAGGGAGGTTAAATGGAGGGAGAGAGGGCATGATCCAGGAGGGGGAGTCGACGGAAGCCACCTTGGGAAAGGAGATGAAGGGTGTAGAGATGGAGGGTAGAGGGGAAACTCGGATATGTTCGAGGAATAGGAGCAGATGGGGGAAAGGAATCAGGTCATAGAGGATCCGCGTGAGGGACAGGAAGCTTATACGGAAGGCGAGCTGGAAGGCATGGCGCTCGAGGATCTGGAGGGCCTTATAGAATTTGCAGGAGGGGGGGGGGATATTCAGGCGGGACTGGCATAACAGAGGATGGGAAGGATTAAGGATTTGTAGCTGTGGAGGATGGTAGAGGTGATATCCGATCCGAATTGGGAATTATTAAGTTAACGAATTAATAAAGTAAACGAGAGTAAAATGGCTAGTACTCCCCGATAGGTGAAGACTAACAAAACGAGTACAGACCTAGAAACCGCAATGAAAATAATATACAGGAAGAGAATGGAACAGACATCTGGACTGAAACAGTAAGAGGTGGGAGGCCTAATGATGAGGTTAAAATAATGATGAAGAAGTCTACTGTGTAAATGGTAACATTCAGAATGATTTTAGTTTTAACTTCTGCACAAGTAGAAAGATAGACACCACAACAGCTGCCACGGCTATAATTTGTAGAACACCTCACTGGCTCTTTGTCAAAAGATGACGAGAAGTAAATTATTAAACGTTGCTTCAAAAGGGTACTGCCACTCTTCTTATATCCTGGGATTTCATCATATCATCATATCATAAATTACGATAGTCGAGACCCTTTTGCATGAGCTTAGATACTTCCCTTAATGGCAGGTAAAATCCTAGTCCATCTGATTTTGTAACTTATTGGTTCATCTGACTATACGATTCTTTGTATTTCTCTAGTAAATTTTAATACATGAGTTATCGGACACCAGTTATTCGTAATGTAATAACATGTCCAAGTTCATATTCCTCTGGCTTCGGATTTTTCTTATGAGACTTGCATCATTTTATTATTATATTATTATTATTTAATATCATATTACGATTTTTCATTGCAAAATTAGTCGATATTACAAAATTTGCGTTATCGGGAAACATTGTCTGAATGTTCTATTTGTTCCACATTGTAATATTGTGTCATTATGAAAGTGTTGTGATGTCTGCTTTCTCTAGAATATTCTGTACGGTTTAATTTGTGCGTAATATTTACTGGTACTCGCATTTCTTATATCAACTTTTTTTCAGGATCACTTTAGCTCTGATCAGGTAGGCGATCCTTAACGATGGTTTATTTGGTCTTATTTAATGAATTTACTGTATTGCGTTTCAGTGTCGAGTGTAAACTAATATCGAAAATTGTAAATCTAATCTGAGTCGTTGTGAGTGTTTATCAGAGAAAACACTCTTCCTTGAACGTCAGGTATCAGTACTGGAAGTTTCAGGTACTAAAGAAGGATAGTAGCGAAGACAACTGATGAAACTACAACATGAAGCAGAGGTAAATCTAATCTGATTTCGCGTTATCATCTATCATCATGAAGGGATGCAGGGATGCAGGTGGTTCGTAGCTGTCAGTGTATCTTTGATTACTACCACAGGTCCCATGCAAGCGTAGGAGAATGCTCCCCACAGAATAAACTGCTCCCACCAACATGCGTCTGTGGCGCGCAGAACGTTTCGAGCCGCCGTTCACCTCTATGACGGCATATGTGGAGACGAACATTGACTAGTGTGGCAAAAATGTGATTCAGCCGAAGAGCCGACACGTTTCCATTGATCGACAGTCGAATCCCGATGGTCCCGTGCCCACTGCAATAGTAAGTGACGATGTTGTTGTCTCAACATGTGAACATGTAAGGGTGGTCTACTGAGGACCACCATCTTCAACAATGTAGTATGAACAGTGTGCTCCGAAACACTTGTGCGTGCACCAGTATTGTGCTCTTTCAGCAGAGATGCCGCAGAACACCATGTATCCTGCTTTGCAGACCAGACAAGCCTCTGAACCCACGCTCTATGAACAATCGTGGACGTCCAATCATTTAGCGCTTAGTGGTGTTTCACTGTCCTTCTAGCTCTTCCCGAAGATGCTCACGACAGTAGCACGTGAACATTCAACCAGCTTTGCCGTTTTCCGGATACTCGTTCACAGACTCTGCGTAGTAACAATCTGTACTTCCAGTACCATGAAAAACCAGACAAACTTGCAAATTTCGCTTTATTATTATATAATAATAACAATAATAATAATAACGTAAAATTTGCAACTTGGCTGGTTTTTCGTTGTAATGATTAACTCAAATTACTGACCGACAGTTTTTCCAGAATGCTGGCAATTCGTAATCTGTACTTTGCCAAAGTCACTTATCTCAAGGGATTTCCCCATTTGCAATTCATACCTTCGCTAGGTTGATCCTCCGTCTGCGTCTGCTCCGCTTACGTGCTTTTGTTACCACTTCACACGCCCGCACCGCCACCAGGTGACAACCAACGTCGCGGTGGGCCGTGGTCGTAATGTTTTCGCTTATCATTGTACGTCTGTGTCTGAATACTGATGTATCTATACGTATGGCTGTAATACACAGATGTGGTTCTTGTATAGCGATCTCATGTTCTGTCAAGGTGGTATTCATAGACCTGCACAAAAATTCAATTCTTTCTTCGCAGTTTTTGAAACAGTTCTTACAGGACATACAAAAGAACATTTTATTGCTAATTTAGATACATAATCATTAATACGGATTGAACTGGGATTACCTCAAACGTGTAACCAACGGTGATTTATCATTTCTTACTGTGTTAGCAGCAGGATTTTTATGGCATGCTACCTGTGCCTATCTTGTGAACATTTTCGTCCTGGTTACATGTTTATGTAAAATTTTCTTTAAGTCGGAATCTGTCCTTTATTAAGCCTACGTAAGTTCTTACCAGAGTTCGACTTAAACTAATGTACACTACTGGACATTAAAATTGCCACACCACGGAGATTACGTGCTACAGACGCGAAATTTAACCGACAGGAAGAAGATGCTGTGATATGGAAATGATTGGCTTTTCAGAGCATTCACGCAAGGTTGGCGCCGGTGGCGACACCTACAACGTGCTGACATGAGGAAAGTTTCCAACAAATTTCTCATACACAAACAACAGTTGACCGGCGTTGCCTGGTGAAACGTTGTTGTGATGCCTCGTGTAAGGAGGAGAAATGCGTACCATCACGTTTCCGACTTTGATAAAGGTCGGATTGTAGCCTATCGCGATTGCGGTTTATCCTATCGCGACATTGCTGCTCGCGATGGTCGAGATCCAATGACTGTTAGCACAATATGGAATCGGTGGGTTCAGGAGGGTAATACGGAACGCCGTGCTGGATTCCAACGGCCTCGTATCACTAACTGTCGAGATGACAGGCATCTTATCCGCATGGCTGTAACGGATCGTGCAGCCACGTCTCGATCCTTGAGTCAACAGATGGGGACGTTTGCAAGACAACAACCATCTGCACGAACAGTTCGACGACGTTTGCAGCAGCATGGACTATCAGCTCGGAGACCATGGCTGCGGTTACCCTTGACGCTGCATCACAGACAGGAGCGCCTGCGATGGTGTACTCGACGACGAACCTGGGTGCACGAATGGCAAAACGTCATTTTTTCGAATGAATCCAAGTTCTGTTTACAGCATCATGATGGTCGCATCCGTGTTTGGCAACATCGCGGTGAACGCACATTGGAAGCGTGTATTCGTCATCGCCATACTGGCGTATCACCCGGCGTGATTGTATGGAGTGCCATTGGTTACTCGTCTCAGTCACCTCTTGTTCGCATTGACGGCACTTTGAACAGTGGACGTTACATTTCAGATGTGTTACGACCCGTGGCCCTACCCTTCTTTCGATCCCTGTGAAACCCTACATTTCAGCAGGATAATGCACGACCGCATGTTGCAGATCCTGTGCGGGCCTTTCTGGATACAGAAATTGTTCGACTGCTGCCCTGGCCAGCACATTCTCCAGATCTCTCACCCATTGAAAACGTCTGGTCAGTGGTGGCCGAGCAACTGGCTTGTCACAATACGCCAGTCACTACTCTTGATGCACTGTGGTATCGTGTTGAAGCTGCATGGGCAGTTGTACCTGTACACGCCATCCAAGCTCTGTATGAGTCAATGCCCAGGCGTATCAAGCCGTTATTACGGCCAGAGGTGGTTGTTCTGGGTACTGATTTCTCAGATCCTATGCACCCAAATTGCGTGAAAATGTAATTACATGTCAGTTCTAGTAAAATATATTTGTCTAATGAATACCCGTTTATCATCTGCATTTCTTCTTGGTGTAGCAATTGTAATGGCCAGCAGTGTATATTTTGCATCGTCAGAACGGAGTGTAGTGTAACATTTCCTGTGTTGAGATGACTGTGTGTGCGCGTTCTAAAAGCCAATAAATTTAAAAAGAAAACTTAATACCTTCTGTGTGTGTTTGGCCGGGTTATATTCTAACATCTGCATCTCTGTAACGAACAAAAATTGATCATGTTATGTGGCAAGTTTTATTTTACTAGAACAAGAGTGCACTCATCTCTCAACCGCTACCTCGCGACACATTGGTGTGTCGCAATATTTTTAGCGTCGTATAATCTTCCGTAGATACAATATCTAGAAAGTAAAAAATTATCACCAAATCGTTTCTTGGACTAGCCTAATTTGCCAGAAACTGTCTATCATTATACTTGAACATTCACATAATAATAATAAAAATGTATTGCATGTACTTTACGTGTTAGCTTTCTTGCATCTAGGAAAAAAATCAAACGTAGGGGTGTCGCGAAAATTTGAAAAAATTTTCGTTTACCACAAAGGAAAAATGGTTGAGAAACACGGGTCTACACAACTATCTCCTAAAAAATTTCCTAGTCTTGATGAACGCTGCATACTCAGACAGCAGACCATTCTAACAGGGTAACTAAGTTTTATACGTGACTGCAAACTCGGGCTGTGACTGCATATGGGTGTGTGTCTGTGTTTCAGGGGGACCTGGTGCAGCTGAAGGAACTGCCCGTGCAGGGGACGTTTGAGCTAAAGAGCAAAGCCATGGACGTGCTCATGACGGTGAGTAGTGCCGCCTTTTACCCTCATACCCGCTATGTTCGCCTCAATACCAAAAATAAATGTCTCGTATTCTGAAATGAGTTACTAATGGTCAGAATTAGAAATACCAACACTATAAACATAGGCAAGGAAAAAAATAGACGTTGAGGTATGGACCATTTTACTTGTGTCAAGAACAAGCAGCATCAAATGGTACAAACTATCTTCTTGTTGAGATCCACTACTCATTTTTACTGATTTTATTTGCCTCTGTGCGTAGTTCTGTGGCTCCGACGCTGTTGTCAGACACAGTATCTACAACTGTTTCTCTCATCTGCCATTTCGCACGTACCGTTTTGAAACTGTACTTGCACTAGACTGCTTAAATGTCTATGCGTGCTGTAATTAGATTAATCTTGTCTTCGTGGTCACTACAGGAGTGATGCATAAGGTGGTGTAATATATTTCTAGGTTTGCGCTTAATACTGGTTACATACTAGCCTACATACCTAACAGCCATGGATGGTCAACCGCAATATCAGGGAGGGCATTGAAACAATGAGACAAAGTAACCATATGAAGAGAGAGGATGGCCTCATAGACTATCTGATGAAAAGTGTCCAGACACCCCTCACTGTGTGATCAAAAGTATCCGGACACCTAGCTGAAAATGACTCACAAGTTATTGGCGCCCTCCATCAGTAATGCTGGAATTCAATATGGTGTTGGCCCACCCTTAGCCTTGATGACAGCTTCCACTCTCGCAGGCATACGTTCAATCAGGTGCTGGAAGGTGTCTTGCGGAATAGCAGCCCATTCTTCACTGAGTGCTGCTCAGAGGAGAGGTATCAATGTCGGTCGGTGAGGCCTGGCCCGAAGTCGGCGCTCCAAACATCCCAAAGGTGTTCTGTAGGATGACCTTCACCGGGTATTCGCCATACCCACACCCTGTCATCGGATCGACACATTGTTTACCGTGATTCCTCACTCCACACAACGTCTTTCCACTGTTCAATCGTCCAATGTTTACTCTCGTTACACCAAGCGAGGAGTCGTCTGGCATTTACTGGCGTGATGTGTGGCTTATGAGCAGCTGTGCGACAATGAAATCCAAGTTTTCTCACCTCTTCCGTAATTGTCATAGTACTTGCAGTGGATCCTGATGCAGTTTGGAATTCCTGTGTGATGGTCTGGATAGATGTCTGCCTATTACACATTACGACTCTCTTAAACAGTCGGCGGTCTCTGTCAGTCAACAGACGAGGTCGGCCGGTACGCTTTTGTGCTGTATGGGTCCCTTCACGTTTCCACTTCACTATCACATCGGAAACAGTGGACCTAGGGATGTTTAGGAGTGTGGAAATCTGACGTATAGACGTATGACACAAGTGACATCCAATCACCTGACGACTTTCGAAATCCGTGTCTTTCGCGGAGCGCCCCATTCTGCTCTCTCACGGTGTCTAATGACTACTGCGGTTGCTGATGTGGAGTACCTGGCAGTTGGTGGCTGCACAATGCACCTAATATGAAAAACGTATGTTTTTGGGGATGTCCGGATACTTTTGATCACATAGTGTATTAGTAGCACATAGTGCATGTCCACCCTTCGCCTTTATAACGACTTGAACACTGCTGGGGACATTTTTAGTGAGTTGTCCAAATATCTGTGGTGGATGACAGTCCATCCTTCCTTAAGAGCCGGGATGAGAGAAGGTAGTGATTTGGGCGCTGGGGTCTGGAGTGAAGTCTACATTCTAGTTTATCGCAAATGCGTTTAACTGTGTTGAAGTCGGGTGTCTTCGCAAGTCAGTGCATTTCAGGAATGTTATTCTCCACAGACCATTGCCTCACAGATGCTACTTTATGATAGGGTGCATTGTCATCCCCATCCAAACACTCGTCGTATCCGATCAGTACACAATGCTGTCCAATGTGTTCGTATTCTTTCACATTTAGCTTCTGCTTAAGGGCATTAAGAAGCCCACAATCCTAACCACGAAAAACATCCTCATAGTATAACATCAAATCCCCCATACTTCGTGTTGCCACTTCACGTGATGGCAGATAATGTTCTCCAGGCGTTCGCCGAACCCAACCCCTCCCATTGGCTTGCCACACGGCAAAGTGTGATTCGCCACTCCAAATCACTCTTTTCCAATCACCCTCTGTGCAGTGGTGTTGCTCTTCACGCTACCTCAACCGTCGTTTAGCATTGAATACAGAAATGTGTGGCATATGAGGAGCTGCTCCACCATTGTAGCCCCATTCTTTTTGACTCCAGAAGCTTCGCCAGTGTGCTAACTCGAATGCTAGTGGCACTTTTAATATCACGAGTGAATACTTCCGCTGGTTTCATGCAATTTCTTACAGACCTCCTGCATTATCGACGGTTCCTGTCCATCAGTACATGTCGGCCTTGTCTTGGTTCAGTAGTTGTTCTTCGTTCGCATTTCCATTTGACAGTCATAACACCAACAGTCGACGTGGGCAGCTTTAGAAGGTTTGAAATTACCCTGGTGTATTTGTTACTTTCGCGACATCCAGTGTCTAGTACACATTCGATGTCACTGAGCTCTCCTGAGTGGTCCATTATCCTGCTACTCATTCTCACACTGTTCTCCGCTTCGTTTTATAATGAGGCTCCGCCTCCCATGGCATTTAGTGGTCAATTCCACATCATATAGGGGTACCCATATACTTTTCATTTGTACCGTCGTGACCTCCAGCTAGCTGTGAAACCCAGAAAACCACACAAACAACATGAGACTCTGTCAGTTTTGGATTGCCTCTGGGTCCACCATCACAGCAAGGCCATACTTGCATATGGCTGCCTATCCCATGAGGCACAGGTCTATCTTTGCTACAAAATCTTAGAAATTTAAAACATAAATCTGAATTTCACTGACAGTTCATGACACATCATTAAATTTAGTGATCTCCTAGGTTAACTGACATGTTTCTAATAAACGCATACACACACACACACACACACACACACACACACATACATACAAATGCAAACATTAGCTGAGAGGAACTGTCCCTGTGCAACCCATGTCCTACATGACGAAGAGAATGGTCCATGCCCCATTCGCCGATAACAGCCAATCATGGCTCATACAGATTGGAGCAATAGACAGTAGTAGATCCTCACTCCTATCACAGTAAGCCACGCTAGTAAACGTTCGCACTCCTCCCACTATAGCAAACCACTCATATCCACAGCATTTTTTAAAATTGTGATACAACGTCATTTCTAGTAAAGGAGTTATGACGCAATGTAAGTGGACCTTCGACACAGTTCCCCAGTAAAACCAGAAGATTGCCAAAGCAACTGCGTCCGAAACGTCGGTTTAATTCAGTGACAGTTATTTTAACACGTTTTTGTTAGGTCAGTTTCTTTCATGCGTATCTTTTTGGCAAAGATTTTGCGGTTGATTTTAAACTAACTTCCTGATGAACTAGGATTTCAGATTTTAAACATAGATCAGAAGTAAATGCCAATGCAATATTAACTTCCTTTCTTGTCGTTCCGTTCGGTATAGGCGATGTTCGGGTGAAAAAGATGGAGATGTCTGACACCTTGGCTGCTCTGCAGGACCAGTGTGTTGTCCTGGTAAAACTGGAATACGTTTCAGGCAGTAAGCAAGCAGTCGGACAGGACAGGACTGAGGGAGGGGAGAAGAGAAGATTGACAGAGAGGGGAGAAGAAGGAGATGTGTGCAATAAACGTGACATTTGCGCACATAGATGAAGCTACGGCTAGAAAGCATATATACATATATGCAGGGTGTTTCAGAAGTGATAGTCAATATTCAGGGATATGACAGGATGATCATTCGAACCAAAAAGTCAATTAAACATGGTCACTGAAACCCACCCCTTAAGAGCTATGGGCAATTCTTGATCTTATATTGTGAAACTGATCTCTCCAATTGCAAGCTCCATGCTTTCCATGTTTTGGAGTGTGGTAGTAGGGGCCAAAACAAGAAAGAAACGTCCAGTGAACATGTGCTGTAAACTGTTTACCTTAAGAGCTACGACCACTTGTTTATCTTCGCTAGTTCGAAACACAACTCTTCTAATGAACAAGTGCTCGTAATTTTTAAGGTATGCATTTTAGAGCACATGGTTACTGGACGCTTGTTTTTTGTTTTAGTCCATACTACCACTTCCCAAAATATAGAAAGCAAAGAACTTGCAGTAGAAGAGATTTGTTTCACCGTATCGAAAATAAAGAATTGCTCATAGCTCTTAAGGTAAACGTTTAAGACTCCATGTTTCCTTGACTTTTTTGTTTCGAATGATCATTCCTGTCACATCCCTGAGTATTGACCATCACATTTGAAACACCCTGTATATATGGTTAAGAAAAATTCGCGAACTCTGGCGTCGCAACGCGATTCCTCACATACTGGCAATACAGAAATGCCTGTCACAAAATTTCGTCCTGCGCGTATTTCAGGCAGAAAATGGACGTTAAAGACTGGTAATCTGGGAACACTGTAATCACACGTACGGTAAGTACCTCTGTCAGCAGACTGAGGAGTGTTGTGCAGTTGGTGCAGTGAATAGTGTTTTGGGTTAGCATACAGAAGGTCGAGGGTTCGATTCTGAGTCTTGGATTATTTGTTTTTATTTGCTAAAAACAGTCTACGTGATACAGTATCTGACGTCTTAATCGCCATACAGCGATTACGATGGGTCTTTTACAGAACATGCTCAATTACCTGCTACGAACACAGAAACGGAAGTACATTTATTGTCAGCGTTTAAAGAAGCCTTTCACACGTCGTGGACGCGAATTGTTTCGTGCCACTGCAACTACTAGATTCCAAACATGTTTTCTGTGCACCCTCTCCCAATGGTCCCAATGGTCCCATCTAAATTATTTGCAAAGCTCGCTACTAGCACTAGTGGTGACGTAAGCCCTAAAAGTTTGTAATGCATCTGAACGTGGCAAGAATAATAGTTGATATTGATCGATGGGACCATTGGGGGAGGATACACACAAAACAAATTTGGAATCTAGTAGATGGAATGATGAGAAATAATTCGCGTTCACGACGTGCAAAAGGTTTCTTTAAAAGCTGACTAATGGAAACGATTGTTTTTCCAATATCTGTGTTCGTAATACGTAACTGCAAATGTTTTGTAGAAGACCCACTGTAATCGCTGTATGACAGTTAAGACGCCAGATGCCATACCACGCATACTACTTTTAACAAATACAAACTAGTAATCCATGACCCAGAATCGAACCCACGACCTACTGCGTGCCAACCCAAAATACTATATACTACACCAAGAGCACAACACTCCTCAGTCTGCTGACAGAGGTACTTACCGTACGTGTGATTACAGTGTTCCCAGATTACCAGTCATTTTCTGCCTCTGTCTCCTGACAGAGGTAGTTACCGTACATTTGATTGAAGTTTTGCCAGATTGACAATCTTTAAAGTCCATTTACTGCCAGTAATATGCGATGCACTGGTTCAGACCACACGGTTTTTACGTGTAAAGTTGTCATTTGGTCTACCCGATCTCATGTGTATGGGCAAAGGGCGCCTGCGGCAACAATAAATGTGTGGTAGAATTAACTCGTAAGCGTCCTCGGCGATGACGTGTCAAACGCTGCAGGATTAATCCTGCTAACACAAGTACTGTGGGTGGTGAGGCGGGGGGGGGGGGGGGGGGGAGGGGGAGGGAGCCACATTGGTGTCTGGCCTCTGGCTGCCAGTGCTACCCCGATGGAGTTGGCCTCATAATGGTAGTGCCATTTCGCTGGATGGGCGTTTGTGGGAGGTCGTTATCCGTGAATGTGACGCATGCGACCTTAAATCTAGGGGCGGGGGAGAGGGTGCTCTTTGGCCTTAATCCCCTCTGCCCTCGCGCTAGGGTTGGTAATGACGTGTCGGATCTGATCTTGGATCCGGGTGGGCAATGGCCTGTAGCTAGTATCCGACCCAGTCCTCTCGGTACTTCTGTGAGGGGTGCCGCAGCAGGACGTGGTAAAGACGCCTTAAGCCGGCGCGTGTTGGTGGATCCCGTCCTCCAGGGAAATCTGGAGAGGATTTGGAGGGTGTAGCAGGGTGTAAGGGCAGGAATTTGTATATGCTATATCTTAATATGTACAGGCATCAGTATGCTTGTTGTTTTTTCTCTGTGTCGAGCAGTCTTCCCACAAACACGTCACATAATTTACTACCTGATGTTTTTTGCGTGGTACTAACTACACCATCAAGTAAACTACGTCCTTCAATATAGGCTAACTATTTTGCGTGCACACCTGAACTGCTGCCGGCCGGAGTGGCCGTGCGGTTCTAGGCGCTACAGTCTGGAACCGCGAGACCTCTACAGTCGCAGGTTCGAATCCTGCCTCGTGCATGGATGTGTGTGATGTTCTTAGGTTAGTTAGGTTTAAGTAGTTCTAAGTTCTAGGGGACTGATGACCTCAGAAGTTAAGTCCCATAGTGCTCAGAGCCATTTAGCCAACCTGAACTGCTGCCTGGGAGAAAATAAACATTGCTCTTGCCACATGCTCCTTCCCCCATTAATATTTTGGATTGACCCTTGTAATTGAAACGGCAGATGGACTAGGCCGTGGAGATTGAAGATATGGTAATGGAATTTGAAGGCTGTAAGAACACGGACAAGAAATCAGTCACCAGGCGCGAGACAGAACTATAATACGACGTAACGCCGCCCCTGGGCTTCAGTTATTCCTTATCCGGCTGCAGATACCCAGTGAAGAATATATCCTTTGATTGCTATGTTTCATCTTCTGTTCCAACTAGTCACCAACTTCTTATGGGCCCTGTGAAGATGGTTGTCCCCGTCTTAGAGGGCGGGAGCTCCACAACATACTCACCATAAGGATGTAAAAGCAAAGGCAATGCTTGGGCTCCGCAAATATTGAAATAAATATTTTAGTTCATAATCGTGGTAACCTGGATGAGAGCGCCCTAGTCATGGTACGAGAAACACCCCCAAAACATCACAGAACCATTGCCTGCTGAATTACATCCTCCACACACACACACACACACACACACACACACACACACACACTGTGAGCTACATGCCTCATTGGCCCGTCGGTGCACTCAACGCCTGGCGTATCCCGCAAGTCGAAAAAAAATTCGAGACTGCATCGATAAAAAAAATAGAGAAAAGTTAAGATAGTGATTTTAATTATTCAGGTGGCGTTAAATACTCTCCCCCGATTGAGTACAACGCACAGCACGTTCATACAACCACGAGAAACTGCCAGGAAAAAGTCTTCCATGAGATGTTATTTTACTCACACGTCACATTGTCTTGCACGTCGGTTGTGTCGTCAAAACGTGGAGCCTTTAAGTGAATTTTTGCTCTCTGTCGTTTTGTTGTAGGTTCATATTGATAACACCAAGCCCCGTCAACCGTCATTTTTTTTTTTTTTTTTTTTTTTTTTGTTTCAGACATGAATTGTCAGAACTTTATATTTCAATTAAGTAGTTGTATTTGTTTGGAAATCAAGGCCGTGGGACTTTCACTACACATTAAATTGTTACATCTGTTTAATATGTGCTGGAGGCAAAAAGATGTACCACGAAATTAGAAGAAAGCAAAAATAATATCCATACATTGTAAGGAGAAAAAAATGTGTGAAAACTACAGACGGATAAGTTTACTTGACACAGCATATAAACCTTATGCAAGAATTTTGAACACAAGGCTAAAACAATAGTAGAATGTTTGCTACTGGAGGAACAGGTCTGATTAAGAAAGGGACGATCAACGACTGACGTAATATTTGTTTTACAACAGCTCATGGAAATGCAGACACGGTTTAACGAAGAGACACATGTTGTTTTCATAGATTTTAAGAAAGCTTTTGATAATGATGTCAGAGAAAAGTTTCCAGGATAGTGGTCCACAGAGGTTACCTTTTAGAGCTTATATTAGCTATCAAAAGTCTGTATAAATGAACATCAGCAATCTTAGATATAGAAGGCATATGTATAGAGCCGATACAGATAAATAAAAGAGTGAGACAAAGCTATAGTTTATTCCCTATGCTGTTTAGTACTTGGACCGGCGATGAAGTCTGAAGATAGAATTCTAGGATAAAACACTGGGATACAGCTAAACATCTCGGTAAAGCTACAGTTACTCATATAGGCATACGCTGATGACCTTACATTGACATTTAAAAGAGAAGAAGATTTACAAAAAGGAATTTATGATGTAAATAAAATATGTGTAGAATATAATATGAAAATATCTTCCACTAAATCTAAGTCACTGGCATTTTGTAGACAGTATTTAGTGAGAACTAAGGTAATAGATGATGAAAAACAATAGAACAAATAAAATATTTTAACTAATTTGACTGTAAAAATCATATGAATATGAAGAAGATATGCTGATTATGTTGGATACATTGGGAACTATCTGTGGAATAATTAACGGAACTTGAAAGTATAAAACACAGAAAAAATGACTGAAGTTTTATAGAATAATCGCATTGCAAACCCATCTACATGAAAGTCAGTTGTGGGTATTGAATAAAATTCAATAATACAAGGCACATAGAGTTACAGATAAAATGAGAAATGAAGTTACTCGAAAGGAGTTGAAAGTTAGGAGCGTTGTAGAGAAACTTAATGGAAAGAAGAAAAAATGAAGACCTAGAAATAATGGATCCAGGGAGACAAGTACATCAGAAAAGGAATTTTAAGACAAAAGGGGAAAGAAATCCAGGTAGACCGAGAAAAAGATGTGAACTGTTACAGGCCACAATTTAGTGACTTTACACGGAAAGGGCAGAAGGAGAATAAAAAGAAGAAGAAGAAGTCAAGGTGTGTAGGACAAACATTGCACACAGTTTTCGCTTCTTCAAAACTCTCTGCAGGCTCTCTCACACCAATACCATTTGCGGCACAGCAATGGTGATTCACTACGACTGCACTTCTACTTAACACTGACTCCTCATAGCTGACTGATCGAGTGCAGACCTGTTATTTACAGTTGTTAGTTCAAGCTGCCACCGTAGTTACTGCGCTGACGTCGCTTGTAGTCCAGGAATAAAATCAGTCTAACAACGTTTTCATCGAACAGGATACATTTACAAAGAGAAAAAGTTGCAACTCGTCTGACCATACTACAGGCTACCAGTGATCAGCAGTCCTGTTTCTCAGTTCCTGTATTTTTTGATCCATTGTTGACGTGCAATTTATGTGCCGTTGCGAGCAGTGGCCTTTTGCAAGGTACCAGACTCTAAATGTCCATTGTATACAGTTCGCTTCGCAGTGTTCTCTCAGAAACTGGTTGCAAGAATTCCATATAACCGACTGCCACATAATACATCACTCTCGACCGCCACCTTTCCTGGACCTCTATCTCCAGACAATACAAGCCAAGGCACATACCCGACTCGGCCTCCTTAAACTCCTGTCTGGTCGTACATGGGGTCTGGACCACTCCACCATCCTCCACACTTATAAATCCCTCATCCGCCCCATCTTTTGCTATGCCCACCCCACCTGGATTTCCGCCCCTCCCACCTACTACAAGTTACTCCAAATTCTGGAATGCCATGCGCTCCACCTTGCCTATTGCATACGTCTCCCATCCCCCATGCACATCCTATATGACTTGATTCCCTTCCCGCACCTGCTCCTTTTCCTCAAATGGATACGGATCCTTTACACCTCCCGCAAACTTGATCCTCCCCACCTACTTGTCTCTACCGTCCTCTCCCACACCACCCTGCTGCTGCACCTGTACCATTGCATCGCACCTGCTCTCCATCTTCACACTCTCCGTACCATTGCGCAAGGTGGCTTCCACCGACTCCCCCTCCCTGCTGATGTCCTCGTTCCCTCCATATACCCCTCCTACGAGATCTAATCCTCCCCTTCCTCTCCCCCTTCCCTCCAGGGCTCCCTCTCTCTTCTTTCTCACCATCCTTTCTTCCTTGCCTCTCCCCTCTCACATTTTCCCCACTTCCTCCCTCCCCCCCCTCTCTGGGTTTCCACACCTCACCCTACTTCCTCCTCTCCACTCTCCCTTCTTTTCTCCCACTGGTTTCTTCGCCCCCCCCCCCCCCCAAGTCTGGAGGATGGTGGAGTGGTCCAGACCCCATGTACGACCAGACAGGAGTTTAAGGAGGCCGAGTCGGGTATGTGCCTTGGCTTGGATTGTCTGGAGATAGAGGTCCAGGAAAGGTGGCGGTCGAGAGTGATGTATTATGTGGCAGTCGGTTATATGGAATTCTTGCAACCAGTTTCTGAGAGAACAATGCGAAGCGAACTGTATACAATGGACATTTGGAGTTTGGTACCTTGCAAAAGGCCACTGCTCGCACCAGTTCGTCACCAGTGTTTAGTGCAACAGTGTTTTCTTCGTTTCTGTGCGTCAGTGTTATCTTCAGTGTGTTCCTTCGTTCAAGTGTACAGCTGATAACTTTCGTTTGAGTACACTGTGGATCTTGTTTCTGAAACCAGTGCCTTCCGACGAACGCTTTCACCACTATTCTTGTGTGTGTCTTCTGTTTTTAACATTCATGTTTTTCTGTTTCTATGTCTCCATGTTTGCTATATGTTTTTTCTGTTGGCCAAAGAGCGGCATGTGTACGCCGCTGACGGGCTGCCTTTGTATAAAGGGAAAATACAATAAAGAAAAAAAAAATCTCTTCACTGTCGCGACTTTCAGATTCAGTGAAGGTTCACGTGACGACCTCGTACCAGTTCTACAGTACCTGCAGCACTCCGTAGCTACCACTGTTTAGCTCCGCTATGTTCTGTGTGCGAGGAATTGAAGAAAACTGAGAAGGTGGACTGCCAGAAGATACAATTACCCTGAATCAGATTACTAGGAAGACAGCAATGTTAATCTCGCCTGAAAGTTTCTTTTCGTACGAGAAATTTCTCGCAAAAGCGCCACTGGTTCGGAGAAATACTAGAGGCTCGAGAGAGAACCCGCAGAAGTCGGCGCGTACCTGCCCGTGATATTTCTGGCCGCCTCACCTGCAGGTGTGTGAAAGCCGAGCGCCAGCCGCCGCAGCCCTCGCGGACCTGTTACTCTCTGCGACAACTCTGAAAGCTCATCGCCAACTCGGCAGCAGGTTTCGCAGGCAGGCCCCGAGTCTCCAGGGGGAGGCGGCTTCCGGTGCTGCATTTCCTCCGGGGACGAACAGCACAAGTTTGGCGCTCGCGCTCTGATGGGAGCCGCGAAGTTGGCAGGCCTGCGGTAACGGTGTCTACTTACCTCCTCCGGCAGCAAAAAGCGGCAACGCATGCGTCCCCCTAGAGGCAAGATGCTGGCTAAGGCACACACAGATTGCATATGAGAAACTCGTCGTCACCCATATAAAAGTTCCGTAATTGAATTCTCTGTGGGCAGCACAGCGTCATAATAATGACAAAAAACTTATTTTTACGTCCTTCGACAATTTTGATTTGTTCACGAACAGTTTTACGGCTTCTTGGGCCACCATCTGATGACATCTGAATGTCGCAACCAAAGACAAAATAAGTGTACGACACACATAGCGTGGAAATATCTATGGAGTTGACATTGTAATGCGCAGAACAGAACTCTTGTCGTCAGCATACTTTGTCTCTCAGATGATACGACTTTGATTTTGCACACACGTTTTATAGGCATCTTAACAATTTCCATTGGTTATCTGGAATGAATTTATTTCTTTGCAGATAAATGCAAGGCATACGACATCTCACACAGCTCAGCTGTCTTTTTTTTTATATAAGAAAATTTGAGATCGGCACCGGTCTGCACTGGACCATATTTCTGAGTCCCTGCTCTAATAAATTATGCTTCAATGTACACTAAAGTGGAAGTATCCCGAAAAACATCGGGTCTGGAATTACGAAGTGGAATAAATTTGCGATTTACGACTGTCCATTTTTTATCGATTTTGCTTTATACGTTTCCTCTTTATAATAGGCAAGCCCACAACAATATTTTACCGTATTTTTGGCGCATTTCATGAACAAGTGGTTATTTCATTAGAAATTAAATAATAGTATATTGAAGAATTCAAAGATTTGAATAAACGAAGAATAAGGCCAACTAATCTTCATACACACACACACACACACACACACACACACACACACACACACACACACACACACATTTCTCCTTCTGAAAACATTCTTCTCTAAATTGTTTTGAGCACACTGAAATCTTCATACAGCCTTCATTATCGCCGGCCGCAGTGGACGAGCGGTTCTAGGCGCTTCAGTCCGGAACCGCGCTACTGCTACGGTCGCAGTTTCGAATCCTGCCTCGGCCATGGCTGTGTGTGATGTCGTTAGGCTAGTTAGGTTTAAGTAATTCTAAGTTTAGGGGACTGATGACCTCAGATGTTAAGTCCCATAGTGCTTAGAGCCATTTGAACCATTTTTGAACCTTCATTATCGATGTTATAGTTTTACAGTTTAGTGTTTTACAGCTACGTGTTAGTAAAACTGGAGTTTTTCTTATTTGTGCTGTTTTCTGTTTGCACCTTATTTTAATGGTGTAGGTTCTGTACTATTTTACGTTTGTGTCCATGCTTTTTGTGTTGTGTTCGTGTTCATTATTTCAATGCGTTTGTCTCACTGTGAGGCAAGAATGGTCAATGTGCTGATGAAAAATTTGCCTGTGAAATCATGACTATACGAAGGAGTCACCCCTTTGTCTGAGGCAAACTAACGACCGTGAATATGTTTATTCACAGCTCACAAAAAATGGAAATCTCTTGGGGAGAAATTGGGACTGAATCAAATATGTTTAAGAACTTCCCAGCGAAAATTATAGAGCATAGTCAGAATAAGCTTAGCAACATGTGGGCCTGCCGGCAAGCCCCTACACATCCTCCATACAGTCTCGATATCTCCCTATGCGATTTCCATATTTTAAGAATGCTGAAAAAAGACATTCGTGGCTGTTGACTTGCTTGAGCCGAAGAGGTGGACACATAGGTCTAATCATGGTCTCATAGGGAATTGCAAACATTTTTCCATGAAGACATTGACCACCTGTCTTACAGTAGAATAAATGTATGAACAAGTATGGCAGTTAGTTTTGAAGCAAGAAACAGTTTACTTACTTTTTTCCATCTGTCTGTTTCTCATCTGACTGCGCCTTACACTTCATTATTATTGTTCTTATAATTAAAATCCTGGACATCAGAGGAATTTCATAACTGTCGGGTAATGGCGAGTTGTATTTATAGAGAAGGGGCAGCGCCGGAGAAGAGACAGTAACTGTGTTTATGAATTATCTACACTGAAAGTAGCCTAGATATTGAACAGCGGCAGAAAACTATGCACCGGACTTGGACGCTATTCACACACCTCTCCACCCCCTCCTAAGAGAGACTCCAGAGATGAAGCACCTTTTGAAACGCATAACTCAAGGACGAGCTGCGACTCCCACCAGATCTCAGCCGTGGATTCGCGCCTGCGCACTGGTGTTGGTAGGCTGGTGAAATTCGTGTAGGGATGAGACACGTGAGTGTGGTGGACGGCCGATGTGTGGCGGGCTGTTGAGCGCGGCGTGGCGCGGCGGCGTGCGTGTTGCAGCTGCACGGGCTGCGGCACGAGAACGTGAACCCGCTGCTCGGCTGCCTGGTCGACTCGTCGCGGCCGGCGCTCGTCTTCGAGTGGTGCAGCCGCGGCTCGCTGGAGGACGTACTCGTGCAGGACGAGATCAAGCTCGACTGGTCCTTCCGCCTCTCCCTGCTCACCGACCTCGTCCGGGTGAGTACCAGCCAGGTCTCGTCATTACCCCTCAAAACATCTAGAATTTAATTTATATAATTATAAATATTTATTTATAATATATATATAATATAATACATAAATATATTTATATATTAATTTATAATATTTATATATAATATATTTGTATATAATATATAAATATAATAAAATAATATTTATAATATATTATTATAAATAATATTTATAATTATATCATTTGCCCCCTTTTCGTTTCATTTAAAAATACTTAGAAAGAACCGTTGATGCAGCTCTCTACGCTTGTGTGTATCCTGTCCGAGCCTCTTTATCTCTGAATAACCTACGCAACCTGCATCCATTTGAACCTGCTTACTGCAGTCTTCCGTTGGTCTCCAAAATTGACGACATCCTTGTTGCCACAGGTTGTGTCTTATCAACCGATCTCTACTGCCTCCGCCGTTGTCACTCCTCTACTGAACACAAACAGAAGAATATCTCGGAAATGATCCGATCTCTCCACTAGCCACTCCATTTTGCAGCGTCCACAGCCCCACTCACTGTCTGCAGATGATAAAATGACAGTATATAGACTCAGGTAGCAACAGTGAACCATAAATAAAAAACGACAATCGATAAATAAACCCATAGCGCCCAGAATACCAATATGTAAAACAAAAACACTACGAACCTATGCACCAACCTAATACAGAAAGCAAAGATAATCGGGGAGAAATTTGAAAAATGAATTTAAGTTCCCTGAGCGGAAATAAAAACTTTTGATGATGGCATTGTAACTCTCTCGGAGACAGCAAAGTATTCACAAAAGCGAAATGGATATTGTCTCATGAAGTTGTAATAAAATGAATATCAACAAAAGTAAAACAAGGATAGCAAAATGTAATAAAATTCAGTCAGATGATGGTGAGGGAATTACACTAGATGAGACACGAAATAGCAGACGAATTTTATTGTTTGGGCAAAAAAATAAAATAGTAGAATTAAAGAGGTTATAAAATACATACTAGAAACAGCAAGTGAAGCTTCCCTGAAGAAGGGAAATTTGTTAATAACGAAGGTAAATTTAAGTGCTATGATGAATCGTGTATGATAAGTAGTACAGACAAGAAGAGGATAGAAGCTCTGAAATGTAGTGCTAGAGAAGAGTGCTGAAGATTAGGTGAGTAAATCGATTAAGTAACGAAGACCTACTGAATTGCCCTGCGAAGAAAAAATCGTTATGGCACAAATCAGTTAAAGAAAGGAACAGTGATAGGACATGCCGTGAGGTGTCAAGAAATAGTCAGTTTATTAATAGAGAGTTTGGGGAGTAAAAATTGTGGAAGTAGACAAACGCTTGAGTAAAATAAAGAGGTTCAGATGAATGTAAGTAGCAGTAGTCATATCGACGTTAATAGACTTTCACGTCGAACAGACGTACCAAAGGAAAGGACGAAATAATATTTTTAAAAATGTAAATAATTATACATAGTACATGAAATAAATCAATAAGAATTTCTAGTGCTTTCATTCGTAATACATTAATGATTTCCCTTACCTGCTGTAGATTTGAGAAGAAAAAAAAAATTTTTCTGAATGTACACATGAATATGAGCACCGATGTAAAAATGAACATCTTCGTTACACTACTTGAGAGCAGCTTACGTGAGCCAGTCAGGTAGTTTCTAAGACTTGTACGTGTGCTTCAGGCACAAGCTGGGAGGTAACTACTTGTACAAATGGCAAGCAATTTGCCGGAAATCTCACTCGTAAATTCTCTCGCACGGGGCACCACCTGACGCTGCGCATAGCCAGAGGCCTCAGACCACAGTAATTTAGCTCTAATCTTCCTCTCATTTCGCTTTAAGTATGAAAGCAAACTTTCCGCTAACTTATATTAATCACTAAGTTTTGAGATATTACTCTAGTTAACGTAATGTCGCATGACGAAGCAGCAAGTCCTGATTAGCTATCCTAGATAAATGACCTTTTTACCTCAGGATAATGATCGCCATCCTAGCCATCTTTAGCAAAAGCATAGATGCTGTGGTTTTTAGAAAGTAGCAGTTGAATATTCTCCATTCCTTGTTTCTCTCTTCCTTTTTGGTCAAATGTTCGAGCGAAATGAAAACAAGACTCCATAGAAATCACACAATGGATTCTCGTAGCCAAACGAAGAGTGGAAAATAGACAAGTGGGGAACCAAATTCACCAGCGTAAGGTCTAGTTTTACAAGGACAGGTCTAATTCCTTGAGAGTAATCAGGGTAATTAACAAAAGCTGAATTAGCGATTTGAAAGAAATTATACACCGGATTTTTGTGCGAGCCTTCATAGGCAAACGAAGAGCGAGAAATGGACAAATAGGAATCAGATTGGTCTGAGTGAGACCTAGTTTTGCAGAAAACCAGGTGTAATTGATTAGAAGTAATAAGGATAATTAACAAATACTTAATCAGTAATATGAGGTAAAATTTTTTTCCGAAATTTCATAAATGACCGAAGAATGAGAAATGGACAAATGGGGTATCAGATCGTCCAGTGCGGGGTCAAGTTTTGCAAAAGAATATTAAATTGAAATTAACAGAATAACAGCCATCGGTCGCAAAAAGGAAGTCTTTTGGCCTAGGTTTCGGCACTGCTATGAGTGCCTTCATCAGAAATAAAAAACTCAAACTTAGCTTTAGTCACAAAATTTTTGAAACAGAAAACATAGAAAGCATGCCACTATGGGCATGTCGGGCTACGGTAGCATCAGTCTGATGTTGCCCATACCGATGTATTTTACGCAACCCATACTACATCTGTATCAGGAATTGTATGCAGACAGGCGACAGCCACGAAATCGATATAAGTTCCATCTCAGAAATTTGGGCGACTGTTAGCAAACGGAATCATGCTGTAAAAAATACACGTGAGGATTGGCCATGAGTTACGCAGTATTTTTGGACCAAGATATATCTTACTTCTGCCATAATTATCCAAGTGTCTCCAGTCTTTCTTTGCGTAATTAGCGGTATAGTCATACAGGCTTCGGATGTCTCTGTAAGTTTATTCCGTTTACTGTTCTTAACCTTTCATAAATCCAAGTTTGTACAATAGGACTAAGATGCCTTCGTATACTTATTAGTTATTATGGGACATTTCGAGACTGTGCTTCCCATCTAAAGCGAAATGGCCAACAACATTGTTCTGTCACGTCTGTTTGCGTAAAACGACATCGGCAGGGGCAGTTGACTCATCCAGTATATTGATCTTTCCATTGGGTCATATACCAGACAGTCGTTACTGCAAACGTTTCCCATTTTGATATCTCCTGTTAATTTCGTTGATTCCGATGGTGAAAGACGCTTTATAAGGCAACGTTTCTGTACCATTTGCGAAAGATTAAGTACTATAACCGGAATAAACACAGTGATATCGGAAACATGAGTCAGTACACCGCTAATTACACAAACAAGACTGGAGACACTTGGATAAGTATGGCAGAGGCAAGTTAATCTTGGTCAAAAAATACCGCGTAAATCACGGCCCATCCTCATTTGTATTTTTTACAGTATGGTACCGTTGGATAACAGTCGCCCAAAGCTGTGAGAGGGAACTTACATCGATTAGGTGCCTGTTGCCTGTCTGGATACCGTTCCTGACATGACATACTGTGGGTTGCATAAAACTGATCAATAGGGGCAGCCTGTATAATGCAGACATGTTCACTAGGATCCTACAAGGCACTATCTGAAGAGTTATGAATACGATTGGTAATTCAGTTACCTACATTTGTAGCCCAAATGTTTCTTTACGAATGTTAATCTTAGTTCATGTTCACTGTAATAATGCCACACGAAATATTAAGAAAAGGTACTTAAAGTCGCAGAACAAGAAATTACAGGTTAAATTGTAGTTTATGGATCTTTTCGTCGCTGGTCATAATCTTTCAGACAAATCAGCGTGTTTGTCGGGGATTCGAAACAGTGGGTAACGATCAGTTCAAAAATGGTTCAAATGGTTCTGAGCACTATGGGACTTAACATCTGAGGTCATCAGTCCCCTAGAACTCAGACCTACTTAAACCTAACAAACCTAGGGACATCACACACATCCATGCCCGAGGTAGGATTCGAACCTGCACCGTAGCGTAACGATCAGTCGATTGCACCATTTGGTCAAGCCTCACTGTACGTTTTGGGTATTGGTCAATGGTTAAACTTTCCTTGTTGTTTGTGTATCGTGGAAGTAGAGCGTACTACAGTAAGGCGAATCAAGCTTTCAGTCATCTTACGTACCAAAAAAGTGCTTGCGAGATCATGACTTCAATACCCAGGGCTCCTTGCATGTAGATACAGGATGTTTCAGAAGGTACTTTGCGGTTTAATATGCTACAGTATCCTGACAAAGTAATATATACCAATAGCTTTTGGTTTATGTGAGTCACTAACAAGAAACCGAAAAGATCTGTGTGAACGTGTCCTCCAGATTATATCAGGAGTTTAGCTCGTGACAATTTTCATTAAAAAGATTGACTATGTTAACTACTTTCTTCAAGCTAAATCTGAGATTCAAATGCAAAGGAATATCCAAAGGCGGTATGCAATGAAAGCACCCTCACGGCCGTTCATATGCCAGTGGTTCAGCAGATTTGCAGCGGCGCGACTTCCTATTTCGGAACAATAGTTTATTTAATTATTTGGTGGTATGCGTCTTTCTTATCGCCGATTTCAGACTAAATTTCGCTACTTCGTTCCGAATACTGGACCTAACTGACCCCCGAAGAATTAATTATGAAAATATGAATTAATTAATGTGAAGATTTTCAGAAATTACTGCAACCAGTCGTCTTTTGTTTTGCTCCTCAATTTTTATTTTCCACTACCTGTTTCGATTTGCCTAGCGATTCATCATCAGTTGGTACACGTTTAATGCATGTGTGCAACATTGTGGGGTTCGTGTAGCAACAGCAAGATGTAAGCATTGAATGAATCTTATGAGAATTATTCACAGTATGAGGTCGATTAATTTTACAGAACTTCAAAAACTTAGTCACAGGTAACAATTTCCACTTGCTTTATAAACCGTAAATAAACCAAAAATCATGACTAAAGTTGTGTTCAAAGAGCTTTTGTTGGGGCAGAGAGTTTCTATGTTCAGCTCTTGCATTGCACATTGGCGACAGTAAGTATGTGTCTGTTTATATTATATTCGTTTTCGCAAAAATAACAATTATTTTCATGGCAAAATTGACATGTTCTATTTACAAAATCTATTAAATAATGAGCATGGATTATATTTCATCGTAAAATACATGTTACTTTTGCAATAATGAATGCAATAGAAACAGATATATAGTTACTGTCGCCAGTGTGCAACACAAGTGCTGAACAAAGAAATTCTCTGCCCCAATACAACTATTTGAACATAACTTTGGTCGTCCTCTTCGGTTTGTTTACGTTTTGTAAAGTACTTAGAAGTTCTTACCTGTGTCCAAGTTTGTGAAGTGCTGTGAAATTAACGTCACTGGGTAACATACGTTTTCTAGAATAATGTATGTTCCAAGAACAAACCAACAGATGCTGATAACTGTAGATACAGTAATGCAACTAAATCTGTCTCATAATATGGAATAATTCTCGCCAATTCAGTCCATACATATTTCATTTTTATATCTTGCCACAGCTACACGAACCGCGCAATCTTGCAAACACACATTAAATGTGTGCCATCTGATGATGAATCGCTAGGCTATTTTAAACCAATAATGGAAAATAAAAACTGAAGAACAAAAGAAAGGGCTACTTTTTACAGTAATTTCTGGAGATCTTTCACTGCTGCAATGTTCCACGTCCATAAAGGATAGAAGTTTTAACTATATATTATGTTAATAAAGCTCTAGTGGTCGAACTGACATCATTGATTCGTATCTTTACTTGAGAAGTGTATTCAATTTGATCACGTAAAATACGGTGATTACTAAGCTCAGCTGATTCTTTTGCTAGGACAACCAGAGATAGTCAAACCCACCACCATGTTTGAATACGACTCGAACTGTTCGAACACTTAACGTCACAGTTCGGCATATCTAGGGTTGTGTTCGATCTTTTGATCAGCTTGCGATCTTGTGACTTTTGCTGTTACTATCACGATGTGTCTTATCGCTTTTAATACCTTATGGATTTTAATACTGGAGGAACTGTGAAACACAGACTAATATATCTTCTGAGGTGCAGGTCATGCGTAACAACAGCAACTAAGAAATAAATATATGAATAAAAAATATGCAAACGTGAATCTGTCCATTTCTCAAGCTTTCGGTCGTCCCGCGATATAGTGACGTCTCCGAGACGGGTCTTGCCGCAGTGATGCATTCTCGCGATGAAAGTACGTTCACTTTATTCGGCAGTCACATTGTTCGGCATTTAATTCTTCATTAATTCTCTTGACTGTTTCACCTGAAAGTTGCCGTCTTCAACCTGATTAAAATTTCATAACATTTATATCTGTTATTACGTGAACAGTCATTGAAATGCAAACTGATTGGTAAATCACAAAAAGAAAAAAATATTATACTGGGTTCAGTCAAGTAATATTTTTTGGAGGACAACATTTTCGTCTTAATTAGTTACCTTTACTGAAAAATCGGCATAAATGTTTATTCATACGTATAGGTACTGTATGGGAACTACAGTAAATTTTTTGTCCAAACGCAAAACGACTTTGTACAGTAGTAAGATTTCATGCTATTCTTTCTAACTTCAAAGAATTCAGTGTCACTTTCGTGCATTATAACTTCAGACGACCAGAAATATTTACCTATCAGTTCTTGAGCATCAGCATTAATTATTCATTTGACTTAACATGCGTGTTAAACATTAAGGGCGCTTTAGTATGGGATTTTCAAAGCATTCTTAGTGGGAGCTTACCATAAAATAGTTTCACGAATACGTTTATATACGCTCAAAAACACTTTCAATTGTTGTATTACTGAGAACATTGTACTCTCTTTGCCACGTAAAACTTGAAATCAGTTACCTAGCATATTGACATATTTGTACCTCATACAGATTTTCATCGATATAACTCCCAATCAGTTCTGAATATAGATCGTTTCATACAACAATTTTTTTTCACAATTTTACATTATGAAAACTGTGGACATAGAAAATTAAGTGTAGCTTCCAGCAGCATCTCTTTTCCCGCGGCCGTCGGCTCCTTGATAACGAAGTCCGGTAACGCTGCGTCTCGAATACGGGTGAAGACCACCTTCGGCTGCCACTCAGTTGCTGCACCCCTCATGAAGCAGAAAACAAAAAAATACACACATTTTGTAGTTTTCAATCAAATTTGAACATTCCTTAAAGAAATATTTCGTTTAGTATCTAATACTTAAAAATACTAGGCAATTACTGGTACTCAGCGCATGTCATTGCTGCGATCAACCACATAATGACACAGCGAAATAACCTGTATCACCAACACAATCATGCATACAAGCAGTGTGGATATGGAACATCATTCTAGCCGACCAAGGTCAAATTAAGCTCCCCCGGTATGATTGCGGTAACTTTCCAGTCTCTGCTACACAAATCTCTTCAGGTGGCCTTATGGGAGATCCGACTGAAAATCCTGCAGCCGTTTAAACCTGATGACAAACCACAACGAACACGATATGCCGTGCACATTTTAGAATTTTTAATTGAGAATGGCGATTTCCAAATTAACGTAACAGATTCGGCGAACCCACTTTTCAGTGTGTGGTACGTAACGCTCACTGCTGGGGCATAATCATTCCACATGTGCTTTGTGAAAGGTTACATGTTAGCAGGAAAGTGGTGCTATTTGATGGTTGATACCGTTGTCGCATTATTATTTTTCGGGAAAAACTGCCAACTCTTTCAATTATCATGAGGTGCTACAGCTGTACGCTTTACCACAATTAGCTGAGCGTCAGAAAAAATTGTTTTTCAACAAAACTAAACATCCACACGCTGGACCAAGACTGTACGATATGACGTATTTCAGGCATTTCCAGACGTTTATCGGACTGTCAGATGGCGCGATGCCGTCGTCCTATGTCACCACATAATACGATTTTCCTATGAGAGTTTTCTGAAAGATCAATTTTTCTGAAGTACTGAGAACATCAGAGAGCTTTAGATCCGAATCACTGACACCACTGCCATAGTTGATACAAACATGTTGCGCTAAATCTGGACACGCTTTCTGCTTTTGTGTGCCGGCCGCGGTGGTCTCGCGGTTCTAGGCGCGCAGTCCGGAACCGCGCGACTGCTACGGTCCCAGGTTCGAATCCTGCCTCGGGCATGGATGTGTGTAATGTCCTTAGGTTAGTTAGGTTTAAGTAGTTCTAAGTTCTAGGGGACTGATGACCACAGCTGTTACGTCCCATAGTGCTCAGAGCCATTTGAACCATTTTTTTGCTTTTGTGTATGCGACTAAAGAAGCGCGCATTGAAATGGGCGAGGAAAAAATAAATCTTTTGAATTTTTGAACTGATGAAGCCAAAACCCAATCGTGTAAGTTGCTCAGTTCCGATGCTACAATGCACTGGAGTTGTAAAGTTATACAACCCGTATTTCAGAATTTTGAACTTGGTAAAACCTATCGCTATGTCACTATGCTTCGAATAATTTGCAGCTTACTTAGTTAATTTAGGTCTGGAAATAATGGGTCATCTACATGCATGAAAAACGTAGGACCTAGCCTCCGTTTAAATGAAACAGACCTAAATTTGGAGACCGGAAACGTTTAGCAATCATCTGTTTCCCTGTACTTGTCAGTCACTTGCCTAAGACCTGACTGTCATCATGAACAAATTTGTTCCGAATTTCATTTACTGCTGACTTCAACTCACACTTACTTGTAATGAAAATCATCTGACGAAACGTCATCGATATAACTTAGTCATCGTGACGTCTCCGATACTAGGTTACATTTATCATATTCTTTCAGACGCATTAAGACGGTATTTAGCTACTTCACAGAGCAGTAACTGGCACGAGTTTGCAATAAACAGCCCCGCGAATAAAATTTTGCCTGTTCCACAGACTTCCTCCTTTCTTTATGTTCGCTTTGTGCATTATAATTACACCATTTCTTCTGAAGAATTTGAATTTTTCTTCCATAAAATCTTACTAATGCAAAGAGCAGTTCATGGTTCCAAACAAAATCTTACGTTCACATCTCCTTAACACACGTCACATCCTGCCCAAACACTTTGCTGCTGCGTACTCTGCTTATACTGTCAATCCAGTTTACGCAAGTGTACCAGAGTCAGAATATGACTTTTCAATGAGCGTTGACTAGGCTCCATGACGTTACCTGTCATGAATTTAGTAGCACGTCCACATAAAAACTGCTGGTGTTGAAGCAACATCATAAATACATATTATTAACATTGGGGATAATTTACAAAGACGAACATAGATTTTCCACCGCTGCTCATTAGGAACTGCATACATACTGAAAGGAGGAAGTGAAAGCCGATTAAGTTTTCAGGCGACGCTGATTGGAATAAAGACACTGATTGTTTATTGAAAGAGAAATACACAGTACTTCGTAAACTAGAATAGAAGACATTTCAAAGACATTGAAAATATAGAAAAGCTGTTCCTTCGTATTTTCAAGAATTCAACATTTGGAAAATGAATACCCACGCCTTTACTTTCTGCTTTCGTTGTACCCGAAAAAGCACACACACTTTCGGTAACAAATGACACAGAATTGTTTCATTTTTCACACTGATCGCCTTATGCGTCAACCGTCTGCTAATATTAAGATATGTTAGATTGTCTACTCAGTTTCAATCTCCTTTTGACTGTTGCAATCGTTTGCTACAAAGTATTCGTATTGTAAGTGCGTATGGCATATACGGCTTATTCGCACTATCAGCAGTAAAACATGTCACGCATAAGCTAGTCGCCGATAATTTTGTGAATAAAACCACATATATGGCATATTAATTTTTTCATTTATTACGACGTTTGTTTACGATGTTTATTACGACGTAATAAATTAATAAATTTTAATAAGCAGTCTGGAAGCTCTTATTGACAAAATATTCACAATGATCGTCGACTCGTGCAGGATATTCATTTCCTATGTTAACAAATAATCGTCGACTCCCAGTGGCCATCTGTCTTAAGCTAGCATGGAATCCACGAATAGCGTCCCATACATCGACAACACTACAAATGATCGGCCTTTTTGCACACAACAAAAATTTAAGCAATTTCTTGTATCGAAAGGAATACACAGACTGGACGTGAGTCGCACACAAAAATGGCAATACAGATGAAGTCGTTTCAGTTGCTAGACCTTTCTATGGTGTTTTCGGTGTTCCAAAAGAGATTCTTCCCGCGTCTTACGAGCAGTAAAACAACGGTTGGCGAAGTCTTCTAGATTAACTTAGAAAAAAGTAACTTTAATTCCAGAAGAAAGAAAAATGCATCAGAGTAATAACAGGTGTATTTTAAGAACGAATTCTCGAAAAAATCGAATCTATTCCCCAGGTATAACTTTGTACACTGATGAGCTTAACATTATGACCACCTGCTTATAGCTTGTTGGTCCAGCTACCGAACGTAATACATCAGCGATTCTGAGTGGCATGCAATCGCCAAATCCTTGGAGGTCTACGCACAGATCACACAATTTCCAAAAGTTACGGGCCGGTGGTTTTCTGGACGAAGAGCTGGGGTCCGATATGTCCCATACATGTTCCACTGGGTTCACTTCAGGCGAATTTGGTGGCCAAGACATCAACGTGAGTTCACTGTCATGCTGCTCCAACGACTGTAGCACGATTCTTGCCTTGCGATACATACAGTTATCGTCCTGGAAGATACCATCGCAGTCAGGAAGGATGCAGGTTGTCCGTAATGACATTTGCGTAATCCACAGCACTCATGGCGCCTTCGGTTACCGCCACAGCTCTCATGGAAGCCCAGGTGAATGTCGCCCAAAGCATAATACTACCCTATCAACCTGCGTCTGTGGTGCGATGCGGGTTTAAAGCATCACGTTTGCCTGGATGGTGGCTTATCCGATTACGGCCATCGATCTTAAGAAACATGATTCACCCGATCCGATTGATCAGGTGAACACGTTCGCATTGATTCACGGTTCAATCTCGACAAGCTGGTGTCCACCGCAATCGTTATTCACGATGTCGCAGGGTGTAGGTGCCGTCTGCTACGGAGCCCCATGTTCAACAATGTGCGGTGCGGTGAATGGTGTACTCCAGAACGCTACCACAATTATATTCTGTTGTCAGATACATCACAGATGGCCGCCTATTCGACAGACCGGCCAAGCATCCAACCTCTACTTTCTACAGTTAGGCGTGGCTACCCAACCCCTTGTCACCTGCTCGTGGTGCCCCTGTCCTTCAACCATTTTTCACAAATGCATACGACAATAGCACACCACAACCAAATAACTCTGCCGTTTTCGAGATTCTCGTTCTCAGGCAACAGACTATATAATCTGTTTTTTTGTCAAAGTCGCTTGTGTCAGTTGACTTCTCCATTTATGGCTCGTATCATCGCCAGAATGATTCATCATTCGACTCTGCTCCGCTTATATACATAGTCCAGTCACATTAATGTGACCACCTGTCAAAAGCCTGGTTAATCAGCTTTTTCAGCGCGAGACGTGCTGGAAGAGAGTCAGTGAGGTTCTGGGAGATACGGACAGGAATGTAGACCCATGCCGATTCCAGTGCCGTGGCCAGCTGCTTTAGGTGTCTCAGTTGAAAATCCACGGCGCGAAAGGCCGATCAAAGTGGTCCTACGCATTTGGTGGCCAGGGGAGTACGGTAATCTCATCCTGGTGCTCTTCGAAACACGCGCGTACACTGGAAGCTGCGTGATATGTTGCATTGTCCTGCTGGTAGATGCTGAGGAAAAACAAGCAATACGTAGGGGTGGATAGATACATACCTGTGTTGATCCCCTGTGCCTTCCAGAATGAATGCCAGAGAATGCCAGGGAAACATACCCGAGACCATAAGGCTCCCTTCTCCGGCCTGGGCCCTTACGGTGATTATTGCAGGGCCAACGGCTGTCTGTCCAGTGGAGCATAAAACGAGATTCATCTGAAGAGCTCACTTATAGCCATTCAGTCGTCGTCGAGTTGCGGTATTGGCGTGCAAATTCTACCCTTCATCGCCGATGAACAGCAGTCAGCATGGGTGCATGAACCAGGCGCCTGCTGTAGGGGCCGAAACGTTGCAAAGTTCGCTGAATGGTCGTTGAGCAGACGCTGTTGGCAGCACCTTGGTTCATCTGGGCATTCAGTTGCTCAATAGCTGCACGACTATTAGCCCGAATACATCTTCACCCCTGTCATCTGTGGCCTGTCGTGCACCACAGTAGCCTCGGCGTCGGTTTTGGATAGCGCCATTTTGACATGGACGGTATACTTTAACCACAGCAGCATGTGAAGAGTCTACAAACTTTGCTGTTTGGCAAATCCTTCCACCCTTGGTCCGAAACTCAATGATCATGCCCTTCTGGACGTCAACTCCCAGCAGCATGTGAAGAGTCTACAAACTTTACTGTTTGGCAAATCCTTGCACCCTTGGTCCGAAACTCAATGATCATGCCCTTCTGGACGTCAACTCCCAGCAGCATGTGAAGAGTCTACAAACTTTGCTGTTTGGCAAATCCTTCCACCCTTGGTCCGAAACTCAATGATCATGCCCTTCTGGACATCAACTCCTGGCAGCAAGTGAAGAGTCTACAAACTTTGCTGTTTGGCAAATCCTTCCACCCTTGGTCCGAAACTCAATGATCATGCCCTTCTGGATGTCAACTCCCAGCAGCATGTGAAGAGTCTACAAACTTTGCTGTTTGGAAAATCCTTCCACCCTTGGTACGAAACTCAATGATCATGCCCTTCTGGACATCAACTCCTGGCAGCAAGTGAAGAGTCTACAAACTTTGCTGTTTGGCAAATCCTTCCACCCTTGGTCCGAAACTCAATGATCATGCCCTTCTGGACGTCAATTCCCAGCAGCAAGTGAGGAGTCTACAAACTTTGCTGTTTGGCAAATCCTTCCACCCTTGGTACGAAACTCAATGATCATGCCCTTCTGGACGTCAATTCCCAGCAGCATGTGAAGAGTCTACAAACTTTGCTGTTTGGCAAATCCTTCCACCCTTGGTCCGAAAGTCAATGATCATGCCCTTCTGGATGTCAACTCCTGGCAGCATGTGAAGAGTCTACAAACTTTGCTGTTTGGCAAATCCTTCCACCCTTGGTCTGAAACTCAATGATCATGCCCTTCTGGACGTCAATTCCCAGCAGCAAGTGAGGAGTCTACAAACTTTGCTGTTTGGCAAATCCTTCCACCCTTGGTACGAAACTCAATGATCATGCCCTTCTGGACATCAACTCCCAGCAGCATGTGAAGAGTCTACAAACTTTGCTGTTTGGCAAATCCTTCCACCCTTGGTCCGAAACTCAATGATCATGCCCTTCTGGACATCAACTCCTGGCAGCAAGTGAAGAGTCTACAAACTTTGCTGTTTGGCAAATCCTTCCACCCTTGGTCCGAAACTCAATGATCATGCCCTTCTGGATGTCAACTCCCAGCAGCATGTGAAGAGTCTACAAACTTTGCTGTTTGGAAAATCCTTCCACCCTTGGTACGAAACTCAATGATCATGCCCTTCTGGACATCAACTCCTGGCAGCAAGTGAAGAGTCTACAAACTTTGCTGTTTGGCAAATCCTTCCACCCTTGGTCCGAAACTCAATGATCATGCCCTTCTGGACGTCAATTCCCAGCAGCAAGTGAGGAGTCTACAAACTTTGCTGTTTGGCAAATCCTTCCACCCTTGGTACGAAACTCAATGATCATGCCCTTCTGGACGTCAATTCCCAGCAGCATGTGAAGAGTCTACAAACTTTGCTGTTTGGCAAATCCTTCCACCCTTGGTCCGAAAGTCAATGATCATGCCCTTCTGGATGTCAACTCCTGGCAGCATGTGAAGAGTCTACAAACTTTGCTGTTTGGCAAATCCTTCCACCCTTGGTCTGAAACTCAATGATCATGCCCTTCTGGACGTCAATTCCCAGCAGCAAGTGAGGAGTCTACAAACTTTGCTGTTTGGCAAATCCTTCCACCCTTGGTACGAAACTCAATGATCATGCCCTTCTGGACATCAACTCCCAGCAGCATGTGAAGAGTCTACAAACTTTGCTGTTTGGCAAATCCTTCCACCCTTGGTCCGAAACTCAATGATCATGCCCTTCTGGACGTCAATTCCCAGCAGCAAGTGAGGAGTCTACAAACTTTGCTGTTTGGCAAATCCTTCCACCCTTGGTCTGAAACTCAATGATCATGCCATTCTGGACATCAACTCAATCACTGCTCACTGTGTTTCCGCATTGCAACAACGACTCCCACTGTTTTCAACGTCTTCCCCCCCCCCCCCCCCCAAACCGTCCACTGCTATTGCTGCATCCACCGTCTATGAATGGTTACTGCACGTTGCCGTCGAACACAGGTTGTGGTCACATTAATATGACTGGATTGTGTGCTTTCCTTATCGTGCCACGTGCCCCAAACGCCACTAGAAGGCATTAAGACCCGCGGTCAGCAGTGGTCATAACGTTTCGGCCCATGATTACATTTGCTCTGTATTACGGAACTTCGGAACTGATGTCTTACTTCCAAATCCATTAGGTAAATTATCACGCGGCCAAGGGAATTACTAATCACAGTAAAGGGGTTTCACTACAAATTGATTAGGAGAACGGTCCCAGAACGTAATACGTTGCAGGGTAGTTACCACTTTTCCCCGGCTTTGGCCGGCAGCAGGTAGTAAATGGCCGCGATCCGTCGCACCGCAGCCTAGTGTCTCAGTAGCTGGCCTCTAATCTGGGCGGCAGCAGGCGGCGGATTCCAGCAGTCCGGCGGGCAGGTCAGAGCCGGAGCCGTGATTGAGTGTGGGCCCGGACCGGTGAGGCAGGGGTAATCACAGCGGGCTTTCACGGCAGCCGCCGGCCGCACTGGGGATCATCTTTATCCGGCTTAGCTCCCAATACGGCGCCACGCCCCCGCACCGCCCCCGTCGCCGGGCTGAAAGGGCGCGCCTCTGCGCCTAAAGGTCTGCTAATTACAGAGCCACTCGCGTCACGCCCTTCTCTGGCTTAGCAGCTATAACACGGGCGCCGCCACTGCTCCACCTGTTTAGCGTCTTCTCTGCACTCGTACCCCAAGCGACACAGGCACATTTCCTTAACGTTCTACACGATATTAAATAATGATGTGACAATACGTCGCAGGTGCTTAAAGGTTTCAGTAGCCGTATCGAGCCAGTATTAAAACTCTATTCACACTTGACCGAAAGGAACAGAACGCAATTAAACGTCAAAAACTCCCATGATGCTTATTTTGGGAACAGGCATTCCAAACCAACCCATTACCGTTATTATCATTATTATTATTATTATTATTATTATTATTATTACACTGCTCTGTAGAAGTTTAGGACGAGCTACATTAAGTAACATAAAATATTAGCTACTCGGTAGAAATGGACGACAATGCTGGAGCATGTTACCAGAGGTCTACCAACCGTACAAACTACATTTCATCGCTACCAGCAAAAAAAGAGGAAAATCTTCCTAAAGTACGAATATAGAAGTTGTGATTAAATTTTCCTGTACCAAAAATATTTACAAGCAACCTGGTTCATTCACAACGCCTTTGAGATACAAACAACTATGTTAGTTCGAACGTGGTAATTGCAAATTGCTATGATTCAAAAACATTTTGTTAATCACTACAATTGTGACTACACCTTGTCTTTACGTCCGTAGGCATATTTCAAAATTTTTAACAAAAATAAATGTTTACGGACATCAGACAAGTGCATATCATCCCATAATAAAAGACCGGTAACGCTTTTCTACACAGACCTTTTACCGTGCAGTGGAACAGTTCTGCCAAACCAAACAATAGCTAGCCAGTCCATCAGTAATCCTTTGTTATCTGTTGCTTTTTCTTTGCGAATGTTCCTTTGGCATAGTTTTACGCTTCAGAATAACATAGAAAGGCAGCTCTCCTCGCTTTGTTGTACCTGCTAACATCATAGCAACTCTTTTTCTTTCGTATGCATTGTCTCGTAATTACATACTTTTCGCCTCTTCATAATCACCTGCCGCATTGCTCGATACGACCCAAAACATGGGCGTCCTGTAGGGAACAGAAATGAGCTCTGTATCCCAGCGGTGGCTATGACATCATCACCGAGCCTGCCGCCTCCGCACGCTCGGAGGCCAGACTTGCGACTCTCCACCACCTCCCATTCAACTGTAAACTCGTCACTTGAGTCGGTTGTAGGGTACAAGTGTTTAGAAAACAGAGCGGAGTCCCGATTTCGCAAGTATAACAGAATGGCATTGCCGCTACATACGCGGCCGTTGGTCATGACGCTTATTGTATACCGATACAATGACTCACTGGTTAGCAGTAAAATTAGGCATATAAAAACAGGAGACCATCCAATAACACTATCAATCAATGCCAAGGTGAGTAACTGTTTGCATTGACTAGCTCAGTTTGTGAAATTCTCTCTCCTGAATACGTTATCCAGTTTTTCTGAAATTGTAATCATATGGTTGTCTGTACATGTGCAGCTCCTCTACTGATTTCCGTCCCATTGAATAATAATAATTTTAATAATTGTTGAAACGAATTTTCAGCAATCTTAGAAGTTAGGGAAATGATTGGTAAACTACACAGCTTGGTATTAGCCCCTAAAAGCAGTTTTCTATGTTAAAAAGAATGCAGAAATAACGCACATGTTGACGCGAGGACACAATAGTGACAGTTTGTGCCCAGATTTCGTTTGACAGGGCACATACACTCCTGGAAATGGAAAAAAGAACACATTGACACCGGTGTGTCAGACCCACCATACTTGCTCCGGACACTGCGAGAGGGCTGTACAAGCAATGATCACACGCACGGCACAGCGGACACACCAGGAACCACGGTGTTGGCCGTCGAATGGCGCTAGCTGCGCAGCATTTGTGCACCGCCGCCGTCAGTGTCGGCCAGTTTGCCGTGGCATACGGAGCTCCATCGCAGTCTTTAACACTGGTAGCATGCCGCGACAGCGTGGACGTGAACCGTATGTGCAGTTGACAGACTTTGAGCGAGGGCGTATAGTGGGCATGCGGGAGGCCGGGTGGACGTACCGCCGAATTGCTCAACACGTGGGGCGTGAGGTCTCCACAGTACATCGATGTTGTCGCCAGTGGTCGGCGGAAGGTGCACGTGCCCGTCGACCTGGGACCGGACCGCAGCGACGCACGGATGCACGCCAAGACCGTAGGATCCTACGCAGTGCCGTAGGGGACCGCACCGCCACTTCCCAGCAAATTAGGGACACTGTTGCTCCTGGGGTATCGGCGAGGACCATTCGCAACCGTCTCCATGAAGCTGGGCTACGGTCCCGCACACCGTTAGGCCGTCTTCCGCTCACGCCCCAACATCGTGCAGCCCGCCTCCAGTGGTGTCGCTACAGGCGTGAATGGAGGGACGAATGGAGACGTGTCGTCTTCAGCGATGAGAGTCGCTTCTGCCTTGGTGCCAATGATGGTCGTATGCGTGTTTGGCGCCGTGCAGGTGAGCGCCACAATCAGGACTGCATACGACCGAGGCACACAGGGCCAACACCCGGCATCATGGTGTGGGGAGCGATCTCCTACACTGGCCGTACACCACTGGTGATCGTCGAGGGGACACTGAATAGTGCACGGTACATCCAAACCGTCATCGAACCCATCGTTCTACCATTCCTAGACCGGCAAGGGAACTTGCTGTTCCAACAGGACAATGCACGTCCGCATGTATCCCGTGCCACCCAAGGTGCTCTAGAAGGTGTAAGTCAACTACCCTGGCCAGCAAGATCTCCGGATCTGTCCCCCATTGAGCATGTTTGGGACTGGATGAAGCGTCGTCTCACGCGGTCTGCACGTCCAGCACGAACGCTGGTCCAACTGAGGCGCCAGGTGGAAATGGCATGGCAAGCCGTTCCACAGGACTACATCCAGCATCTCTACGATCGTCTCCATGGGAGAATAGCAGCCTGCATTGCTGCGAAAGGTGGATATACACTGTACTAGTGCCGACATTGTGCATGCTCTGTTGCCTGTGTCTATGTGCCTGTGGTTCTGTCAGTGTGATCATGTGATGTATCTGACCCCAGGAATGTGTCAATAAAGTTTCCCCTTCCTGGGACAATGAATTCACGGTGTTCTTATTTCAATTTCCAGGAGTGTATGTTTTCGTATGATGAAGCTGGAATAAACAAGAATGCAACAATTTTTTTGCGCTGAAACAACTTTTCCAGGCATCACTTTCTCTAATGAAGCACATTTGCAGATGTATACACTGCTTCACTAAATTTTTGTCTTACACCCACCTTAGTCCCACAAACCACAGCTTCGTTACAGGCCATCTAAGCCCGAAATCGTCATTTTTCCATGTCGGTACCACTTTACAACAGAAAGATCGTGCACTCAACTTCTATACTTGGTCACGACTAGCTACACTCCAACATACGTGGTAAGATAGAATGAGTCAATGAATAGGAACCGACAGCCGTGCCACAATGCTCAGACTCGACGTACTTGCAAAACTACAGAAGAGAGGAAGGAAGCCGTTATAGCACTGACGTAACATTGGCGCCTTGATTTAGACTGTATGCAACTATCAGCCCCAACGAAGGCTAACGAATCCAAAAACCCGACCACTGAGTGGTCTGCCCCATCCATTCACCTATGTGAACAATGGGTCCACACTCACGTCCTTCAACCAGGTCTTGGCTGTTCGATCAGTAGACTTATGTCTATCTGCCCTGACTGTTACCTGTCAGCCGGCCGGAGTGGCCGAGCGGTTCTAGGCGCTACAGTCTGGAAACGCGAGACCGCTACGGTCGCAGGTTCGAATCCTGCTCGGGCATGGGTGTGTGTGATGTCCTTAGGTTAGTTAGGTTTAAGTAGTTCTAAGTTCTAGGGGACTGATAACCTCAGAAGTTAAGTCCCATAGTGCTCAGAGCCATTTTTTTCGTTACCTGTCAGAACACAATCTGTCAGTGAAGGCAGGTAGAGTCCACCAAGCAGTCACTGGACTGGTGTCCACATACAGTCAGAAAGGTCGGCAGGCTGGTTGGTGAAGCAGTGGGGCTGGGAATAGCTGCCTCTCCACCAAGCAGTCGTTGGTGTCCACATACAATGAGAAAGGTCAGCAGGCTGGTTGGTGAAGCACTGGGGCTGAGAATAGCTGGCTGCCCACCAAGCAGTCGCTGGTGTCCACATACAGTCAGAAAGGTCGGCAGGATGGTTGGTGAAGGAGTGGGGTTGAGAATAGCTGCCTCAAGATTCTTCTACTTCTTCTTCGTCTGTTCCCCTTTTTCTATGGGGTAGCCACTGGTAGATGTGTTTTGGCATAGTGACAGCTGATGGCCAGACGCCCTTCCTGACATCACCACTCCCCCTCGATACAGAATCTGTGTATCCCATCTGTCTGCATCTAGAGTAAATCACATTTCAAAATCCGAGAACATTTCCTAAATGCTTGCGTAACGTGTCTCTGAGACAGGATATGGGTACCAGCTCGCTATTTTACCAGTTAGATGTGGATAACTGCCTACAAACCACAGCCAGGCTGGCCAGCTTACCAGCCCCAGCACCTTAATATTTGAGGCAGATTCGATGTGGGGCAGCCTCTCTTTCCCAAATGCTAGAAGTGACGCATTTTCGAGTTCTGTTATCTGGGCTGGTGGTAGAGAGTAAACTTGCACTGCTTCATTTGGATTACTCGCTTGTTGTTCCTGCTTATCACCAATAGTCGCCAATCGCCAATTGGCACTGGCGCGTACTGTGTTCTCCTGTGATCGCATCGTGGTAGATGTACCGTATACACAAGGGGGATCGTTTCTGAGGACTCAGTAACACAGTGGAGACCATATCAGCCGTTGTGCGCTGCGTGCTACGTACCGTGTGAAGGCGGCCTTACTCCCACACTACACGGCTACGTACCTGCCTGCATCTTAGCGCTGTGCCGAAGGTTAAAGAGTGCGCGCGGGGCGGAGGGGCTATTTGCGTCTGCTGCGGACACAAAGGGCGCGCTCAGCCGCACTGGAGGCCTCCGGTGGCTCGCGGTCAGCCGGGCGGAGTCGCGAGGCGCGCAGCGGCAACGGCCGCGACTGCTGGCGCGGAACGAAGGCAGGCGCCGTCTGCAGCCGAGCGCGCGGCCACACGTACAGCCTACGTCACCGGCGAAGCTGCCGCACGTTCGTGACAAGTAAAGCTAGCCGCGTAGCCTGCTCGGCGGCGGATTAACTCTCCTGGTTCCGCCGCCATCAAGCACTAGCACATTGGAAATATACACTGTCCAGCACCGGCCGCTGTGGCCGAGAGGTTCTAGGCGCTTCAGTCCGGAACCGCGCTGCTGCTACGGTCGCAGGTTCGAATCCTGCCTCGGGCATGGACGTGTGTGATGTCCTTAGGGTAGTTAGGTTTAAGTAGTTCTAACTCTAGGGGACTGATTACAGCAGATGTTAAGTCCCATAGTGCTTAGAGCCATACACTGTCCAGCCCCATTAACTTGACCACCTGCCAAAAGCCTAAAAGACCACCTTTGCAGTGTGGACGTCCAGGAAGAGAGTCAATGAGGCTCTGGAAGGTACTCCGGCCGCTCGCGGTCAGCCGGCATTATCTGAAAACTGCCTTGAGCAGTTAAACGGAGAACCGACTCGGGGCGATAACATATTAGAATTAGATCTTCTGGTGACAAACAGACCCGAACTATTTGAAACAGTTAATGCAGAACAGGGAATCAGCGATCATAAAGTGATTACTGCATCGATGATTTCAGTCGTAAATTGAAATATTAAAAAAGGTAGGAAGATTTTTCTGTTTAGCAAAAGCGACAAAAAGCAGATTTCAGAGTACTTGACGGCTCAACACAAAAGTTTTGTCTCAAGTACAGATAGTGTTGAGGATCAGTGGACAAAGTTCAAAACCATCGTACAGTATGCATTAGATGAGTATGTGCCAAGCAAGATCGTAAGACATGGAAAAGAGCCGCCATGGTACAGCAACCGAGTTAGGAAACTGCTGCAGAAGCAAAGGGAACTTCACAGCAAACATCCAAAGCCTTGCAGACAAACAAAAATTACGCGAAGCGAAATGTAATGTGAGGAGGGCTATGCGAGAGGCGTTAAATGAATTCGAAAGTAAAGTTCTATGTACTGACCTGGCAGAAAATCCTAAGAAATTTTGGTCTTATGCCAAAGCGGTAGGTGGGTCAAAACAAAATGTCCAGACACTCTGTGACCAAAATGGTACTAAAACAGAGGATGACAGACTAAAGGCCGAAATACTAAATGTTTTTTTTTTTTCAAAGCTGTTTCACAGAGGAAGACGGCACTGTAGTTTCCTCTCTAGATTGTCGCACAGGTGACAAAATGGTAGATACCGAAATAGACGACAGAGGAATAGAGAAACAATTAAAATTCCTCAAAAGAGGAAAGGCCGCTGGACCTGATGGGATACCAGTTCGATTTTACACAGAGTACGCAAAGGAACTTGCTCCCATTCTTGCAGCGGTGTACCGTAGGTCTCTAGAAGAGCGTAACGTTCCAAAGGATTGGAAAAGGGCACAGGTCATCCCCGTTTTCAAGAAGGGACGTCGAACAGATGTGCAGAACTATAGACCTATATCTCTAACGTCGATCAGTTGTAGAATTTTGGAACACGTATTATGTTCGAGTATAATGACTTTTCTGGAGACTAGAAATTTACTCTGTAGGAATCAGCATGGGTTTCGCAAAAGACGATCGTGTGAAACGCAGCTCGCGTTACTCGTCCACGAGACTCAGAGGGCCAAAGACACGGGTTCCCAGGTAGATGCCGTATTCCTTGACTTCCGCAAGGTGTTTGGTGCGGTTCCCACACTCGTTTAATGAACAAAGTAAGAGTATATGGACTATCAGACCAATTGCGTGATTGGATTGAAGAGTTCCTAGATAACAGAACGCAGCATGTCATTCTCAATGGAGAGAAGTCTTCCGAAGTAAGAGTGATTTCAGGTGTGCCGCAGGGGAGTGTCGTAGGACCGTTGCTATTCACAATATACATAAATGACCTTGTGGATAACATCGGAAGTTCACTGAGGCTTTTGCGGATGATGCTGTGGTATATCGAGAGGTTGTAACAATGGAAAATTGTACTGAAACGCAGGAGGATCTGCGGCGAATTGATGCATGGTGCAGGGAATGGCAATTGAATCTCAATGTAGACAAGTGTAATGTGCTGCGAATACATAGAAAGAAAGATCCCTTATCATTTAGCTACCAAATTGCAGGTCAGCAACTGGAAGCAGTTAATTCCATAAATTATCTGGGAGTACGCATTAGGAGTGATTTAAAATGGAATGATCATATAAAGTTGATCGTCGGTAAAGCAGATGCCAGACTGAGATTCACTGGAAGAATCCTAAGGAAATGCAATCCGAAAACAAAGGAACTAGGTTACAGTACGCTTGTTCGCCCACTGCTTGAATACTGCTCAGCAGTGTGGGATGCGTACCAGATAGGATTGATAGAAGAGATAGAGAAGATCCAACGGAGAGCAGCGCGCTTCGTTACGGGATCATTTAGTAATCGCGAAAGCGTTACGGAGATGATAGATAAACTCCAGTGGAAGACTCTGCAGGAGAGACGCTCAGTTTTGAAGTTTTTGTTGAAGTTTCGAGAAGATACGTTCACCAAGGAGTCAAGCAGTATATTGCTCCCTCCTACGTATATCTCGCGAAGAGACCATGAGGATAAAATTAGAGACATTAGAGTCCACACAGAGGCATACCGACAATCTTTCTTTCCGCGAACAATACGAGACTGGAATAGAAGGGAGAACCGATAGAGGTACTCAAAGTACTCTCCGCCACACACCGTCAGGTGGCTTGCAGAGTATGGATGTGGATGTAAATGTTGAGCCATGCCTTCGGCAATGCCGCGGCCAGGTGCGCTAGATTTATCAGTTGAGAATCCATGGCACAAACAGCGTGATCGAAATGATCCCAGTGATTCTCGATTGGGATTAAATACGAAGGAGTTGGGCGGACGGGGAAGTATTGAAAACACGTCCTGGTGCTCTTTGAACCACGCACTTACACTGTGACTGTGTGACACATTGCATTGTCCTGCCAGTAGATATCATCATGCCGAGGAAAGGTCTAACTGCATGTAGGGGTGGATGTGGTCGCCAAGGGCAGAAGTATACTTGTGTTGATCCACTGTGCCTTCCAGAATGACGAGATCACGCAGGGAATGTAACGAAAACATCTGCAGACCATAATGCTCCTTCCTCCAGGCTGCACCATTTGCTTTCAGACGTTTCACATCATGCACGCCAATGGCCCGGCCGTATGATGAAGCATAAAACGTGATTCAGCTCAAAAAGCCACCTGTCGTCACTCTGTGGACGTCCAGTTGCGGTATGTCCGTTCAGATTCCAACCTTCGTCGTCGATGAACAGCTGTCAGCAAGGTTGCATGAACCAGGAGCCTTATATGGAAGCCCACACGAAGCAACGTCGCTGAACGTTCATTGAGGAGACTCTGTTGATAGACCCTTGGTTCATCTGGGCTGTCAGTTGCTCAACTGTAGCACGTCTACTCACCTGTACACATCTACGCAGACGTCGTTCACACCTGTCATCTATCGCCTGTGGTGCACCACAGTTGCCTCAGTGACGGTTTTGGATAGCATCAGTTTGCCATGCTTGGTATGCTTTGAACACGGCAGCACAGGAACAGTTTACAAACTCAGCTATTTCGGGACTTCTTCCCAAATGGCTCTGAGCACTATGGGACTTAACATCTGCGGTCATCAGTCTCCTAGAACTTAGAACTACTTAAACCTAACTAACCTAAGGACATCACACACATCCATGTCCGAGGCAGGGTTCGAACCTGCGTAGCAGTCCCGCGGTTCCGGACTGCAGCGCCTAGAACCGCACGGCCACCAAGGGCCGGCGAATTCTTCCCACCCTTGACCTGAAAGCCAATTATCATGCCCTTTTCCACATCAGATAAATGCCCCGTTTCTGCATTACGGCAGTGAAAGCACTGTTTCCCCGTCCCTCGGACACGCTTTATATTCCCTCTCTTGGTAGTGCTGCCATCTGCCATCTGTGAGCGGTTATTGCACGTTGACATTGAACGTAGGTGATGGTCACATTAATGTGACTGGACAGCGTATATCTCCCTTGCTTTCTTTTATTTTCAAAATACGACTTCCTCCTTCTAAGGCAAATATATCCAATGACGTTTCGTTCACTTTTGTATTTACAACAAATTAAAAGTTATTCATCTTTATCGCACTGATTACCACTGACGTCAATATGACTCCAATCTAAACTTCTTTTTGTTTCTTGAACATAACATTAATGAAAACAGAGGAATGACTGTTTTGTAGAACAGCTGTAATAGATGTTTTTATGTTAGTTCGTTATTATACTGCCAATATGTCCCATGTAAATTACTTGGGTCCTTATGATCACAATGCTACTCAGTGAAACAAAATAGTCCTGGTAGTAGGAGAGTTAAGATCGTGCGCGGCCAGTACCATGTGGGCTACCTATTTTGCAATATACACTTGTGTCTTTCCAGACCGATTATTGTTTTGCATCCATGTAATGTCTTCAGGCAGCGACTAACAAAATTTTGTTTCACTAGTTTAAGCTTTGGCAGGCACTTCGCACTTACATTCGTGAACTATTATCTGAACAATACAATCAACGATACTCCAGACTGTAGCTGTAAAACTACCGTAGGCTAGCATAAATAAAACTAGACTATACTTTTTCCTAGTAGCACTGGTCAGTTAATATAGTGCCCACTTTACGTATACGGTTGATGAATTGCACACCTATTGGCCTTTACCTCACATCGATCGCTTTGTTTACGTATGCGATCAGTGCTTTGATATATTAGCCTATAAACCGGAAGCGGTGAACCGTCTAGAAACTGAGTGAGGATACGTACAGGGCTGGATAACCTACAGAACATTTTTGTTCTACATAGTTATCCTCGTGTCCGTTACTTAAAAATAAACAGTATTTATATCAAAACTGAACTTGTTAATGTTTAATTCAGGTTTTATTCGAAAACTGTTAATTTTTAACGTGAAACCTAGGGATGCTGTAAAAATACAAAGATATACAAATTCATCGTATAGCGCTAGAAAATGCAGTTTCCTCAGAAAAATGATAAAATTTCTAAAAGAAACGCAATACAGAAATATATGAATCATTACTTGCATACTTCGTCCAACTTACATAAAACATATGTCTGTTATTCATAAGCAACTTCAGAATTTATCAATATTAAGACACTGTTGCCTTTGATCATGATGAAGAACTTTGTATTGTGTGCAAAATTACAAAAATAATCGTACGAAGTTTTTTATGTTTGTGGTTTTAGACTATATTTGCATCAAAGGTAATTGCCTTTGCTGTATAAAAGCGCAGAAGTGACGCGATCAACTAATTTTTATTACTATAAAATGCAAGATACATTCTGTATGGTTACAAAATTCGCAATTGATTAACACTGAACGATGTGCGGTTCCAGTTACGTGAAAAATAACCAACAAAAAACCAAAAGAGAGGTCGCCGGCTCCCAGTTCCTCTCTTACATATTCATTTGTGCTTCTTTCTCTACCACAACTACCAGTACTGCCGGTAATCCTGTCATTTACTACGTCTTTTATGTACTGTACCAAAACTACCGAACCGTAGTTTTGATAGGGCACTACTCTACTCAAGGCACTAAAATTATTCGTTACAATTTACTTTTATTACGAATAATACATCTCACTATCGCAAAACTGGTATCAAAATTTTTAACGTTGCGTGCTGACGCCATTTGTTCCCTGAAACTGACCATGTGGATAGGCTTTTATTTTCACTAACAGCTGAACTCCGTGACTTTGAACGCTGAGAATCGCACGAAAATGTGCTTAAGTCAATCGTCTGAGAAACAATGGTATGAGCCACACGCATGCAAAACTGAGCGTCTTACCACGAGAGACATGTGAATGATAACCTGTTCATGATCTAAGGGAGGAACTTTGGTAACGCGAAGAAACAAAATATCGATATAACAGGACCAAAAACACACGTTTCAGTGTCCAGACTTTTTTCTGTATTTCACGACACTTAAAATATTTAGATTATCTGAACAACAGGCTTTTTCCGCTCACCTGATAGTGTTGCACAGCTATTCAATCTTTAGATGACGAATTTCAAGGGAGTAGTCAAAGCAAAGTAGAACAGAACATCTGAATAATGCCAGTTTTTCACGTTTAACAGCACTTCTTCATTCAAGCAGTCCAATATCAAACACCACTCTAATTACATTTTCAAATGAGGATATTGGTATGTCAGTTTGTCATAACCTGTGTTTTGCCAAGCATATTGTAACATAAGCTTGTACTTCGCTGCAGAAGTTGATTGAACAGGAGACTTTGCTTTCATCACTTGACTGACGCCTCACACCTGTACTTTGAAGATTGAATAGTTGTGCAACACTATCAGGCTAGCAGAAAAAGCCTGTTGTTCAGCCAGTGTAATTATTTTAAGCAGAGTGAAATATAGTATAGCAGTAAGTCTCGAGACTGAAATATGTTTTGTATGAATGCATTTTTGTATCCCGCCTGGATAGGCGGCGCGTGTGTCTGATCCTGTGAACTGCTTCCGTAATATAGGCCGAGAGTGAAGGAAGCGAGTAGGAGCAGGAGAGGTGAAGCACTTCGATACTGTAAGTAACTTTAACACTTTTAATAGAGTCAAAAATACGAGTAAATATCAAATGCATTAATAACTTTGGCTAGGATGAGCACGTAGGTGTGAAGCCGTAGTCCATGTCTAATACTGTGAAGTTAGGATGACTGTTCTGTATAATCTCAAAACAAATACTCGTTGCTGTCCAAACCTTAACTACGTAACTAATACAAAGTCTCAGCTGCAAGCTAGCCCACTCGGTAGTAGAAGCGATATTTCCAGGCCGTCTGCTCTCGATGAAATGGGCCGAACTCCCTGAGTTCCACAGCGTCGGCCAGAGGGCGCTGCGGTCGGCGTAGCACTACGTGCCAACTTACGAGAGCGTGTATCTACGTTGTGGCATCGTAACTATCGACGCCACATGCATAGTATTTGTTCTTTTGAACATGTCTGAAATAACAGAGACCACGCATTTATATAATTTATTTGCCACATCCAATGAATCTACAACCCTCAGTGCGGATGCACATTTACGTTCGACCTCCAGCGGCTCAAATGGCTCTGAGCACTATGCGACTTAACTTCTGAGGTCATCAGTCGCCTAGAACTTAGAACTAATTAAACCTAACTAACCTAAGGACATCACACACATCCATGCCCGAGGCAGGATTCGAACCTGCGACCGTAGCGGTCGCACGGCTCCAGACTGTAGCGCCTAGAACCGCATGGCCACTCCGGCCGGCGACCTCCAGCGGAAATCTCTAACTAGCGAGCACGGAGCACTTGGACGGGGACTGCAGATAGGTGGGGCTAGACGGGAGTCAGAGTCGGCTGGAGAGTGTGCCAAGATAGTCTTTTACGATAAACGCTGTGTCCAGATGGAGCAGTGGTTAACGAACTGCCCAGTAACAGTCTGTCTTCGGCAGTGGTGAGGCATGTTCGCCTTGTTTCATCTCGCCTGTTGTGATGCTTGCGAGCGAGCGCGCGTTCATTTACTTTCGCGTAGCGGCTTGCCATCGTGTCCCAATCCATCGACCGTCATTGCGTTTTCCTATCGCCAAGCCGCAAATAAATTAACTTTTCCATCGGATCATGAACGACCAAAAGCCTATGAGATAGAACAGTTCATACAGGGCGAAATGCGTATCCCACTGCAAGATGTTCTTGGAACTCATTTTTCTATCCTTAGCACCGCTTTGTACATAAAACTGGCGAATGAACAACTGTGCGCCATCATTGTGGGGCGCCATGATACCGAAATCTGACGGCCATATAGGGGATGTCGCGTTCGATCACGCTGGTTTTGGCCTCCAAACGTTGAGGGGTTTCGAACCCTCGTTTGAAGTGCAGTCGAACCTTGTGGTAGCCGCCTTTAAATCTTACAGCAACGCCCTCAGTCACTTTGCTTAAATGTGGAAGTCATTCAAAACCTACTGTCCTCAATGGTGTCCGTCAGAAAAAAAATTTACCTGAAGAAACATGTGCCCTCTTAGTTGGTTATTGCCAGCTTCTTCATGTACGATGGCCAGCCGCACACTTGTTTAGATTGTAGCCACGAAGGCCATGTCCATTCTGAATGTCTCCAACATAGACTGGGTCAGGAGCCAATCAGAGACGCCCCTCCCCCTGCGGCGCCGATTGTATTACCTCACGCATCAGCAGCGAGTCTACCTGGTGCACCCCCTCTGAATCAGTCAGCACTGGAGTCCACTCCTCTCAACGACATGATGGACTTTTTGCCTGTCACTCCTATACTGCCGCCGGAGGAAGTACCAACAGATGATGGCAACCAGCAGATGCTAGCCGTCTGTCTCGACACAATGGTTGTTGATCATGGAGCTGTACCGACCTCGGCTTTTCAGCCCTCTGGCCGCATGTCGGACGATAGTCATTTGCCATCTGACCTGGAACAAGAAGTTAGGAAGCAACGGTCGCCAAGGGAGAGACAGCGCCGTGCCCCCTCTTATGGTTGTGTCCATCAGAAGCACGCACAGGATGACGTCTCTCCTGCTGATTATGTGCTGTCCTCTGATTCCCAGACACTGCAATGTCTCTTCTCGCCTCTGTCTCCAGTCAGCATCCACCTACAAACACTAACCTTCCCCCACATGCATCTGATGCGGTTGCTGCCCTTTTTTGTGTCTGACGGGACCTGTGGGTCCAACTCTGACAGTGTTCCACTGAAATGGCCCCGTGAGACATCTCTCTCCTGGACAGACGATGTTGATGTTGAGGATGGACGTTCTGGAGGTGCACAGAGTAATACATCCGCTCCTCCCCCATAGTGGGATCAACCCCTCTCCGTCACTGTTATGTGTGCTTCCATGGGAGCCCAACAGGGACCTCCCCACGTTTCCTCTGTGTTTGCATCATCAGTCCTCCTGGCATGGCAGCTTTTCGAACTTATCAGACAGCCATGGTTAATGTCAATACCATTTGCATGCACATAAACTGTATGCTGCAGACGTTGACGTTACCCTCGTTCACGAAGTGCTCTCCATCGCTTTACAGCACAGTTCTCCTGTGCTTCCCCTACTGGTAGTGGGGTGGTGATCCTATGACATAAGATATCCTGTCTCCTTGATGCCAGACTTAGTGGCTTTCAGATCATCAAAGTCTATGCACTACCTGGTTTGGGTCGCGCCACCAACGTTCCACTTTCTTCTCCGAGGCAGTCATGCCTCTCTTCCTGGGTCGACAGGATGCCTTAATCATGGGAGACGCAAAGACCAAATCCCACGTCACTCTCTAGGCATGGTACTAGCGGCAATTGTCCATCAACTCAGCCTTGTGGGCTCTTGGGAGCATATTCATGGTGACTGTCAAGCGTTTATGCATTTCGCTAGCCATTCTTCCAGTCGTCTAGATTCTGCCTGGCAATATTTTTGGAGGGTGCAGGCTAATGAAATGTGGCCTGTTACATTTTCCGACCAGGACATATATTTTTCTGCCTTCAGTCTCTGTGGTCATAGGGTGTGGAGTGGCCAAGGACCAAGGACACTGAAAACAATTCATCTTACTGCACCTAGCTGCTGGTAACTCATTGCAACAACTTGGACAATTTGTCATCAACGCTGTGATGCATGTCAGTCTGCTCTGTTATGGTGGGCCCTCTGCGCAAAGCCTGCCCTCTGCAAGGCCTTGACTGGATACAGAAGGGAGGTTGTGATGTCGCAGTGATGAACGTATTCTCCAGAATTACACTATGATGCCATATTCGCCAGAGCTTGAGACGATGGTGAATTTTGCCAAGGCACCGTTCACTAACCTCTTTCGACGTCGCCTTGAAGAAGCTGTGGTCAGGGTGAACACACATGATGTTAGTGTAGGAGTGTCTGTCTATGCACCACGCGATAACAAATTGGCGCCACCAACGGAGGACTTTGATTCGTTTTCTCATGACTGATGATGGGTGGCACTTAGATACACAACGCGATATAGGGTGTGCTCTCCATGTACATTATGTTCTGTTGTACTCTGCACAGTGTCACAACCCTGTCAAATTACAACTGTCTCCCAACTCTCCTTTGGCTCGCTTCCTGGGGATGCAATTATGGATCTGCCTGCTAATGTCATGGAGGACGAAGCCCATTATGCTATCCAGGCAGGTTCTATGAACAGATCATCTGACCCTGATGGACTTCCACTAGAGTTTTGTCGGATATTTCGACCCTCGCTGGCGCCAGTGTAGACGGAAATTTGTCGGGACTTTGTCACCTATCGCGCAGATCCTAGACGATTTCCTCAATGGTCTCCTCATACCCATCCACAAGCCTCAGGGTACATCATGGATATACGATAACCGCCCCTTGGCATTTCTCAACAGTGACACGAAGATTTTACCACGCTGTTGGCTGCACAGCTTAAACGAACACCTACTTCATGATTTTCCCTGATCAAACCTCTTTCGGAGGTGCAATAACACCACCACTGCCATCTGTCGCTACTGAGACATAATCGTTCTTGCTCACATTTGTCATATGCCTGGACTTTTGGCTACTTTTGATACTTCAGCCAGGTATTCGATCGTGTCGGTCATGACTACGTGGAAGTGATGTTCCACAAGAGTGGATACCCTGATACCGCCAACGATGTCTTAATGCGCCTTCTTCATGGATCGACGTCTTGTGTACTCTACAATGGCCATCTCCTTCCTTTCATTTTGATCCGTTATTTGGTGCATCAGGGATGCCCACACTCTGTGCTGTTGTATGCTTTCGACGTGGAACCGTTTCTCTGCAGCCACCATCAACGCCTGTCTGCGATAGCTTTCGGTGGCCATGTATTCAATCGCACTGCTTATGTGGGCAATATCGTCCTCATTCCTCGGAGCAGCGTTGAGGTCAGAAGTCACTGGTATGTGTTACCATCTACAGCAAAGCTTCTGGTAGCTACCCTTAATGTGCGCAAATTGAGCGGTATGGCTATAGGTGTGAGGGCTTCCTGCGAACAGCGCTGCTCCAATGCGTGTAGCTGCTATTATCTGATGCTTAGAGCTCGATTTTGCAAGAGATCTGCGGTGCACGATTTCCATCAGCTGCTGGTGCCTGCCATCCCAAATACGAGATAGGCTCCTAGATCATCGTTCATGAGCCGTTGATCTTCTGCAATGGACACAATATGTAAGTTTCTATTTGACATCACAGATCCCCATTCGGCCCAATGCATGCTAGTGGAATTGGGTTCATATGTTACCATGGCTTGCTGTTCAGGGTACAGTACGAGACTCTCATCTACCAACAGTGCAGGAGCGGTTTAGGCCTGTATCAAGTGTGAACAATAACGATTATGTCTCAATAACGACAGAGGGCAGTGCTGATGTTATTGCATCTCCCAAATAGCTCTTCTCGTCGGATCTCAAATGGTGCCATTTTTTCCTCGAACTGAGCTGTCCGTACTGTGGTATTACCAATGCACTTGATGTCCACAAAGATGATGTATGGCTTTCTTCAGCAGAACAGGTAACTGACTGTGATTGAGGGGAAGCATCCCCACGTCCACTGGCGCGCCGTCTGGCGATCGGTGTGCGCTGGTTATCTTGCCACTGACGTTCAATCCGCATGATATCTTGCAGTCAATTGGAAGCAAGTCTGCGGTTACGCCTCAACGGAATTCACTTTGCAGACACCTTGTCGCGTGTCATCTGTGATGTTCTGAACTCGGGCGAGCATCACCTGGTGTGCGGATCGGCGATAGGCGTCTGGTTCTTGGTGCGACAGATGATGGCCTTAATTACTCATACGACTCCTCATCAAATACCTCTTCACCCAGTCCTCTTTCCGTACTCGAGATAGTTTCCACAAACGAAGACGAAATCTCTGAAGTGGATTTGTAGACATTCAGTTCACTGCTTGTTGCTGATGGCGAGAAAAATGTCCTTGAGTTTTGGCACTTCCTTAATGAACGACATTGCGCAGTTGTATGCAATCCCAAACACAGTTTTTCTCCAACTTTCTTTACAGTGTATTTCTTAAACAACTACAGAGTTGGGGTGTTACTCCAATAAGAGTTGATCCACGTCTTCTTCAGTCTCAGTACTGGTTCGAAACTTCCTGGCAGATTAAAACTGTGTGCCGGACCGAAACTCGAACTCGGGAAGGTCTCGAGTTCGAGTCTCGGTCGGCACACAGTTTTAATCTGCCAGGAAGTTTCATATCAGCGCACACTCCGCTGCAGAGTGAAAATGTCATTCTCAGTACTGGTTCTTCTCTGATCGTTGGGATCTTCTACTCAGAGACACTACGCATCGATAGTCTCACCCAGTGTAGCTACTTGCCACTCCCTCCTCGTCACGACGTCATTGTCTTGCTATGAAAATTAAAAGAAATAAAAATCATTTTTGTGTCTTGAACATCCATGTTCCCTATGCTTTCTGTGGTTCCTGGGAGAGGGAATGGGTGAAAGGCTCATGGTGTCCAGGCCTCGGGTTGCGACCCCAGCCCATTTTGCCCGCACCCCTCCCGGGTTCGAGTCCCGGTTCCGCACACATTTTCACTAGTCCCCCTTGATTCCGCAAAAAGTCCCGATGCAGCTGATATCATTAGTTCCTTCCCTTTCCTTTCTCCCACCTCCACCTTCTGTTTAAATAATTTTGAAATATGTTTGTTTTTAATCCTATTGTATAGAGATTTTGGTTCTTCACGTTACGAAAGATCCTCTCTTAGAACTTAAATAGATGATCATTCAAAGGCCCTCGCGGTAGAACTGGTAGTTTTGTATGCGAATAACTCATAACACTGATTTTGAGATGATCGACTTAAATTCTAAGCATATTTCCATTCGTTCTGAGCGTTAGAGGTCAGGCAGTTCTCTTGTAAGTGGCACCGGGTTTTTATTGTCTCTTGAATTGCCGGCAAACAGAACTGACAATTGCCGAACGTCGCATGCGATGGCTTGAAATAATTTATAATCAGTTTTGAGATAGTATTTACAGCCGAAGCTAAAATTTAAAAAATCGTATCTACATCTTTCTTTAGATTATTATTCACCAGTTCACAGTTAAGCGTGTGGCAAAAGGTGCAAAAAACTTCTTTTTGACTATTTTTCTTCCACTCCACTCTCGGATGGCACGTCGGAAAAAGAAACATCAAAATTTTTTCGCGCGAGCTCTAATTTCTGTTATTTTGTCACGATGGTTATTTCTCCCTATGCTGATGACGATCGAAGGGGAAAATTACCGATTGTAATTTCGTGAAAAGATTTCGGCGCAGCGAAAAAGGTCTTTATTTTAATCACTACTACCCTTATTCGCTTATCATATCGCTGACACTGTCCCCCCTATTTAGCAATAATACAAAGCGAGCTGTACTTCTTTGAACGTTTTCGATGTCAGTAATCCTATCTGGTAAGGATTCCACATTGCACAGCCATACCACAGGAGAGGACGGACAAGTGTATTGCAAGCAGTCTCTTCAGTTGATTTATTTCATCTTCTAAGTATTCTTCTTCCAAAGAAACGCAGCCTTTGGTTCGTCTTCCTTGCAGCGTTCTCTAGTGATGGTTTCAATCTAAGTAATTCGAAATTGTAAATCTACCGTTATTATAATAAGACTCGACAACTTGTAAATATACGTAACAGATATTTCATGCAATTTTTTTATCATGCTTGTGGAGGCCCTCCAACTTTTTGCTACTCAGAATCATTTGCCATTTCCTGCACCATGCAGATATCTTATCGAAATGATTCTGTAAGTCGTTTCACACTCTGATGATTTTATTCTGTAAACGACAGCATCATCTGCGAACAATCCGAAAGAAGTGCGCAGATTGTCTCCAAAATAAATTACATAGATAATCCCTGCTGGAATGTAATCTGCACACTGAGCAAGTAGTAAAGGAAACAAAGGACAAATTTGGACATGGAATTAAAGTTCAGCCGGCCGTTGTGGCCGAACGGTTCTAGGCGCTTCAGTCTGGAACCGCGCTGCTGCTACGATCGCAGTTTCGAATCCTGTCTCGAGCGTGAATGCATGTGATGTCCTTAGGTTAGTTAGGTTTAAGTAGTTCTAGGCCTAGGGGACTGATGACCTCAGATGTTAAGTCCCATAGAGCTCAGAGCCATTTGAACCAATTAAGGTTCAACCAGAAGTAATAAAATCTTTGATGTTTGCCGATGACATTACAGTCCTGTCAGAGACCGCAAAGGACTTGCAAGAGCAACTGAATGGAAGCGATATTGTGTTCAGAAGACGTTATGAAATGACAATCAGTAAAAGTAAAGCAAGGGTAATGGAATGTAGTCAAATCAAATCAGGTGATGCTCGAGGAACTGTATTAGGAAATGAGACGCAAAAAGGTAGTATATGAGATTTACTATTTGGGGAGCTAAAGAACTGACGCAGTGTCATTAATACTTCATTTAAATTAGTCTGAGGATGTATTTCCTGATCGCATACCTTACACCAGAAGGAATTATTGTGAAAATCATTCCTGAGACGGTGCTGAGTGAACAGTAAAGTAAGAAATAAAAAGAACCATGTGATGTGTATATGAAGTACCAGGGAAAGAACGAAATACACGTTATGCTAGCAGGAAATATGGTTCAAATGGCTCTGAGCACTATGGGACTTAACATCTATGGTCATCAGTCCCCTAGAACGTAGAACTACTTAACCCTAACTAACCTAAGGACATCACACAACACCCAGTCATCACGAGGCAGAGAAAATCCCTGACCCCGCCGGTAGCAGGAAGAACAGAAAAAAGAGGGTTACTAAACGCATAACAATAAAGGGGTGAGAACTGGACACGATAGTCCTTTGAAATGAAAATAAGAACTGACAGAGCCAGAAACTCAACACCGACAGAAAACAGTTCATGCTACTGTAGCAATTCAGATGGAAAACGTCTGGAGTGTGATATACACTTACTCTAAGTACGGATAGAAAAGTTTGTAAATGAGCCTGAAGAGAATCTTCAATTACTTGATACTGTGTCATTTTGCTACTACAGGGCGAGCCATATAAACCCGAACTACTTCAATGGGTAATAATTTCCCTCCGAAAGCTCGTTAAAACGGGAAAGTTCTTTTAATGATCTCAGTAGCTCTGGGAGAATCAGAAGTACCGCCCATTGTTGGCATGTTGTTTCTACGCGTAATGTCCTGTGTCCGGTATAATGCCGCGCTTGTACGGCTCGTGCTAGTTCGTTCGTCGATCGCGGTTTGAGAAGCGTTTTATAGTTCGAGCCTCGTGACAATAAAGAACAGATTAGTGATTTGTTTTCAGTCTTTAGCTAGGAGATACATACAGTACACACTTAGAGAGAGGATCTTTATTGTGAAAACTTATTGGGAGACAGACTCAATGGTTACAACACAACGGGAATTCCGGAAAGAATTCAGTGTGTGCCACGTTCCAACAAAGGCAACAGTTTTATCGATTGTAAGGAAGCTGCAGACAAGTGGTGTACTAAACAGTGACAGTAGCAAACATAGTCCATCACCGACTGCAGAGGTTATTGATTATGGTCGAAGACGCTTAGGGAACTCTCCAAAGAAATCGTTGCGTCGATTGTGCCAGGAGACAGGTATTTAAAATGCACATGTCAGAGAGCTACTACCATAAAGAACGCACATGTCAGAGAGCTTCTACCCTAAAGAGCGCACGTCAGAGAGATGCAACCCTAAAGAGCGCACATGACGCAATCATTGCAAGAAACAGATCATGAGAAAAGAATGCGTTACTGTTGATGGTTTCAAGGATTTGATTTTCAGCTTCCACACATTCTCTCCGTAACATGGTTTACGGATGAGGAATGGTTCCAGGTGTTAGGCTACATCAACACACAAAACCGTAGTGTAAACCCTCATATCACTCACAAAACGCCACTGCGTGACAAAAGGGTTGGAGTGTGGTGCGCGGTGTCAGCTTCTAGGACTGTTGGCTCTGCTTTCTTTGAAACTACTGTAGATATTACAGTTCATACGGGCATCTTCCATACATTTGTAGAGCACTTGAGTGAGATTATTTCCAACAAGATGAAGAAACATATTACACATCTAACGATTCCATGTAACTTGTAACCAGTTTCTTTGGTGACCGAATAACCTCAAAAAATTCGTACCGTAACCCTCCCCACATCTGACCTAAGGCCCCCTACTTCCAGATTTTTTTTCTTTTGTGGATATCTTAGAAGCCGAGGGTGCAAGAACAGACCACGGACAACTGCTGGACTCCGTGAAGCTATTACATGCGAAATAAGCAACACTGGCGAGGATACACTTCACAGAATGTCGCGAAATACGCTGAAACGAGTACAGTTGCGCGTTACCGGTGGTGGAGGGCACATCAACATTTGTTGTGAGGACTTTGTGTGTATTTATGTAAGTATGTATGGTATCTCCCAATTAAGTATTATCATTTCAGAAATTTGCAAATGTGACCCACTATGTGTTATGACTCACTGAAGTAGTTCAGGTTTATCTCGATCGCAGTCACAAATAACCTGGCGCTGTATTACTCGAAATTACTCTCTCCCTCCAAACTGGCCCAAGAAGGCCCAACACTACAGACC